>NC_136917.1:127964823-129164823 GCF_949752795.1 Hyperoodon ampullatus | reverse complement strand
AATTACCCCAGGGCAGGCTAGCTCCCCACAAGAAGCAGAAGCAAGAAATAAACATTTACTGTGTCAATCCACTAAGATTTGGAGAGTATGTTGTAGAGCAAAATGTTTACCTGAACTTAATCAGAGGCCTTCCAATATGATTTTTTTACTGTAGTGTAAATAATTTGAAACCAAGGAACAGCTGTTGTTCAACTTTGTGATCAGTACGTACAAGTTAAACACTTTGGACTCAGTAGGTATTAAATATATGCATATCGGATGGAAAGGAATATCAGGTATAGGAACCAACATTCTGCGGCAGGAACACACGTGGTGTGTATTTAAATGGCTGATCATTTAATTTAGGAGGAGGGGAGGATTTGACTCTGGTTGTGGTAGTAGCAGCAGTTTAGATAGCAAAATATATATATATATAAGCAGCACAATTTGGAATAAATTTTTAAAATTCTGGATCATGCTTAGTCCAAGTAATGAAAGCACAGATGGAACAATATTTGTCGAAAGATGCCTGTGGATATTATGAATGTCTTGTGGCTTGTTGAACCAATAAGGAAAATATGAGGCACTCTTTCCAACTCCCTTGCTGGATGCTTTTTTTTTTTTTTTTTTTTTTGCGGTACGCGGGCCTCTCACTGTTGTGGCCTCTCCCGTGGCGGAGCACAGGCTCCGGACGCGCAGGCTCAGCGGCCATCGCTCACGGGCCCAGCCGCTCCGCGGCATGTGGGATCATCCCGGACCGGGGCACAAACCCATGTCCCCTGCATCGGCAGGCGGACTCTCAACCACTGCGCCACCAGGGAAGCCCCTGGATGCTTTTTTATCCATGAGGGATATTGTCTCCCCTTCGTTACTGAGAATTGGTATCATGATTTTTCTTTTTCATGTCCATTGCTCTTTTGATGCCTCCCTCATCTGCTGGAGGCCTGATACACCACAATGAAAGATCGGCAGAAATTGTGACCTTGGAGTTTCTCCAAACAGCATCAGAAAAGGAAGTGCCAGAAATTTCAGAAGAAAGCCTGTTTTCATGAGATTTCCTGCCTTCCTTACATCTCAACATGTCCAAATAGTTCCGATAACCTTCAGCTGAACTCGAGGTTGCTTCACTCAGATAGAAATCAAGTGTCTGAGTGGAGGCTTACTCATTTAGCAACAGGTACAATTAAGGAACTATAATTAAAAAGGCATTTCAACCAAAAGGGGCATTGCATACCAAAATTCTGGCCCTGACCCTGTCTGAACTCCAGCCAGCTTTCCTGCTCTGGCATCTGATGCTCCGTCTCAAGCCGTCCCTCTCCTCAGAGCATCTCCTAGTGTTGATCTATGCCTTTCATTCACTGTTTATCTCTGACAAATTCTTTCAATAGTATCTTCCTCAGAGAGAAGTCATCCTTTTCCATCATTTCTTTAAGACTGAAAAAAATCAATGTTTCTCTTACCCTTCTTACGAGCATTATATCTAACTAAACTTAGAAATGCCACTTAGTTAAAATCTTGGGGAAAATAAGAACTAAACTTAGAAATGCCACTTAGTTAAAATCTTAGGGAAAATAAGAACACTTCCCCAATCAGAGATCTAGCTATTTAAAATGACAATTCTGAGGTCAGACATTTCTTTGGGTGGGTCATGCCTTTTATTTCCTTTGTTGCCTATTTTCATCTATGACATGAATGCATTCCTGGGTAGGGCCATGTGGCTTAAGTTTAGATTTTGATTCTATTTCTTGCTGCTTCTTTCCTAGAAGTCTTGATTCTGTTTTTTGGGGGGATTTTTGTTTGTTTGCTTGTTTTGGTTCTGTTTTGTTTTGTTTTTTCCATTCCTGGCATACTCTTTCGTGTTCTATGGAAAAGCTGTATAAAAATCATCCAGTCAGTTTCTCAACGAACATGTTCATTATTTTTTTCTGTTATGTCTGTTTTCTTCATCATAATTAATATTCATTTTGCCAAAATGTGGAAGTAGTGCATAGAACCTACTACTGCCTAAAATTAACCAACTGTGTATCACAGACCCCTCTTTCTCTGATCATAGCCTAAAATTGCCTCTTTTCAGGCAGAAACACCATAATAAGCTCACACAATGATTTATTTTAATATTTGTTTTTACAAGAGCATGAAAATATCAAGAATCGTCTAGAAACCTACGTGGTACCATATGCATAAAACAAATTCACCTATTCTATAGAAGATAAAAACATTCGTAAAGAAAATAAAAATATTGACAAAATAGTCAAAGAATTCAAATTCAAAGAACACGGCAGTATTACCGAGTACCAGCCTGCAACTTTCTGCACGGCATTCCTAAACCCACTGAAAAGGCACGTTGAGATTACAAATATATTAAAGTCAGTAGTTAGGAGGGGTTTTACTTGGACACACCATTACACACACCCACACACACACTCCATACACATCTCTGTTTAATTGGGGATCATGCAGAAAAGAGCACAAACTATGATTTTCCTCCTCTCCTTTCTGGTCCTTTCTTTCCTAGGCTGTTGCAGGACCTGGCAGGACTACTAGCTTAGGAATTCAAAGAAACGCCACCACATAGGTATAGGGAAAAAAAAAAAAAAAAAAAACTGCATTCTTATTTGACATCTGGAATTCAGTTTTCTTGTAGGAACTTGCAATAGGAATTGAACTTTGAGAACCACCCACCTCAAAGGCTCCTATTACCAATCTCAAGGATTCCTGCCCTGACTTGGACATCTGTGGGATTTATTAAGGTAGATTACTTCCGATAAATCACGGGTCAGGAGTGAAGACGAAGACGTTCCCCTCCCTACCCCTAAAGTGAAAGGCGGGAGGCGCAAAAATCAACCAGGGGCACCTGGCCACCATGTCTAATAATCCGTGCAAACCTTACCACGTATGTGCCACTGTGAACCGCCGCTGTTTGGGGATGTTGCTACTGAGAAGCATCCTGCGCAGGAGCCTGGGGGAATTTCTCGGCGAAATCACCGGTGAGAGCTTGGGAGAAACCGATTTCCTTGCTGTCTTGGACTTCTCGTGCTGCAACAGGTTTTCCCGCAAGGATTTCACAAGATCCTCGTTCAGCCAGGGGTTTGGACAATGCGGATTATCCACTTCAGGGACTGTTAAGGTGTCCGGGCTTGCTGTCTGCTGAGCCATTTTCCCGGTCAACTTTGTACAGTTGGCAACGATCCAGGGCAACGTGGTTCCCTGGCCTCTTTCCAGTGATTGCCTTCCTCGGACTCTCGGGGAGACGTCCGGGGAAGCAGGTCGGATCGAGCCGCGGCTAGTTCATTCGGTCGCCTGCCTCAGTCTCTCGGCGGAGACTGGGCTGGGAGTAGAGGAGGCGAGCGCACTCCACGGCGGAAGCCTCTTGAACGTCACCCCTCCTCTGCCGAGCCCCCGCCAAAGATCACCGCCGAGCTCGCAGGGCAGAGAAACATGGAGGGAAGCCACGGCGAGCGAGGCTTTTGTCAGCGCTACAAGGCAGCCTGTTAAACTATTGGAACTAATGCGCCGCAGCTGCTCCTGTGACTTCTGCTTATGTACATAAAAAGTCCTGGGGGGAGGGCGTAACCATCAGATGCCTGCTGCTGGTTGTTTGGCTAGTCTTTCCATTTGCTTATTCCTGAATCCAAAGGAAAGAAAAACTTTGAACTTGACCTTCCTCTCCCGCAAGGTCTATTTATCTCCCTTCGGTCCGCGTTCATAAAAGAAATTGCTAGTCCCTGGTTTTTATAAGGAGAGAATAAACAAACATGAGCTAGACAAGGAGAAAAACATCCCTGTTGGCTAAACTCAATCTGATGCACCTTATAAAACAAATTGCAAGAGAATAAAATGAACTCTTTCTTTTCCTCCCTCTTTCTCTCTAATTAGAAACCAAACAAAAGGTTTCAAAATACTGCATATGGAACACATTACAGGTTGTGTTGTGTTGTTTAGCCTTGCTAATGAAGGCCCTTCCAAAGCGTGGAACAACACAGTTACATACACGAATGGTATTTGTTATCTCTTTGCATTTAAACTGATGATCCTCCAGAGGAACAGATTGTTTTCATAGGGGACTAAAAATGATTTTAGAGTTTCAATTATTGCTTATGGTATATACATTTTTATTCAATAATAGAAGAAATAAATCTAGCTTTTCATAGTTATTTCCTAAAATGTTTTTAATATAAGATTTTTATTCGTGGTCAGAATAGCTTCAACAAACTTACTCAAAGGAGGTTTAAAATCAAAGAGAAAATATTATTTCTTACCTATTTAGTTTGCTACTGGAGAAAAAATGTAAATATTACAATAATTCAAGTAAGTAGGTGACAAGGCCTGTTAAATCTCATTATACAGACACCAGAAATGTAAACATTAGAGCTGATTTTGGAAGGGAATCCAAACCTTTGATTATAGGTGTCCCCAGCAGCCTAGTGATGCTACAGACAGCTCAGGATTGAAATCAAATCACATATCTCAGGATCTAGGAAAATATTTTTTAAAAATTTAAAACACAGTAACTTAAGAAGGAGTTAGGAAATGCAGAATAGAATAGTCTGACTGAATTTTTTTTTTGGTTTCTATGATTACTATTAGGTCAATTCTAAGGGTTCCTCCTACTGTCTTCCCTTGTTGTTCCACCTTAAGTTTTAATTTCTTGCCTTTAAAATGTTACAGAAAAGGATACTCTGATGTTCTGTTCACAGAAGCACAGGGTCACCACTTGGTGTACCTGTAATAATTTAATGAGACACATGTACCATGACTTAATCAGAAAATTTGTTTTATGCACACACACACACACACACACTTAAGTAATAATTAAAATGAATAGCCAATTTCTGTAAAATGGGCTGAGGGCCTGACAATTACATTGGGAGTTGTGCAAAACAGGTATGCGTAAGCGTGCTTACCCTCAAAGAGTTTATAATTTAATGGAAAGGACTACACTATGCTCAGAATAAGACACCAGAAGACCTAAAAGGTGAAATTATCAGGGGCAGAAAAATACAATGAGAATGGCATACATAAGTAAAGAGGGAATGCTGAGTTGCAGTAAAGCTTGAAGAGGGGAAACATCAAAACTTAATAGAAAGGAAATTAAGAAAGAAGTGCACTCCGAATGAGGAATTAGAATGTGCAGTTCCAATAAAGAAGTAAGCAAGTTTTGTTCAAGAAGAAAAAAATTTGAAATCAATAGGTATAAAATAAACCCTGTTCAGGTTTGTAGAAATAAAAAATTCAGATAACAGGATAAAGTGAGAAAAAAACAGTAGGCAGTAAACTGACATGGCAAAAAAAAAGAAAGAAAAATTTCACACTTTCTAAAGACGTAGTTTCATTCAACAAACACTTGTGGGCATTTATTTTGTGCTAGGCACTATATCGAGTGCTCTAGGATATTTAAAGGTTAGTCCCATGCTGTCCCTGCCCTCTAGGACTTTATAATCCAGTAGGGCAGATAAAGTGCAAAACAATTGACATGACAAAGTGTAGCCCAGGTACCCAGAGGAGAGCCTGGAAGCTGAAGATATTTAAATGCCTGGCTCTAAGTAGAGAAAAGTGATTCTCAGTGACCAAATAAAGGGATTGATATGACTGAGAATGATATAGGATCTATGTTGGGAAATTCATTGAGTTCAGAGAATTCTAGGTTCTATTCTTGCTTACAGTGACCTTCCCTTAAGAGGAGTAAAATATTTACACGCTAATCTTCTCATAATTGGCAAACCTTGTGGATGCTCAAAGAGACAAGGCACTTTGTGGATGATCACAACTACACTGAAATACAAGATACAACACTATTCTATTAACAAATCATTAAGAGTTGTGGTTTAACACAGACTAAGACTGAAAAAGGCGTTCTGCAAATCTCCCATTGCTTGGTGCATGTTAAAGGGTTCCACTGTAGAAGCAGAATTGTCTACTTATGTACAGGTGCCCATATTTTATCATTATTTGTTCAATTTCCTGACATCTACAATTACCCTCCTGAATGCCCCCCAATGATTTATGGCATGCATGTTCCTTTTTGAAAATAAAATTAATTTGGTTTTGAGAATTCTTTGCCACCTCCTTGAAATAGCTTGAAAAACCCTGCAGTGTTACAAAATCATGCTTGAAAATAACTGCCTTAGGAAAAGCACACATTGTAAAGTTCTGAAGATAACCAGGTGGGGGAGGCCTGGATAAATTGGCAATTCTCTTTATAATAATGCAGAAGGTCAGAGGAATTCTTCCAACAGGAGGACTACACAGCTTGCTTTTTCTTTCTTTTTTTTTTTTAACAAAATCTTTTAAAAACTAGCTGCCAGAAACTTTTCCAAAAAACACAGTACTGTAAGTGACAGCCAAATAAGGCCTTAGATTTTAATGAGTGGAAAATTGAAAGTGGGAGAAATGTTTTGATAAAAGCACCCACGCCTAGAACAGCAGATAACATCTCTTAACTTATCAAAAGTTTTCCTAGATACCTTTTTGTGGGTTTTCAAAATCTGTTTTTTTAGCTTCTCTGGAATCCTTGAAAGCATTTATTTAATTAATTATTCATAAGCAGCAAAACAAATAAGAAATAAGATTTGCACAGGTTCTGGGACAACGACTTCAAAGTATGCCTTTGCCCAGGTAAGATCAAGCAAGGCTGGATTTCTCACAGCTGAAATGAAGCAATGGGACAGCTAATTCAAAAGAATGAATAAATTAAAATGAGTTATACTTGACTATGGAATGCATTGTATGTTTCTCCCAACCATGTTTTAGTTAGGTAAATAGTGTGTTAAAATGAGACTGCTTTTTAAATTGTCCACAGGATGTGGTCCATGGAAATGATCTGATAGTGGGAGAAATTATGTTGTCTAGCAGTTAAGAGGGTACGTATGGAACCCAAAAGCATGTTTTGAACCCCAGCTATGATACTTACTAGCTGTGTACTCTGTCTATGGCTTAGTTCCTCATGTGTGAAACAGAATGAGAATAATAGCTGTTGCATAAGAATACTGCAAAGATTGAATGTGTTAATACCCATGATACAAAGTATATGAAGAGTGCCTGGTGCAGGATAAACACCCAGTAAATGAAACCTGCCACTAACTGATACAAGGAACTTACAGAAATTTATTTACACGTAGTAGATACCAACTATATACCAGGTATTTTGCATTTTCTTTCATTTAATTCTTGCAATAACTCTTAGGGTGTTATTTCATTAACACTGTTTTACTGAAGAGGTCATAAGGAGGTTAAATAACTTACCCAAAGCCATTAGTTCAACAATGCACAACAGAGGTTTGTCTATGAAGTCCCAGGGCCTCTTATTTCAACTCTGTATCAAACCACCCCGAAAGGAAAGCTGATTTAATATTTAAAATCATTGATGAATATTTCTATGGAAAATAGTAGAAATCTGAATGCCCTGAGCTCTTGGTTTAGTTAACACTAAATTCTGTCCTTGGCTTCACTTGGGACATATATGGTGACAGCCTGTGAAGCCTGCCAAGTCATGAAATTCTTACAAAGGCATGGTATTCAAGTGAGGGCAGCTTGAGGTGGAATTCCTGAGTGTTTTTCATCTACATGCCTGTACTTCTTTGATATGAACACGTTTTCATTAAACTCCATGGTAGTTTTCCACTTTACAAACTAATATATTTGAAAATTATTTTATTTTATATTTTCAATGTGATTATTTTTTTATTTTGAATTTATATCCTTATAAATTCTGATGATAAAATTATATTATCCCGGGACTTCCTTGGTGGCGCCATGGTTAACAGTCCACCTGCCGATGCAGGGGACACGGGTTCGTGCCCCGGTCCAGGAAGATCCCACATGCCGCGGAGCAGCTGGGCGCATGAGCCATGGCCGCTGAGCCTGCATGTCCAGAGCCTGTGCTCCGCAACGGGAGAAGCCACAACAGTGAGAGGCCCACATACCGCAAAAAAAAAAAAAAAAATTATATTATCCCCATATCTCAAAGCACATCTGAACATTGTAGAGCAGGGCTTTCAAATCATCATTATCATTGAACATCTATTAGGTACTGGGCTGGTTGGCAGAGATTAAAAACAGTAAAGTATCTATTTGAAAATAAAAGATATATACAACCCCTCCAACAGAGAAAATAAATGATAAATATCAAACTAATAATAGAAACAATCAGTGCCTCAAAGATTTAAATGAGTAACCCATATATATATCTAGACCATGGAAAATAACTCAAAGAAGAAGCAGGACTTAAATTAGGCCTTAAAAGAAAGTACATGTGGACGAATAATAAGATGTTTTTGGGGGGGTAAATAGTCTAGCGGAGGTGAGAGGTGTTGGATTTGTAGACTTCTATGGAAAAACAGTAAAAATTTATGTATTTTGGATATAACTAAATAATATACAGAGAGATTCAAATAAGATTAATTTGGTGGCAATGTGTATTATAATTTGGAGATGGATGATTCTGAAGACTGCTTATTGTCACAGTTCTGTTTCAATATAAATTTGTGTAGAAATGGAAAGATAGGAGCTAATCACATAAGAATTAGAAGGATTTGTTCCTTGGCTATACATGAGCATTCAGGTCAATAAGGAAGTCAAAAATAGATTAGATTTTTCTTAACTTAATCAATTATACATTCCATCTAATTAAGTGTGGTTCACCTAATTAATCATCAAAAGGCAAAGGTAAAAGAAAGGACCTGGGGTTTGTTGAACAAAAGAAATATAACTGCTTGATTTATATTAGAGCTATATTTTGAGCAGACAATGTCTCCTTCCAAGGTCAATTCATTTTAATAAAAAGATTAAATGGGTTTTGTTACTAGATTAAATCTAGTTAAGTGGGCTTTTTTTCCCCCCTAGATTAAAGCTAAATGTTAGGGATCTATCTATTGAAATAGTAAGTTAACATTTAATTTGAAAGAAAAGTTACCATTTTATAGGGCACAATTTATACCAGCAACATAAACATAGCATGTTTGTTTTATTTCTGAGAAAAAAAACTGCAACACAAGACTCAAGACTCTTTCCTTTTCTCCTGATACAGTCACTTAAAAAAGCTTCCAATACTAGAACAGAATTCCTCTTGATTACTCTGCTAAAATGAAACACTAGAATGCTCTCTCTAAGTATCAGTCAAACTTCAATAAAGACAATAGGTTTTGATGGCCACTAAAATTTTAACAAAATATGTGATATTTCTGGGTCTTCTTTCAATGAGAAGAATAGCCAGGCATTTTGCCTTCAACTTGTAGACAAAAGAATCCCCTATTCCACTATACCTATAGTGGATTATTCCCTAGCATATTGAATGACTGAGCAATTCTCTAGATTTAAGTGCAAAACCAACTACCCTAAGCACAAGCACTTTGCATTGTTACTTAATTTGGTCATCATAATCATTCTAATGAGGCAGGTACTACTACCTTCATTTTAAAGTTGAGAAAACTGAGGAGCCAAAATTAAATAACTTCCTTAAGGTCATATACACCCAGTAATAGAGTCGGGATTTTAAAGCAGATAGTCCAAGTCCAGAGCCCATGCATGTAACCACTGCACTAGACTGCCCCTGTGTTCTTAAAAAATAAAAGTCGAGCAAATTAATAAAGAAACTCTTAGCAAAATGAATTCAAGTAACTTGATATGTGCAAACCTAATCTCTACAAAATATCTGTCACAACAGTTTTTGAAGTAAAAATATTTCCAAACCCCAATCAATGCCCATTAGTAATGGTATTTTGAGTCTCTGACAGATATTTCTTCATAACCGAAAGATCTCCAAACTCCCCAAAATTGTCCATTGTATTGCAAACAATGGACATTGAATGGACAAAAGAACTTGGGTAGACTTTCAGAGTCTTTTGTTGTCTTTGTGCACATAATAGACATGTTAGTGAACAAAATCCAACATGTATCCTAAGCTCAGAGGAATATAGCACAACGGTGATCTATTTAAAGCTTGACACCTAGGAACACATTCCTCATCTCTGTTTTTCAGTCTCAGTACCCATCCCCCAATGGCCCCAGGAAAGGATTTTTAAAGTCTTTCTCTAGTTAGCATAATATAACTAGAAAGCTTCCCTCTGACCCTGACACATAACATCTGTTTCAGTCCTTCTGTTTTTTGGATATGGTGTTTAGGAGACAAAGTAGTGTATTTCACTGAAAGTCTATAATTCAGAGGATTATAATTGTAGCTGGCAATTTGTTTTTTAAAGTTTAACATATTTAGACAATGATCCTTCATAAGCAAATTGTGGGTTTTTTTGTTTTTTGTTTGTTTGTTTGTTTGCAGTACGTGGGCCTCTCACTGTTGTGGCCTCTCCCGTTGCGGAGCACAGGCTCCGGACACACAGGCTCAGCGGCCATGGCTCACGGACCCAGCCGCTCCATGGCATGTGGGATCTTCCTGGACCAGGGCATGCACCCGCGTCCCCTGCACTGGCAGGCGGACTCTCAACCACTGCGCCACCAGGGAAGCCCACAAATCGTGTTTTTAGGGATGACACTTTTCGTGTCTAACTGTAAGGAACCTTCTGAGACCTAGTCATTCATTGGGATGCTGTACAAAAGGCATCACAGAAACCACAGTTTTGGTCCCAGTTCTGTAATTAACTAGCTAAGTCACCCTGAACAAGTTCATTCACTTTCACCGGAACTTAGTTGTCTACTTAAGAGTCCTATAACTTGACTAGGGTTTTATAATGCACAAAAAGAAAATTAGATGCTGTCTTCAGTGGCAAGTTTCAGTTGCTGTTGAAGAAAAACTGTTATCAAGTGTGTCCTGAGGCACTATGTCCTCTTCCATTTGCATGTAGTGATGGTATGTGCCACAGATGGTGCTTTTAAGGGAGAAATGGAAAAGATAAATTTAATATTTATGAAATTGAAGATGGAAAATAAGAGTGTGCTGCACTAACCAGGTGCCTTACTAATGCTTTTATGGTCCTGAAACTTGAGAAAATTCCTTCCCTAACTAGGTAAAAAAATTTGTTCTGACATCTGAGTCACATCTTGGGAGACAGAGTGGGAGAGCAATGCCTAAGTTAATTTAATATTTGGAATCAAAGCATTGTTTTACTTCTAAAATAGTGAAACTACAAAGATAGGTATATTCACTGTTACATAATGTTAGATTTTCTAAAACTTCAGGACTTAACTCACGCTCCAGGCAATAAGAGAAACTTGTGCACTCATATTTCACAAAGACTAGTTTGGGCCAATTTTAATGTGTTGCATGGGAAAAAAAAGCATTTTGTGATTAAAAAATATATACATATATATATACATGGGGCTGAGTTGAATATAATTAAATAGTTTCCCATTTCCTTGCAATAAGATCTCTAAGTCTTTTAATATGCTAATATGATTTATGAAAGCACACTTCCTTGGCTCTGAATCCACTGCATCTTCCAACATGTCTAGAGATGGGTATTCCCAGGAACCCTTACCTGGACTTACTTCAAACATCTTCTTGAACATAGCTGATAGATAATATGAACCTTCTCTGGCTTCTGTTATGCTGCTTTTTTTTTTTTTTTTTTTTTTTCTATTGAACTGCAGTCAAACAGAATGCTTTCAACAGAACTATGAGTATTCGAGGTGCTGCCCTGGTACCATCGTCTATTAGACTCAAGGTAATTGTTATGCTCCTGCTCTGAGGCTAATTCTGCCCTCCTCTTGAATTTGCATATATATCTCCCCTTGTAAAAGGCATAACTTTGCAGAGGCTATGAGATAGCTATGAGATATCTTTATGAGATAGACAGAGGCTGTAAGAGGCTATGACATAGCTGGGGTTGTGAGTCTAAATAACAACTCTATAGAGAGCATGCTAGTTGAAAAGCTGTAAACAGGTTCAGGGGCCAGAGAAGGGTTGGTCTAGATGGCACTATTGGTGAGAAGATGCACAAAGGCAACTGAAGGCTACATGATTACTTTTCAAGCTTTAGTGTACCTAAGAATCACCTGGAGACCATGCCAAACACAGATTCTGATTCAGTAGGTCTGGGGTGTGGGGCTTGAGATTTTGGATTTCCAAAGCTCCCAGGTGATATAAATGCTGGTTCATGATGGATCCCTCCATAAGTATCCAGCTACTAGAATAAGTAGAGATTCCTAGCAAATAACTTGTACCCAGGTGGTGGTATTTTAAATTTATATTCAGCCATTCATGTAGTGCTTAAATTTGTTGCTGATATTTTAATAAATAATGAATTTTTAAAAATCACTTTTATAAACTGTTTTTTTCAAATGAGCACATACATTCAAAAAGATTCAATTCTAAAAGCAAATTTTCCTATATTAGATCCACGTTTTAAGATGAAGGAAAAAAGACTTGACAGAAGTTGAAAAACAGATTCTTTTGCAAGTGTGGTGGAATTCTTTGCCTGTTTCTATATTATTCATTAAAATTAAAAGGAAAACCTTATTTAAGACTAATAGACTCTTTCCAGGATATAATTTAATTAATCTGAAAGCATTTCATTGGACAAATACTATGACTAGGTTCTATGAATATAATGAGGCTGCTGATCTTTGTATATCTGGGGACACAAGATTCATTCTTTGCTGTGTTCAGAGTTAGCTGGGACTTTCAGTGTTGTTTACTGTATATGAAGCATTGTCAAGAACATTCTTCATCAAGATTCACTACCATAATATTGACCTATTATCTAAAAAATTAATCAAAAAAGTGATTGTGCTTCCATCAACTCAATACACCTAGTCCCATAGTATATCTACATATAATAACTGTAAGCAGGTATATGCATTCTTTCTGGTGCTTTCAGTGAAGTTATCCTGACCTTGAAGTGCTCAAATGATTGCTAAATTATGTCTACCAAATATGATTTTTTTTCCAGAATAATTACTTTTCAGCCTTAATAAAAATAAGTATTACACTAGTATAAAAGCCTACATTCTAGCTAATCTAATAACCACCATTTATGTTCTGTAATTATATAAACATTGCATAAAGCCAACCAGTAATTATTTAATCAGTTACAAAGGAAAAATAATGAATGACAAAGAAATCCTCTTGTTGAACCCATGGTGAATACACTTTTTTTAAGAAGCATTTGCCTCGAGATCCTTGTACTTTTTGACTGAAAAAAAAGAAAAAGCACAACCTAAAAATTGAGAATTGTTTTATTTGGCAGACATAGTGAGGGCTTAAGCCTGGGAGACAGCCTCTCAGATGGCTCTGAGCGACTCTTCCAAAGAGGTGAGGGAGGAGCCAGGATATATAAGGGCTTTTGCAAACAACAACAACAACAACAACAAAAAACCCAGGTAGTTGGAACATCAAAAGATTATTGTTAATTAAAGAAAAACCAGACATCTCGAGTTAATGAATCTAGCAATTTTCTAAGTATGGGAAGATGCACGAGTCTGGGCCCATTCAAGCCATTCCTTTGATATACACCTTAACTATCTAGGGCCAGTATGCTATTTTCTCCATCCTGAATCCCCTCAGGGTGCACCATGGGATGGCTGCAGTGGCTGATGACTTGATGGCTGCAACATCCTTTGTTTACTGATGTGGCAGGCAATACTCTTCATCTACATACTTTAAATGCCTAGAATATAGGAAGTACTCAGCAGACACTTGTTAAAGGAAGGAAAAATGGTGTGTGTAGTTTGTTTGAGTATTTTTTGTTCTTTTAGACAGTTAACTGGCTAAAAGGACAGTGTGCCCTAATGAATCTGCACTGATCTACAGAGTAAAAGTTTGAAATGTTTTAGAAATCCTATTGCTAGGCATACTTTCAATTTTACAAATGTATTACTTTTAAATTATCCAGATCATATATAATCTATGTGTAAAATCTTTAAAAGTCACCCAGAAATCAAAAGTACCTATAGACCACCATCTCCAAACTCAGGGCCCTCACAGGTAGCCCTATTATCAGTTGTGTTTATCTTTCTAGACCTCTACTCCTCATTATAGTAGCCACTAGCTAAATGTGGCTATTCAATTCTTGCTAATGCAACTGAGGAACTGAATTTTTATTTTTACTTATATGTGTTAATTTAAATTTCAATAGCTTTCTGTGGCTAGGGGCTGCTATACTGGGCAGCAAAATTCTAGACCTCCATGTGATTTCATGAATAGTTATGTGCTTATAGAAAAATATATTACTGTTTTCTGAGGCTTTTTTAAAGCATAATCTCATATTAATAACCATTCTGATTATTCAGCAACTTGCTTTTTTCATTCAACAAAGATCTCCCTCGTGATTTTTAGCTAATGCACAATATTCCATACTATGGCTATTTTCTCAGTTCAAGTAGCCATTTCCCTACTGCTGGACATTCAGGTGTCCAGTTGCTCGCTGTGACACATAATGAACAGCCTTGCAAACTCCTCATTGGGCACATATTCCAAGACACTTTTTAAGAATAATAGATACTTGGAAGTAGGATTGTTAAATGACAAGAGAAAGCATTCTTCATTTTAATAGAAACTGCCAAATTGTTCTTCAAAGTGGCTGATTCAATTTACACTCCCACCAGCAGGGTTTGAGTTCCCCACATTTTTTCTTCAAACAGCCTGATGTTGCCATCAATTTCCCTACACTAGCTGGCAAAGCCTTTTTTTCCCACTCAATAATATCTTCTATTTTTCACTGTGGAAGAAATTAAGAAGGGCATCCATGGCTACCATTAAAATGCACAGAAGTGGGAAGATATATTTCATTTTGCTTCCAAGTCAGTGTTCAGTTTTAGCTTTTTAACAATTTTAGTTGACCAAGCATTTCCCAGGAGTGTCTCTAATATGACAATATCTACACATTATAGAAGGCTTTTTCAAAGGAAAAAGAATTAACTTTCTCTTTCAGAAATGTTCCGGCACTACTCAGTAAAATGTGTTTTAAATTGCTTTTCCTATAATAAAGATAGATTGTGTTGAGCATTTATACTTCTTGCCTAATCCTTCTTTTATACATCAGTGTAGAATTTTTCAGTGCCTGGCCGGGACTTTATTACTATTTTGTGGAACCGTTTCCTTGAACAAAATTAATGGTCCAGATAAGGACTGAATTTGTAAACTCCCTGGATCCTAGTCTGGCAGTAGTGTTGCTGCAGCATTCTTAGATAAAGAGTTTTGTGTGATTGAAAGAGCACGTGACCAGGAGTCTAATCCTGACTCTTCAACTACTGGTCCTAGGGCCTGAGGCAAATTCTCCACTCTCTAGGTCTCAGTGTTCTTATCTGAAAAGGATGGTGATGGAATAGACGACCACAGAGGTCCCTTTCACTGGTAAAATTCATTATTCCTTAGAATAGGTCACCCAATACTGTAAATATTAGATGTAAAGATTGGGTAATATTTGAACTAAGAGAAAGAAGAAATCAGGAATGGTTTTATGTAAAATCAGTTAACACTCGTTCATATGTGAAGTCAACTACATATGCTCTGCAAGACACATACTGTTTATGCATTTCTACCTGCTGTACTGTTCGACCCAATGCCATTCTATGCATTCTTCACTGGTAAGGGTCACCTGCTTGGGGAAGATTTAGGAATTGCAGAGAGAGGCAGAGGTATTGGAAACTTGCAGAAGTGTTTTAGAGCCTTATAGTTAAAAGGTGGAACAGACAAGGGTCTCCAAAAATTAGAGACTGGTAACTTTCATGCTAATCTCTGGCAAACTCTTGAATAAATTATTTAAGCAATTAGTCGTGAACCTTCTGTGATGCAGGTAGCATACAGGAGTCAAATTATTATTTAGAATTCATACCATTTCCCTTCCAGAGAAGGTGACTATGCTAAAGGTCAGAGAATGAATATCTGTCGCATGTTGCATCTGCTTTTCATGAAGACATTGGACAGGATCTTTCAGAATATACTTGTAGGTACAACGAAGCAAAGTGGGCTACATGGTTGGGTAGGTGGATTCATAAGAGTTGGACAACTGTTCCCAAAAGGTGTGGACTAACAGAGTCCAGATCATCCTGCAGAGCAGTCACTGCCATAATATACAGAGTTATAAGTATGTTAAGATACAAACTCTAAGATACATACTTTATGTTTATCAGATCTGACTCTTACACAAAGCTGGAAGGATGGCTAAGGTGGTAGGTTAGTAGTTTCCCAAACCAGATTGATCATTACAATTTTCTAAGGGAGATGTTAAAACAGAAGTCAGAACTCAAACCCACAGCTACTGAATCAGAACCAAGAGAGCTGAGGTCCAGGAAACTTTCTCTAGTAATTCTGATGATCAGTCAAGTTTGAAAACCACCTTCCTAGATGATACAATCAAACCCCAAGAATAAATATTTTCAAATAAATATTTTTTAAAAAGAAAAGGAAAAAGAAAATCTTCACAGGGTGGAGAAGCAGATCAAACTTTAACAACATTAAAATCAATTTGGATAAATGTAAAATCTTGTAGCTCAAGTAAAATTATCAGCAGCAATTCAGATTTATGGCTATTAGTTGACTGCAAACATCTCACAGAATCAAGAGAAATCGCTAATGTTATAAAGGCTGCATTTGCAGAAGATTATGTCGACTACAGTGGTCAGGGCTGCAGCATGTGTGCTTGCAAGTTGTACCTTGCACAGCCCCAGAGGGGGACAGTCACAAGTTCATGTCTAAGTGGTAAAAACCTACTATGCTATGACTACACTGAGAAATTGCTGTCAGTCTTGGGGGCCATTTTTAAGCAAATGTTTACTTTTTAAATGACATATATCCTAAATTTACATAAAGTACAAAATTCATGTGTCTACTTTGATTTTTTTAATGTGTACTTACATATGTCACCAAGACCCAGATCAAATTATAGAAAATGCTGTTCTATCCATTCTACCATTGATGGACATTTAGACTGTATCCAGTTTGGGCTAGTATAAATAAAGCTGGTATAAACATTCTTGCTCATCTATTTTATCAGACATTGGCACTCATTTTGTTGGATAGGTGCCCAGGAGTGGATGGATGTATCATAGGTACATGTAGGTTTACCTTTGGTAGATACTGCCAAACAGTTCTCCAAAGTGATCTTTCCAACTTAAACTCCTACAAGCACTGTGCAAGCGTAAATACTCTATATTCCTGTGCACACTTGATATTTTCAGTCATTTCAATTTTAGCCATTCTGGTAAAGGTGTAGTAGTATTGTATTGTGACTTTAATTACATTTTGCAAGTGAGTAGTCGTGACAACTATTTTTCATGGGAGTTTCGGTAGTGGTGTTGTAAATGTTTAACAACCAGCTTTCTGGGAAAAATTATACATATAACATTATTGTAAACTTTATAAAGTACACAATTTACAAATAATAAAAAGTGCATAATAGTCTTTAATTGTAAATTCCATAAAGCCAGTTGACTCTCACAGAATGCATTCATTGATTTTTGCTGAACTCTTGTATATGTAGCCAAACGAAGGTTGCAACTGAAAAAGGAGTGTAGTTCCTGTATGACTGTTGGTCGATATTTTGGCTTACATTAACAAGACAAAAGTGAAGCAACAAAGATGTATGTTGGAATTCCACTCATTTGTCAATGACTTGGGAAATTTCTTTGCTGCATCAGATAACATTTATAAAATTCTAGAAGAATGTTCCTCAATTTTTTTGTGCTCTTTACAATGTAATGTCTACAGACGCACAACTTTAACCTGCATTGTTAACATTTTTTCCATTACTCTTAAGTCTAGACAAGCAACAAAACAAACAATCCCGAATTTGTAGCATTTACTTATTTCTATGACATAAATACCTCCACCACAGCAAATTTCAAGCTACCAACATGTCATCACTGAACATGGAGTTGGGAAGAGAAGCTTTCCAACAGTAGCTCCTGACTCTGTAGTGTTCCCACCATACAGATACAATAGACAAATAGCCTCAAGAGCATAGATAATAACAACATGTAGTAAAATAATTTGAAAATGATGAGTTTTGAGTATGTCTTTGCAGGACATTTGGTCCTGTCCAAAACATTCACAAGACATTTGTTCCACACCAAAAGGTCTTGGATATTGGGTTCTGTCTAAAACGTTCATATGATATTTGGTCCATAAGACATCTGGTCCATAAGACCTTTGGTCCACACCAAGAGGTCCTTGATACTTGTAGTAGAAACATTTTGTCCTCTGTCAAATGTCCATAAGACATTTGGTCCATGCCAAAAGGTCCTTGATATTTGGTCCTGTCCAAAACCATGCGGCATGGACCAAATATGCTCAGTGACATTTCAGACATCTGCAGTACCCTCTCCACTCAAGGGCTACAATTTATGCATTCACTCAAGAAATAGTGAATTATAAGCTATTTTATTCTAATGATCCTTGAGAATTTTGTGACAATGTATTTAGAGACATGTGGTCATTAAAACCAGGGATAAAAGACAGTGAACTTTAAATTCAAATTGTGTAACAGAATGTGATGACCCAACATCTCCTTTTTGTTCCGTGGGTTTATATTTGTCCCCTTCGCCTCCTGCAAGGCTTCTAATACTTTGGGACTTCCCCTATTCCTTTTTTTCTTCCTTCCACCAACTTTCCTTTGATTCAAGGCCCCTTCCAAACTATGTAACACCGATTGATAGTACAAATGTGTTAATGCATTATTGCCACCCAAAGCAATATAATTCATGTTAGCCAGGAGCTTTTGGAAACAATGTCCAAACCTATTGAAGAAACTATAATAAGGAGAATCTCAGACACCAGGAGGCCTAATTTTACTATCTCTCAGTCTATAGAATGGTGGTTCTCAGCCTTAGTTGCATATGAGGATCACCTAGAGAGTTTTATTAATTTCAATGTCTAGGCCAGGCCCCAAACCAAATAAGTAAGTATCTCTGGGGGTGGGACCAAGCATCAGCAATTTGTTAAAGTTCCTCAGGTGATTCCAATGTGCAGCCAAGTTTGAGAGTAACCCCAGGTTGAGAAATATTGGTACAAAACAGCACCTGCGTCTATAAATTAAGGCCATTTATTCTACTCCATCCTGAGTTAAACATCTGCTTTCTATCTCTGTGAAGAAGCACTGTCTATTAATCAAAGATATGTTAGGACATCCTTGTCTTCCCTAGCTATATAATCTTAGCTTTCCTCCCACGTTTTCCCTCTCTTAAGTCTTCCTTGGTCAGGCTCCTATACTAATCTTCAATTCATTTGTGATCTAAAGATTCATTTTTTATGAAATGGAAGATATCAGTTTCTGACTACATTGGAGCAGGATGCAATTCATATATATTTACTTACAAATCATAATTTGAGAGGTGGTTGCATTTAATTGACCCTAGAACCATTTTAACAGTGACATTCTATAAGTCAAGAAGTGCCAGACAACTTGCCTGAGTTCACAAAGAGCTAACCCAGGATTTAAACAGGACTTTTCTACAAGAGATATAAGTGACAGCAAATCAGGGAAGGGAATAGGATTTCCCTCCGTCAGCCCACAACTCTCCAGGAGAACAAGGAAGTACATTTCTGTGATTCCAAGAAGCAACTTCCAAAAAAAAAAAAAAAAAAAAGGATTGTTCTTTTTAACATTTATAGCTGTAAATCAAAGTCCTCAGATATTCTTGGATTAAGAACCGAAGATCAAAGTCAGAGCCAGATGCTATTCTAAATGTGCAAAAGGAGACTCAAAATCCTCTCGGTTCTTTCTGACTGAAAGAAAAGAGTAAACAGTAAAGAGTAAAAATTTTCAGGCCCCAACAGAGAGCTATAATGAAGGGCATATCAGGGAACAGGATGAAACATACACTTAAAAAATCTGTATAGTAGTAAACCGGGGATCACCTTTTTTATTTGTTAAGCTAATTAATCTCAATGTTTAAAAACATTATTTTTCTAGTACCAAATTAATGTCATAAACTTAGCCTACTTTAAAATGGACACAACATTTTGGAAAATTTTATGAACTACAAAGACACTCTGGTCTCAAACACTAGTATGATATGTACAGTTTGCAATATCATGTACTAGCATATTAGTTTCCAACTTAATTCTTAATCTCTCATTTCAAAAGCTCAACAAGAAGCCTATAAGAGTGCCTATAGTTCAGGGAATGGAAAAACTGCTTATAATCCCCCAATTTGAGTATACATTTTTTTATTTGTGACTACAAGCAGATTTCTCCTAGTAAAAGGTTCACCGGAAGATTATTCCTAAAAATTAGCCCTTCATTCATTGATTCACCCATTCATTCATTCAGCAGACATTTATTGAGCACCTACTATTTTCCAGGCTTATACTATGTAAAATGGTGCAAAGATAATTAGGACTGGATCACTGACTTCTCCTGGTACCCAGAAGGGAACCTGACTCCTTAAGCTGCAGCCAAGGATGGTGAGCTACTGAAGTACCTTTCAGTTTCTTGGTGTTATTTAAGAGGATGAGGATGGGGAAGGGCTGCTGTTATTCAAGTTCAGTAGACAGACAAGTGGCTGTTTCAAGAGCCATCTTTAGATGAAATAGTTCGTAGTAGCCTTTAAGGGAAAGATGTCAACACAGCTAAACTTTGCATGTGTTTTCTTTTTAAAAATATGATATGGGGGCTTCCCTGGTGGCACAGTGGTTGAGAGTTCGCCTGCCGATGCAGGGGACACGGGTTCGTGCCCCGGTCCGGGAAGATCCCACATGCCACGGAGCTGCTGGGCCCGTGAGCCATGGCCGCTGAGCCTGCGTGTCTGAAGCCTGTGCTCTGCAACGGGAGAGGCCACAACAGTGAGAGGGCCGCGTACCGCAAAAAAAAAAAAAAAAAAAAAAAAAATGATATGGACTTTCCTATGAGGCCTTTTTTAATTAGATGATATGTACTTGACAAAGGGTAGCAACACATTTTTGCAGTTTCTACTCTAACGTTCTGCTCTGTGGAGTAAAGAATGTGGTTTACTTGTGATGCAACTCCTGCATTTGTTGCCAGTGACAACAGTTGTTTTCTTGATTAGGTTTCAAGTAGTTAGTCAGGTTATGTCAGGAGAATTGTATTAAGGAGAAGAATTACGGGTTTGTTGAGTTCCAGCTCTGTGCAGTGAGAATGGCAGGGGGTGGGGGTGGGCATTGGCAGTGTTTCTTTGGCAGGAGATCAGAAATGCAGACTCCTGGGCGCTCTACATGAGCCTTTCCACGTCAACTGGATTCCCTCTTCCCCACCCTGGCATCCCTTTTCTACCCTATGGAAAAGTGCCTGCGTGGGTCCAGAGAGCACCATCAATCAGTTTTGCAGCTCTCCACATTTCTGTAGCTTCAAGAAACCTTGAATTGCAATCTTCCTCTTCTCTCAGGATGCGTCACTGAGAATGTTTGAAATCAACCATAATTTTCAACAGATTCTGAACTGGGATTCATAAAGATAAGGTGGTTATAGAATTGAATTATAATAAATTCAGGCTGTAGTCCAGTTGCTTCCAGCTCTTCTCCTCCCGCTGTGGGTTAACAAGTGTTTCTAAAGCCACAGGGCATTGAGAATCCTAAAGCAGCTAATTAACAGTGCTTATTCACATCACATGAAGCATGTGGGTTCCAGGCAGCTGTAAAACCTCAGCTTCCTCCGGCTAGCAGAATGATGATGGAGCTCTTAGGTTGTATTTTGACATTCTGCTCTCTGCCTGTGGCAGAAAATCACCTTTTCCATAGAGACTTTAGGCCAGGATGGTACTCTGGGCATAAAGAAGTCTCATTGCCATGACTATGAAAAAGTAAATGAATATGTCCTCATGTTTAGACTGTGACTCACAACTGGCCTGTTAATGGACAAAGGAGGCCTGAGGCATTCTCTTGACACATCGTTCAACCAAATGAAACATAGGATTGGTGAGATGTTGAGTTTCCATAGCTTTGGATCAGTTATCTTCCAAAACTCAGGTAACAGAGGTTCCAATACCCTCTTTCACCTTTTTCTATTTTCTATCTATTTAAAGATTTCATCAAGAGACATAGAGGGCCAGTCTAATACAGCTCACATGTAAATGAACAAAGCAATATCAAAAAGTTTTCCATTTTCCCAAAAACCTTGGACAAGTCGAGATGAACCTGTTTCCTCTCACACAGATCTATCATA
The DNA here is from genome assembly GCF_949752795.1 of Hyperoodon ampullatus. Classification (NCBI taxonomy): domain Eukaryota; kingdom Metazoa; phylum Chordata; class Mammalia; order Artiodactyla; family Ziphiidae; genus Hyperoodon; species Hyperoodon ampullatus. The sequence goes on along the minus strand of NC_136917.1, from coordinate 129,142,834 downwards.
AGTTATGTGCTTTACTAATAAAATAGTCTGTCATACTGACAAAGAAAAGCCTTATCTCTTGCCCCCAGCCTATAATCCATCCTCCATAATTTTATCAAAAATGTCTTTCTAAAACATGTCATTCCCCTACTTGAATAACCTTGATATTTTTTCCTGTTTTATGATAGATAATATATACATTTCTTATGTTCCTTATACCAAGGTTCTTACTACCGGACTCACATCTTTGCAACTTCATTTCAGGGTACCAGGGAGGGTATTGGGGACTCCATTGCTGTAGCTACAGAAATTCAGTACCCGATGTGCCATGCCCTTTCAAGTCTGTTACCAAACCCACATAATCACTTGCTGAAATCTTTGTTCTTTTTAAAGGTGTGGCTTAAGTGTTACTTGCTTTGGGAATCCATCCTTCTCCTACCAAAGAGTAGAATCACACCTTTATCACTTTATTCACTCCTCTATCAATCACCCATATCACAAAGATGGGGTTTGGGGTTTACTATTTTATCCCAAATATTTGTATTGTCCCTAGGATATAAAAGGAGGGTGATAAATGACTTGTTGAAATTAGGTCCTTGAACTAGACCATATCTGCAGGTTCTTTTAATTTTATTATTCATTTTATATGATGTATTTTTAATGAGAAGGGCTTGAAGTGATTACTAGGAAATATAACAGTTAGCAGCTGACATTAATATTCAGTGACATTTGAAATTACAAGTGAGATTTTGATTTACTCAAAAGGCATATTCATGACTCTCTTTTATACAGAGATCTCACTTCAAAAGCTATGGAAGCTCCGTAGGCTGACACATAAAATCTGGATCTATAAGCACCTAAAATTTGGTGTGATGGTAAAAAAGTTAGAGACTCATCTTAAAAATGCATATCTAAAGCCAAAGGCTAGAAATGATGCTAATATGACATAATTAAGGTATGAAATTATCTACAAATTGCTAAACAATAAGCTGAATTAAGAGTATAATAAGAATAAAGTAAAGCACAATATTTGCTTAAAATAATAAGCTATGCATGTATAAGACCCCATATTCTAAGCAATAGAAAAATGGGTAAATATATTCTAGCATGGTATGTCCATTAGATGGAGATTATGGAGGAATTAAAAATGATGACTTTGAAGAATGTTTAATGGTCCAGTAAAACTGTTCATGGTACAATACTCCTTTCAAGAGGAATAAAGGACATGGTTTTAAAGATCTAATCAAAGGCTGTTTGCAGGGGGGTTAGTGGTTTCTTTGGTGAGAGCTCCTTGTACAATGGGAGGTGTTGGGCACCGGGGGCTTAGCCCAATAACAAGCCTTAGCTCTCAGATGGGAGAGCCACTTGGAAGGGAACATGGCACCTGCTACTTGAATGCATTCCCAGGGACACATCTTTGGACCTTGGGGAGAGCAGAGAGCTGGAAGTCAAGAGATGTTGCATGTAATTCTGTGCAATATCAGGAACAAAGGGAGACGGTTTAATGTCAGTGAAGCAGCTGTAAAGTAGAGGCATGGCCTTGTGGTGTGCATCTGATTTGGTGGGTAGCAGCAGGACCCCCTGAGCCTTGGGGATGCAGAGAGCTGCTCGGCCTGGTGGACGAGAGGTGATTCCAACAAATGGGGACTTTGTTCTTTTGAGACACCCTTGGGGACTCCCTGAAATAATCAGATGTATTGCATAGAGAGCTACTTCAGCAAACGTGGGGAAAGCTAATGAAATTAAAACTTTTAAAGCTAACATAACCTCGTTCGTTGCCATAGGCTGGTAAGGTCTGGCAACATTTAGGATGAAGATTCTTTTTTAAAAAATGTATTATATAGGTACAGGAGAAAAAGAGTTAGAAGGTTCACTTGTCATGAGCTTATTATAAGTAGTGGTGTGGGTTTTATAAAAAGAAAAAAAAGTGAAATAAAAAAAGCAACCAAAATAATCTAAAATAAACTTTGACCTCCACAGTTAAAATACTCTCACAGGAGACAATCACTTCACTGTTCTCCCAGCTGGGTCAGGGTTTGCCTGATGTAGATAACCACATTTTTAGTAGGAATGGGGGTGTCAATGAGTCTTGAAATATTTCATGAGAGAAGCGTTCCAAAACCAGAAAGTTGAACCTAAAGAAGACGCTTAGAGAGGACATGCCAGTTGTTCCAAATAATGAAGGTCATTTCAAGGAAGAAAAATTAGCAGAAATCTCTTACTCAGAATGAAGAGCAAGAGATGGGCAGTGCAGAGAGGCAGACAAACAGCTCCTTATAAAGATGGGTTTCTAAATGACCAGAGCCATCTCATGACACATCAGGCTGCCTTGAAAGGCAATACATGTTAGGTCATTCTACGTTCCCAGGAAGAGCTATCAGATCTGTGATCAAGGCAGTCTCTGTCCTGGGTAAGTGATTAGGCTAAAAAGGAACATCTATGTTCCTTCCAGTTCCAAGATTCAAGATTCTTTGGGCTTTGTCTGCTGAAAACCGTATTACTTGGAATTATTGTAATTTTCTTGGCTTCCCTGACATCACACAGTGTATTTAATTAGTCACTGTATTTTAAGCTTTATACAGGTATAAAATCTATTCCCGATGGGGGTGAAAAATATGCCCTGAGTGGGTAGAGTGATATTTTATTTTATTTTATTTTATTTTTTAATTTTTTTTTGCGGTACGCGGGCCTCACTGTTGTGGCCTCTCCCATTGCGGAACACAGGCTCCGGATGCGCAGCCTCAGCGGCCATGGCTCACGGGCCCAGCTGCTCCACGGCATGTGGGATCTTCCCGGACCAGGGCACGAACCCGTGTCCCCTGCATCGGCAGGTGGACTCTCAACCACTGAGCCATCAGGAAAGCCCCAGAAGTGATATTTTAATCAAAGGTAAAGGTGAAATCGTTGATTTAGTTCCATAAGTGTTCTGGATTCCAGGTGGACTTTATAGCCAGTGGCTGCATCCTTACCTGGTCATACAGGATTCTGCAAAGCAGGAGTTTGTGGTCAGTATCCTTCTAGGAGCAGAATCAGAGCCAGGTAAAATTTCATGGACAACCAAAGTTATATTGCTCTGAGCTTAGAGTATACAGAGCTGCAGCCCTGAAACTGGCTTTGTGCTTTATGAGCTAATGTAATTATTCCATTCAGTGTGATTAGTGGAAAGTAAAAGGCAGGAAGAATTCTCTATGTACTTTTTTTTCAGTTGGTGGGAGTGCCATTGGAAGGGGGGTTGGGAGGGAGGAACTGACTCATTTCTGTCTCCTTTATGCCAGATCTGTGATGGGGCACTCCTGGCCTCATGGCATCCTCATGCCAACTGGAGAGGCACGAGGTCTCTCTATTCTGTAGACAAGAAAGCTGGGGTTTACAGGTGACCATAGTTTAGTCAAATGAACAGCCCAGATTAAAACACAGCTCTGCTGAATCAAAATTTGCCCTCTTTCAAATGACGAAACACAACAAAACAATGATAATAGTGATAATATTTTTAAATGTTGTATTTCAATTCTTGTATCAAAAAGCCGTTCCACTATATTTGGGAATTGTTCTAGTGGCCCAAAATTGAGATTAAAAGGGAAAGAGTCAAGACCAAAGGCATCATTTTACCCATTTCAAAACAGTCTGGGCTTTGTGCAGAAATAAAACCTTAAAAAAAAAAAAAGTCAGAGATTGAAAATAAGAGCAGATAAGCAGTTTCCCAGTAAAGAAAGATTGCTACAAGATCATTGTAGAGAGTATGGAAATTTCAAAGGGTAGTGAAAATGTACCCTGATGCCTGAAGTGAATAACAGGATGTGTGAGTAAAGCTGCTGAACTACGACCGGCGAGCTCACCTCCAAACCCAGGAGCTGCTGACGTGATGTTTCGTTTTCTTTCTCTTTCCTCTTCCTCCCTTTGTCCTCATTTTTCATTCCACCCTCTGCCTCAGTTCTGTTTCCTCCCCTTCCATACTCTCTGTCCTCTTATCTGCCTCCTCTATCTTTTCTTTAATTGACATTAATATGAAACTCAAGTAATTGAAAATTTGTTATGTATCATGAAAAAGTATGTCTACTTCTGTTCTTCATGTTCCGCCCAGGTAGGTGCAATCTGTTTCTTTGGTGGTAGTTTTACTTTGTGTGCTACATTGGTTCTTCAGAGCCACCTTCCACCTATCCTGGAGTGTGTGTGTGTGTGTGTGTGTGTTGCTGACAGGGAGGCAAAAGTGCAATGTCAATACTCTGTGAGAAAGAAAACGCTCCTTATCCCTCCCTGTCTTAGGAGCACTTCCTGGTATGCAGGCTCAGAGTACAAGCAGCATCACAGAATGATCTCTTATGGCATTTTATAGGAGCAATGTCGATAGAAGAATGGCATCCAAGAGGATTCAAATAAATCTCTTGTTTAAAATTTTGCTGTCTCAAGGAGCTTAATATTTTGTAATGCACATACAGTCTAAAAATGTTATCCTTGGATGGAGAAGTCAGCTGTTAAAAGCCTCAGGAACAAACACTCTACTTGATCTTAGCCAAAGGATTAAAAACTGTGAACACAATGGTGGAGTTCACAGTGCTCTGAGCTACACAAAGCCACTTTAGAGAACCTGCATGTGAATTCTGGGTCTTCTCAGCTGATGGCATTGAATGCTTCCTTTCACCTCATGATTTTATGTTTTAGAATGGGAACACTGTGCTGTTAACCCTCAGAGAAACAGGGTAAATGATGGGGAGACCAAGCACAAGGCACCCACCACCCTATATACAGAGAATTGGCCCTCAGACTCCCAGGATTATCTTGAATTATTAATATGGTCTGTAGTATTCATTTATTTATTCCTTCAAAAATATTCATAGAATTCCATTTCAATTCTAGTCAGGACTGGGACCTATAATGGTTACAAAATTAAATACTGAAATACAAGAAATAAAAAATAAGTTCCTGCCCCAAGGCTACAGCTTTGGGAGGGAGGAGGAGATAGCTCCGGGCTATTCAAGTACTTCTGCCACTTGCTCTCGGAGTGACCTTGGGCAACTTACTTCAGCCTTCTAAACTCTCACTTTCCCTTCTACCAAACAGTGATTACATCCTCCTCCTAAGATGTTGTGAGAACAAATGATAGAACGTGAGACAAAGTGCCCTGGGTGCTATGACCACACAAAACCAGAGCACTGTAGCCAAGGAATTCACACACCCTAGTGTAGGACACAATGTGTGGTCCCAGGACACACTGAAGAAGAATCAAGGGGTTCCTCAAAGAGGCAAATGATGATCTTCCAAAGGGGTGTGCTATGGGCTCAGAGGAGAGAGAAATCTATGATTAGTGAGGTCATAAGTGGTTTCCTGGGAAGAAAATGTGGTAGAGAAAGGGAACTAAAATGAATTAAGGACAAGCAACGTGCAGGTAGGCCTTAGTCCCATTGTAACTGATGTGGAAACCAAGGCTCAGAAATGTTATATAACATGCCCAAGGCCACACTAGAACCAGTAAGTGGCAACGTCTACCTTTAAAACCAGTTTACTCATTTAGTTTTTAATTACAAGGTCCAGGCACTTGAAATACTTAGCAAAAAGCTTTGAAGCTAAAACAGGTTCTCTCTGTGTGTGTGTGTGTGTGTGTGTGTGTGTGTGTGTTTGGGGAGAATGGGTATGAATTAAATGAGGAAAACAAGATCATCATGAAAAAAAAAACCTAACAAGAGATGCCCACTGCTTGTGACATATTTGAGGGGCTGTGACTCAACAGTCCAGCTGGATAGAGGTTTACATAGTGGAGGAGGAAGAAACAAAGCAGTAAAGGTCTACTGGGACCTGGGTATGATGTCAAGCAGTTCGAACATTTTGCACTATGAAATGAAGTCTCATGGAAAGTCTTTAAACAGGAGCATGATCTAATTGAGATGGTTTTGGGAAGGCTGGTTTGGCATCACATAAAATAACCTAATGGGGAAGACATGGAGAAAAGCTATTGACCTCTGGTGATGTGCCTCTGGCTGAGCGTAGAGATCAAAGGAAAGGAGCAGATAGGAAGGAAGAGTTGAGGCAGCTCAGTGAGTGATTGGAACTGGGAGTTGGAGGAGGTAGCTCTGTTCAAAAACGAATGTAGGCTTCAAGCTCAGGTGCCCCAGAAGGGGTGATGGCTACATTAGCAGGAATGGAGACATCAGAAGGGTGCTGACTTTGCAGGAAAGAGAAGCCTGCTGACAAACACAGAGGTCAAGTGACAAGATAGTCAGATGCAACGTCCAAAAGGTAGTTGTAGTAGGACAAGGGGTCTGATTACAGACAGTCTCTGTAGGAGTCCCAGTTCATGCTGTGGGTGTGCAGGATTTCCATGGAAGAGAGAAACTCAGAGACAGAATGATGGAGAACCACCCCTTGGGAAATGCCCAGTGTCCAGCTGTGAATACTGAACATTTTTTTCTACAATAATGACAAAATATTGACTGGAATTTTGGTTTTTTGCCTTCAGTGAAGCTTGAAAATGGTGGGCAAGCACCTAGAGGGACAGACAGAATCGGTCTTCTGACATGTTTATTTCATTCTTGCTTGATTATAAGTGTTTAGTTAATGAATATCCTCACATAAATCAGAATTTCATCTGAGGTTTGCTTTCCTTCTAACCAACTAAGGAAATGATAAGGAAGTAGCTAACTCTTACCATCTCGAACTTCACTGGCAGTTCCATGTGTCCAAAAAACAAGAACCCAAATATGTTCATAATCATGTTGTTTTAGGTCAGCTGCCAACACAGTTGAGCCTGAGCATCTAGCCTTTTAAGGAATGAAGGTTCATTCCTAATGGCTCATTACCTAAAAGGAAGGAATGGGATTTGAAATGTAGTCTAAGTACCTTTAATGGCAAAGGAAAGTTCTAGTCAAATGATTAACCACTTGACCTGTTCACTACATGAGGAATGAGGACACATGCCTTCTGAAGAACATCTGCCTGTTCAGCAATGAAGTATGAACAAAGGGGCTTTTTCGGTATGATTTTCCCCCTGAGTGGTTTATTCATGCCACAATAGCAAATACATTTTCAAAATGTTACTACTTAGGTATCCACAGTGAAATCTGATTTAATCTCTATTCCAGGGGACCCTCATGAAAATATAGGAATGTAAATAGCTCCAATGTTGTGCAGGTTTCCATGTAGTATCCAATGTGGGACTTTGCCTGTGTGCTTGCACACACACACACACACACAGCACTAGCCATCTCTGGGCTAATTCAGCAAGCCCTGCAGCTGGTCTCATCTTCCTTTTCGGAACGTTTGAATAATAATCATATCTGGCGACAAAGTGGAATGAGTCACATGGAGAGAAAAATTCTTCAGCAGAAATGGGGCATATATATATGTGCCTCTTCAAGATGTTTGTAAAGAAGGGACAAAAGAACAACCATTTACCAAGATGCCATCTGTGCTGCTGGCACAGCAAAGCCTAGTCCCCCGGGGCTTCTCCTGCCCTCTTGGTTCGTGGAGCCCCATTTTCGGAGTCTTTCCCTCGGGGCTTATGTTCCACTGACCCATAAATGTTCACTGTAATTATACCAATTTTCCCCTCACACATGGCTCACCACTCTTCTTGCCTGTCTCTATTTTTTAAAAATGTTGTCTTCAAACACCATGCTTTACAGCAAAAGCCTCTGGTAAGGTACATAGTAGTAAAACCAACAAAACATAATTAAGGCATTTAAAACAACTCTTAGTAATAACATCTTAAAAATTACTGAATTACTAATTTATTGTGCAAAAAAAAAAAACCCTCCAAGAATGAATTAAAGTACTGGGTGGGTAGAGGCGAAAGATCAGACAGAGGCTGGTCCAGTGGGCAGCCCGGCCCTTCACCAGCCTGGAGCAGAATCCCTGAGTGACTGAGGTTTTCTGGAGAGAGGCTACCGGAGCTGACCTGGCCCGTCTCCTAACACCCACTGTATCCACTGAGAGGCGCTCTTGTATATCTTTGAGACTCAGTTTCCTCAACTGCAGCACTAGGTCTCACGTCCTAGGGCGGGTTGGGAAGATTAGGTGAGAACAACAGAAGCCTCTGCTACCGGTAGTTCTCCAAGAATGTTTGCTGTTGGAATTATCTGGTGATGTCACAGAGGCTAAAGTCAAAGGTCAACCTTCTTTCTCAATAAATATTGATGAGGCACTCACAGTTCAACAGGGAGCTCCTTCAGAATCTAACAGAGTTTTTGGTTTTTCTGGAAATCTGTCATAGAAGAGCCTCCATATGTGAAGATAATAAGAGGTTGTTGGTCTGTCTCTGTGAGAGAAGAGGAACGGGGAAAATAAGAAGGTCTGAGAGGGAAAAGTGGCAAGATGCTGGGTACGTCCTCTCCTCTGTGGCCCCCAAGCTGGTCCTACTGAGAGAAGACCTCGGTGGGTGAGGGTAGGCACTTATCTCTGTGGTTAAAGGGTAGAAGAGGAAAGATGAAGCCCCCTTGCCAAAAACTTTTATGAAATTACCACAGCGAGGAAATCTATTAAAAATAGGTTTAATATTTGTATCTGTTCTGTTAAAATAGAACTCAACTGTGACATAAAATATTGGAGTAGATAGCCATAAAATAGAATGAAATAATGCCATTTGCAGCAACATAGATGGACCTAGAGATTATCATACTAAGTGAAGTAAGTCAGACAGAGAAAGACAAATACCACATGATACCACTTATATGTGCAATCTAAAATACGATACAGGGGCTTCCCTGGTGGCGCAGTGGTTGAGAGTCCGCCTGCCGATGCAGGGGACGCGGGTTCGTGCCCTGGTCCGGGAGGATCCCACATGCCACGGAGCGGTTGGGCCTGTGAGCCATGGCCGCTGAGCCTGCGCGTCCGGAGCCTGTGCTCTGCAACGGGAGAGGCCACAGCAGTGAGAGGCCCGCGTACCACAAAACCAAAAACAAAAACAAATAAAATACGATACAAATGAACCTATCTACAAAACAGAAACAGACTCACAGACATAGAGAACAGACTTGTTGCCAAGGGGAGGTGGGGTGGGAGAGGGATGGATTGGGAGTTTGGGATTAGCAGATACAAACTATTATATATAGAATGGATAAACAACAAGGTCCTACTGTATAGCACAGGGAACTATGTTCAATATCCTATAATAAACCGTAATGGAAAAGTATATGAAAAAGAATATATATATATATATATATATATATATATATATATGTATGTATATAAAACTGAATCACTTTGCTGTACACCGGAAACTAACACAACATTGTTAATCAACTATACTTCAATTAAAAAAAAAATTAGGGCTTCCCTGGTGGTGCAGTGGTTGGGAGTCCGCCTGCCTATGCAGGGGACACGGGTTCGTGCCCCGGTCTGGGAAGATCCCACATGCCGCGGAGCGGCTGGGCCCGTGAGCCATGGCCACTGAGCCTGTGCGTCCGGAGCCTGTGCTCCGCAACGGGAGAGGCCACAACAGTGAGAGGTCCTCGTACCGCAAAAAAAAAAAAAAAAAAAAAAAAATTAGAGTAGAGGTCCGACAATCCAATCTCCTATTCCACTGAAGGGAAACTTGCCTCAGGCCACGCCACACGGTAAGGACCCTGTCAGTACAAGGCCTCTACTCCACCCACTATTCTGATTCAGAAGCTGGTGTCGCAGCTTGGCTTGTATCCTCCAAAAAGGATATGCTGAAATTCTAACCCCCAGAGCCTCAGACTGTCTTTAGAAAAAGGGTCTTTAGAGGTAATCAAGTGAAAATAAAGTCATTAGGGTGGGTCCTAGTCCAATACGATTGGTGTCCCTATAAGAAGAGATAAAGACACAGAGAAAAGACAGCCACCTACAACCAAGGAGAGGGGCCTGGAACAGATCCTTCCCTAATACTTTCAGAGGGAACATGGCCCTGCTGACCCCTTGAATTCAGACTTCCGTCTTGCAGAAATGTGAGACAATACATTTCTGTTGTTTTATGCTATCCATTTTATGAGACTTTGCTATGGCAGCCCTAGGAAACTAATACAGCTGGCTATATGAACTTTAGTCAAATAACAGACTAGGAGGGAGGGTTTGGTTTCTTGGGAGGAATTTTTAGATGACACGAGCGTCACTTAACATCATAATTTTGAAAAATAAATCCACTTCGGATATTGTCTTCAGTGCAAAGGTCCGTAGAAATTAAATTACACAAATTTACAGTCCAGAGAAGGGGGAAAAAAAATCAAATTACTATTCATAGAAATTTAAGCAGTGTTTATGACTGGAAAAATAAAAATGGCTATAGTGACTGTGGAGCACTATGACTAAGAACCCCGCCTCAGGTATCAGACTGCCTGGGTTTGGGTCTCATCTCTGCCATTTGCCCAGTGTGTAACCTTCAGTAAGCTGCTGACATTCACTGATTTTCAATTTCCTCAAGAAGAGTGTTGTGCAGACTCTTAGAGATGGTGCATTTGAAGCACTCAGGATGGCATTTCACCTATGGTGAACATTAACTGAATTTTATCTATTGTTATGATTACTGATGGCAGATAACTGCTTTCCATTTTATAAATATTTAAAGGCAAACACCTAAAAGTTAAAAACAAAAAAGTTTTATTTGTTTGCTTTTCATCTTTTTGGATGACATTTACTTTATGTTTTATTTGTATGTAGTTTGTTCCAGATCTCTTATTCTGGAGCATTTCATTCCATGGAAAGAAATATAAGACTTAGATACCAAATGTGAAGATCCTATTCAAGAATATGGATAGCCCACTAAACTATCTACTTACCCAGAAAAGTACAAAATATTTTATGTACAAAGTCATTATTTTCATAGACTTGGGAATATTTCAAAATAAGGTGGTTGAGCTCTGATTTGGACCATACCTGTCATAATACTGAACTACTAGTGAATAAACCAAGCTTATCTTCTCAACGGTTATTGTTCAGAACTGGTTGCAGGGATGGAAATTCAATTTCCTTGTCGCACACATCTGACTTGTTGTATTGATTTGTTAGGCCAAACCTAAATTGCAGTGCTTAGTAGATTCAGGAGAGAAAATGCCTGAAAACTCAACCAAGTCAGAAGTTGAGAAGCTGCTAAAAAAGTAAAGGGAGATAAACCCTCTACCCAGGGAAATGGGGGATCTTGTTGCTTATGGGAAATAGAATATTTGTTATGAGAAAATCTAGAAGTTAGATCAGCTGGTATCATAGTCATGTTATAGAGATGCCAAAGGAGAGAGAAGGCAACCTGCTGAATGGCGTAGCTCTGCTCTATGGAATCGCAGGAGCCAGTTCCTGAGAGGGCTACCCACCTGCATGGGAGGACCAGCTATTTTGATTCTCCCGGCAAATGAAAATATTCTGGAGAGGCTATTGTGTTGTGCTCGAGCTATTAAGCCTTCCTTTCGGCATAAAATTTTATATTGCTTTTTAAAAGGGGGATTTTAGCAATATAAATATATCAACCCTCCATATTCCTGAGGATCACACTTTAACCTTGGAATAAATGTCTGATAATACACCCAGAGAAAATCAGGCTTCATCTAGAAACAGAGGGACCACTACTGACACAGATTCACTGTGGAAGCTCCAAGGGTGAGGAGATACATAGCCTGCTGTCTCTGCATTCCAACATGGATTAGCTCAAAACCCCCCAGGCTTCCAGAATGTCAGGCTCTGCCCTAAGGGCCTCACACATATTGATTGATGTATCCTCCTAACAAAGTTACAGGTAGGTACTATGATTACCCTCATGAAAAAAATAAATTGTTTTTAATTGTGGTTAAAAAAACATAAAATTTACCATTTTTAAGGGTATAGTTTTGTAGTGTTAAGTATATTCACAGTTGCTGTGCAACAGAGCTCCAGAACTTTTTCATCTTGCCAAATTGGAACTCTAAATCCACTAAACAACAACTGTGATTATTCTCATTTTATGTAAGAGAAAACTGAGGTACAGAGAGGTTAAGTAACTTGCCCAAGGTCACACAGCTAGTAACTGTCAGAGGCATAATTCAGAAGCATGAAGTTTGTCTCCAACACCTGGAGTCTTAACCATTTAGCTATGAGAGAACACCATTTAAAACAGAAAAACAAACACTGGCACTTAAAAATGTATTTTTCTGTATGGGCAATATACTTAAACATGATTGAAAATAAAAAACACATATATGCATATAAATACATATGTGTGGATACACATATACATATATGCATGTATACATATATAATCATACACACAGAGAAAGCTCTATATGTATCATCTCTGTTTTGCATTTGAGTTTTCCCTTTTTTCTACAGGTAAATACTTATTATCTTATAGTATATTTTTTTGAAATATCTTCACACATATATAAGTATGAATTATTATACCTTCCCCTAAATTTTACACAAAAATGTAACCTCCTATACATACCATTTTATAATGTCCTTTTTTTCACCTATCATTTGTGGAGATTATTCCATATCTACTTAGAGAGCATATTATTCAATTATATGGAATATAATTTATTGAACCACTCACCTATTGAAGGGCCTCCGTGTTGGTTGCAAGCTTTCACTATTACAAATTGTTCTATAAAGAATAATTTTGAACATAAGTCATTTCAAATATGTGAAAGTAACATGTGGAATAAATTTGCAGAGGTGGAATCGCAGAGTCAAGAGGTATATGCATTTGTAATTGACAGTTTGGCATCAATAGCTGCTGTCAATTGCCCAACTCACAAGCCCACCAGCAAACTCCTCACAGCCCCATTAACAGAATATCTTACCAAACTTTTAGCTTTCTGTCAGTCAACGAAGTGGAAACTGGTATCTTAGTGCCACCTTAATTTGTCAAAAGCTGAAGTTTTAACTGAAGGATAATAGCATGGACACCAAAGCATAATGCTACTTGTTTAGAGCATTAGTGTCCACAGAGAATTTATATAGCATATTACAAGTATTTTATCATCCAGAACAAAAAAAAAACAACTCACTAATTTATTTTCTCTGTTAATGTTTTAAGTATTTACCACTTCCTTTGTAAAGTATTTGACTAATATTTGTGAGTGGTAGATAGTTATCCAACCTACCAGAAATGAAATCCTAGGACTTTAAAGGAGAAAGGAAAGGAATATCTGGTCCCTTCCTACACATAGGAAAGTTGAGAGGAATTATTAGAACGTGAAAAGGAAATAAGGTGTACAGACTAAGTCTATGTGCATGGGTAGAAGGACGGGAGAAGAAGACAAAGAGATACTGATTAGGCCAGAGCTAATAGACTGGACCATCTCTGCCACCACCTCCCCACTCAGGTCTAAACAACCATCATTTGGGGTCCAGCAACTGTGGCTTAACTGGCTCCCAACATCTACACCCAAGCTCTGCCATTTCTTCCCCACAGCACAGCCAGAATGATCTTTTAAAGTAAATCTGATGAAGCCACAGCCCCATTTTCTCTTTTTCCTGATTTTTCCTGTTAAGGACTAAATGTTACCCACCCTCCCCCACCAAATTCACATGTTGAAGCCCTAACCCCAAATGTGACTGTATTTGTGAGGTGATTAGGGTTGGATGAGGTCATGAGGATGAGGCCCTCATGATGGGATTAGTGCCCTTCTAAGAAGAGACACCACAGAGCTTGTTCCCTCTCTCTCCACCATGGCAAGAAGGCAGCTGTCTGAAAGTCAGGAATTGAGCCCTTACCAGAAACTGACCGTGCTGGCACCTTGACCTCAGATTTCCAGCCTCCAGAACTGTGACAAAATAAATGTCTTTTGTTTAAGCCATCTGTCTGTGGTATTTTGTTATGGCAGTGCAAGAAGACTAAGACATTTCCTGTTATAGTTTCTCAAAGCACTACATAGCCTTCCTATAAAGGGATTATTAGAGTTTAGAACTAGTCACAGCCACTTGTAACTTTTGATTATTCATTCTACTGTCAACTTCAACAGAGAAGGAACTGTATTTCTTTTTTTTTTTAACATCTTTATTGGAATATAATTGCTTTACAATGGTGTGTTAGTTTCTGCTTTATAACAAGGTGAGTCAGTTATACATATACATATGTTCCCATATCTCTTCCCTCTTGCCTCTCCCTCCCTCCTACCCTCCCTATCCCACCCCTCTAGGTGGTCACAAAGTACCGAGCTGATCTCCCTGCGCTATGCGGCTGCTTCCCACTAATTATCTATTTTACATTTGGAACTGTATTTCTTTTTGCAAGTAAGTGTTCAACAATTATTTGTTGAATGAATAAATGCTAAGATGGGCTGTATGGAATTTCCAGATCAAAGATAAGTTGAAGGCTCAACTCAACTTGATCATCTTACCCTATGTAAGCATGTGCACACCCCTCCCTCCCCCCAGCTATTTGTAACCAATGGTATCTTCTATGAGGGAGGCACTAATAAATGAAAGGTCATTTTGTTTTGTTGAGCACCTTGGTAAGTCTGGAAGTTAAAAGAGGAAGGAGCACAAGGAGAGAGGTAAAGTGCTAAATCCCATTAAGTGAGAAAAATGTGAAGCTCCTATGAGCAGCTTTTGGATGAGGAGAGATACAGAAGGCAAGGAAGGGAGAGAAGGGCCAAGCAAAATCGCAGAAAACTAGCACCTTAGTGGTAGACATGACTGGGTAACCTACTTTATAAGACTATGAACATCTATTTTATTTTTTATTGAAATATAGTTGATTTCCAATGTTGTGTTAGTTTCTAGAGTACAGCAAAGTGATTCAGTTATATATATTATATATATATAATATATATATTCTTTTTCAGATTCTTTTTCATTATAAGTTATTAAAAGATATTGCATATAGTTCTCTGTGCTATACTGTAGGTTCTTCTTGCTTATCTATTTTATATATAGGAGTGTGTATGTGTTAATCCCAAGCTCCTAGTTTATCCCTCCCCACGTTTCCCTTTGGTAACCATAAGTTTGTTTTCTATGTCTGTGAGTCTGTTTCTGTTTTGTAAATAAGTTCATGTATAGATTCTACATATAACTGATATCATATGGTATTTGTCTTTCTCTGTCTGACTTATTTTACTTAGTATGATAATCTCTAGGTCCAAGACCATGAACATCTAAATACTATTTACTTCACATTATTTGTGAATGTAAATTGCTTTTATTTCCTCAAATCATCAATAAGGTCTGATAGATACATAAATGTGTGGATGAGTTTCCTTTTATGGGAGAAAGAAAAGGCCTGTGTCCAGGGTAAAGAAAAGGCTGGTGTCTGGGAAAATGAAGAGAGAGACGCAATTCTACCACTGGCCTCTGTGGTGAAAAAGGAGCTCAGTGATGGCTCCTGTGAGCTATTCCCTCAACTGAACTATTCTGCTGTTTCAGAGACTTGGGACCTGCTATGATCGGGAGGTAGGCTCTAAGTCCCCTGGAAATTCTTAAAAGCTTTGGAGAGAATATGGGACTTTTCACAAGCTGCACAATGGGGTTTTGAGCCAGTTTATCTAATAGATCTTAGGAAACAGGGTGAACTCAGTTGACTCCTATGAGGAAGAATTTCCATATACCATAAACAATAAAAATCTCGACTAAAGTTTAACTTGGGCAACTAGAAACCAAGCTTCTGGCTGTTCTTGAGCAACTGAAAGTTCATGTTCATACACTCAAGTAACTACCACCACCCCTGCACTGGGCAGATTAACAGTTCAGTTGGTAACCTTGGGGTCTGATTCCATCCTGGAGCTCTGTTAATTGCAGAGAATGATTACAAAGAAGGATTATATGAGGGTGTGTCATATAAATGCTTATGTTCAACAGTGAGAAAACTTTAAGGAAGTAGGAACATGAAGTAAGATTGTACAGAAAATTCCTGGAGAACGTGAGAATTAGAAGGACTTGATTAACTGAATAAAAGAAGGAATGACATCTCATTTTTGATTGGGTATGTAAAGAATGAGAACCTGAAACACAGGTTTGGTCATGAAAGTGAGTTTGTAAAGGAAACTCATGGTATTGGAAGAATCAACCTTCACTGGGGAAAAACACAGGAAACGGCTGACTTTTAGATTCTATGCTTGGGTGACTGACGACAAATGTAATACAGTAAACCTTTGGGCCATATCACACAATGAATGTGTGACTAAATTTTTGTTTGTTCTGTTTTTGCTGGGGAAATCAGACTGCCTAGATAAAATGGAAGACTTGGATTGGATTGTCCAGAGTAGCTTTGTAAAGGTTTGGCAATGTGGTATCATTAGCAGAAAACCATTTGAATACTAAAGGTGGTACAGGGGTATTCTGCAATTTAGTTCTAGATACAAATTCCTATTGCTCCCCAAGCTGGCAGCACAAGGCTCTAAGCCTACTGTTGTGCTTCCCCAGAACACACTGTCCAGAGCAATCAGCTTTGCCTTGAAGGACTTTAGACCAAACCACCATCAAAGGCAGGACATATAATATTTCATCCTTTAAATAAGGCCAGGATGGGGAAAGAAAGAACTATTCGATAAATAGTATCTGGAAGCAAGGGTCTGTATAGAACCAAGAGAGGTTTAGTCACTAAAAATCAAAAAGAAGACCCTTAAATCACCGAGTCCTTAACTCTGTGCCCACCAGGGGAGGACAGCTTCATGCAATGTTTCCAGTCAGAATCAACATTCCCACCAGAGTGTATGCGACATTACTGATTAAAGACTACCCTCTAGTGGCCTTCTGGAAGAACTACAAAACCTGGGAAAGTGGAAAAAATAACTGTGAAAGAAACGTGATAAGGAAAAACGAAGAAAACTCGATAAAAAAATGAAAAGAAGATCTGTCTAATTTCCCTTTAGTACCAGAGAAAACAATTCATCACTCCATATAGAAAATACTGATACAGTGGCAAGCATGCCTGTTCTTAATTATCTAACCTACATGATGTTGCCGGTAGTTCCAAATGTATGTCTATAGCTTTGCTGTTTACAATCTAAACAAAGCGCCAGAACAGGGACATTTTTACTGATGTCAAGTTGACTGTACAATATAAAACATCCTTTATAAAAGTGATCAAAGTACAATGATCCTGAGAATTGTGTTTTTTCTTCACTATCAGTCACATCTTTCTCAATTAGCTGTTCCGTAGGTAGCTGGTATAGCCGGTACAATAGAATTAGTCAACTGAAAGTCAGAAAATCTGGGTGGTTCCCTAGTTCCACACACTTCAGTTGGTATGATGTTAGGTTATTCATTTAACCTTTCTGAGACTCATGTTTTAAAAATATGCAATGTGTAAATTGTTGCTCTTCAGTCTCCCTGGGTTTGGGAGAAAGTGTAATGAAATATGTGTACTTTATAAATTCTAATATGCTACATAAATATTAGCCACTATGAGTCTTAAAATCTCTAGGTGAGGAGGAGGTTGGTAAGACATTATTTGTCAAGTTTATACATCGAATCAATGACTGAACTGAGAACAACTATCATACCTTGTGTCCTAAATTTTATCACTCTAGAAATCCTATTGTGTTATTAATATTTTTCTTAGCAGTTTCAGTAAGTAATATAGACTGATGGCTCTAAATTATGAAATAGCTATAAATAAACCATAATTAAATTTCGCCTCATGTTTAATTATTCTGAGATACAAGAGCCCAGCTTTTAAAAAGGACCAAATAGAAGGGGTTTAATAGGTTAGACCTACTGACACCATCATTATTTGAGAAAGATCTATTTCCTAGGTTTATTCTAGGAACTGACTGTCTTCTATCTGGTGAGAGCTATCTATCAACTTTGGCAATGGGGTGGAAATCAGCTGACTCTTTTTACAACATCAGTTAGGTTGGAAACAACTAGTTTCTGATTGATCAAATTTAAGCTATTTTCAAGGAGCTTCATTAGGCTGGAATCCATCTGTTTTATTTTTCCAAACCAGTGGGGTAGTAGAAACAAGGTCATGACATTTGGAATGACATGGCAATGTTATAAATCTTGGTATTTAAGTGGTACTTTTGTTTTTATGTGTAATTGTTTTACAATGAGAAAATGTCCCTGGAAATTAGAGGACTGTTTCAAAACGAATCATTTACTCCAAACAATCCTGTTCTAGTCATTAATTACAGGAACAACAAATCTTTCCTGCCAAGGCCTTATGGGCTAGCTAAATTGCGACAGGAAATACAGAACTCAACAGCATTTGTTATTTTTTATTTCTAGCTTAGAGCAAGTTTATCCAAGACTCAGAATGAATTTAATGCTTTGTGCAACATGTAGATAGCAGTTCATTACATTTTCTTGTTTAAGGAAGCAAGATTCAAAAGGAAAACATCCACAGGAGGCACAGAAATAAAGTGAGGATAGGTGTTTCTGAAAATAACACTCCAGAAAAAAATGTGGCTCTCTTGAAACTCATCAGAAAAATAAGGTACTTGAGAAATTCTACAACTTTTCTATGTATTAGAATCACCTGGGAGTTTTGCACAATCTCTATGCCCAGACTGCAGTCCACATCAATTAAAAGAGAAACACTGGGGGCTTCCCTGGTGGTGCAGTGGTTAAGAATCTGCCTGCCGATGCAGGGGACACGGGTTCAAGCCCTGGTCCAGGAAGATCCCACATGCAGTGGAGCAGCTAAGCCCATGTGCCACAACTACTGAGCCTGTGCTCTAGAGCCCGCAAGCCGCAACTACTGAGCCTGTGAGCCACAACTACTGAAGCCCGCGCTCCTAGAGCCCGTGCTCCGCAACAAGAGAAGACACTGCAATGAGAAGCCCATGCACCACAACGAAGAATAGACCCCACTCGCCGCAGCTAGAGAAAGCCCGCGCACAGCAACGAAGACCCAATGCAGCCAAAAATAAATAAATAAAATAAATAAATTTATATTAAAAGAAACTCAGGGCTTCCCTGGTGGCGCAGTGGTTGAGAGTCCGCCTGCCGATGCAGGGGACACGGGTTTGTGCCCTGGTCCGGGAGGATCCCACATGCCATGGAGCGGCTGGGCCCGTGAGTCTTGGCCGCTGAGCCTGCGCGTCCGGAGCCTGTGCTCCGCAATGGAAGAGGCCACAACAGTGCGAGGCCCACGTACCACAAAAAAAAAAAAGAGAACCACTGGAATGGGATCCAGACATCTACATTTTTCAAAGTTATCTAGGTGGTGCCAATATGCACCAGGTTTGAGAAACACTTTAGTTGAGAAATACATATCTTAAAGCATGAAAGTAATGCCCTTTTCTGGGACCAGTCATGATATGACCACAGAGTATTGTTATAACCTCCCTATTCTTATAACAGCAAGTAGCAAAGCTTCATTTTATAGGTATGTATGCAGAAAAACAAAGCGCATGCAGGTGAGAAGCAGGGGCGATATGGATTAAATCAATGGGCCAGCAGAGAATATAGAAAATGAGTTCAGTAGTGCCCGCAGGATTCCCTGCTAGGGACTGCCGGGATACAGACAAGTACATGGCCAGATGCCTTTAAGGAACTGACAGATAGGGTCACCGATATGCAAGTAAATCAAGAAAAATGAAGTACAAGCTCCAAGTGAAATATGGGCTCCAAATGAGTTATAAGCCGAGTTGTACTGCAGGGCAGAGCAATAATGGATGTTAATGATGTAGGGGGGTTAATACGGTAACAACATTAGTACCGCCACCTGGCTGATTCCAAGGATTTTGAAAAAAACAAATGCATGGCAGGAGGGAACATATGGGATATGGGAAAGGAATGTACACATAACTTTATTTGCAGGCTCTAAGGCAGTAGTTCTCAGAATGTGGTTCATAGCCCTGCAGTGTCAGCATCACCTGGAAGCCTGTTAGGAAGGCACATCATTGGGCTTCACCACAGACCAGCAAAACAGAAGCCTGGGGATGGGACTCAGCAATGAGTTTTTACCAGCGCTCCAGGTGATTCGAGGCCTCCTGGGGATTCTGGTGCATGATGAAGTTTGAGAACCACTGTTTTAAGGTTTTTCTTGAGAATAAAATTCTCTCTATGGGCTAGGATGTCCTTGGAATGATATTATGTGAAATTGACCATTATATCAATCACGTTTGCTGAAGTAGAGACATTATACCTGTACAGGGTCATATATTCATTGATGCTTCAACACTGACCGGATCATTTTTGCTGAGAACCACTCAAGAGGACAGCAGTCTTAGTTAAGGTCTTAAAATAGAAAACTAGTTATTGAAAAAATATCAGGACTAAGTAAACAGTGATGTCAATGCAAATTTGCTGACTCCAGGTACTAAGAAACATTTACAAACTTATATTTTGTATAAGACTTATAATATCTTAGACATCTGACATGACCATATTGCCCTTTCTCTTTAATCCCTAACTCTATATTTCACCTTATTAAAAAATAGAAATATTGGGCTTCCCTGGTGGCGCTGTGGTTGAGAGTCCACCTGCCGATGCGGGGGACACGGGTTCGTGCCCTGGTCCGGGAAGATCCCACATGCCGTGGAGCGCCTGGGCCCGTGAGCCACGGCCACTGAGCCTGTGCGTCCGGAGTCTGTGCTCCGCAATGGGAGAGGCCGCAACAGTGAGAGGCCCGCGTACCGCAAAAAAAAAAAAAAAAAAGAAAAAGAAATATTATACAACTGCAAGAGTGAACCAACTATAATTTCATCCAACAACATGGAAAGATTTCACAAACGTAATGGCCAGACACAAGAGTATATCGATTCTGACTTCATCGACATAAAGCTTCAAAGCAGGAAACGAAAATACAAAATTTTTAGTGTAAGTCCAATTTTAGTATCTGGTGGGTTAGTAAGTGGAGGGAGGCTCCAGGGAGGCTGTTTCTTGACCTGGGTGCTTGTGACGTCAGTGTGTTCACTTTGTGAACATTTACTGACCTTTACACTTGTATTTGATGCATTTGTATTCATGTGTTCTTCCGTACAAAGTTTACAAAAATGTAAGAATAGGATTCATGCTGCATTTGAATTTTAAGTCAGGATGTCTTCCTTCCCTTTGGCATTTAAAGACGTTGGATGTTGGGATGCTGATCTCAGTAAGTGTTCGGAAAGTTGGGGCACGTCATCCACTGCAGTGGACGAAGCCCAGTGGAGAGTACTATGTGGTCCTTGGACTCTAAACATTTGAAAGAGGACCATGGGAATGGTCAGTTTCCAGTCGTGCTGGGCAATTCATTCTGGCCTCAGCGTGCACTAAGTTAGGACAAGGCATCCTGGGAAGTAGACAAGGTCATGGACAGTGCCCTAAATAACCACCTGGTGGTCTGTGCCTGCACGTTTGTCCCCCAGCCTGTCAGGGTCACTGCCACCATCTCGAGTCCCGCCCTCAGTCTTGATTTAAGGCTTCCTTGGTGCCCTCCCCCCACTGCTCCCCACGCCCCTTTTCCTCCTTCTTCCCTCCTCCCTTCTCATCAAGACCTACCTGTTCTCCATCTCATTATCTCAGAATCTTTGATGTTAGCCAGTTCATTAAACCAGTGGTCCCCAATGCTGGTTGCATACATACTAGTATCCCTTGGAAGTTTTATAAAAACACTGATATCTGAGCTCATTACAGAACAATTACACAGGAATCTCGGGAGATGCCCAACCCCCCATGGGTGCTTTAATAAATTACAAGGTTGACAGAAAATCATTTATGTAGCTTTTCTCCCTAAAGCCATATCTGGATCTTACTGCAGCCTGAGGGACTTACTTAATGAAAGAAGTGACAAACTCAGCTTCTTGTCTCTGGCCCCATGGAGCTCTGGTTCCCTGGGCTGCCCCAAAGCTGCAGTGCTGACCGACTCGACCTGGCTGTGGTCACAGGCTTCCCTAGACACAGCTGGGCCTTCTTCTGGGGACTCAACACTGGAGCAACACTGCCACTTACACTCAGGAGTGCCTGCTGAAAGCCTTGTTTCTTTGAAACAAATAAGGTTTGAAGGCATCTACTGAAGAGCTAATGGTGTGGTCATTGTCCTAATGGATTTTTAATGAAGTGTAAAGTTCTCAGATGATAGTCAATAAGGTGTAAAGTTTAACAGATATATTGCATTAGTGTGAAATTATATCCTCTCTTTGATTCAAGTTTATTATTTCTGTTTTCTGAAAACTCAAGTATCTTAAGAGTGAGAAAGACATCTATTAAAATGGCTACTTTCTTTTTTTTTGTTTTTTTGGGTTTTTTTTGCAGTACATGGGCCTCTCACTGCTGCGGCCTCTCCCATTGCGGAGCACAGGCTCCAGATGCGCAGGCTCAGTGGCCATGGCTCACGGGCCCAGCCGCTCCGTGGCATGTGGGATCTTCCCGGACCGGGGCACGAACCCGTGTCCCCTGCATCGGCAGGCGGACTCTCAACCACTGCGCCATCAGGGAAGCCCTGGCTACTTTCTTTTTTAAATACCGTTTGGAGTCGGGGTGGAAAGGATTTGTCCTTGACTTTCTTTGGTGGAAGTAGTTATGGAGATGGGAGGGGAAATAGTAAAGGGAGGGATTTCCCAGCTCAGGTGCCTTGACTGTCTCAAGTGACTCAGGAGTGACAATGACCTAATGGCAGCCAACAAGACCACTTGCTGCCAGTTCTGTAAGATCAGTGCTCCTAAGATCACTGCATCTAAGACCAGGGTTCAAGCATCTGTCACCTGGGTTCAATGCCCTGCTTAGGTCAGGCAAAGGGCAGCCTTGCCCTGGGGGGCATGGGAGGGTCTGCACTGCCCCTTCTCCAACCCTGCCTCCTGGGGGGCCATTGGTGGGACCTGGGAACAAGCCCACACAGAGGCCGCGTGCTCCTTTTACACCATGACCTGGGAAATGGGTCTTGGAATTGCCTACCCAAATGGCCCAGCCCGCCCACTGGGCCCATGCAGTCCCATTCCGCCATCTGGTCTCTAGGGGGCAGAAATGTCACCAGTGTGCACACCCCTGGGCCTGAGGGGCTGCTGCTTGGGGGGTAAGGATAGAAGGTTTGGTGTCAGAACTTGGGCGTGTGGCGTGGCATGTCCCCACACATGCTTAGAGGCGCCTCATTGTTTCAGGTGGAGCCGGATGGATAGAGCAGAGTGAGTGGGCCATGGGCTGCTTCCCCCAACACTGAGAGACTCAAAAATGCTAAATTTGAACCTGGCCTTCCAGACTATAATGAAGGCATATTTGTCAAGGTGGGAGGATAGACTTTTGACACTGAGGGAGATGATAGAATCTAAACATTAGGCCTCTCTATTTGAACTTGACCTTCCAGGTCATGGTGTGTAGGCTTATTTATCAAGGAAGGAGGCTCAAGCTTCCTTGATTTAACAGTTTGTTAGTGTGATTTATAACTTTTAAATATTTAGACACGTGATGTGTAGCCCTCCATCTGCATTCTTATCTCACAACCTCACAAATTACAGAAGTAACCCTGCTCCAAGCCCCACCCTAGACACGCTGAAACAAACTGTCTCAGGCTGGGCTGGTACATTTGAATTTCAACAGGCTCCTCAGATGATTCATACCCATGATTCATTTGCCAAACACTGCCCTAGACCCTTATCTCCTCTCTCATTTTTCATACCAAGTCCTCGTGTCAGCAAAGTCGTGTTGAGTAATCCATCTGCAAGCAGTGAAAGCAGGTGAAGGAGAACAGATTATTTTGGAATAGGAGGCACATACCAAGTTCAACTCCACTCTGTTCAGGAAACAGGTTTACTGAGCCCCATGGCCTGTGGCTTCCATTCTGATTTTTCTTAGTCTACAGACATCTTGTGGGAGCTGTGATGGCCCTCTCAGCAGTCACTCCAAGTTCAGATCATTTCCTCCTCATCAATAGAATTCTCTCCCTTTTTTTTTTTTTTTTTTTTTTTTTTTTTGCGGTACGCGGGCCTCTCACTGTTGTGGCCTCTCCCGTTCTCCCGTTGCGGAGCACAGGCTCGGGACGCGCAGGCTCAGTGGCCATGGCTCACGGGCCCAGCCGCTCCGCGGCATGTGGGATCCTCCCGGACCGGGGCACGAACCCGCATCCCCTGCATCGGCAGGCGGACTCTCGACCACTGCGCCACCAGGGAGGCCCTCTCTCACTTTTTAGGTTGGCTGTTCTTCCCTACCGATTCCTGAGTCTAATTCTTTGACCCAATATCTCTTTTCTCTCCCTAACAGTCTCTACTCCTTGAAGCCTAGAATTTTCATTTACCATACAGCGGTCTAGCTCAGAGCTGCTTGACCTCTCCTGCCACGTGAGGAACAGTTCTTGTTTGCACAGAGCCTGTTAATACTTTGGCAGTGCATTATGATCACCTGGGGAGCCTTAAAAAATTCCCAGGCCTGGGCCACATTCCAACCAATTAAATCCCAATCTGACTATGATGTATGATGTATGTGTGTGATAAAAGTACAGGAAACAGACGAGCTTTCATTATTCTGCTTACACATCAAACATTTCAAAGGACTGGTTTCCCCCAGATACCCAAAGACTTTCTGGCCATTTCTGTAGCATTTTTACAACATTAAGCAAACACTGGTTGTGAATATAATTCCAGCTTTTTCAACTCTGCCCATTCCATGAACACCTGTAAGTGCTGCCCACAGAGGGGGTGTCCCACCAAAACGCACCCCAAGAACTTCCATAGAGAAGTCTCATGGCTAAGGACAGGTAGCACCAACATGGCTTTTTAGAGCTTTAGATGGGGGAAGAATTTTGTGAAACCCCTAGGTCCTTCTTGGTTTGCAAGAAGTGGTTTTTTTTCCCCCCTTGGCACTATTACAAAACATTCTAGGGACATAGGTAGTCCACACCCTGTAACTTAGAAATTTAACGTATACACGTAGTTCATGGGAGATGAAAAGTTGTACTTGAAATTCAAGTGCAGTGACTTAGCAGCGAGTTGGACGTTGCTAATGACACCATTCTCCCCCTTAAGAAGGAGGGGGTACCGAGATGCCTGTATCAGTTAAATACTGTCAAGCTGGTTCCTAGTCTAGTGATTTTGTAGATAGCAGCATCATTTTCAAAATTAAGAAAAAAACGCATCTAAATTAAGCCAAAGAAACTGATATGGACCCATGTAAGTTGGGATTTTAAAGTCTTTATTGTTTCTAGGCAATTTAGAAAATGATTTTGCTAGTTGTATAAGAACTTCTAAACCTGACCCTCTAATTTTTAATTGTTGGAGCAGTTTTCAAGTACAAATTTCATAAGAAAGAGGAAAATAAAACTGAGAGAATGAAGATAATACTACAGATACCATTTGTCAAAGTTACCCTAGGTAATTCCTATTTTCTCAATGTCACCAAAGAGGAGCACTTTGGGGATACAGTATTACCTGCCTGGATTATAAGCATGTGCTAAGAGGTTGAACATGCATCTCACAGGTACATTTCCAGAAGTGCAGGTGATGCCTATGTTGGATTTTGTATCAAGGCCAATTTTAGTGATTAATCTACTGATGAGAACTGTACTTTTTTCCCTCATGGAGGAAGGGACAAAATCCACTTCTATCAAGAAGGCCTCAGGGCTTCCCTGGTGGCGCAGTGGTTGAGAGTCCGCCTGCCGATGCAGAGGACACGGGTTCGTGCCCCGGTCCGGGAAGATCCCACATGCCGCGGAGCGGCTGGGCCCGTGAGCCATGGCCGCTGAGCCTGCGGGTCCGGAGCCTGTGCTCCGCAACGGGAGAGGCCACAAAAAAAGAAGACCTCTGTGTACAACTCTGTCCCACCTCAGACTTAGTTTCCAAGTTAGAGCACCAGGGTTAGTATATCCTTTAAACTATTAGACTGTATCCTGGGGCCGGGGACCTCTGCCTGGAGAACGTATGGGAACTTCCTTATTGTGGTAGGGTATTGTTGATTATTATCAAGACAGCTCACATTAGAGAAGGTGATTCACATGGAATAAAAATTACATACTGCTTGAAAGGAGAAAAGGGGACTTCCCAAAAGTCACGTGGATCCTTAAGGGGTTATTAGGCTTTAGAAACTGAAAGATAATTTAAATTCTACATTCTGGTTAAGAATGGTCAAAAAATACAGGCTACTCCGTTTGGCTGCTCGACAATCCTCTTAGTAGCCAGAAGGTGGCGCTTACTTCTTAGAAATATCAAACATGAGTGTGAAAAACCAATTCTACAGGGAACCAAAACAGTCTCACTTAAAAATGTCTTTCAATAGAAAGGTCACTTGGCTTTTACAGCGTTACAGACAATTATCCATCAAGTACATGAGCCAGTTATGCTCACAAATGTGTGCAGTTGCTGGGAATTATAAAGTAGGATGTGGAACAGAATGGTTCCTGCTCATTACTTATTTAAATTTATTTCTTTTTTAGTACAGTAAGTAAATTAACATATATTGATTTCTCCTTAGTGTGTTCAGTGCTGCACCAAATTTAAAATGATGATACATTTCTACCTGGAACTTATAATGAAAAGGTGGCTTGACAGAGATTGACCACCTCTAGGGGCATCTCCAAGGTCTAGCTCAGCTTTTTTTTTTTTTGGTACGCGGGCCTCTCACCGTTGTGGCCTCTCCCGTTGCGGAGCACAGGCTCCGGACCCGCAGGCTCAGCGGCCATGGCTCACGGGCCCAGCCGCTCCGCGGCATGTGGGATCTTCCCGGACCGGGGCATGAACCCGTGTCCCCTGCATCGGCAGGCGGACTCTCAACCACTGCGCCACCAGAGAAGCCCTAGCTCAGCTCTTTAGACACATAGTCCATGCTGTGCTCCCACCAGTTGGAGCCCACCACTTCTCACTCCTGTCCCCATCCATGCCTGCCAGCCTCAGGACTTCTGCAGTCTCAGACCATCTGGTCTGCAGAGCCTCCAGCCTTTTAGCCATTTCCCTCCTTCCTCCATATTATCCTCAGGCTTTCTGTCTTATTTAAAGAATAAAACAATGAGAAATTCAGTATAGTTATTTGCATCGTTTAAAAAAATCAGTGCATTTTTCATTTGTATATATTTGTGGCTTTGGGCAACAGTGGGAAAATCAAGAATGATTTCTATGTTTACTGACCTTAAGCAAATGCTGTGGGACAGATATTCCTGGCTCAAAATGAAAATGGACTCACTGTTCCTGCGGGCCTCGTTTCCTGAATAATAATAGGGCATAAGTTGACATGAGAAAGTAGCATAATCAGTTAGGAAGAATTTGGAGGAAAGCAGAAAGAAGTTAAAGAAGTAGGTGCAGAATGTGGAGTGAAACTAAAGAGCCAGGGCAGGAAACCAAGGAGAAAGGAGAAAGAATGGAAATGACAGAGCAGAGGGAAATCTGTATGTGTTCTAGAATGTTTTAGAAATTTGTGCTGTTGCACAGAACATGGGATATGGACGATGTCCAGGGAAAGAAGCGGGATTTCCCCTGGAGAATTTTAGACTCATCAGAAAGCCTCCTAAGCTCGTGTCCTCATTTTCCTCTTCTATCCAGTTAGGGACCAACTCGCTTTTCCCACTACTGTTCAGTTAATTTCTGCTGGAGACTCACACACCCCAAATACCCAAGCCTCCTACGTCCTGTCTCACTTCAGCTGTGTCCTAGGTGGTCATTTTAATCACCCTTGGAGAACACTCTCTCAGGTTACCTCAGTGAATGTTTCAAAACTCTTGTCACTCTTTTCAAGTCCCCTGACCTGCTGGGCCCGCGCCCTGGCCACCAGATGATTCTGCAACCTGCTTTCCCGCCCACAGCTACTCTCCATGAGCTCAAACCTCCCAGGAGCAATCACCCACATCCCTTCTTCCTCATAGCACACCCTCCTTTTGTCTCAGGCCAACCTCCCATCTGGCTGCAAAAGGTAACAGAACAGAATGAAAACTGTGTAAGCTTTAGTAGACTTAGAAGGTTTGGGTTTGAATGTTTCCACTATTAAGTATGAGCAAGAGACTCCATTTTTCCAAGATTCTGTTTTCCCATGTGTAGAAATTGCTCTCTGCGATGTTTTGGGGTTTGCTGACGTGTTATTTGTGAAGGCACTTTCCACACTATTTAGCAATAAATTCCCTCAGATCCCTGTTAACTTTAAAACTGAAGAACTTTAAGCCAAGGAAGTAGAAAACTTTTCCACGTCACGAGTGCTTGGGACCAGGGTGATGGGAGTGACCTAGTCCAGGCTCTGCAGATCTGTGACCTCACGCTTTCCCGTGTCTCACCTATCATCTGTATCTTCTCTGTATCCAGCCTTTCTTGTTTTCAGGCTCTTTCCTCTTCTCTTTGGTTCTGAGTTCAAATGCCCCCAGGATTCTCTCCTGGGCATCTCTCTCTTCTCCATCTACAGGCACATTCTTGGATGATCCTCTGCACTGTAATCATCCCAGCCTTGGAGATGAATGTCAAGTCCATGTCTCCAACCCCAAGACACATTTTCCCTTGTGCCTGAGTGATGTGAAGGCATGTCTGGAGGATGGTCATCAGCCTGTTTATAAATTCACAGACTCAATTTCAAGACATTAGGAGATCCTCAAATTTAACAAGTGAAAGAAAAATTTTTAAAGAATCTAGTTTATCAAGAAGGGTATTCCTACAGACAAGGGAATGTTAAGCTTTCCTTCTGTTATCTTTGGCCTGAATCACAAGCCAATATTATTTTGCAGACGTCTCGTTAGCAGCCCCAAGTGGCTCGCTCTCTCTGGCCGTAATATATGCAGTAGAAGGGGCTGCAAAGGGCCAGGCTTAATTTGGCTGGACAGAAGCAAAACCATTTCCCGGTTTCTGCCAGGTCAGCCTTCTATGCTCCCTTTAAATGGGACACGAAGTAATATTCCTAAATTCTGATGCTGACAGGACTGTTTATCTCCTCTACACTCATGAGGTTTGCTGCTAAGATTTTCCCTGATTTGTTTCCAAGCACCTAATCTCCATATATAAGTGACAATTTTCTGGACATTTGCTTCTGGCCCAAGGGCTCTTGCTCCTATTGTTAAGCAAATGTATCCTTCTTGTCTTGCTCAGAACCATCATAGAGTTTTGGCAAAGATTGCTAAGTGCGTCAGCTTTGTATTGGTTCAGGCCTCTCCTGCACTAACGCACCAACAACTGTTGACGTCTCTGTTAATATCATCAGGGCACCAACTCCTCCCATATGGCTGTCAAGGCCTATGTCTGTGTGTACAGACTTTAGATGATAATGACTACCTACCACTCTTAACTTTAATGTTTTCCTCCCCAATTAATTTCCTTTTGCTGTCCAACTTGCACATGCATATGTGTGTACACACACACACACACACACACACACACACAAACATAAATAAAGGTGCCTGTCATTGGTTACTTTTTGCCCAAAGAATGAAACTCTACTTTAATAGTAATTCAATAAGGTAGATTTATTTGCTGTTAACAGACAAATAGGAAAAGAATTCCTAAGACAGTAAGAAATTATTTTTGAGACTTTCAGCTTTCTTTTTTTCTTCCGTACAATGGTAAGAACATTAGATAAGAATCTAGCAGGGGGGAAATGCTGTACTTACAAAAGCAATGTAGAAAAACCACAGGCCTGTGCAAGAAAACTCTTCAATAAAATCAAATTGTATCCCTTTCAAGGTTGCCAATGCTTGGCATATCACTGGGCCAGGTGATTTGTCCTTCCCAGTCTTAACTCCTAGATATTTTCCTCTAGTTATGACTGCAACCATCATCTTGGCCTCAGAGGGGCACTGTCAGCCCCTTCATGTATCACAGCTGAAATATTTAAAAATTACCTCTAAAAATCTGAAACAGAACAAAATGGAAAAATAACTCAAGATAATGTAAAACTAGATATTCTGGCCCCAAATTTATGTAAGAGGTTCACACTCCCAGGAGCAGGTTATTTAGTTATTGGACTCAGAAAAAAATCAATGCCAGACTGGGAGAAGTGGGTTAGTGACAATTTTCTCCTCCTCTAGGTATGTCCTATTTCCTTCTTCTTCCTTCTTGATGCTAGGGAGGGGCAAATTTTGGACCCCGGGGCCAAATCCAGCCTACAGTCTGTCTTTGTAAATAAGTTGCATTGGAACACAGCCAACCGCATTTGTTTACTCATTGTCGATGGCTGTTTTCATCCTGACCTAGAGTGGAGTAGTTGTTACAGAGATAGTTATGTTCCTTGAAGCCTAAACTATTTACCATCAGCTCTTTACAGAGTAAGTTTACAGAGTTCTTCCCTAGATCTACAGCACTTTTCAACCAGGGATAGAGAAGTGATAGTGGTATCAAAGTGTCTGGTCAACCACTGGGGTGCCAGTTTCTGAAAACCCATGCTTAGAATATGATGAAATTACCATCTGCCAGCCAGTTCCAGTGAGTCACAAGCAGACAAAGGATGCCAATCAAAGAACCCTTAGACATATATCCAGAGACTCTATAGTATCAGACCTGGACCTTTGGGGCTTTCATCTCTGCTTCCAGTTGAAAGTTGCACCAGTGAAAGAAAAACCCAGATCTCTTCCCATCCATGGGAGTTTGCCTACAATCATGGTGGTTCAGGCTCTCCACTGGGGACAGGCTGCATTTTACAAGGCCAGAAAGCCTGCATTTGTTCAGAGATGTAATTCCCAATCCATCACAGCAAAGCTGAATATGTGGTCAGGAGGATAAAAAGATGTTCAGATAAATGGGAAAAATGAAGGGCTCTGAGGCAGAGAGAAAACAACAATAACAAAAAGTGTTGAAGAGATATGCACTAGTAAGAAGGACAGGGAGATGACTAAGCAACACACAGTCTTGTGTGTCTACATAGTTTTGCACAGATTCTGAGTAATAACACAAATGAGGGAATTTAGCCCAATAACACTGTACACATCAAGAAAAGAGACATCCAGGGAGAATTCTCAACATCAGGGAGAGTGTGCTAGAGTGTGCAAAAAAGGACAGAAATAATAGGTGAAAGTTGCCTTCCAGGGAACTGAGAAAAGCTGAGCAGGTGACTCAGGCTGTGGGGACAAGGAGCCCTGACAGGGGACCCCAATCAGGAAAATCCTAATCTTTCCAGAGGAGGGAAAGATCCATCTCTCCAGCTATATCACCGGTGATTTTGGTGTTGGTCCCTGAAAATATTTTAGAACCGACTAATTAGCAGATGGGTTTTGAACACTAGAGGGTGAGCCAGCATGATTCACAAGGATTCACGAGTATGCATTGCGCTATGCAGCACAGTGGTTAAGAGCCTAGGCTCTGGGGCTAGACTGCTGGGATCTGAATTGGTTCTGCCACTTCCTGGCTGTGTGACCTGGGCAAGTTACTTAACTTCTCTCTTCCTTCATTTTTTGGGTTGTCAAATGGGTATAATAAAAGCACCCTGGAAATGGGGTTGTTGTAAGGATTAAATGACCTAAAATACATAAAGGACCAAGAACAGAGCAGGGCTCAGATTGGTGCTATGTAATCACCAGCTATTATTATTGATACAAATCAGACAAGTGGCCAGGAGAATGCTACAGACCTGGATGAAATCGAATTCCGACAGAACATTTCACAAAGTCTCACATGCTATAACTAAGGACCAGCTGAAAAGGTTGTGAACTGAAAGGTTGGTGAGTTTCAGAACCAACTGAAAAGGTAGTCTGAATGGTAGCTCTGAAAAACAGATCCATTTCTGATTGCATAACTATAATTTCACTTTAGCTCGATGAAGCCTCTCTAATTTCAAGTCTTATGATTGTCCTTAGCCTTGTCTTGTTCAATATTTTTTATCCATAAGACCTGAAATTATTTTATTGTGAAAATTGTAAAATATTGTGAAATATTCCAAGCATACAAAAACAACTTCCAACATTTAGAACTGACAAAATATAGGAATGTCATGCCTAAGGCACTAGTGATTTCTCTCTTACTGAGCATATTCAGATAAAGCCTGAGAGATCTCATAGTGAAGGGAATGCCGAGTGTCACATGAGGTACATGTTAAGAAAACTAAAACTTCTAATTCATTCTTTCAACTCATTTAAATATTTATTAAGTATTTAATATATATGTGGAACTTAAATTCAGACAGGATCCTGGGATTCTTGCTTACCAGAAGTTCCTACGGATCAGGAGAACTTTGTTCTATTTTAAGGCTGGCTACAAACTGTGCACAAGCTCAGTAAACTCACTAGTTTTTTTCTCATCTGTAAAATCGCAATAAAATACCATCACTTCATAACATGATTTAGGACCATTCATCCAATCAACAAATATTTATTACTTTGTGCTAGGCTCTTGGGAGAACACAAATGAGACTAGATCCCTGTCCTTATGGAACTTCTAACTTTTATGATCAGGAAGATAAAATCATTAATATTAAGTTAACACTAATATTAATATTTAGATATAAATGTAAGCTATGAAAAGTATATCCAATAGCATAAACATGGGCCATGAGTCTTTTGCAGGCTTCCAGGGGACATTCAGTGTAGATTTTCCCTGTGACCTAAGCTATACGCCAACATCATAAGCAGCACTACCAGTAGTATGTGCATAGATACCCTGCTCCACACTCAAGAGGTAAGGAAGAACCCTAGGATTTCCATAAAACCTAGAAGGAGTTCCTTCCTAAGGAATACCCAGTTTTTCTGCCAAACACTCTCCTCACACATGGAGGCCTGTGTCAAGAGGTGCTGTGGGTGGGAGAAGGCAACCTCCATGTCATTACAACCTGAGCATGCACATTTTAAAATGAATTTCCACACAGATGTTCCTAGATCCACAGCATGCCAAGCAAGGAGCACATGGAAGCTTAATCCCTGGAGGGGAAGCCAGCATTAATTGGCAGAGGAAATTTCCTCTTAAAGGGGGGTAAATGTTCAAGGATGAGTCATCCCTCAACTGTGAACCTGTTCTCTCCTCTCAGGTCATAAGGGTGGTGCCCTAGTCTGATAGGATTGGTGGCCTTATAAGAAGTGGAAGAGAGAGAGTTCTTTCTCTCTCTCCCTGTGCACTCACGGAGGAAGGCCACGTGAGCACATAGCGAGAAGGCAGGTGTCTGTGAGCCAGGAAGAGGTTCCTCACCTGAAGCTGACCACGCTGGCACCCTGCCCTTAGCCTTCCAGCCTCCAGAACTGGGAGAGAATAAAAGTCTGTCATTTGTTATCAATCAGTGGTGTTTTATTATGGCAGCCCGAGCAGACTAAGACAGTTCAGGTAGTGATAAGTGCTCAGAGTTAAAACCAAGCAGAGGAAAGGGACAGGAGAGATGATGAAGAGGCAGTCAGGGAGGTCCTCTGAGGAGGGGACTTTGAGCAAAGAGCTGAATGAAGCTAAGATTCATTCAAAAGCAGCCCCTCGCCTCAGGGTTAAGAATGGTAACAATCAGGATATGACAGGACCCGTCTTCAGAAGCAAATGAAACTGCCCCATCAGAATGTTTTGGGGAAATATACTGTTCTCTTGCAGGGAGGAGAGGTGTGTAACTGATAATTGCCTTGCTGTGTAAGCTTGGACAAGCCCAGTTCCCTGGACTGTGAAATGTGGATAATAATCATTTTTACCTCATTGGGTTATTGGGAGGTTTAAATGAGTTAATAAATCTAAGGCATATGGCCCAAAGCCTGACACATATTCAGTGCTCAATAAACACTAGCTATTATATAACTACCATTACTACCACTATCTCTACTATTATAACAACAACTACTACTATTATTATTATTATTGGAAAGCCATAGACCGAATATTAGAAAAGAGATTTCAGAATTGGTACCTTTCAATTAAATCTTCTCTGAGCACCCTAGCCCTGACCATCTCTGGGAAATTACTTATACTTGTCTGTCCCTCCCACCCCCCAGCTCCACGAGAGGAAAAAAAAACCAGTGATGAAGCCCATGTGTTATAAACTGGAAAGTCCTTTGCACGATTTTAAAACCATTAGTGACAAAGGCTTTCTTCTGATGGAACAAACTATTTCTGCTTACAGACACCAGAACACACCTGGGAACCTGTTGGCTGTCTCATTCCTTATAGGTCAGGGTGCAGGTGAAACATCTTTCTAGAACCAAAAACTGTTAGGAAGATGAAGACGCTTCTTCAAGTGCCCCTGAGGAAGAGTGAGAAAAACAGATGGAAAAAAAGAAAAGAGAAAACAAGAAAGAGATAAGCAGAAGTGAAGGAGAACTGAAAAGACAGAGGTGAATATGGGGAGACTAACTCTGTTGTTAACACAAGCAATCAAATGGAACTGGAGAGAGGAATTAGGTGGGCAGGCATCATCTACTTGGAGCCATACTTGTCTCATATTGGTAGATATTTAAAGAAATTACTTCTGTGCAAAGGTAGAGTGCATTAATGTGAGTAAATAATATTGAAAAATGTTTTCACCTAGGTTTTCCTTTGATGGAGACATTTTTTATAATTACATAAAGTGAAGTGAAATTGTTTTGAAACTGTCAGACCATAAGTTTCCTAAGGACAGCAGCTGTGCATGTTGTTTCCTCTTGAGCATTTTTTCCTTTTCAGTGTCTGGTAAAACTGGGTGCAAGTGTGGTCAGTAGGTATCTCTCTGACAGTGTTCAGGCAGCTATTTCCTCGTTCTCTTCCAAAGGACTCCGAATCCGCTAGTTTCCATAGACTTCTGCTTTATTTCTCTCATTCTTCTAGACAATTACTGTATTTTTAATATTTTGTCATTGGAATTTTATATACTGCAATGCTGCTTGTCAAACAGGCCTGTTACTCATAAATACTGACTTTATTCTTACATCATCAGAGTTGTTCTCCTTGATTTTTGTATAGTCATCCCTTGGTATCTGTAGGGAATTGGTTCCAGGGTCCTCGAGGATACCAAAATCTGTGGATGCTCAAATCCCTTATATAAAATGGCACAGTACTTGTTTATAACCTACAACAAATCCTCCTGTATATTTTAACTCATCTCTAGATTACTTATGATACCTAATACAATGCAAATGCTATGTATATAGGTGTAGATACAATGTAAATGCTATATAAATAGTTGCCTGTGTGCAGCAAATTCAAGTTTTGCTTTTTGGAAATTTCTGGATTTTTTTTTCGAATATTTTCAATCCAAGGTTGGTTGAATCTGTGAATATGGAACCCTAGGATACGGAGGACCAACTATGCTATTCTGTGGAAACCAGGTAGTCTACACATCATTTTATTTTGCTTTTTTGGGGAAAATCTGGCACCAGGTATGACTAAACAAAATCTTTCTTACTAATATGATTATACTGTGAGTCACATGAAAACCTGAGGGGGGAAAAGATTTTTTCAAGTGAGGTGCTTTAGCAAGAATATCTGGACAGTAGTTTGCTTTCCCCTCAATAGCTATGAAATTAGGGTGAGAATGGAGGTCGTAAAAAAGAACCAGGAATTAGACAGTTTTAAGGCAAATGCTTTCAAATTAAAATTGCAATAGAATGTGTTGATTTCTGTTTGAGGCAATTTCCCTAGAGGCAACAGTGGTGTTTTGAAATGCCTATTGGATTTATAATCGAAGAGATGTGTTTATTTTCTGCTACTGCCACATGCTGGTGGTTTTACCTTCAATAATTATTTGACCTTGAACAGTCCCTTGACATATCAGAATGGCAATGTCCCTGTATGGAGAATGACGAGAAGAATGTCTGCATCCCATAAGAGATGGTAAGGATGCTATGGACAGTTGCTTTGTGAAAAACCATCCAATATTTAAATATCTTCTCCAGTGTTTCTATTTCATGCCCTTGCCTTTTCCCACTTTCTGAAATCTCCAATACAATGGTACTGTTTCTTAGGTCATGTATCCTTGGCCCTCTGCCTACTTCTGTCATTTATTATCTATCTGTTCATTTATTCAAGTGGTTATTAAGGGCCGCTCTGCTAGGTACATGGATACTCTCCACAGTGTATCCCCAAATGATGACAAGTCATCTCAGACAAGGATAATGTTTTCTGAACTTCAGACACCTCTTCTCACATTTTCTTTTCATTTCTGTCCTATTGACATTTAGAGAAAGGAAACTGTCTGGGTGCAGTGTTGAAGGAATCAGATGGAGCTTGTTACAGGCAATCTCGGTTTCTAAGTAGGAAGTTACATTAAATCCTCCTACCTCGCTTTCAGATGGGTCTCTTGTGTTTCCTGAAGAGTAATCATGTGACCAACTAGCAATCAAGGGTGTCAGTGAAAAATCTTTCCTTCCTTTGACAAGAACATGCAGAAAAAGTCTTAATGGGACACTGTAGTTCTTTTGTAAAAAAAAGAAAGAAAGAAAGAATAATCATTCTTATGGGTTTCTTCCTCCTGGCCCAGCAGTACTCACCTCCAATATATATCTATATCTTATTTAAGGTATTAAATTAACATTGAAATATTAAGTTAAAGTTTGTGTTTAATGTCTCAATGAGAGATAACTACTCTTATAATTTGGTTAGGGTTTATGGTAATATATAAAATATGTCAAGAACATCTAAGCCACCATTCACCAGTATTAAATATAATTTTTTAGCAAATGTAAATTAGTCTTTGGCTAAAATACAAAATTAAACAGGAAAATGACATGATTAACTCTCATATCCTACTAAATCAGATAGTGATACTTAAAAAGACAATAGTATTTCAAACCAATCATAGCTTCCTTATTTAATTGTTAAAATTTTCTCACTTTTAAACTGACATCTATTTACACACTTGTATATAATAAGTATTATATATTTCACTTATCAAATTTATGGATTATATTATTAAATTCCTTTATGTTATTACTTAATTTTCGGGGATCTGTACAATTTTGAAGAAGTAAACTGAAATATGCCAATATGATTATGTATTTTAAATAAAGTTTTCTTACATTTCTGATAAATTTTAAAAAATAGTTTTAATTGCTATATTGTTTAGTACATATACATTTCAGGTAATTTTAAGTTCATCAGTTGTAACCATGGATGTGCAGGTAAATATTTAACAACTGGAGGAGGGGTGAAGGAGGCCTTGATGTGTGTCATTTGCCAATTTCCATGGTGTAAATAATCGCACCAAGGCCAATTTCCATGTGATGTTATAAAACATGGACTTGGGAATAAATGTTAACAATCGGCTCTCATGAGTTGGTACCAGCCAACTCCTCAATGCCAAGGATTTTATCTTCCTTATCACGTAAGTTCTCTCTTTATCCTGTTGCTGTTTAAACCTTACATTCCACCTTATCTAATATTAATATTGTTACTCCTGCATTGTTTTGGTTCACATTTGCTTTATATGTCTTTGACTATTTATTTTCAATCTACATAAATACATTTTAACTATGTTTCCCATAAATTATTTATAACAATTGATGTGTGTATGTGTTTTGTAGTGAGAGGTTTACGCAGTTGCTTGCTTGTTTGTTAATCCAATCTGATACTGAGTGGGAGAAATTGGTCCGTTCATATACAGCATAATATTCTCTTACTTTACTTTTATTATTTATATGTTGTTAGAAAGGGCATATATTACTAAACTTTATGTTAAAAAATTAGAGATAGGGAAACACACTTTTGTGAAGGTTCAAGTAAATGCAGACAACTCTATTGAAACAAACATTTTTATGATCCTGATGAGCAGAACTATTGCATCTTATTTTCTAATTTTCTTTTGTATATTCATTATACAAGAAGATAGATAGATAGATAGATAGATAGATAGATAGATAGACTCACTTTGTATTAGGGGGAAAGAGTAGAATAGAGGGGAAAAGAGTAGACTGTGAATAAAATGCTTAGACTATGCAGGCCCTGGATGAATGTTTGCCATTTGGCCACTTGGCAGTTTTAAGTATCACAGTCAAGGACTAACAATTGTCTCAGACTATGGTCTTCTCCTGGTGGCATCATGATCCCAAAGTGGCTGTTCAGCAGTGGGGATGGAAAATGCTTTCCTCACCTGGTGACTGACTACTAAAATCCTGGCTCATCTAATTACCATTTTTCCTAATGGCCTTGTCACCTAAAAGAGGTGTGTCTGGGGTTTGCAGAATGGGCAACCATCCTTACAATCAGTGTTTTTAACAAAGCATGCTTGCTTTTCTTTAGCACCAAAGTTGCTGTGTCCTCCACTCTTTTCAAGACTAGCTAAAGCTTCATCAGAGTTGTACTGCTCTATGTGGCATCACTTATGGACTCAGACCCCAGGGGGCCTTGGAGCTTTCAAAAAGTTTCATCTCTTAGCAAAGACTAATGAAATCAAACTCATGTCTCTCACGCCCCTAGTTTAAAGCCTTCCTGTATAATTCTCTCATTTGGAGACTCCAGCTGATAAAGCAGTTTCACCCACTTTTATGATTTCCTGCTTATAATGCTTCCTTTTTTTCCATTCTTTGAAAAACATTAACAATGATGCTTTTAGAGTATCTCTGATGCTTGTGAAAAGCAAGAATGGAGGGAAGGACAGAAGCTTGTCCAGCAAAGCTTTAGCCTAGAGAGGAGCTGGCCGGTTTGAAGGTTCCTCATCTTCCCCAGAGGCCCCTTTTGAAAGCCTTAAGCAGACTCTTGAACTCCTGTCCACTAGTCAACACTAGAACTTTCTGAACATACTTTTCTGACTGTTCATCATAATCCTGTTATTCTTACTCCAGGAAAGATTAACATTAGCAACTTTTGGGTAAAAGTTTATGGAATCAAGTTGGACTTGGATGAAAGGATGTTTCAGTAAGAAGCTGATAATACAGAAAAATATCAGTATCTAGTCCTTTAGTCACAAGTTGCTAAAAACATAAATTAAGGTGATGGCTTAAAGAAGCATAAGCTGCCGCCTAAATTTACATCTTTTACCTTGATTTCTCCACCAAACTCCAAACTTACATTGACAACTCCTAACTTTGTAATAGGAATCTCAGTCTTAACATGGGCAAAACAAAATACCTATCCCCCAATCTGTTCTTTTCGTCATTTCCTCATCTCAGTAAATGGTACCACCACCTACAGCTCACATCAGAAAGAAGAGTAACTGCTCATCCATCTCCATCCTTTCCCTTCCATATCCAAACCATCAGCAAGATTCTGAAAGTTGGAAGGTGAAAGTGTTTTGAGTCTCAGTTCACTTCTATGTCACCCCCTGCTATTCCCAATCTAAGCCAGCACTACTGAAATGGCCTCTGGTGTCTGTGCTTCCCATCTTGTCTGTCTGCATTTGATTCTCTGTAAAGCAGATACAGAGGTCTTTCTAAAAATGTAAATCAGTTCCTGCCATTCTGCTAGGAACCCTTCTGTGCTTTTTCCACTGCACTTTGAATAAGTCCCATCTCATTTCCAGGTCTGCAAGTCCTTAAGGAACTGGCTTCTGCCTATTTTTCTGACCTCATCTTACACCATTCTCCCTCTGGCTCAATACTGTTTAACCCCACTGGACTTCTGTTTTCGTTGAGGATGACAAGCCATTTCTTGGGATCTTTGCCATTTCTCTATCTAGAATGCTGTTCTTCCCATAGAAATTCACCTGGCTGGCTCCAGCATATTATCCATATGTCAGCAAAAATTGTTTTTCAGAAAAGCCTTCCTTGGCAGATTCATTTAACATGGTCTCTGTCACTCTC
Organism: Hyperoodon ampullatus; assembly: GCF_949752795.1. NCBI lineage: Eukaryota > Metazoa > Chordata > Mammalia > Artiodactyla > Ziphiidae > Hyperoodon > Hyperoodon ampullatus. The sequence continues at coordinate 129,103,590 of NC_136917.1, read as the reverse complement.
CATCACACTGCCCCGTTTTATTTTCTTTATAGCACTTAGTGCTATGAGAAATCGTCTTGTTCATTTATTTGTGAACGAGTTTATATTTTGACTCCTCTCTCTCAAGGGCATCACTGTCCAACAGGAAGGCAAGCCACCTACGTGACTGTAAATTTCTTAGTAACCACAATATAAAAGCAAAATAAACAAATAGAATTCATTTTGATGGTATACTTTAACTCAATACAACTAAGATATTATTTCAATAGTAATCAATATTAAACATATTAATGAGATATTTTACTTTCTTTCCTTTTATACAAAAATCTTTGAAATTTAGTGTGAACATTACTCATCTGGCCCATCTCCACTGGGACAAACCACATGTCAAGTGCTCAATAGTCACATGTGGTTGATGGTGGCTGTATGGCTGTATGAATAGGGAACTTGCCTGTCTTGTTCACTGCTTCCTTCCTTGTGTTTATAGAAAGAACTGTGCCTGACACATAGTAGGTACTCAAGAAATATTTTGTGAGTGAGAGAATAATTCAAAGAATTCTGAGGTCTCTGTGGAATTCCTGAGTAGTTTGAATGCCTATCTTTATAAAAAAATTGTATTGGAGTATAGTTGATTTACAATGTTGTGTTAATTTCAGGTGTACAGCAAAGTGATTCAGTTATACATATACATATCTTCATTCTTTTTCAGATTCTTTTCCCATATCGGTTATTACAGAATATTGAGTAGCGTTCCCTGTGCTATACAGTAGGTCCTGTTGGGTATCTATTTTATATACAGTAGTGTGTGTATGTTAATCCCAAGATCCTAATTTATTCCCCTTCTACATTTCCCCTTTGATAACCATAAGTTTGTTTTCGAAACCTGTAAGTCTGTTTCTGTTTTGTAAATAAGTTCATTTATATCGGATATTTTTCTTTCTCTGTCTGACTTACTTCACTTACTGTTTATAACCTCTAGGTCTATCCATGTTGCTGCAAATGGCATTATTTCGTTCTTTTTTATGGCTGAGTAATATTCCATTGTATATACGTACCACGTATATACGGTTGAATACGTATCTTTACATACAATTTCAAGGGCTTAAAATGATTGAAGTAAACCAATTAGTTATCTTGAGTGAGAAAAACTATTGATTTCATAATATAAGTATGGATTTGGGGGAAAGAGCCCTGGCCTTTTTGTGTTCCCCACGATCTCCATGATATTGTTCAGCTCCCCCTCGGCACCTACTAAATCCTTACATGAAATACCTTCTCTCTGTTCATCTCACTAGAAAATTCTACTCATTCCTCACATCCTAACTCACATTCTCACTGCTATGGGAAGTGGGTCTCCTCCAGGCATCCTTGGACACAACTTACACTTTGGATGGTCCTCTATCATAGCATTAAACCTACTCTTAAGATAGAGGTGACCTATTTCTTCATCTCAGTTTCTGTGAGGAGACTCTTGATCCCACTCCTGGGTTGGTAACAGTATTAGAGTAACACTTTAGACCTCTCCACAGGAAGACAATTAATTTACCTGACTGACAAGATGGAAAAAATCTGACGTACACTGGTCATGTGTGTCAATGGTTGCAATTGATGTGTCTCAACTGTCCTGAACTCAGAGGGAAAGGGCTGTAACTGGCTCCTCAGAGACCTCCCAGTGGTGCATTGGTCAGAAAATGGTAAATATACAAAGGCAACAGATAAGGATCAAAGTATCATCTTTACTGTTGGTAAACGTGGATTGGACATTATGAGTAAAGGATTAAGATCAGGTCTGGGTTGATCCAGGACTGCCTGGGAGAATCATCTCAGAGTCTGCCTTCTCATGGCGCTCTTTGTCAGAAATGACAGAGTGAAGATAGACGTGGAAGACTGTGTCCCCCTTGTCACCTGGGCAGGGGAGCTATGGGTGGCATGGAAGCCTGGGCTTCTGAAACTAGAACAGTTCTTCAAGGTTAGATGGAAACAGAGGACACAGCTTCTCTGTGTTAAAGTGACCTGATGCACCTAGCTCTTGTCCATGGCAGCCATCCATACTCCATGAGAGCAAAAGAAGCTGTGTACTGGCTAGGTGCTGGGTCACCTGATGAAATGAAGCTGCTTTACCTGATGTATCTCTTGTCTTGCATCCTTCTATTATGCTAAGCAAATACAGTATTAGGTTGAAGTCTATTTTGTCTTGTGAGTTTGACAATGTGAATCGATACCAACCCCTGTATCAGGGCAGAATCAGGCTTTCTAATACTCCCTCTCAAGTCTCAGTCCTGAGACACAGCAGCTGAAGGAGGATGCTTGCAGAGCACATGGACTCATTTCTTTTATAATAAATTGATGCTTCCCTCTCACCCATCTGAGAGCCAGGAGAGTGAGGACAAAGAAAACAAGGCCACCTGTGCGGAGGGCTTGGTCCATTAGGAGGGGTGGTGATAAGCGTGTGAAATGAGAACAAAGCAAACAAGATCACTCTCATGACCCATGGCTTCTAATGCACAAGCACGACTTAAACCAAGAGGAATCCTTGAAACAATGAATTTTTCCTTCACCGGTCTGATAAATCAATCTTTTCCCCATGGATAGGAGTGACTCAGGAGTGGAGGCAATTTCTATTACAAATTTAAAAGAAAGAGAACTAAAACATGGGCCTACTAAGATTTTGTAAGCATGTCTCTCTCTCCAGGAGATGCCTCACTCCATAAAGTCTAGGCATTTGTTCATCTACATGTCCCTAGCGATTAGCCGAGGGCCGAGACTTAAGGAATAAAAATTTCGATGAATAAAAATGAATGACTAATCAATCTTTGACCCTCAATTTTTACAGTATACAAATTTTTTTGAAGTTTTAGACTTTACCAAAGTTTACAGTAGGGAGCAATGCAAAAATTATGTATAGAATATGAGATTTATATTGCTTCTTTCCTCTGAAGACCTCCAAGTTGTATACATGAAAAACATTCATGCAAAATTAATCTCATTCATGTTCTTACTGATCTCTGAAGTCAGAAATATAGTCAAGTTTGGAAAATTGAGAATTTTTTGGAAAAGTATCAAGTACCAAAGAGCCTATTTCAATTCTTACAATTTCACACAAGAGCCAAGTTTTGGGGATCATAAAGACCAGTTTCTTAAGGTTTGTATAGCACTTTCTATGGAAGTCAATTCCAAGCAAGGGAGTAAAAGCTGGGAAAATGGAAAATAGATAGAACATACTGCTTTTTTTTCTTTTTGACAGTAAAGGGAAAACAGCCATATAAGGAAGACCTATTATCAAATTAGTGCCAAATAGGAATAGACAATGGAGAAATTATTTGAATAATCTGATTATTATGACATTTAAGAGCTTTTCATGACATGACACTTAGAACAATTACGATTTAACAGAAATAGCTTCTGGAAATGGATATCAAAGGACATTAATGGGGATGAGTCTGAACGATCAGACAAAAAACATCTAGAAAGTTGTTCAGTCTGAATTTTGGGGCATATAGTTAGCTCCCCTTCCAGGTTTAAGGTAAATTATCTGATCTGAACTTTGAGCTTATGGTCAAATGAAAGGTTTTGAGAGCCTCTGTGGTTGAAATGATTTTTAGCCTTCTAAAAAAAATGGTTCGGTTTCTGCTGAGAAAGGCTTAAGGCACACTTGGTAAAAAGATAAGGCCAGGTCAGCAATAGTAGTTAAGACCAGTTGCATATTCACCTGACTTAAAACTAGACACTTATCCTGTAAAAAGGACAAGTATGAATCAACAAATAAAGGTAGTTTATGAGCCAAAATTTCCTGATGCGTTCAACCACTCAGGTTTTCTTAAAATTGATTTCACAAGAATGAGTTAAGGATCTCTGAAGAAGTATTCTATTGCAGCAGCCTGAAAGGGTTAAGCATGTCTTTATCTGATCACATAATACTAAAATTCAACTTCAGTCATCTTTATTAGTTTTACTTTCAAGTTCAACTATGCAGCATATTGCTGATACATTAAGCCATCAGTGTCTGTTTATATATTTCACAATTTTGTATGACCCTCACTCTATTTTACTGCCCAGCTAGAGGATGTTAAATCAGAAACAGAAAATGTTAATCAGGAAAAGATGATTTAGAAAGAGAAGACCAGGGACAGAAAGGGGAGGCAGGACAGGGCTTGGTCTCATTCTGACTGGTGATGCTAGGTGCTCCCATAGGGACACTGCAGAAAAGACTGGGGAAACTGGATGTCCAAATAACTCAACATGAATTTGGTCTTCACAAAAGGCCTCCATTGTTTTCTTTGAAACAGTGGGGCTGAAAAATAATATCATAAAAGCTCACATTAAAATGTACATATGAAAAATACATTAAAATAAAAATTAGGCTCTTGGAATTATCTCTGTATTTCCACTTGTATTAGGACAGTTAATTGAGATCTTAATGTATCTGTTAACATATTACTTTCACATAATGTTTATAGAGGTTAGGGGAAACTATGTACTTAATGAAAAATATGAATGCTTGCTTGATAGTAGAGGGAAAAACAAATGGAAAGAAATTTAAAAAATGGAGCAAAGGAAATAATTCGAAGCCTAATAAAAAAAAGAGTGGCTTTTTAAAGATCTAAAATAATTTCAAAATCAAAAAGAAAAGAGAGATAGGGAAAAAAGGAAGAATCTAGAGATAGAGCAAAATAAAACTTGAAAAATAATGGCATTAAAATGTGAAACTACAAATCTAATATTAAAACTTCCAGATACATGTTATAGAAACTACTTCATTTTTTCATTTTTGTAAAGAGCTAAGGATCCAGGAAATAATCAGTTGTTAAAGATAACCTGGAAGAAACAGGGGTGTAAAAGAAAAAATTTTAAAACACTTTTTATGTGTTTCAATGACCTAGAGAAGGTGGACTTTTATTTTAATGAAGTATCCATGCCTTAAAAAAGTTTGCGGATCCTCTTTAAGATTTATCTTCAGAGTCTGCTATGTTATTTTTCTTATATGCTTAGTTCTTTCTTTTGCTGCTGATTCAAAACTTCTAGCCTGGTCATCAAGCTGGAGGAGCTTTCAATTGGCAGGTATTGCCAAACCTCAGCAAGAATCCTTTTAAGAGCCAAATAATGTTGGCTTAACCCTATCCTATATCTTAGTATATGACACTAATAAAGATTCCAAGGAACAGAACTATATGAAGGTAGGATCCCATGAACCAAGTAGACACAGCACAGAGTATCACGTGTGGGGTAAAAAGCAAGTTATGTGTATAAAAGGGTTGGCAAAGAGGCTCCATTTCAAGTGCCAGCTCTGATTCATCTGTGGCAGCTGTCTGGAACACTTCCTTCAGAAAGATTGCTAGGCTATCTTGGATCAGAGGCCAAAAATATTGGAATAAATAAATTTATAATGTGAGAGTAGTAGAAGCCATATGTATTTGACACACATTCGTTACCCTTGATATAAAGAAATATTTGGCACTTCTGATGCAAAGACTATCAGAGAGACTTTCTTAGGTTGTTCATGGTGTGAGCCTAAAGTGACAGTAGCTAGGGATTAAGCATTAGTCACACATAAATATACACATACATACACACATAAATACACACACACATACATCAAGCAATTGTAACAGGGTTTGAAGGATACAGTCACAGAAACATATTATTTAGAAGAACAGCACACATTAGAATATATAATTTTTGGTTTGTTAAAAAAATCAGGTTCTTTATTGAATAGTCAGCTGTTGGTAGATTAGATTTTTCTATATTAGAAGAATAACGTAGGAAAAGATCCATTTATATCTATGCCCAATTATGTAAATTACTTCCCATGGACACAATTTTGCGGGTTACTTCCTCACTCTTGTCACAATGAATTATCTTTGAAGCCAGCTGTCCGGGTAGGGGGTGGGGGGAGCTCCTGTTACATCATCCATCGTAGCTGTTTTCCCCACATTCCAGGAGCACAATATTGCAGTTTGTCAAGGATGCCACAAAGAAAGAAAAGTAACTCTATTTGCAAGTGATCTTGAGTTTCTGGTTGTCCACAAAAACTAGTGGTCTTACCTTGATGTACATTTCATTAAAAGAAAATTCAAAATGATTGGTTATAGACACAAATATTTTGTCAGTGTTTATGTTAAGACATATCAAAGCCCTTCACATATTTGCTATAATAATCTTTTTTAAGGCATGGATACTTCATTAAAATAAAAGTCCACCTTCTCTAGGTCATTGAAACATATAAAAAGTGTTTTAAAAAATTTTCTTTTACATCCCTTGCTTCTTCCAGGTTATCTTTAATAATCTAATTAAGTAGTTTTTAAATTTCTTATTTGCATTTTCCTTGTTCATTAAAAGGTAAGAGGGCAAAAGAGGCCACTAGTAAGCCTGGGTCATATGCAGGTCACATATGGACATATGTGCAATTAGAATTCATCCTCTCTCTTTGAAACACCCTGGAAAGGTGGGGTTTGTTTTTAATTTAGAAAACTCCTCTAGTGTTTGTTTCTTTGAAAATCCTAAGGTAGGAGGACATATATCTGAAATGCTCAGTTTCACACTGTTAACAAGTGCTCATCCTTATTTAGTTCCCTGACCAGTGCTCTGTTTATAAGTACAGCCCACTTCAGCTGAAACATCAGTACAAGACCTAGTATGAGGCTCGTTCATCTTGGCAAGAAGTACATAAAAGAGAACGGACAGATCTTTTCTATGTTTGAATTCGAATGACAGGCTGAAGGATACCATCTTTTCACCTGTAACTGGACCGAAAGGGACCCGAGGAGAGGGAGGCTCCCCTGCTGGTGTTCCAGCTCATCCTTTGTTAGCCTCCTGCCCCTCACTTAAAGCAGCATCCATAAAGGATGTGACAAGACTCATATCTTTTGGCTTTTCTGCAACTTCTGTGTTATTTGTAAGCCTAAAACAAAGAAACATAAAACTCAGAGAATAAAAGGTTGAAAAGTGAGCAAAGATTTTTAAAATGAGTAATTTCTAAAAAGTCCAGGAACCAAGCATGAAAAATAGCGTGGAAAATTAATCTATTTATTTCAAAGTGATCCGTCCATCACCATCCAATAAAGTAAAGTCTACAGCTTAAAGTACACACACACACACTCATCTAGTATTGAGACAGGCTGGGACTTGGGACTTGGAATTCTTTGCTGCGGTGCTTGCACCTGGACAAATGTCTCCTCAAGCAACAAAATACAAAGAAACAATAAGGAACTAAAAATAACTGCTCGCATGCACAGCTGGGGCAAATTATGGACAACAAGATACAAAAAGACCAAAAACCCAACCGCCACTTCTGAAGAGCTAGGAGCAAAAGCAGGGTACTGCACATGCCCCCTGCACACAACACCACCAAAGCGGTGGGCAGGCCACCAAAGCCAACCCTCTGGCCCGACCCCTGGACACACCCCTACCCTCGCTGCATATAAGGAAGAAGCTCATCACCCCATTGGGGAGCAAGCGAGCAAGGGAACCTGTTACTTGTTTTCGTTCCCTCCTGCTATAGCAGGGGCCCCAGTAAAGCCTTGCCTGAATTTCTGGTCTGGCCTCTAATCAATTTTGATTAATTGAGGAGGCCAAGAACACTGGTTGGTAACAGTATGAGACATTTTGGGGGAAGATTAGGGAGTAAAGATTACTTTAAATTAGATATCATTGTGGTCATCATCATTATCACCATCATCATCATCTTCAGAAAGCGTTTACCAAACATCTTCTGTACGTTTTATTAGTAGCCTTCTGCTGCCCTTTGAGCATTAACAAGTTAGAATATTCTACACAGACAAAGAAATAAAGAGCATATAGAAAATTGAAAAACATTAAACATATGACCAAGAAGGGAAAGAGCATATTTGCCTTTTATGTATAAATAATTACAAAACAGAGTCATCAGAATTGCTTATTCCGATGGGTTCAGATCGCAGCTAAACAGCTTTTTTTCTAACTAGAAATGTTTAAAATCTCTTAGTAATCCTTCAAAATAAAAGCATTTTCGAATGTCATTTTAATGGTTAAGAAACCATCCCTCAACACCATTTGCTAGGGCACATGGCAAGAAGCTGTAAAAGTGCTAAAAAGACTTTTCTTTTGGGACAGCAATGGTTTGACTAGAAGCCTCAGTGTATTAAATATAGAAGGTTTTATAACTTGTTTAAAGAGGAGAAAGAATTAGCTTCTGAAATGGATTAAGAAAAGGTCAGAAACAAAAATAATCTATTTTTCTTAAGAGATTGGTTTAGAAGTGGCATTTTATTTAGAAATTATTGTTTCCTGCCAAGAAAACACTAGAACAGAAAAACCACTTTTTAGCTTTGGGGAAAAAACCCTCACAGTATCAACAGACTTTAAAAGGTAGTATGTACAGATAGAATGGTCAAGTTGAGGCCAGACTGGTTGTTCCAGTGATCGTAAAACTAGGAAAATGAGATGAACAATACCACTGCCTTCCAAGCTTGGTAGCCAAGGGCGAGATTATCTGAAAGAATTGGTTATTTTTAATAATGATAACACAGCACATGTTATTTGTGTTGGTTGTACGTGTTAAATGTTTCAATGCACCGGGTGCTGCACCAAGGGTTTTACATGCATTATCTCATGAATCAAGGCATTGATCTGAGGAGTGGTAGAATGCTAAGTATTACAATCCCCTTTTTAAGTCACAGAAAACTGAGGCTTCGAGAGGTTATACAGCTCCACCTTGGTCACACCCTGGAATCAGAGCCTGAATGTGAACTCAGCTTTGACTCTAAAGCTCTTGGATCTATTTTACATATTGGCTTCTCAAGGCTCTGCATTCTGTGAGCTATATACTGTCTTAAAATGAAAGTGAAATCTTAAGAAGCAGAGCAAGAAGAAAACGCAGGTTGCCTAGTAGTTAGTCTCAAGGGAACAGTCATCCTAGTAGAGTTGACACAGTGCAGCAAACTGCGAAGTAGATTAGATGAATAGGAGGACACTGATTATGAAGGTTTCTGACTCTGCAACTAAGTGCAAGAAAGGATACAAGTGAGACAAAACCAGAGATTGATGAAAAACAGAAACATGGATACAGCAAAATGGCAACAACAGCCACCATTCACAGAGAAAGATGTATGTACCTGGCTTTCAACTTAAGTAAACACTGGAGCAGCTCAAAGAGTAATGGTAGCCAACCTATCCCAGAGATTTTCCTGCTAGAAAAGACCATTGGTCTGGAAGGGATAAGTATGGCATCCAAAGATGAAACAACATTAAGAAGTTCCAGGAAGAAGCCTGAGGTCAGCTCTGGCCATCCGTGGCTCTCAGTGAAAGAGAAACTCCTGAACCCTCACAGACCCAACAGAAGATGTTCTGATGCCTTGGCGAGGATCCCCTCTGCTTGATTCTGACACACTTCCAACTCCCTGGCATCACTGCCCTGGGTTCCTCATGGAAACCCAGGCATAGTGTGTGTTTCAGGAAAAGATGCTGGGATCAGGGAGGAAGGAAATTGGAAAATGAGTCATGATTAAAATGCTCTTTAAAAAAAAGCTCTTTTATGACATCAGGATGCAAGAATCAAAAGCATCTAAAGATGTCAGCAGCTTCACCCGCTGTGTCTAGGTTTATATACTGCCGAAATCAGCAGTGGTCATTACTTTCAAAGGCATGAATCCCCATTGCTTCTACAGAATATGTGTAACTATATGCGTAGGAGATTTTGTATACATATGTATGTTATATAATTACACATATCTTAACATATAATTGCATATATATGTAATTAATGAGATTTTTAATAAGCTAACAATTCTTAAAATTAGCATATTACAAAAACAGACCTGAAATATCAAAAGCCTAAACATTCATGTAAAGATGGCTTCTTATCTTATTTGTAAAGTTTGGTAGTTTGTATTACTGTGAAAGGAATATGGATTGGCTATCAGGGAACTTTATTTTTTATTTATTTATTTTTTTTGCGGTACGCGGGCCTCTCACCGCTGTGGCCTCTCCCGTCGCGGAGCACAGGTTCCGGATGCGCAGGCTCAGCGGCCACGGCTCACGGGCCCAGCTGCTCCGCGGCATGTGGGATCCTCCCAGACCGGGGCACGAACCCATGTCCCCTGCATCGGCAGGCGGACTCCCAACCACTGCGCCACCAGGGAAGCCCTATCAGGGAACTTTTGTCACTAAATATTATTGGAAAGAGATCACCTCACTTCTCTGTGCCTCTTGTTTTTTCCTTGCTAAAATGAGAGAGATGCCTGAGTATTTTCGTTAGAAGAAGTGTTCATTCCAAGTAAGCCAGGATAGAATACCAATATACGGAACAGATAAAAATGGATCCATTGTTATTGAAGCAGAGGCAGGGGCCTGAAGGAAAGTAAGGATGAGGCTGGTCCACTGGAGGGTTCAGTGAGGGTCTTGTGAAGCAGAAGTCTCAGTGAGTTTCTTTTTTGTGCCATGCTGATCAGGTTGCTGGATCTTATTTGCCTGCCCAGGGATCGAACCTGCGGCCCCTGCAGTGGAAGTGCAGAGTCTTAACCACTGGACCGCTAGGGAATTCCCAGAAATCTCAGTGAGAAACAGCATAGTTAAACTGGGAAACAAGGGTGGCGCCTGGAGAGCAGGCTTTCTGGACTAGTGATTGTGGAAGTGGAACAGTTTTGCATTTTGACAGTGATGTAAGGGTAAGGGTGTGCTGGCCGCTGTGGTGGACAGAAGGTTCTTCCTGTGAAGGGCTCAGGAAGCCACGCGGCTCCAGTCATCAATGGGTTGGCCTGTGGAATGAATTAAGGTGGAAAGGGAGACTGACTAACGTGGAGGGTTCTGGAAAGGCAGTGAAAAAGAGCACACAGAGTGAGAAAGGGCGGTCAGCTTAGCGTGAGCCTCCAAGGAAGAGAGGGAAGAATAATGTGGAAATGACAAAGGAGGAAAAGGAGGACCCCCCCCAACTCTGTCTTCCACCCCTGAAGTGCTTGGGATTTGAAAGAGGAAGCAGCAATGGCCATAGACACCTAGAGCGAGACGGGTAGGTTGAGTCAAGGTAAGTTTCAAATAAGTTTCAAATTCCAAATGAGAAAGATCAGGGAGAACTTTCTGAGAAGGCATTAGGGACATAGAGAGAAGTTTACTGATTTTAAAGTAAAGAGAAATTTCCTCTGGAATTATTGAGCAGTTACAGTGTTTCCACTGCAGGCATCGTGTCCAGGAGCAAGTTTGAGATTTACGGTCAGTTCAGATTTTACTGTTCTGAAGTCTTGTTCCAAATAGTCAGGGTGGTGGTGGTGGTGTGGTGTGTGTGTCAGTGTGTGTGTGTGTGTGTGTGTGTGTGTGTGTGTGTATGTGTGTATGACTGGCAGAGCTGTAGAAGAGAATGTTAGAAGCAATCTTCTGAAAATCACTTGAAAGATTACAAAAATTACTGTGCCCAGCCCTTACATATAGGTTATGAATATTATGTATGATAAATATAGGCAATCTGATTCTCCCTTTTATATGTCAACTGATATGCCAAGTCAATAATTACAGTCAAGGGCTTCCCTGGTGGCGCAGTGGTTGAGAGTCCGCCTGCCGATGCAGGGGACATGGGTTCGTGCCCCAGTCCGGGAAGATCCCACATGCCGCGGAGCGGCTGGGCCTGTGAGCCATAGCCGCTGAGCCTGCGCATCCGGAGCCTGTGCTCCCCAACGGGAGAGGCCACAGCAGTGAGAGGCCCGCGTACCGCAAAAATAAATAAATAAATAAAATAAAAATAATTACAGTCAAGAGAGACAGGCAACAGAGCTCTAAGGGAGCAGGTCTGAAATACCTTTATGTCAAGATCTTAACTGACAGGAAATCAGCAGCATTTATAATTGGTTGGGGGAGGGAATCAATAGTATCTGCACAACAAAGTTCTACATCAAAGGGATCTGGAGACTGTCCTGTAGAATTAAATGCTCATAATACCAAGTTGCATTTCTCTGAAATAACCAAATACACATTCAACCTCCCTCTCTCTATAAACAAATACACTTTTCTCCATATAAACAAATCCACCCACTATAAAAAGAACCGAAATAACAGCAAAACTACAGCAGAAATACCAAAAAATGACAAGCTGACTGAATGCCTATTGTCTTTGCTTTATATTCAACAGTTAATGCTATGTTCCTCCACCTCCACTTTCCACCTTGTCCACCAGAAGTGTGAGGTTCTATGGGAAAGCAGCTCATCCTTGTTACATGTTATTAGAAGATATTATCTGCTGTTCAGCATTGACATTTTTACATACATATATTGATGATAATAACCGCACTAGAATAACCACATTAGTGAAAGTTTAAAAATGAGATCATTGTACAGGGAACTACTTGAGATGGAATGATTATATTTTAATTCGACATTCAATCCTGCAAAGTTGTAAATGGAATTCAGAGGCTGTGTGGAGTAGGGGGAAGATCCATGTGCCAACCTGTGAAACATGATCCTTTGTCAACTCCAAATTCAAAGGCTGCATATTCATTTGTCATGCTTCATGCTCCGTGATCACACCCTTTAGGCAAAGAGTGTTGACTGATCATTGTTTCTCAGGAAGGCTTGTGAAAGTCAAATATATTTGTGAACTGTAAATGCAATTTCATAGGTTAATAGTCACTAATAGCTTGTAATCAATGAACACCCTATTAGGTAAACAGTTCACTTTGAAATTTCAGCAGATGTGCTGGGGTTCTCCTCTCAAATACTCTAAAGGAGGTAGAGTTGTGGTGGGGATTTATTGAGCGTTTTCCCATCTACCACCTCAAAACTGTCTTCTGGTTGTCTCTTTCCACCTCCCCATTAAAACTCACTTTCAGAAAACGATCTAAAAATACTAATACACAACCAGATGGTCCTTGCATTTTAAATGGCACACCAAGCCTTATTCCAGTAATTGAATCAATGCAATTTAGTTGAAAGAAGTGGCAGTGGTTTGGGGGATGGGGTTGGGGTGAGCTCTTTGGAGCTCTATTGGTTTAGGTTGAGTCCTTGCTTTGCTATTTCCTGGATACATGTTCTTGAAAAACAACTCAATCTTTCAGATCTTTAATTTCCTCATCTGTAAAATGAGGATAATCATTTCCAGGACAACATTAACTTAGTTGGGGACTTTTTGCATATTAGAAAAGGCTTCCCCTCTGCGTAGATGCATCCCCTTGGATACCTGGATTAGCAAGAAGAGTGTAGCCTGGATTTGAGCCCCACTCTCCCCCTCAGCCAGACACATTTATTCAGGGTACAAACAGCACTATGGTGCATGAGAATGATACCTAGCTGGGCTTACAGTGATTAAAGGAAATGGTGTGTGTGAACGCTACTTATCACAGGGCCTATGGCTCAATCATTACTAACTTTTTCAAAGTTGTTTTTTGCACCTCCTTTCCAGCTTGTATGTTGTCCCTGCACACATGTGCATGCATGCATGCATGCATGTACACTCGGAATAAGTTGGATTAATCAACAATAATAAAATTATAGTAATAATTAGTAAATAATAATAAATTTGCTTGAACTATTGAGACTCTATGGGGCATGCTATTTCCAGCTTGAATTATCAGAATAATTCTGCACGTGGATGATGTGTATAAACCAGAGAACGCAGACACAGTCTTGCCTAGTGTGCCTAGAAGATTCCATGAGGAACAAATAGTGCAGTGGCCTAGCTATCACTCTGTGTTTATGAGTAGAAGGAAAAGCAATAAATTAAGATGAAGAATTCAACAGGCCCGATCCTTATCCCAGGAATTCTCTGTCTGTCCTTACAAAGTAATAAATCTTGCCAGAGTGAGTTGGTGTATTAGTCCCTCCATTAAAAATACAGTTTGGGGCTTCCCTGGTGGCACAGTGGTTGAGAATCTGCCTGCCAATGCAGGGGACACGGGTTCGAGCCCTGGTCCAGGAAGGTCCCACATGCCGCGGAGCAACTGGGCCCATGAGCCACAACTACTGAGCCTGCGCATCTGGAGCCTGTGCTCTGCAACAAGAGAGGCCGCGACAGTGAGAGGCCCGTGCACCGCGATGAAGAGTGGCCCCCGCTTGCCGCAACTAGAGAAGGCCCTCGCACAGAAATGAAGACACAACACAGCCAAAAATAAAATAAATAAATAAATAAATAAATTTATTTTAAAAAAAAAAAAGAATACAGTTTGTTCAGTCTGAGGCCACAATGTAACAAAACATTTTTCTTCATGGAGAAAAGTGGAACATTTGTAGTCCTGCCTGTGGGCAGAATGCTCCAGGGGCTGAAGCTCTTCCAGGTGGAGACCAGTACTTGCCTTGATTCAGTTTCCCTGGGTGTGGTACAGATTTGGGAGTGAATAGTGCTGACATTAGAGAGAAAGACAGAATTCTGAATAGCAAACCCACTGACATTCTTTGTACTATGAACTCTTTTGCACAGGTAAGTGCTGCTTCCTGGGAGAATATGAATACCCTTACTTTACATTACACTACAAAGGAGAAAATAAAAGAATTTTAGCTACCTGCTAAGAATATAAACACAAGTACACACACACACACACACACACACACACACACACACAGAGGAACCCCTGCCCCAACAATGATTAGTTCATTGGAATTGAGACTTCAAGGATTTCAAGGTAAAATTTACCAATTTTAGGAAACTCAAGATTGCTACAACTCCAGCAAGTTTGAATCAGCTGAAAACAATTCTCAGACTCATTTCAAGTCACATCCCTTTCTCTAATTTGTGCACTACCGAACTCTGAGAAAATAATATGGAGAAATCCTCTCAGGGTGTCACAGGATGAAAATCAAGGCCCGTATGTTATTTTTCTTCCAGCAAGGTCCTCGTCACTACTGTTAATATATTTTTTAAAATGTAACACCCAATGGCATATAAATCAGATGTAAAAATAAAATGTTTTTAATGAAAAGAAAAATATTAGGTTGAGAAATGATGGCACTCATGTAATAGCATTTGAATTCAGATTCCATTTACATGTAGTAAAGGGGAAATTATTGTCTCAGTTGGCTCTGTCGGTTTTCTGTCGCTCAAATGACCAGTTGAACGCCAGAGTCTGGAGAGACCCTCAGTAAAATTAACCTTGCAGAGTGGAACGACATCACCATACCTTCTCCTCAGTTCAACACGTAAAACTAAAATTATATGTCAGATAAGAAGGATTAGGGGAGAGGAAATTTCCTCTAAAATACATTTGTACTATTGTTTCCTCTAGTCCTTTGTTTGGATAATTGGCTTTTCTGAATTCAAATGCTAGAATCACAATGAATGACCCTCTGTTGAAAGCTTTAGCAAATGCATGAGTAACATTTCAATTGCAAACTCTGTTCCACTTTTCCAAGCAGGATAATGCCTCTGTTTTTTCCAGTCATGGATCTGAAACGGGCCTCCATTCATTAACCAGAGCTATTTTGAATCTTTAGCATCTCACCTAGGACTTTGCAGATTTTTACTTTATGTCCATCCCAGTTCCAACTGGCCATGGGATCAGAGGACAAAGCATTGTGTGGATGGAGAGAAGGAGGGTACCTGGCCTGCAGATCTGCTTCTGGGCCAGCTAGCTCTCTAGAAGGGTCTATTAGCTCAGCAGGCAATGGCTAACCTGTTTACCACAAAATGTTCCATCTGGTGCTGCACTGAAGCATTCTATTACTTTTTTTAAACAATGAACAAGGGGTTTGTTTTTAACTAAAATTTCAGGAACTACAAACTAACACTCAGCATAGGGTCTGGTAATACTGCTAGGTCTTTGAAGGACTTTTGATAATATTCAAGACGTAGAAAGGAGTTATTTAGTCATTCCTTAACTGACATTACAAGCCACCTAGTTATGAATTTTCACTGTCCCCTGTAATCCTGCAAATTAAAAGAGATGCTTTTTCATTGCAAAGGAGACAAACGGTAAGCTCCTTAACACAAAACACTCCTTTAATTCACTTGCCTTGAAATACACACAGTTCATAGCCACTTTAAGGCAGCAGGCACAGCAGGAGTTTAAATGTTACTAAAATAAATCCTTCTCCCTCCCCTGTTCTGGGCTGTCCTTCTCCATCACCCTCTGCTGACGGGGGCTGTATCCCCACAGGAGTCACAGTCCTGGGAGCAAGTATACTCCGCAGCAATGCCATGGGGATGGAGCTGGTGACCACCTTTCTCAGGGCGGTGGTGCAGAAGCAGGGTGCTTATCGTTTATATAAAGGTCAACAGTGATTATCTGCTGGAGTCTGTTTACAAGCTTTGTGGTTAAGAGCTTCTGCTCACAGAAGATACTACTGAGTTTGAAATCTACTCTGCCACTAACCATCTGAGTTATTCTAGAAAGAAATCTAGAAAAGGAAAACATAAAGGAAGACGGTCTCTATCACCTAGGGCTGCTACAAAGTTGAAATTTAGTTGTACCCTTAAAGCTAGAGTCCAACTCTCTTGTATCCCACCTTCGCCACTTTCTGTCATGTGACCATGACCAGGACAATTAACATCTCTGCTTGGATTCCTCATCTATATAAGCATATAAAATAAAATAAAAAGGAAGGGGAAATAATAATACCTCTTGGGGTTGTTATGAAGATTACAATTTAAGATATATAAATGCTTAGAACAGTGCCTTGCACACAGTCAGGTGTAAGTGTTAGTCATCACCATCATCATCATCATTATCATCATCATCACCATCATTACAACAATCATCAGCAGCACTGTTGTGACATGGAGCACATTATTTATGATTTATGTGACTGTGTTCTAAACGATAGCCCTCATTTCTGATATCATGGTTTTCCTAGCTTATCAGTATCTCCTCAGTTTTCTGCAAGGAATGTGTATTTCTTTGAAGTGAGCAAAAAAATTGAAGGTATAATTAGAAAATAATGGTTTAGATCATTTTGATGCTGAGAAGTAAATACAAAGAGGTATAGGAAATAATCTCTTCTACCAAGGATGTGAACATGTGGATGGCGAGTCAGAGCATATTATAAACAGATTAAAAGGCAGAGTGTAAACAAGAGAATTGGTTTGAAGTCTCAAGTCTGACTCTTACCTTGCCCTGAATCTATGGGGAAGGAGGGAAAGACAGACAGATAGGCAGAAAGGGGGGGGGGGCGGAGAGGGAGGGAGGGAGAGAGGGAGAGAGAGAGAGAGAGAGATGGAGAGAGAGAGAGATGGAGAGAGAGAGAGAGAGATGGAGAGAGAGAGAAGAGACAGGACTGAACCAGATGGTGCTAAGTGTTTTCTGTTGACATGGGGAAAAGGAGTGACATTGGACAGATCCATGATAAAATACCCATTGTACACCTTGGTTCCTCCTTAGTTTCTCTCCCACTCAGAGGCACCTTGGCTCTCTCATCCATCTTCCCCCTACACACACCCTCAAGGACCATCCATCATCTGTGATTTCTATTTTACTCTTCCACTAAGGAGGCATTCCAGGAAGCAAAGAGAAGTGTCCTGTTTGTCAGGTTCACACTCCTTAGAAGT
This sequence comes from Hyperoodon ampullatus, assembly GCF_949752795.1. Classification (NCBI taxonomy): domain Eukaryota; kingdom Metazoa; phylum Chordata; class Mammalia; order Artiodactyla; family Ziphiidae; genus Hyperoodon; species Hyperoodon ampullatus. The sequence continues at coordinate 129,086,180 of NC_136917.1, read as the reverse complement.
CCCAACAGATGCTGCAAATAAAAACTCTTTCAACTCGATTTCCAGCTTCGTGATATTTGGCAATTCAGTGAATCTTTCCAGGTATAACTTCTTTACTTTTCTGAAGAAATTGAGATGTAACTTACACATAGTGAAATGCATGGGTGTTAAATGTACCATTTGATCAAATTTGACAAATACACATATAAGTGTAACCAATACCCCTAGCAGGACATAGAACATTTACATCACTCTAGAAATCCCCTTGGGTGGGGCTTACTTTCTTAATAGGCACAATGAGCATTGAACAACAATCCTCAGTAATTAGAAGGGTTGCAGTGAGAACCAAATGAAATGCTCTTCACAAAAGCACCTTGCTGACCACTTTAAGATGTATTAGTGTGTATGTGCTGAATTAGCACCCAGGGGTTTCCTTAATCACAAAGGGAGAGATGGCTGGGAGTGGGGGTCAGGGGTGGCAGGCTGTTACAGGGACTTTAGATAAAAAGAAGCAAGGATAGAAGGTAGATACAGGAATGTACACCTCATATTTCTTGCACAACACATACAAAATGAGACTGGAGCAGAACCCAGAAGCAGTGACAGTTTTCCTGGACTGTGAAGGGAAGCACTAGCCATGTTCCAGGAAAACCCACCGGAAGCTTTGTTCCCTTCCTGAGGTGGAGACCGCTTCAAGAACCGCCATGCCTCCTTGGCCTGTCCTTGGAAGGAGGCCCCAGGCCCGCCAGGTCAGAGTGGATGGGGGACATGAGGAGGAGATGCTCTGGGCACCGCACTCCCGGAATCACAGTTTCTCCTCCAAAGGGAACCACCTTTGCTGCTCCCACTCTTCTCCCAGGTCAAGCCACCATCTGAGTATTTTGCAAATCTGTCTGTCACAGAACACAAAGTAGCAGCTACTTGAAACCCAGCAGCATGTCAGAATCCAGAAGACCAGAGTTTCAATCCAGACTCAAACTCCCACTCTCTACTAACTCTGGAGTGTCCTAAGGACACTATTGCATTGTCCCCACACCTGTCATTGGCACTATTCACTAGATAAATATTTGGATCCTGGCTCTGCCAGCCTTCTTAGCATCTACTGTGTGGAAGGCACTGCACCAAGTTGGATGTGGGAACAGCAGACCCCTGCCCTCCCATGCTCTCCACGTGAAGTCAGGAGTCTCCAGAGGAACACTGCCCCTGACTGCAGGGCGGCAGATGTGACTCAGTGACCTCACATGTGCTCTCAGTGCAGAGTGGGGGATGGGGTGGCACAGAAAGAGACCCTGCCCTCTCAATCCATCTTTGCCTCTCTTCCCCTCTGAGCCTCTGCTGGACATTCTCCTCAGTGTCCCGTTTACTTCTTACAAACTCCTATGCTTTAAAATAGGTGCTATGTCATCACTCCCATCTTACAGATGGGGAGACTGAGGCACTGAGAAGTTAAGTAGTTTGCTAAACGTCATACACTTCTAGTGGTAGCCCCAGGACTCACACCCGGGACCTGTGAGCATCATTTCCTCTCAAACAGAAAGTAGCTTCTTCACCTCCAAAACCTGAGACTCCCACCTCACTTCTTCCTTCCCTCTCCCTCTCAGTATACCCTATGTCCCAAGACGATGGTTTCACACTTCTGTCCCTTGTTCAGCCATCTGCCTCTGCTAGGCCAAGGCCACCATGTCCTCACAGATGCCCTATAGGAAAAGCTCTTGACAGGTGTCCCTGTTTCCAGAACCCCTGCCTGCAACAGGCTTTCTGGGGACAGACTCAAACTCTTGCTTCTATGTGTTATGTTCAACCTTTGTCCCCACACACGACTCCAAAACCTTTACCTGGAATTCAAGGCTTCCCTCACCTAGGCTCATTCTAACTCCCCCAGATTACTTTCCTACTACCTCAATGTGGGAACCGCCTAGCCAGTCCGTTCTGGTTTTTTATTTACTCAACAATACTTGAGCAAGTACTACTGTGTACCAGGCACTAAGTCCAGGGCTATCTAATTCTACTCCCTGTCCAAGGTCTACCCAAGTGCAACTATCTGCCTCCTCTGAAACTACTGTAGCACTTGGGGTCCACACCACCCATTTCAGTCTCTAATTGTTGTATGCCTTGACATTTCATGTTCCCAACTGGACTCTAAGCTTCTTGCAGGAAAGAGACATATCCTGTGTGTCTAAGTCTTCAGCCTACCATCTGGAATGGGTGCTCCCCTTGGGCTGGGATGTGTGTTATCTGTTTTGTTTCATGATGAATCCAAGTGCTGAGAACATGCCTGTTCCATGCTAGGGACTCAGGAAACATTTGCTAAATGATGAATGATTCTCTTTCCACACCTGAGCACATATTATGGGCTTTAAATCAATACCTAATTATTAGAGAAATCACATCACTAATCATTAGAGAAATGCAAATCACAACTATAATTAGGTATTACCTCACACCGTTCAGAATGGCCATGATGAAAAAGTCTACAAACAATGAATGCTGGAGAGGGTGTGGAGAAAAGGGAACCCTCTTGCACTGTTGGTGGGAATGTAAATTGATACAGCCACTATGGAGAACAGTATGCAGGTTCCTTAAAAAACTAAAAATAGAACTACCATATGACCCAGCAATACCACTACTGGGCATCTACCCTGAGAAAACCATAACTCAAAAGGACACATGTGCCCCAATATTCATTGCAGCACTATTTACAATAGCCAGGACATGGAAACAACCTAAACGTCCAATGACAGATTAATGGATAAAGAAGATGTGGTACATATATACAGTGGAATATTACTCAGCCATAAAAAGGAACAAAATTGGATCATTTGTAGAGATGTGGATGGACCTAGAGTCTGTCATACAGAGTGAAGTAAGCCAGAAAGAGAAAAACAAATGTTGCATATTAACACATATATGTGGAATCTAGAAAAATGGTACAGATGAACCTATTTGCAGGGCAGGGATAGAGATGTAGATATAGAGAACGGACATGTGGACACAGGACGGGGAAGGGAGGGTGGGAGGAACTGGAAGATTAGGATTGACATATATACACTACCATGTGTAAAATAGCTAGCTAGTAGGAACACACTACAAAGCACAGGAAGCTCAGCTCGGTGCTCTGTGACGACCTAGATGGGTGGGATGGGGGGAGGGATGGGAGGGAGGTCCAAGAGGGAGGGGATATAGGTATACATATGGCTGATTCACTTCGTTGTACAGCAGAAATGAACAGAACAGTGTGAAGCAATTAAACTCCAGTAAAATAAAATAAAATAAAAATCAGTACCTAAATATTTGAGTGTTTAATATTAATTATGAGATTTTTTTCCAGACCTTCAGAAAAAAAATAATAAACAACCTTTGAAAAGTTCAAAAAAATTGCTTTTGCACTCAGGGACACACCAGCAGATTCTAGAATTCCCATGTAGTTGTGGCAAGCACAGATAGAACCCCATAGCTCCTGACAGATGAATGTCCTCCAATCTTTTGTTGAAAAATAAAAATAATAAATGTGCTCATTATCTGCACTATACCTTATCCACAGCTTATCAATATGCATTGCTCATTGAGATGCTCTTCTTGCTAGGGTCCATTCTCTTACTTCAGTGTTACTATCACTGCTCAGTAATACTGACAATTTGCTAACACCCATAGATAGTTGTATATCATTTACATACTTTAATTAGAGTGTTAGAAGCATCATATTTTAGAGTTGGAAGGAATCTTACTCAATATCTAGATGTCTACAAGCTTTATTTTTTTTTTAAGTATTGAAAGTTGTTTTTTTAAACTAGAATCTTACAAAGAACTCAGTGTATAATGAGGTAAAAGTCGAGTTGTTCTGGTTGAAAAGGGGGGTGGGGAGAGTGGGAGACAGCCTAAAGCCTCACCTGCTCACAACTCGCCTTCACCACCTGCCATCCCAAAGCATACCACCCCTCACCACAGAACCCATCAATTATGTAGCATACAGTTTGAACTACACCTGACCAGGACTAGCCCCTTACTTAACACAGAAGAGAGGAGATTCAAAGAGGGTAAGAAATATCATTCAGCTGGTCAGGAGAGGAGCCATGAGGGATTCCTGCCCGCCAGTGCAAGGGTCTTTCCACCACACTGTACAGACCCTAAACCAAGGTCATTACTGACAACACCATTCTCACCCAAATCCTTCCATGCATTTCTCTATCTCCATGCTGGGCATCTACTTCTTTCCTACAAGGCTAGCACTGATTCCTCTTTCTAGTTGCCTTTGCTTTTTTCTTTTTTTCTTAATTTTATTTTTGACCCCATTGGGTCTTAGTACCTGTGTGCAGGCTTTCTCCAGTTCTGGCAAGCAGGGGCTACTCTTCATTGTGGTGCACAGGCTTCTCATTGCAGTGGCTTCTCTTGTTGTGGAACACAGGCTCTAGGCTCGTGGGCTCAGTAGTTGGGACTCATGGGGTCAGTAGTTGTGGCTCATGGGCTCTAGAGCGCAGGCTCAGTAGTTGTGGCGCACGAGCTTAGTCACTCCTTGGCATGTGGGATCTTCCTGGACCAGGGATCGAACCTGTGTCCCCGTGCATTGGCAGGCGGATTCTTAACCACTGTGCCACAGGGGAAGTCCTGCTTTTTTTTTGAATTAAAAAAATTTTTTTTAATTTAAAATTTTATTGTAGTTGATTTACAATGTTGTGTTAATTTGTGCCATACAGCAAAGTGATTTATATACATATATTTATATATATAAAGTATATGTATAGTTTTCATATTTTTCCCCATTATGGTTTATCACAGGATACTGAATATAGTTCCCTGTGCTATAGAGTAGGACTTTGTTGTTTGCCCTTGGTTTTTGAGTCCAGACTTTAGGAAATGCCAGATTACCAGCCTGTTTAACAATTTCTTTCCATGTCCCCTAAATTGCTGTCAGCTGTCCTCCCAAAACTTCTGTCTTGAAAGTAGTTAGTTAGGTTAGCACTTAGCGAAGGTGTTCTGGTGAACTATTTAGTACCCATAGCGTGCCTTTCACCTCAGAGCCCACTGTCTACAGGGAGATTTTCATGGCTGAGAGACGTAGGCAAACATTCACATATGTTGGTCCATTTATAAAGCAGCTTCACTTAAAGCCCCATGACTTTAAAATGGTACCTTTGCAAACAGATATCTCTTTTTTTATTATTATTATACATTTACACAGACACACATCATTAGTTCTTTATTGACATCCTGTTATATTTTTATCTGGTTTTAATGCTAGCTGTGAGTGTCATCATAAAACTGTCTTCCAGAATACCTACTGATAGGGAAGAGGAAAAGGATGAAACGAAACTCAGTGCCATATGGGAGAGGAGAGTCCTCAGCATCCCTGCTGCCCGAGTTACTGAATGGCAGATGCAGTGTGCAGGGCAGGAGTGGAGCCAGAGGAGGGAAGGGGCTCACAGGCTGCCTTGGAGAGCACCTATGCTTGCAGCTTGGCAGGAAAATGGAGCACGTAGTCACCAGAGCTGTCAGCTCTGAGGCCTGACTTGCACAGTCCAGAGAGAAACCCAAGGCTGCTGGAGGAGAGACAACTGGGGTCCCTGGAAGGTGGAAACCCAACATTTAATTGACGCATGTCAACTTAAGTACCAATAACTCTTTTCCTCCTCCCCGGTTCCTGACTGGTTGGAGTTATCAATTTTTTAATCTTTTCTGTTTTGGGGGGCTGCTTAGACTTCATTTCATTCTTATCACTCAATTTTGCTTTAGGAGGAAAGCTCTCAAGAAATGTATTTTCAGGACTAGATTACCTCATTTCAATGACTGACTGAATTTCAAGTATGTGATTTAGGCTTCCCCAAGCTGGGTTGCTTTTGACTCTATATGATTTTTCATATGGTGGAAGTGTGATATGAATCATTTTAATAACTCCTTGCATCACATACACCTACAGCTTCTCTTGTTCAAGTAATATTCAGACATGTGAGTGGTGGATGTCAAAGAGTGCACAGGAAATCACAGTGGGGATGAGAATGGCTTCCAAAAAAGTCACCGAATCCTAGCGTGCATTAATAGAAATGCAGTGCCCAGTATAAGGAGACGCTGTACACTTGACTGCTCCCTTCACGCTGTATGTGCGGCTGTGTATTCAGTTTTGCACAGACACATTTTCAGATGATACTGAAGTACAATTGAATATGGTCTAAATTCATGTCCTGGCCTTCAGTATCTTGTATGATGGGATCTCTGTAATACTTTATCAGGCTCATCCCCCAAACTCTCCTCCTCTGAGTACCTTTGTTCCTATATCAGGCCTAGCTCATTCCACTCAGGACCTTTCTCTTACAGTTTCCGCTGCTTCAAAAGCTCTTCCTTTTCCTTGCAGGTTATTTCTCCTCAATCAGATCTTGGAGATGCCTTCCCTGATGACCAAATATAAAGCACATGCACACACACACACACACACACACACACACACACACACACACACATACATCTTCTCCCTTTCCCATTCATCCCTGTGTCATTTTTATCTTGGCACTGATTATCTGAATGATGGTGTGTGTGTATGTCTGTATAAGTGTGTGTGTGTGTATGTGTGTGTGCGTGTCTGTACATGTGTGTGCATATCTGTGCGTGTGTGTATATGTGTGCGCGCGTGTATGTGTGTGCGTGTGTGTATGCGTGTATGTGCGTGAGTGTGTATGTGTGTGCGTGCGCGTGTGTGTGTGTGCATGCACGCAGTTTATCTTCTGCCTCCCTCTACTACTCCTCTGTAAGCTCCATGAAAGAAGAGGCCTTCTTTGCCTTGTTGTCTGCTATATCACCAGTCTCCACAACAGTGCTGGCACATGGCTTAAACTCATTAATATTTGTTCAATGAATCATAAGTAAATGAAGAGAGTATGTCTGGTGTCAGCTGACCAGGGTGGTGAGAGTACAAAGTGGGATTATCTGTAAAACTATTGGAGCAAGTAGAATTTTAGCCTGGGAAAGAGCAGATTCAGAGAAGCCGTGGTAACGGTCATAAACAGTCTCAGGGGCTGCCACACAGCAAAGGGATTGGTGAGGTCAGAGGCAGGAAATCTAGTGTGTATCGTTCAGGCTTTTTCATGGAAAGATTATAACAAAGGAGCTCTTGAAAAAGGATGGGCTTCTTCCTTAGACAGGGCTTTCTCTAAATGTAAAGTATCAGGGAAAGACTTGGATTAACTCTCAGATGTAGAAGGTAATTCCACGATGAACAAGAAAAATACAGGAATTGTAGAATGAGAGAAAGTTGATTTTGGAAGAAAGATCATTCATTTTAATTCTTCACTCTGAAAAGGGGAACCAAAGGGTAAAAGAAGTATCATGGTTTGCCCCAAGGTGTAGTGGACACTGTTGGCTGCCTAATCCCACACCTATTCCCAAACTATCATCTCTTACTCATTTCCAATATTGAGGTTGGAAATGCTAAACACCAATTTCCTTAGCTTCTCTTACAGTTGGGCTGACCTCTTGATATAGTTCTAGCCAAAGAGAAATAAATGAAAGAATGGTGGATATTTCCAGAATAACTTTGTTTTCCTGATAAAGGAGACAGAAGTGGTTATTGCTGCCTTTCTCCTTCTTAAATTGAAAGAGGATGTGATGGCTGGAGCTGCAGCCATTTTGTGATCATTAGAGAAAAGCCAAGAGAAGCACAGAGATTCCGGCCCTACCATTGTACTGACCCAAGGCCAGCAGCTCTTTCCAGACTTCCTTATTTGTTTAAAAGACTGTTAGTAGGGTTTTCTTGCAGGCAAAAGCATTTCTAACTGACACAGAGATATTACAGAAAGTGTCAGAGTTAAGCTTAATTTTATTTTAATATTCAATTATCTACATATAATTATTATATATTTATTTATATAATATATTACATAATAATATATTAATTTTATATTCCCTAATGTTCAGGCAGGTGGTTGTTTTCATTGTATATACTCACTCAGTTGTCAGCTATTGTGAAATGACTATCGTGTTCCGGGCACAGCGCTAGGATCTGGCCAGTGTGTTGGGGTCCCTGGCCATACAAAATCTACTCTGCTAGAAAAGAAAGACTGGGCTTCTCTGGTGGCGCAGTGGTTGAGAGTCCGCCTGCCAATGCAGGGGACACAGGTTCGTGCCCCGGTCCAGGAAGATCCCACATGCCACGGAGCGGCTGGGCCCATGAGCCATGGCTGCTGAGCCTGCGCGTCCGGAGCCTGTGCTCCGCAACGGGAGAGGCCACAACAGTGAGAGGCCCACGTACCGCAAAAAAAAAAAAGAAAGAAAGACTATACTGGTGAATACATGATTACGATTCAATGAAATAAAAGCTACAACAGAGGGATGCACAGGATGCCAGGATAACAGAGAAGCCCTAGTTCCAATATGCTAAAGGGACAAAGAGTACATCCTAAAGGGGAAAACATATACTCAGAGCTAGACTTAAATGAAGAGTAGAGGTTGCCCAGATGGGGCGGGGGTGGAAGGGAAAGTATCTCTGGGCAGGAGACTGCCGTGCAGAGAGGGAGGCCCACTCAAGGAGCTGCAGATACTTTTGGCAAGACTAAAACTCAGTGCATGCAAGGTAAGAAGGGGGCTGCAGAAAGACGTAGGGGAGGTGCCAAAAGGTGAGGATAAGCAGAAGCGAAATAAGAAAAGGATCTTATTTGCCAAGGTGAGGTGTTGAGAATGTATCCAGGAACAGGTTCTAGAAAGTTACTGAAGTTTCAAAAGTAGGAAGTGACCAATCAGATTTGCATTTAAGAGAGATTCCCCTGGTGGCGAGGTGGGGCGTAAACTGGTGGGGAGAGGTGTAAGGGCAGCTCAAGACCGGGAGTCAGGGAGGTGAATGAGGAGGCAGAGATAATGGAGTCGAACTTAAGGGAATATCTGTGATTACCCAAAGGAGTTGAAGACTCGTGCCCACACGAAAACCTGCACACAGATGTTTACACTAGCTTTATTCATAACTGCCCAAACTTGGAAGTGACCAAAACGTCTTTCAGGAAGTGAATGGATAAATTAACTGTGATATGTCCAGGCAATGGAAAATTATTCAGTGCTAAAAAGAAATGAACTATCAAATCAGGAAAGGACATGAAGGAGCCTTACGTGCACATTACTAAGTGAAAGAAACCAATCTGAAAAGGCTACACACTGTATTATTCCAAACATATGACATTTTATGAAAGGTAAAACTATGGAGACAGTAAAAAGATCAGTGGGTTGGGGGAAGAGAGGGATGAAAAGATAAAGCACAGAGAATTTTTAGGGCAGTGAAACTATTCTGTATGACGCTGTAATAGTGGACACATGTCATTATACATTTGTTCAAACCCGTAGGGTGTAATTAGTGAACGCTAATGTAAACTATAGACTCTGGGTGATGATGTGTTAATGTAGGTTCATCAGTTATAACAAATGGGCCACTGTGGCGGGGAGGTTGATAATAGCGGAAGCTATGCTGTCAGCGGGCAGGGGATATGTAGGAAATCTCAGTATCTCCCACTCAATTTTGCTATCAACCTAAAACTGCTCAAAAAAAAATAAAGTTGAGAGAGAGAGAGAATATATCTGTGAGATACTGAGAAGGTAGAGGTCAAAGGACTTGGGGGACAATTAGGTAGAGGGTATAAGGAGGAGTTAAGGATGATGGGCAGGTTTCTGACCTTCGTGACTGGAAGGATGGCAATACCTTTCCAAAGCCAGGTAACATGAGAGGTAGGAACAGCCTAGGACAGGGCAATCCAGGGGCAAGTAAGGGTTACAGGAAACATCGCACCTCCTTAAGACATAAATTTATTACATGTGTAGAACCTGTTTTCTATGCCTAAATCTACTGTCCTAAAAAAACAGTCATGGAATAAAATGTCAAGTGATTCGGGCACCACGTGGGAAACTAGGGGGATTTCTTAGTTGGGACCCTGATTTTCATATATTAATGATTTTCTCTATATGTACTTCCCCATCTCTTAAATAAAATATACATTTCCTAGGAGTTTTACAACAACTATATTGTATTGTGCAAAGATATTTGATTAAAATGGCCCCTGTTGTCAATAATTATAAAAATAAAATCGTTTTAATTTCCACTGGCCACAAAATAGTATGAACCATTATCTTACAGTCACAGCTTGTACACATGCAAAAATGTCACTAAGTGTTAATTAAAGTAATATTTTTCTTTTTCAATGTTAAAATGATTCTTTTCAGTTTGTTTAACAAAGGCTTTCTAACCTCCAATTCACATTTCTGAATATTAAGTGAGTTTCAGTAGTATCTGTGTTTCATTGCTAAACTCTGAATTCTGTCTTTTTTCTTAGTGGTAAAACTAGAATCACAATGATTACTTCTAATTTATATTCATAAATCTACCAAATGGCTACATTGGCCACAGAGTTAATATAATTTCAATTTCTAGAAATCAACATTTGTAAACTGCATGCCCCCAGAAGTATACTTTTTAAATGATTTCTTCTAACTTTTTGTTCACATCTCATTAATTGCATAGAAAAAAGAAAAACCTTAGGTTTTTTTTTTTTTTTTTTTTTTTTTAATACCTCAGGAAACATATGGTGTAAATGCTTAAGGAAATGTGAGTCATGTCTTTGATGAGGCAACTACTGAAAAATCAGCTCCTTCTGCTACAGTATAAATAGCATGATAAGCCCTATCGAAGGTCAGAAATCTAATTTTAAAATATGTATTTAAAGAGTTTTTATTTTAGCCATCTTGCCATCTATTAGAAATGTGGTCTATTCGGTGACCAATTCACCTTCTAGTGTACTTGCTTTTCATTGTTTTGAAGCAAGAGCGATGCAAAGTCTCATTTCATTATATTTTGACTCAAAGATCCCTGAGATATTGCAGAGCCAAGGAAAACAATCTCTTCTACCCAATCTCTGCTCTCCTTCCCCCACCCACGAAAAATCCTTTCACCTCCCAAACAACTTCTAAAAATACATGTTTCTTTTCTGTTAACTGCTCTCTTGAAACTTGAAGATGTGTCTGAAGGATTTTGTTGTCAATGTTACTTATTTCCAAATTCCCATCTGGCTCTCAAAGGACTCTTCCCAAATGAGCACCTCTGAAAGTTGGAATGGACTTGGCCATAGGACACAGGTGATGCCATTTATAAAATAGCACTTGACACCTCCAGCATCTCGCCCTGACTCTGAGCTCATCCATGTTCAGTGGGTGCTTGGTAAGCAGAACTGTTTAAATAACTCCTCCAGGAAGAAGGGGACTTGATTGATAGGTGAAGTTCAGGCCACTTGTGTATTACTTGCAAAGGAGTCCTGGGACAAGAATAGAATCTCATTCGCCTGCATTTTTAGATATAAGGAAACTGAGGTAGAGGGAGGTTGCTTGCTTCAATACCCCCAGAACTTAGAGACCGAGTTTCCTGCCCATTGTTTAGTCATGAGACAAACCTAGGTAGGTCTGGTATACTTGTCACCCTTGGCTGAGCCTGGACTTCATTTCCACTGACTGGTCCTCAGCTTCGTACAGCTCATGTGCAGCTAATTCCTGACCTTGCTTTGCCACCTATCAAAACATCTGGAGCACCAAATTCTCAACCAACTTCAAAGAGAACTGTGTTTGGATTCATTTGTTTTTGCAAGTACCACAAGTAGATTTTAAATTAATTATTATTATAAAAGAAATACATGTTTATTGTGGAGAATTTTAGAAATAAGTGAAAGGACAAGGAATCTCTAAATCATTCATAATTCCCCACCCAGAAATAGCTAACATCCATAATTCCCCACCCAGATCCATGGCTAACAGATGGCTGTATTTACTTCTAGTCTTTTCAAATATGCATAGACATTGCCAAAATGGATACTATGTAATATAAACACATATCCCGATTTTTCAATTTTTATTGTATAAAGTTTTCCATATTACAATATTTCAGATACTCTTTGAAAACAGGTACTTCACTGGTTGCATGCTATCGTATGCATACATGGGAAGTTAAACGCAGCAGTGGTTTCTCTATACTCTGAGGATAAAGTCCACATTTCTTAGCTTGACCTGCTTGGGCTCCCCTGGTCAGCACTCCAGGCTTACCCTCAGACACCGTTAAATGCCGTGCTTTCATTTAGGTTTCTTTCATATACTTGGTTCTTTCTGCCAGGAATATCCTTCCCCGTGGTAGGCACGATTTTCAGATGGCCCCCAAGATTCCCATCTCTTTATATCTTTGTCCTATATAGTCCCCTTCGCTCAAATGTGGGCCAGACCTATGAACATGAGATGTCACTCCCATGGTTAGGTTACAGTATTTGGATAAGGTGAAGGGATTTTGCAAACGGAATTCAGGGTCCCAACTCTGCTGATTATCTTAGGTGGACCTCACTTAATCAGAAGCAAGTTCTTAAAAGAGGAAGTAGGCCCTTTCTGAAGCGAGAGGTCGGCCTGCTGGTTTTGAAGAGGTGAGCTGCTGTGTTGTAGGAAGGGCTGTGAGAGGGTGAGGAAGTGCCAACGGCCTACAGCACCTGAAAACGGCCTTGGCCGACAGCCAGCAATAAAGCGGGGGCCTAAGTCCTAAAACTGCAAGGAGCTCAATTCTGCCAACAACCTGAAGGAGCTTGAGAAGAAGACCTCAGCCCCAGAAATGAATGTGCCTGGTCACCACCTGACTGCAGCTTCATGAGCCCCTGCACATAAAACACAGGTAAGACTGAGCCACACTCCTGACCCAGGAAAACTGTGAGATCATAAGTGTTTTTTTGTTTTTGTTTTTGTTTTTAAACACCTTTATTGGAGTATAATTGCTTTACAATGGTGTGTTAGTTTCTGCTTTATAACAAAGTGAATCAGTTCTACATATACATATGTTCCCATATCTCTTCCCTCTTGCGTCTCCCTCCCTCCCACCCTCCCTATCCCACCCCTCTAGGTGGTCACAAAGCACCAAGCTGATCTCCCTGTGCTATGCGGCTGCTTCCCGCTAGATATCTATTTTACGTTTGGTAGTATATATATGTCCATGCCACTCTCTCACTTTGTTCCAGCTTACCCTTCCCCCTCCCCATATCCTCAAGTCCATTCTCAAGTAGGTCTGTGTCTTTATTCCCGTCTTACCCCTAGGTTCCTCATGACCTTTTTTTTCTTTTTTTCCTTAGATTCCATATATATGTGTTAGCATACGGTATTTGTTTTTCTCCTTCTGACTTACTTCACTCTGTATGACAGACTCTAGGTCCATCCACCTCACTACAAATAACTCAATTTCGTTTCTTTTTATGGCTCAGTAATATTCCATTGCATATATGTGGCACATCTTCTTTATCCATTCATCCGATGATGGACACTTAGGTTGCTTCCATGTCCTGGCTATTGTAAACAGAGCTGCAATGAACATTTTGGTACATGACTCTTTTTGAATGATGGTTTTCTCAGGGTATATGCCCAGTAGTGGGATTGCTGGGTCATATGGTAGTTCTATTTTTAGTTTTTTAAGGAACCTCCATACTGTTCTCCATAGTGGCTGTATCAATTTACATTCCCACCAACAGTGCAAGAATGTTCTCTTTTCTCCACACCCTCTCCAGCATTTATTGTTTCTAGATTTTTTGATGATGGCCATTCTGACTGGTGTGAGATGATATCTCACTGTAGTTTTGATTTGCATTTCTCTAATGATAAATGATGTTGAGCATTCTTTCATGTGTTTGTTGGCAATCTGTATATCTTCTTTGGAGAAATGTCTATTTAGGTCTTCTGCACATTTTTGGATTGGGTTGTTTGTTTTTTATTATTGAGCTGCATGAGTTGCTTGTAAATTTTGGGGATTAATCCTTTGTCAGTTGCTTCACTTGCAAATATTTTCTCCCATTCTGAGGGTTGTCTTTTCGTCTTGTTTATGGTTTCCTTTGCTGTGCAAAAGCTTTTAAGTTTCATTAGGTCCCATTTGTTTATTTTTGTTTTTATTTCCATTTCTCTAGGAGGTGGGTCAAAAAGGATCTTGCTGTGATTTATGTTATAGAGTGTTCTGCCTATGTTTTCCTCTAAGAGTTTGATAGTGTCTGGCCTTACATTTAGGTCTTTAATCCATTTTGAGTTTATATTTGTGTACGGTGTTAGGGAGTGTTCTAATTTCATACTTTTACATGTACCTGTCCAGTTTTCCCAGCACCACTTATTGAAGAGGCTGTCTTTTCTCCACTGTATATTCTTTCCTCCTTTATCAAAGATAAGGTGACCATATGTGCATGGGTTTATCTCTGGGCTTTCTATCCTGTTCCATTGACCTATATTTCTGTTTTTGTGCCAGTACCATATTGTCTTGATTACTGTAGCTTTGTAGTATAGTCTGAAAACAGGGAGCCTGATTCCTCCAGCTCCATTTTTCGTTCTGAAGATTGTTTTGGCTATTTGGGGTCTTTTGTGTTTCCATACAAATTGTGAAATTTTTTGTTCTAGTTCTGTGAAAAATGCCATTGGTAGTTTGATAGGGATTTCATTGAATCTGTATATTGCTTTGTGTAGTAGAGTCATTTTCACAATGTTGATTCTTCCAATCCAACATGGTATATCTCTCCATCTATTTGTATCATCTTTAATTTCTTTCATCAGTGTCTTATAATTTTCTGCATACAGGTCTTTTGTTTCCTTAGGTAGGTTTATTCCTAGATATTTTATTCTTTTTGTTGCAATGGTAAATGGGAGTGTTTTCTTAATTTCACTTTCAGATTTTTCATCATTAGTGTATAGGAATGCCAGAGATTTCTGTGCATTAATTTTGTATCCTGCTACTTTACCAAATGAACAGACCAATCACAAGCACTGAAATTGAAACTGTGATTAAAAATCTTCCAACAAACAAAAGCCCAGGACCACATGGCTTCACAGGCAAAGTCTATCAAACATTTAGAGAAGAGCTAACACCTATCCTTCTCAAACTCTTCCAAAATAGAGCAGAGGGAGGAACACTCCCAAACTCATTCTACGAGGCCACCATCACCCTGATACCAAAACCAGACAAAGATGTCACAAAGAAAGAATACTACAGGCCAATATCACTGATGAACATAGATGCAAAAACCCTCAACAAAATACTAGCAAACAGAATTCAACAGCACATTAAAAGGATCATACACCATGATCAAGTGGGGTTTATTCCAGGAATGCAAGGATTCTTCAATATACGCAAATCAATCAACGTGATACACCGTATTAACAAATTGAAGGAGAAAAACCATATGATCATCTCAATAGATGCAGAGAAAGCTTTCAACAAAATTCAACACCCATTTATGATAAAAATGCTCCAGAAAGTAGGTATAGAGGGAATTTTCCTCAACATAATAAAGGCCATATATGACAAACCCACAGCCAACATTGTCCTCAATGGTGAAAAACTGAAACCATTTCCACTAAGATCATGAACAAGACAAGGTTGCCCACTCTCACCACTATTATTCAACATAGTTTTGGAAGTTTTAGCCATAGCAATCAGAGAAGAAAAAGAAATAAAAGGAATCCAAATCGGAAAAGTAGAAGTAAAGCTGTCACTGTTTGCAGATGACATGACACTATACATAGAGAATCCTAAAGATGCTACCAGTAAGTATTGTTTTAAGTCACGGAATCTGCAGTGGTGTGATCCTCCAACAATAGAAAATGGATGCCTTCCCTTTCTCTCTTCCTTCGGCAACTTCTGCTCACCTTTCAGGTCTGAGCTCTGAGGTCCCTTCCTTCAAGTAGCCTCCTGTGGCCCTCCTGTTTATTGTCCTGGTTCCTTTGTACTTCCCCCATCCACAGCAATCACAGGGGGGATAGCAATGATCTCTTTTCTCACCTGCACGTCCCCAACACAGTGAACAACTGTGAATACTGAAGCTCAAGGAGGTGAAAATATGTTTGTTTGATGACTAAAATACATAGGGACATCCAGGGAGAGATGACGTATGTGAACCACAACGCAAACTTGAATTTTAACAGATTTACCAACACAGGATGTAGTCTGAACCAATATATAGTGACTTGACCATAATGCATAATGTTTAATGTATTATCTGAAACTGGCCGCGTATCGAGATGACTCAGAAAAACCCACTGAAGCAAATTTCACTGAATAATTCATGTGTGCATTAGCTGTGTAGATACAGAACCTGAATCTAGATCCAATTTGTGTGCAGCTTTGTCAGTTTTTATGTAAAAATTAGAGTGAATAAAACTGCATATTTATGGTAATTTTGCATTTATTTATTACCTCTGAAGAAAACACACAAGTTTTTTCCTCTGGGTTTCAAAGCATGGTTAGCAGACAGGATCCTAGAAGCAGTTCTGTGCTGGCGTGATGGAGTGACTCATCTGGGAGATTACAGGAGGAGCGCGGTCTACATGCTAATTACGTCAAGCTGAAAACTTTCCACATATTAGAAATGAAAGCAAGCAGATGTGTGATATTTTAACTCCACATTAAAGATAGGGGTTAAAATAATAATGCAGCTAAAATAAACATCATGGCTCAATGATTCCCTGTTGTTTATGATGATGAGGAAAAAAAATAACCTTCTTTCTGTTACATACAAAACTGCATATTTATCTACCTTATTCACTTTCGTACCTGATCTAATGCTCGACACTCACTTAAAATGGTCAGCATCGATTGGCTTTTGATAAGAAAAAAATTCTGCATCTTCAGCATTGCTGGACTGGCAAGTTAAGATTATTTCCTAAGGCCCATCGGTTCCTTCTAATTGGATCTGCCAAGCAAAAGAGCTGTCAGCTCCAGGAAGAATTCAATAATTCTCAAGCTTTATGTTTTAAGAGAATCACCTGGGATACTTCTTTAATGTTCAGATGTCAGGTTCTTCCCCCCAAAATTCTGATTCCCTTAGGTTTGAGGTGAGACCCTGAATATGTGTTGTAAACATATCCCAGAGATGATTATGATATAGTTGCTTTAATTCTCACTTTTCAGAATTATTGAATAAATCACTAAGATATTTGTCCTCACTGCTTCTCAGAGGACTTGTCCCTATGACCAGAACATGTTTGCTTGGTGCCCTCTGCTCTGCATGAGAAAGACCCTTCAAAGTGTATTGGGGGGGGACCTTTTCTGGTAAATTCCCTAACCCAAATGAGGGGTAGAAAACTCAGATGTCTTCAGGCATTAAGCAGGGATGCAAATGCATAAAGCAAGCAGGTGGGGACTCCACTGGGGCTCCAGAGAAGGAGCCCCAAGCAAGAGCCACTTTTCAACATGCATCACTCTTGGGAGATGGGAACATGAGCTGAGTGTTGCCAGATTGGCTTTGTTTTCAAGAGAAACAGAAAATCTGATTTTTATGTAAGTTCCTCTGATTTTTTTGAAAACACTGGATTTTTAAAATAAAATCCATAATTTTGCTAAGGGGGCCAATTTTTAACCTCTGCCTTAATCCATTAGGATGATTCATCATAATATTAAAAAATCATTCACAGTGATGGTGACATGAGAACATGAACGTGAACTTCATAGGTGAGAGACAGGAAGGAAAATCCATCTACATGATGTTCCTCAAGGAAAGCCAGTTGACAATGGGGCTGCCTTTCACACAGAACTCAGTGTTATGAGAAGGAGGTGTTTTCTAGTGTTCAGAACATGAAAACTCTCAAAATGGGATTTCGCTTTCCTCCTCCCCACAAGTACCCTCCCCCTCCTCTTCTTCTAGTGAAAAAGGTTTTCAGATCTTCATTCCCACAATATCCCACACTTCATCACCCACAGTCCTCTGAAGTAGGTAAACTCAAAGTTGTATCTACAATATACCAAGATGTTATTGAGTAAAGTGGATTTCTGTGTCTGCCCTGGACTCAGCCTCATTCCTCAGGCTGGCCTTGTAGCTGATATGGTCTTGGGCTTTGGGGAGTGCTGGGGCAATGAGCATAGGGAAAGGGACAGTTGGGATCATTAAACAAGGTTAAGTGTCAGACTATTAGCTGTGCTCAAGGGCTAACAGGAACCATCTTTTTTTTTTTTTTGCTTTATAACAAATTTAATCAGTTATACATATACATATGTTCCCATATCCCCTCCCTTTTGCGTCTCCCTCCCGCCCTCCCTATCCCACCCCTCCAGGCGGTCACAAAGCACCGAGCTGATCTCCCTGTGCTATGTGGCTGCTTCCCACTAGCTATCTACCTTACGTTTGGTAGTGTATATATGTCCATGCCGCTCTTTCACTTTGTCACAGCTTACCCTTCCCCCTCCCCATATCCTCAAGTCCAACAGGAACCATCTTTGCTGTTGCCAATGAAGCTCTTCATGAGATAGTATCTCAGAAATGTTGGGAACCATTGAAACCTCCCAAATATCAAACTTTACTGGTTTCCTGAGTTGTGAATTTCTTCCCTTACACATTCTCTGTTTTAGGAGAAAATCCTAGAGAGCACTGATAATTCCTAAATCAGGCTAACAACCAGGAAAACCTCTATAACCTGAGCCCAGTAACTCCATATGGAAAATTTGACAGAAATCTGCTCTGAAAGTCCCTCCTGAAAGCATTTGCTTGCGTCAAGTTATACAAAAATCAAGGCAGTGCCAGTTCCTCTGCCTCAAAACCAGTAAAAATCATATAATATTTTGGGCTTTTCAGCACCACTTCTTAGTGTGAATACCATAAATATAAAAATGTATCTCCTGTATGGGGCAGGAAGGTTCAATTATTCCATTGTAAGTACATTTTATTTCACAATATATCACTGAGCTCTTGATAATGATCTCAACAGGATTTTTTAAAATAAATTAATTTATTTTATTAATTATTTTTGGCCGTGTTGGGTCTTCGTTGCTGCACGCCGGCTTTCTCTAGTTGCAGTGAGCGGGGGCTACTCTGCCTTGCAGTGCACATGCTTCCTATTGCAGTGGCTTCTCTTGTGGAGCATGGGCTCTAGGCACACAGGCTTCAGTAGTTGTGGAATGAGGACTCATTAGTTGTGGCTCATGGGCTGTAGAGCGCAGGCTCATTAGTTGTGGCACACGGGCTTAGCTGCTCCGCAGCATGTGGGATCTTCCCGGATCAGGGATCGAACCCGTGTCTGGATTCTTAACCACTGCGTCCATCAACAGGATGTTTTAAAGATCCACTGGTGAGCATTTTAAAGAGTGAATATCCAGAGGAAAGCCAGGCTTAACTGAACTGTGAACATGTTTTCAATGATAAAATCTGGTCGGTTTAATCCCTAAAGAGTTTTCTTATTTTAAAACCTTTCTTAAAAAAATAAAAGACATCTAATTACACAAAGAATAAACCTCCAGTGAAAGATGACTGCTTTGGGATATCTGATAGGTTAAATTACCTAATGCTTGTTCTTAACTTTGTTTATTGTAATATCAAGTGAATTTACTGTTTAAAGAAGTTAATGTAATGACAGAAGGTGTTATGAAAACTCACCTGTTTCATTGTAGCCACAGCACTCCTGTTGTCTGAGGCTAGAATCTGCTTTGTATTAAGATTGCTAGTTCCATTAAGGTCTGTTCTTTTCAGTACGCCAATATTCAATTAAAATGGGCCCACACATACATTTGAATATGTCTTTCTCTATTGTAAGGTTTTACACTCACTAAAAATAATGTTCACAAAGAATTTGTAATGGCATAGGAGAGTACTCTTCTAATGCTGTTAAATGCAGATTGCCAAGCTACAACTATATATATCCAATGACCCCAAATAAAAAAATTATGCATAAAAAATGGAAAACATATCCCAGTGTTAAAAATAAATAACTGTTAATGATGGGATTAAGAGTGAATAAAGCAAATTAAAACCACAATGATATACTACTTCACATCCATTAGGATGGCTATTATCAAAAATGTTTTTAAAAGAAGGTAATGATACAAATATCATCTCTAAAGAAGAAGCTACATAGCTATTTAAAATCTAAAATGTGTTAAATTCATGCCTTTGACAGAAGACAGGTGAGGAAAGTAAGATAAAAGTAAAAGACTCATCAACGTAAGCCTATTATAGTAAACGATCATCCAAGAATATTAAAAATATTAGAGTATAGATTGCTTTCTCCAGAAAGCAATCTTTTTTTATTTAATAGAAATTATCTCTAGAGTATTGGGTGGTATGGACCAGGGGTTTAACTGTTTTGTTTCATACTATTTTAAGCTATTAAGGCATAACTTTGATAATAAAAATATAAAATTTAAAAAGTACCAGAGCAACAAAAAGACATGAAGTTTAATATTTCCAGTAAAATACGAATAACATGTAAAGTCAAAGAGTTCATGTAGGAATGCACTGTGCTCATTAAACTCATTGTTTTATATATATATATATATATAATATATATATATATAATATATATATATTATATATATATTATATATATATATACACACACACACACATACACACATATATATACATGTGCTGCTCAAAGGCATGAGTGTCCCTGAAAGCTGCACTCATCTGTCTTATTTACATTATTAATTTACTTGGTTTAGATAGTAAAAAGACGAGCTTCAGCCTGATTTCCTAAATGTCAAATTTCCTGAATTAGAATCAGTGAGGTTTTACCAATACTAAAGGAAACAGAAATGAATGTAGTTTTCAATTTTCTGTGAGAGCACTAAACCAGACAAAAGAGAGTTCGCACTGTAGTTCCTGAAGTTTCATAGTGTTTTTGTCAATTTTTTTACTTTGTTTTGTTTTTAACATAACATTTCTTAAATGTCCAGTGCTTAAAAAATGTTAAAAAATTCTTTGGTAAATCTCAAATTTGTTATGATTTGAAGTTGAATAACGTTGAATTCTTTTAAGTTAGGCTGGGTGTTATGATTCATTGCTAAAAGCAAGCAATATTGAAAGTACAATATTTAGGCAGTGTTCTAATGGTCTGGGTTATAAACATGTGGAATTGACACATTTACTTGGCAATATGAACCAAGCAAGCTCTTTGTGACATTGGGGAAAAATGTTTGGAAAGAGAGAAGTGGACAAAATATACCTGTCCATACTGAAGATCTAAGTAGATTAATGTGTTGATCACTTAACAATGTGACATACCCAAACCTCCTTTGTCACAGGAAAGGAAAATCAAAGTTCAGATTAGCCACTTTCTCCCTCTACTCTCCACTTGCAATACATACACACACTCATACACATATTTAAAAAAAATAAAATTCAACTTGATTTGGTTGGGCATACCTAAAATTGGTTAGTAAATTAGAATAATAAAACTTGGTGTTTTCAATCTATTTGCATGGAAATAACAAAGAAGTTTATGGTAGAACTTCCAAATTCCTCGCTAGAGTCTGTGTTTTTAACCACTGTGCATACAGGGTTAGTACTGCTCATTTGTAGAATGAGAATAATAATAGTAACCACATAACATTGTGGTAAGAATGAAACTGGACTATTCAATATGTGATTTAGCACAGTAGCTGCCTAGCTTTTAGGAAATGCATGGTCACTACTACTTGTCACTCATTTCTGGCAGGGAGAACAGGATAAGCAAAGGCAAATAGAGACATGACAGAGCCTAGTATTTTGGGGGAAACAATAAGAGGTTTAGCATGACGGAAACATAAAAAAAAATTTGGAGGGTGAGTGGAGCAAAAAGGAAAGCAAGAGATGTAGGCACAGATTACTGCCTAGAGTGCCTTAAGAACTTTACCTATAGGGTTATGAAAGTAGGAGGTGCCATGCTTTATAGCGGGACCATTTTGAAGAGTTTAAAAACGGATGTCACTGGAAACAAGGCCAGAAGTTATAAGGGTACGGCAGAGGTCTGAGAGACAGAGAGAGATGAGAACCTGAATAGACAGGAACAGATTTCAGAAACCTCTTTCCTCAATATAAGTGTGTTTGTTCAGTTCGTTGCTGTTGTTAACTGAGGTTGGAGTAGCTAGCCTCAAAGACAGCCCCAAAGATACTTGCCTACTGGTATTCATGGCCCCTCCTACATTATATCAGATTGGCCTATGTGACCAACAGAATTGACAGAAGTGATGGTGTATAACTCTTTGAAGCTTGGTCATAAAAGATATTACTGCTTTCACCTTGTTCTCTTTGATCACTCACTCCACTGGAAGTCAGCCACCATGTCATGAAGACATTCATGAAGCCGGTGAAGCAGCCTGTCTGCAGAGGAAATGAGACCCCACCCCCACCAAGAGCCAATACCAAGTTGACAATCATGTGAGTCAGTCACCTTAGAAGAACATCCTCCAGCTCCAGTCAAGCTTTCAGATGTTTGTAACCCTGGCTGACTTCTTGACTGCAACTTCATGAAAGACCTCAATCCAGAATCACCCAACTAAGATCCTTCTGAAATTCTGATCCATACAAACTGAGAGAAGTTAATCATGTTTATTGCTATATCATTGTTTGTCATGCTTATTGTTTATGCTGCTAAGTTTGGGGGTAACTCACTACAGAATAACAGGAAACTAATAAAGATTTATCTTGCCTACACCTAGACCTGGTATTGAAGGCATATTCTAAGATTCCCATCTCTTTGTGAACTTTTCACTCTTTGAGTGTTGATGGAATCTGTGAGTATGATGGAATACCACTCCATTGATTTTGTTACTTTATAAGGCAAAAAGGATTTTTCCAGATACAATTAAGATTGCTAATCAGTTGACTTTGAGTTAATGAAAATTGCAATTTTGCTGGTAGGCCTGATATGATCAGCCCAAATTTTAAGTCTGGATCTAAAGGTCAGAGTCAAAGAAGTCAGAATAAGCAGCAGGGAAATTCTTCTGCTCGCCTTGAAGGAGAAAACTGCTATATTGTGGAGAGAGCTACATGACCCAGAAAGGCAGTGGCTTCTAGGAACCCCAGCCTATCAATTTCAAGTAACTGAACTCTGCCAACAACATAAATGAGCTTGAAAGAAAACCCCAAGCTCAAAATAAGGACTGCAGCCCTGGATAACACTTTGATTTCAGCCTTGTGAGCTCCTGAGCTAAGAACCCAGACCTCTGTGCTCAGGCTTCTCACCTACAGAACTGTAAGATAATAAATGGGTGTGTTTTAAGCTGTTATATTTGTCTCATTTGTTACACAGCAAGAGAAAACTAATACACGTGGTTTAGATGATGAGATCTTGGACTTTGAGCTGGTGTTATAACAGAATAAGAATTTGGGGGACCACCAAAGAGGGTTAGTGTATTTAGCATGTGAGAGGGATGTGAATCATTGAGGGTCAGAGGGCAGACTCCTCTACTAGGAGCCAGCCTCCAAAATGACACGCAATGATCCTCACCTCTTGTGGTTCACTCCCTATGTAGTCCCCCCCTCCCATACTTAACAGGGCTGGTCTGTGTGAACAAAAGGATATTTGAGAAGTAACACTGTATGACTTTTGAGGCTCCATCCTAAAAGGTATTATAGCTTTCATCTTAATCTCTTGTGGATAATTCACACTTTGTGAAACAGCCCCCATGCCATGAGAATACTTAAGCAATCCTATAGAGAATACCACGTGACATGGAACTGAAGCTTCCTGCCAAGAGCCAGCACCAATGTGCCAGCCATGTGGGTGAGCCATCTTGGAAGTGGATCTTCCAGCTCCAGTCAAGTCATCACATGAATGCAGTCTTGACTGATATCTTGATTGTAATATCATGAGAAATTCTGAGCTAGAAGCACCCAGTTCAGCATCTCTCAAATTACTGACCCCAAAAAACTGTGGGCATAATAAAATGTTATGTTGTTTTAAGCTGCTAAGTTTGGGGCATATGCAGAAATAAGTAGCTAATTAAGAGGTGTAAAGGATGGTTTCTAAAGACTGAGCCTCTGTTCAGTTTGCAACAGAAGAAAAAGAGAAAGAAAGAAAGAAAGAAGAGTTGCTCAGTAGTATTTAAGGGGAGGTTTGCAGACAAGCACAGGCTAAACCTGTGATTCTTGTTCCCATGGTTAAGTGGATTACATGTCACTGATGAAAAAAATGATAGCTAAAGACAAAAGACTTTGACAACTGGACCAGATGAAAAGATTAAGAGTTCTTCTCTCTCCTGGCTCTTCTCCTTAACACCTTGCATTACCTTTAACTCTCCCTTAACACCTTTCTTTATGCCTTGTACAGAAAAGAGCAGCAAAATAGAATAAAGTTCCTTTTGGACCAGATGATGACAAAGTGGAAACACATGTCTCTTACACACAGTGGAAATTATAATATTAAGGACTCCTTTGAACTGGGGGACAGGGACTATATTTTGGGATGAGGAATTTAAATGCCACAACTTCAACTCATTGCTAATATTTAACTGAATTTCAAGACAAATTTACTGTTTGGAAAATAGATTGGAAATGTTGAAGCCATACCGGACATACAGTTTGAGAATGAAAATAAGCAAACAAGTTTAGAAGGGAGTCCTAAAAGTAATTTGTTTTTGATTATAAAAATCTAAAATGCTTACTATAAATGTTTTGAAATAAAGAGTAAAGGATATAAAATTAATTCATAACCCCCATATTTAGAGCTAAACACTCTTAACAGCTTTCTACACATGTAATAAAATTGAAATATTCCTGCCACTAAAATGTTGTATTTTTCATCTACATTTAACTAGCATTAATAAAATAATTTCCCTGTGCTACTAAAATTGTGTTTAAGCTATGTTTAACTGCTTCTCTTAATAATTTTTAAACTACAAGAGTATGCTGCAGTGAGACAGAAACAGGAAAAAACCTGAGGAAAAATAACCCTACTATTCAGGAATTAATATTTGATTTTAGTGTACTACATTTCAATCTTTAAAAATATACATATATTTTAACATATATATGTTAAAAATACATAAACATATGTCTATGTTTTTGCAAAGATAATACATTATACATACTGTGTTTACCTTGCTCTTCTTTGGTTAGCAAAATATTGAGACTAGGTTCCAATAAAAATATTGTCTTATAACATGATTTAGTGGGTACATAGTATTTTGTCATTTGGACACAATTTATATATTTATAAATTTATATAATTATGATGAGTTATTGTGGTGGATTTAAGTTATTGTCTTTGATAAAAATTTTGAACATGTATCATTTCAAATTTAGATTGTTTCTTTAGAACAGATTCCCAAAAGTATAATTATTGGGTGGAAAATATAAAAATAAATTTAAGTATTTGATAAAGTAAAAAACTTTTCAATAAATATTGTAGACATTTATATGTTGACCAAAGAGTGAAAAGGGGACCCTTTTCTCCTCCACTGTGACAACACAGGGTATGAGCACTTTATCATTTTTACAGTACTCTGATAGGTGAAAATGGTACCTTGGTTGTTTTCATTTACATTTCTTTCATGAGTAGTGAAGTTAATTTTTCATGTTTATTTGACATATTTATATTAGTGAATGTCAACCTATTAATGTCTTCTACACATTTAAAATTGCTATGTTCATCCTTTTGTTCTCTTGTAAGAACTGTTTATATATTAAATGTATTAACCCTTTGTCTATGCAAATTTTTTTCAATTTGTGATTTCCTTTTTGGTTATCTTTATCCTCTTTCAAGTAAATTAAGTGTTAAAACATTTATGTAGTTAAATATATCAATATTTTCCTTTATAATTTCTGCCTTTGAAGTTGTGCTTGGAGGTGGTTACCTTAAACATCCACGATTATATAGGTATTCAAGATATTTTCTTCTGGATTTCATTTTTATAGTTAGTTCTCTAAAACTTTATATCTGAACCTTATTTTGCTGCTATCAGTACATGTGTGCTTGTCCTTCTAATAAGGTTCCAACTTGAAACATCAATTTTCTCAAGCCCCCCCTTTACACTCAAGGATAAACATAGTAACAATACTTTAAAAATCTGAAAGTCAAAATGAGCAATAAAAAGAAAATCAGATGAAAAAAATCCAAGCATGTATACCACAGGAAAAGTTCCAAGCACACTTTCTGAAGGAACTTGTGAAAGTCCCATCACCCAAATTAATTTTTACAGAAGAACTTAATTTTCACAGAGAATTATGCTCCAAAGAAAAACCTGGGATGATGAAATATTTTGATTATATTTTATAATCCACCCATTATTTAAATATGGAACATTCACAGTTATTACTAGGATCAATGCTTATTGTGGATGTCTTTGAAATGAGAACATTCTATTCCTATAATCTTTCATTCACAATGTATTCTTAGGAGATAAGAAGAAGAAATTATCACCATTCAGTAGGAGACTAACATCTCTTAATAGCAAGTCTGGTAAGGAAGGGCATTTGTTTCACACAAATACATTTTTTTGATTCCCATAATTATGATATCTACAAAAGACTTAATTTATTATTTTTTTATTTTTATTTTTATTTTTTTTGTGGTACGCGGGCCTCTCACTGTTGTGGCCTCCCCCGTTGCGGAGCACAGGCTCCGGATGCGCAGGCCCAGCAGCCATGGCTCACGGGCCCAGCCGCTCCGCGGCATATGGGATCCTCCCAGACCGGGGCACGAACCCGCATCCCCCGCATCGGCAGGCGGACTCCCAACCACTGCGCCACCAGGGAGGCCCAAAAGACTTAATTTGACCTTGACAAAAATAATTATTTTAAACTATGAGTTAAGTATTCTAAGCTATTGCCCTTGGATTGAACAAGAGTTACATATGATTCAGACATTCTTTTTCTGGTTTGTTCACTGAAACATGACAACTGTAGGACATATTATAGCTTAAGACTAAAGGATCAAATGGGAATTATCCCTCCAAAATGAGACCGCAATCCAGTGAGGGAACTTGACTGAACACAGAGCTCACAATTCCAGTTCAGTACTATTATTTCCTTGTAATAACTGAGAATTGTAACATTTTTTTAGCTGAAAGAATACTTAGAGATCATTTAATTCACCTCCTCTTCTTGACAATGACTGTTGCTATTGCTTTTATTTATCCAAAGTAGAAAACAATAAATGATATTTTTCTTTTGGCACTGGAATTCTATACACAGATATGTCTGCTCTTCCAGCCTACTGAGCCATTCTAATGTTCTTACTCATAATACAGATGAAGAGAAGACTGTCTACAAGAGATTATTTTAGTGGAGAAAAAAATAAAGTCAGGATTAAATGTCACATGAATGTAAAAAAAAAAATGTATTTCTGTAGGAGAGTGCTTCTCCCATCAATGAGTAGGACAGTTAAATGCATCAATCTCCCACACATCAGTGGAAGAATAAATCTTGTAGTGATGAGTACATAAAAGATTTTCCTCTGAATAGTAGAGAATTCACAGTCATAGTAGCTGCAAGTAATTCTGTAATTACCTTACTCTATTACTGATGTGGCACCGGCTGAATACAGAGACCTTTACCTCTTGTCACTGAATTTTGCTGTTAATTTGCATAATGTGCCAAAGAAGAAAAAGAATGTATCTGGCTGAAATTTCAACTGAAGTAAATCATGAGGAAAAAATGCAGAAGCAAGTGTCTCCCCAGAAATATATTCCAATACAGGGAAAGTTGACATGAAGTCTCAAAATGTTCATTTCTGAGTACTAGAATTGCATTATTTTCAAACTTCTGTTAGAAAGCTTGAATGCTTAGTCCTCTTTCAAAAATATTCTTCCAGAAAAGTCAATTTCAAAGAAAATGAGTCTTAATAAGGTTTCGATTTTTCTACAACCTACCCACGTGGTAGGAGGCAGGAATACTGCATTTTACATAAGAGCTCCTAGCATCACAGATTCAGAAATAGGAGGAATGAAACAAGGCAATAAACTTCAGCATTCTTCCTATCACGTACAAGAGCCTTGTTTGTCCAGACAATATCCTTGTCACCTATCAGATTCTAAATCTTCCAGAATTCAGAACAAAGAAATGCCCAGTAAGGGTGCAAAGTCAGCGAAGAGCTGGGAGCCAACAGAAATGAT
The DNA here is from genome assembly GCF_949752795.1 of Hyperoodon ampullatus. Lineage (NCBI taxonomy): Eukaryota > Metazoa > Chordata > Mammalia > Artiodactyla > Ziphiidae > Hyperoodon > Hyperoodon ampullatus. The sequence continues at coordinate 129,058,399 of NC_136917.1, read as the reverse complement.
TGCCTTTGGAATGACTGCTGAGGATGCAGATCTACATCTGGCCTTATGCCCTTGGCCAATGTGGATTTACACATCAGGCATTTGCCTAGAGCAAGGAACACTCCCATCCTGTCTGGTACAAAGAACAATAATTTGTTGTTGTTGTTATGCTTTCTGGGAAATCACATTTGTGTCTAATAGGTTTTTGTTTTTTTGGGTGATTTACTGGGGCCTTCCTAACTCCAGAGAAGTCATTCTTTATTTTGCTTTTAAAGATTCTAGCTCACAAAATACATCAAAGGCTATTATATTTTCAAAATATATGAAAAAGAATACTTGAATTTTTCTTCAATTCAAAGTTCATCTCTGAAAATAACATGGGAGGGTTTCTAAATAAATTATGACTAAAAGCTACCAGGTTTATTTCCCTGACTAGCAAGCCCATTTCTTTTTTTTTTTTTTTTTTTTTTTTTTTTTTTTTTTGCGGTATGCGGGCCTCTCACTGTTGTGGCCTCTCCCGTTGTGGAGGACAGGCTCTGGACGCGCCAGGCTCAGCGGCCATGGCTCACAGGCCCAGCCGCTCCGCGGCATGTGGGATCCTCCCGGACCGGGGCACAAACCCGTGTCCCCTGCATCGGCAGGCGGACTCTCAACCACTGCGCCACCAGGGAAGCCCTGGCCCATTTCTGAATTAGTATTTATTTTTGTGAACTATTAACTACTAACTTTAGAATTAGTAATATTGCAAAAGATGGAACTCTTGAAGCCATTTCTCAATGGGTTTGATGCACCAGTAAATCTATCAGCCAGACTGCTTCTAAGATGCCTAAAACTTATGCTAAGGGACATGGGTGGGAAAGACCTATAAGCATCAAATGAGACCTCATTAACTCGATACGCAAAAGATCAGAATTTAAGAAAGATGAAGGAAGGAAGGGAGAGAGGCAGGGAGAGAGGAAGGAAGGAAGGAAGGAAGAAAGGAAGGAAGGAAGGAAGGAAGGGAAGGGAAGGGGAGTTGATTTCTATTTGGAACTTTTTTCTATACAAAGACAAATATCTCAATAGTTTTGAGTTTTACTTTGGCCCGTGATAGGAAATAGGTACATTTCATAGATAGATGGGTATCTGAGAGGCGAATGTTCTCCTTATACATTTGTGAAGGTGCTAAGGCTGACCTTGGCCTCCCTTCTTGGTGCCCTCATAGTTGAACTCTGAATTTTTTTAGTTATTTGAAACAAAGGGAATGGAAATCCTAGAACTTCCCTCTGTCCCATCTCTCTGTGGAAGGATGCATCATTTCTCCCCAATTCCCCACTCCTTGTATCCACATTCTTTGCCATGTAAATTTGCTGAGCCTTCTCATCAGGAGTGGGAAAACCTGCCCCACCCCTTGACTTTGCCCTCAGCCATTGGAATGTTAGCAAATATAAGGAAAGAGGTTTGAAAGAGTGTTTGTGTACTGGGCTTGTGTCCTTCTATCTTTTCCATCTCCTTGAGAAGAACTCTCTCAGGCAAGCCCATGGTCCTAGGAGGAAGGTGAGAGGTTGGTGGAATAGAGCCACTCCCAGCTTGTATCAGTGTCAGCTGACACTGGCTGACACTCACAGAACTATCCACATGTTCAAAATAGATCAACTGAACACCAGTTGGCCCTCAGACTTGTTAGAAAAAATGTTGTTTAAGCCACAGTAACAGCTAACTGATATATTTTCTTGGTGCCTTTGTGAGGGAATCTAACAGAAATATTCAGCTTCTCTATGGATATCAGTCTTGGTGGGACCTTATATCTTTTTGCCAAATACTCAGGTGAAACAATGAGAAGGATGACTTTTCTTTTTACAAAGGTCTCACTGAGGGACTACTATAGGCTAGTCAATATTGAATGGAAGCTATAGAACAAATGTTATACCAGTACTAAAGCAATATTGGAATTTATGTTTTGACGGTAAGCAATAATTGTTACAGATTCACTCATTACCTGTGAAGACAACTGAAAGCACTGATAGTCATTATAATCTTTGGTAAGAACTTGTCTTTCCCAAACAGGTAAGAAGTACACATCTTTCATTTCCTGGGAGAACCAATTCAAGCAAAATTTCAACCTAATACATGACAAACAAGAAGCTATTTGCCAGTAATTGCCACCTAGATACATTTCATAAAGACATGAGAGCTGTCTCATTTTCTCAGCTTCATTTTTTCTGCTTCCCAAAGGACAGTTTTATGTGTGATGTCAACATAGGCAGTGCAGGAATGAAGAGGAGGCAATTTCTAGTGGATGCACTGCATCAATTCGTATGATTTCCATCATCTCCATCCCTTTCTGTCTGACAAGGCTTCAGACAAAAATCCCTGTTGAGAGGTGTTCAAAAGTAATTCCAAGCAGTTCAAAAGGTAGCAGGTATTCTTGCTTTAGCAACTCTCAAAAAAAAAGTACCAAGAATATGTCCTTTGTCTTTATAAGGCAAGACTATTCTCTGATTTTTTAAAAGTATGTCTAATGATTTTTTTTAAAGAACAAGATGATAAATAACCAAGTTAAGTTTTAACCAAATGTCCTAAACATGAACTGAAACCAACTACTTTAGTGTGTGCTAAGAGAATATGAATTTGTGTTTCCACTGTTGGATAAAAAAAGGGTGTGATTAGCAGTACTGTGTTGAGATTCCACACAAGTGAGGCACTAATGGAGATGGTACTTGAAGCCCAAGATGATCACGGAGGATGAGGTCCTGAGTGTGTACGTAAGAGCTTATCAGGTCGGGTCTGGGTCCCCAGAAAACTTCAACATGGATTAAGCTTCAGGCCTAATCAAGTTTACAAGTTGGTACTCTGAAAATATGATGACTACTGCTAAATATGGGCATGCAGGGCTTGTAGTTGGAAGAAGCCCCCAGAATCCTGAGCCCGACAGCATTCTGGAAGGATGGGATGTTTGATAGGTTGAACCGGAGCCTGTGAAGTCATGGGTTGCTCCAACTTGATAGGCATAATGCAAGTAAGAAGGGTACAGGAGAAACCAATGAGACATTAGACACAGGGACCAGCGTAAGAGGGGACTGTGTTGGTCCCAGTGATTTGGAGATAATGCATCACATTTCCAAAAGAATATAAAGCAGAAACTAACACACCATTGTAAAGCAATTATACTCCAATAAAGATGTTTAAAAAACCCATTAAATTAATTAAAGTTTATTATTAATTCGCAATGAAAAAATAAAACCATCTGAGAAAACAAAGAAAAATGAAGGCTGGGGTTTTTTTTACTGTAGGAACAGATAGATTGTGCAAAGGATGCACTGATGGGGATGACCTTGGGATCCATGGAGAGGGATATCATGAAGTAGATGGATGCATAATCCTGAAAACTCGAGACACTGAAATAACTTACTGGTTACTGATTTGTCTTCAAGCAAATAATGCAATGAGATTTCATTAAGAGCACTTTCATCTTAACTGAGAAATACTGTGATGAGGTAGGAAACCTTCATCTTGTTCCATATACACACACCCCACTGAGGCATATTTTTTTACTAAATATGCTATATTATAAGGACCAATTATTTTACTTATTAAAGTTAATAGTTACTATTGTAGTCATAATTAATAATTAATGTAGTGACAACATTTGTGCTAACTGCTGAACAGAGCATCAAATGAATCACTTTTAAAGTATATAGTTGCATAATGAAAAGAGGTTTAAACCCTAAAAGACCACATTCTAATCAAAAACTAAAAATGAAATCTGAGATTCACATTTAACTAGCTTTTACTAAGAAAGTAACCATAAACAACAAATATACATACTATTGCTAGTGAAACAAACTCAGGGTCCTCTTAGGAATCCAAACTGGAGTATTCTTTTTTACTCTAAATTTATTTTAAATTCAGACAATAGCTTATGTTTAACCTAGCAGTATTTTTAGTGGAAATCTGGGAATCAAGGAGTCCAGTTCATTTTTAAAGACCAGCAACTTTTTACAGAGTTATCCAATTTTTTAAAACAAAGCCTCAAGTAGCCTTAGCTGGAAGAGTTTCCAAACCAGTTTGCTAACCAGTTAATAGATAAAAATGCTGAAATGGTAAGTAGACATCTATTTCCCAATTAGGTTACTGAATCTCCCCCACTCCCCAAACTTCAAGTTCAATTCACTAAATTAAATCAAGCAACCATTCAAACCAATGGCAAAGTAATCAATTTGAGTGGCTCTTCAATGGCTTAGAGAAAAAGAGAGGGAGGAGTAGCTAAATGTCCCATTTTTCAGAACATCTGCTTTCTTGTTCTATGGCTAATGTTCTTCCTCATCTTAAATCTCCCTCGTGTTGGTCACTAACCTCACCCTGTGAAGACACCTTGCAAAGCATTGTTCTTGTACCTCTGCATTGTGGTTCCCTGGGGAGGATCCTTGTCAAAGATGCACATTCTCAAACTTAGGGGAGGAAAACAGTGGGTACAGGGCTCTGAATCCGCATTAAAAAAAATTCTTTTAAAGCTTGATGAAATCAGGGCTGCTTTCCTGCTGACTGTGGGCCTAAAAGAAGTAAGAGAATAGCTAGTGACGGCCTGTCTAGAGCCAACCTTAGGCAAAATTGTGAAGTAGTCCAAACTTAAGAGTTTCTCTCCCAGCTCATCTTAAGAGTTTACTTAGAGCAGCAGGCTTGCCCTCTTGTGATTTGTGCAGCCCAGGGTTTGGGGCCTCTCTTCTCACTCGTCAGAGGACCACTCAACCCTACTAGCATCTGATGACCCCTTAATGTCCACACCTGATCATGAGCTGTCTCCCAGGATGCGCCCAAGACTACATCCTTAGGCCACCAAAATCATGTCTCATAGGCTAGCAGCTTTGACTGGAAAACCTATCTTAAGCTATCAACAGGTTTGTTAAATTTTAATAACATTGAACATGTTTATGCAAAAGTAATTCTTGAAACTCAGAATAATTTTGAAACTCAGGAAAATGAAGGAAAAAGTCATTCATAATCTGACTAGTCTTGAGTATCCCCATCTTACCTGACTGCTCTAACATGTATAATGTGTATTCATGTGTTCAGTGTGTGTGTGTGTGTGTGTGTGTGTGTGTCTGTGAGTCTCTCTGTGTGTGCATCTGTGTCTGTAATACAGTGTTTTGGTTTAGCTCCCACCTCTGCAAACAGATTGGCTGAGTTTGGATCCTGGCTCTGTCACCTTGGACAAATTTCTTGACCTCTCTGTACCTCAGTCTCCACATCTGTAAAAGAGGGATGCTAATAAGACTTACGTCATGGAGTAGCTATGAGCACAGATGTGGGCACTCTTAACCACAGTACATGCTGTGGGAAGGGAAGTGTGTTAGAGTCAGCGGCCTGGATTTGTATCCCAGCTCTACCTTAGCAGATTTAATACCGTGCCAAAGTTTCTTAGCTTCTCTGTGCCTCAGTTTCCTTATCTGTAATATGAGGAACCCATGGGGTCAAAACAAAGTCAAATGATAAACGCTATTTTAGAGCTTCTGTGTTGTTAGACCAAAGAGCGCAAAGGAAAATTATGGACTAGTTATTTTAGATAAATTCGACGTTTCTTTCCTTAGGCTACCATGATTTTCTACACTAAGATCAACTTCCAAATCACTGATTTAATACATAAGAAAAATTTTAAGTCTATTTTTTTTCTTAGGGGGGAGAGAGCCCTCATTCTTATAAGATTCTCAAAGGGATCTGTGACCTGAGCAATGTTTAGAATTACTGTGGCAGTAGATGATCTTCTTGCACCCAAATTCAGTAATTTTTAAATTTTATATTAGCTATTTAAAAAATCTACTCTCTTGTTTTAATTTTCCTGCTAGAATATCAAACATACTCCAAACTGGCATTTCTAATACTCAGTTACATGAGAGTCTAGTGTTTGGTCAGGTGCTCATAAATGGACTGCCAGACTTTGAAAAGATAATCCCAGAAGTATATTTTCCCTTATCGAAGCCAGATATAATGCTGGCCTGTCATTTACATATCTGAACAATGCTATATCATTTATTTTATTAATATCTTGCTTTTTTTCTAATTTAGGCCTAAAACAATATTTTAGAAGAATTTTTTTATGTGTTCAGTATAGAAAATATTCCCATATGCTTAAAGGCTTGTAAATCACTCCTCCAAATACCACTAAAAAGCAACTTTTCGCTGAGGAGTCTAATATCTTTGGCTTCAGTTTGATAAGAACAAACACTTGCTGCTATCAAGGCCACCAGTTCACTGAAACAACCACTGGACCAGTTTTTTGTTGTAGGCATTATGTTACTTTTGCATAGTTGTTCATCCTCTATCATTTATCTGAATTTATCCTGGAAGTTTGAATGTTATTTTGGTACTTATCTCTGTCTATTGACCTGAGCTCTGGAAATGATAACAAATGTTAGGTATCTTTTAGTTCCAAAATTTTTAGCTTAGGATCCTTTTTTTCCCCCCATCATAATTTATGTTTGTGATAGTGTCAGCATTGCAACTAGAGGAGGCCTTTTGCCAGTCCTGAAAAATCTACATTGTTTTAAAAATATCCCTCCATGCCATTGATGAAATCCAAAAGAACTTCAAAGATGGAAGGGATGACTGGCTCCCTAGAAGGGTGAGTCACTGAGCATTGCTCCGCGTGAAGCATTCATGGGAAGAGCACAGGGCACCGAAGAATTCTTTTCAGCTGGCAGGGAGCTGAAATTAACCGAAATATCCTCCTCTTGGAGGCTCTTCAGAAAAGGATTTGTTTTCTGTTCAGTGACCTCGTGGTTCAAGCAGGGCAGCCTCGGGCTTTGGTGGGACGTGCACCCGAACGTTCTCAGATGTCTCAGATGACGTCCGTGGAGTGCGAGGATGCTAAGCGACGGTCTGCTGGGAGTCTGAAATCTTACAGCATTAAAAGCTTTAACCGGACCTGGTAGAATCTTTAATATTTTCAAATACCCACACGAGTCCAAAAATATGACTTTTTGCAATTGAAATTGTAAAATGTGTAGGCTTTTTGCTTCTTTGGCTGTAACCTGCACGTGAAAGAGATTTCCTATGAATTGACTCTGACAAACGCTTTTAAACACCTGTCCCATCAATCAACACTTTAAAGAAATACCTTTCTAAAAATAAACTAGCGCCGCTTCATACTTCACTTGCCCTTCTATCCTCTCACAATGATTATTCAGCGTTGGCTAATAATTAATTGGAATGCAAGGGGGTATTTCAACGTGTTTCGTAAACATCTGTGCAGAGGGATAGAACTGTGTGATGTGTGCTTATGAATGCCGACAGCAGACTGCCCTCTGGGTTTGAACATGTTATTTCTGGTGGTGTTATTTCCTGTGTAGCTCAATGGGAATAACAAACCCAACAGACTGGTGGTACCTTTCCCCCTTAGATGCCTGTGGAGCATGCCCTTAGGATAGTGATTACAGCCACGCCCTGCAGGCCTTGTTCCTTTGTGTGGCTGGCAACACGTGGGGCTGCAGAGAGGACTAACTGGTACAGGCTGATACATGACCTCACTCCCACTAGGTTCTCCAGTGGACCCTACTCAAAGCTGAGCAGGATGCTGACAGGCTGCCGCAGTGCCCAGTGCAGCAGCAAACAATGCCATTGAATGGCCTGGGAGTTAGCAAGTTCCACTCCAGGTCACCTCACACTCTCTTCCTGAGATAAGCTCTGCAAGGAATAATAACTACCTTGTTAACAGGAAAGGGCAGGGAGCTATGGCTTTCTGCGAGATAGCCTCGTGTTCTCTGCATGTCTTTCTGGGGGTGATTTGTAAGATGTATTTAAAATGAAGGTGGTGAGCACTCAGTGCCTAAACTAGGTAGACTTTAAACCGAAGGGGGGCAATTTATGTGCAAAACGTTTGTTTAGAATTCTTCAGTAGAGAAAACTTACATAAAAGCAAGCTGAATTTACCTAGATGTTGGTTTTATTGTCTAAAAAACTATCTTTAAATTATTTATAAATGATAAATATATATATATATATATATATATATATATATATTTTTTTTTTTTTTGGCGGTACGCGGGCCTCTCACTGTTGTGGCCTCTCCCGTTGTGGAGCACAGGCTCTGGATATGCAGGCTCAGCGGCCATGGCTCACGGGCCCAGCCGCTCTGTGGCGTGTGGGATCCTCCCGGACCGGGGCACGAACCCGTGTCCCCTGCATCGGCAGGTGGACTCTCAACCACTGCGCCACCAGGGAAGCCCTCCACTGTGTTCTTGATCATCTGTGTCATTTGTTTAAAGCAGTTGAAAAAGTTAAGCAATAACATTGAACTCTATTTTGCCAGTAAAACTATTTTAAAAATTTGCAGCAGGCAGGACACATATTTATTGCCTCCTATTTGTCTGCTTGTTCACTGAAAATCTTATTATCTGAATTCTCTCTGATTATACTTTAAGGTTTCACCCACACCTACTTTATCTAAAGCAATATTTTCACCTTGGTGCTAAGGCATAATTGTTGAATCCAAAATCTCACACTCTAATAAAAGGAACAAAGGCATTTTCATCACAGATAAGAAACACTTCTTCTTCTTGATTCCAAATTGCAGAAATGTCTTGGGATAAACAGAACCAAGGGAGAAACTGCTTATTTCATCACAGGAAAAAAAAGAAAAAGAAAAAAAACAGAATAAAGGAGGTATCAAACATTTATGTAAATTTACATAGGAAAGTACATGAAAATACAGCAAAGCTCTAGTATCAATAGTATCTCTAAAACATAAATAGCCATTCCTTCCTTTTGAAAGTCTTTCTTGATTTTTGAGGAGTCTCTGGAGCACACGAGACAGGCAAAGCTGAAGTTGTCGCGATTGTCTTAATCAAGTGTCTCTTCAACAGCGTCCATAGAGAGTACATGATATCTAATGAGGTTTTAGGATGATTTGTTAGACTAAGGTTTCCATCAGACAGTTCTTTCATTAATTATGATTTCCCCCTAGAGACTAACTAAGCAGTGTTTCCCTATCTTAAAATAAAAGTTCCTCCTAAGTACATATGATTTCATACGGTAGAGAGTAAAGGCTGACTTCAGTCCTTGAAAGTAATTTGCAAGTAAACGTCAAACTAGATGGCTGGGTCACCAATGTCTGGAATCCTAAGGACTCTCTGATTTCAGAGGATAAGACAGGAAGCTGACTTAACAGAGGCGTGTAAAAAGAGGAAGGTCTGAGGCAAGGAGCAGGAGATGGGGCCCCAGAGCTGGGGAAGGAGGTCCTCAAGAACGCGTTGTTTCTCTCCAAAGCTTGGCTTTTTTCATCATACAGAATGCCTTTGCATTGTACAGATGTATAATGACAGGTACCCACCGTTGTAATTAAATGCATTTTTTAGTGAGAATATTTTTAACCATCAAAAGAGGAGATTACGAAGAGCTTTATGCTAATCAAATTAAATTTAGGGAAAATTCTCTTCAAACCGACCCACAGAGAAACAGAAAACCTGACAAGCCCTACAATTATTGTTTAAAACTTGAATAAACAATTAAAAATCTCCTTCAACCAAATTTCAAAAAACAAACTTTCAAAGGACATATAATCTCTAATTTACATAAATGTTCCAGAAAAAGTATTCAATTCTCTAATGAGCCTAGTTTAGTTTTGACATCAAAAGCAGAAAAGGAGAGAATGAAAATGAACAATTATAAGCCAAACTGGGTTATGAAAATAGACACATAAACACTAAATAAAATATTACAAAATGAATCCATCTGTGTATTACATCATGACCAAGTGTGGTATATCTGAAAACTGAAAGAATGGTTTAGCATTCAAGAAACAAAAAGGTATTTAGTGTCTGTTAATGCTATAAGAGCAAACAGAAAAATAATTTGATGAAATGCAGGAAAAGCTTTTGGTAAAAATCAACACCCTTTCAGCATAAAAACCCTCAGAAAACAGAAAATAAAAATTAAGGGCCTCCCTGGTGGCGCAGTGGTTGAGAGTCCGCCTGCCGATGCAGGGGATACGGGTTTGTGCCCCGGTCTGGGAGGATCCCATATGCCGCGGAGCGGCTGGGCCCGTGAGCCATGGCTGCTGAGCCTGTGCATCCGGAGCCTGTGCTCCGCAACGGGAGAGGCCACAACAGTGAGAGGCCCGCGTACCACAAAAAAAAAAAAAAAAATTAATTTCCTCAGAGTCAAAACTATGGCGATGAAAAGATCAGTGATTGTCAGTCGGGGATGGGGATGAAAAGACAGAGCACAGAGGATTTTTAAGGCAGTGAAAATGCTCTGTTTAATATTATAATGATGAATATATGCCACTATGCATTTGTCCAAACCCATAAAATGTACAACACCAAGAGTGCATTCTAAGGTAAACTATGGACTTTGGGTGATTATGATGTGTCAATGTAAGTCCATCGTTGGTAAAAACAAAAAAATGTACCATTCTGGTGAATGATGTTGATAACGGGGGAGGCTATGCATGTGTGGGGTATATCTCTGTGTCTCCCTCTCAATTTTGCTGTAAATTTAAAACTGCTCTAAAAAAATAAAGTCTTTTAAAAAGTTAATTTGCTGAACTTGATAAAAGTTAACTACTGGAAAATGCATAACAACTATAATTGGTGATACCTTTGAAATACTTATTTGACTTAAAGTCAAGAATAAATAAAGAATGCCTACCAAAAAAAAAAAAAAAAAAAGAGTGCATTGCTGTGACCTGGCGTAGTTCAAAGACAGTGTGTGAGATGAGGACCTATCTTTGGAAGCTAACAGGCTTCATTGAAAAAGAAGAGAAGAACATATTGTTCCATTTCCTTTCAGCTAAAAAAAGTCAACCTCATTCATAAAAAAGAAAAATTAAAATTAAAACTACAATTAGATATTATTTTTCACTTATCTAAGTGTCAAATACTAAAAATTTATAGTGCTATTATAAAATATACTGAGAAAAAGTACAAATAGTCATGGGATGGTAAATTTGGTGTTACTTTTTTGAAGGACACTTCGGTGATACCTATCAAATTTAAAAATACATATTTCTTCTGCCTTAGAAATTCTGTCACCAAATATTAATGATACAGATATGTTTACTTTATATGCACAAATAAGTAAAAGGATAGTCATTGGAACACTGGGGTAAAGGCAAAAGATGGAAACAGTCTAAATATCCACCAGTAGATTGATGAAATTAATTATGTCTCATCCACGTAGTGGACTTCACTGCAACTGTTAAAATAATATGGTAGATCTACATACACAGTTAGGAATAAATCTCCTTGCTATACCATTAAGAGACACAAGCAAGAAGCAGAATGGGGGTCTATTATATCCTAGCATTTAGGTAAACACATCAGAGGTCTTTGTCAGGAAATGCACAAATGGAAGTCACCTGGAGAGGTTACTGGAAAACCAAGAGACTGAGGGGACAAGGGGATTTACTGTTCACGAACATCTTTTGGTAGGGAAGAGGATTTTATTCATGTGCTTGTAGGACCTATTCAAGCCGATTAATCAATCAATCTTTTAGAAGAGGCTTTGAAAGGAGAAGCTATCTAAAAATAGTCAGGCTGCAAAGTCAGGTCAGTGTGGGTACACTGTGTTAATAACATGGCTCAGAGAAATGGTTCTCAAACATCTTGGTCTCAGGATCTTTTAAGTCTTGAAATTACTGAAGACCCAAAGAATTTTGTTTATGCGAAATATTTATTATGTTAAAACTTAAGACTGAGACTATTTAAAATATTTATTTACCTGTTTGTTTTAAAAAAACAAAAACACATTTTATTAAAAATAATTGTTTTTCCAAAAAAATTACTAAGAACAGTGATGTGTTTCCTTTTTTGCAATGTCCAGTGTAATAGAAGACAGCTGGATTCTCATATCTGCTTCCGTATTCAGTCTGTTGCAACATGACATGGGTCACATTATGTAGCTTCTAGAGAACTCCACTAAGAACATGTACAGTGAAAAGGGCAAATGACATGTTGGTATCATTATAAGAATATTTATGGTCTCATGAAATCCCTAAAAGCATCTTGGGGATCAGGCACTGGGATTCCCTGGTCAGACTGAAAACAGAACATTACAACGGACTTGCCATGGTAGAAAAAAATAAATCACCTTCTTTAGCTGAGTTCACGTTCCACAACTGTCTAACTCCATTAGCAATATTGTGTGCCTGTCCTAACACAGGTTCATGAAGCTCAAAAAAGGCAACAGTGCCTGATAAAAGCAATATTCTAGGAGAAACAGCCTACCAAGTTCAGTTTTCCAATGGAGTAATTTGAGCAAAATACTCTTCTATGCCCAGCTAGTTTTCAACACTGGCCAAACAAGATTATCTTTTTGGAAAATAAAAATCTAGCTCCAACATATTAATATTTTAATTTAAGACATATGAAACGATTTCCCTACTCTTCCTAAAACCACTATTGTATTCACACCAGTCCATTTCTGTAGGATGGGAATTGTAGCATCTAAGAGAGGAAGCTTGTAAGGGGTTAACAAAAGTTGTAATTAACATGGCAATAAATAACAGTAATTTATCCTTTCAGCAAACTTTTGATTGAATGTGCATTATGCTCATTTACTGTTCTCTGGGCAGGCAATAGAGTGGTGAGCAAAACAAGCCTGTAACCTGTCTTCCTGGAGCTGGCTGATAGGCATTAATCAAAAAGTCATAAATGACTAACATTGATGAAATAAAACTGAAGTAAGCTCTGAGAGCATATTCTAGGGCCTGCCACCTGCCACGGTTTGGGGAATCAGGAATATGGTCTCAGAAGAAGTGAGATTTCAGCTAAGCCCTGCAGGCAGTGTAGGAGTTAATAGACAGGGAGGGTGGGGGTGGAAGAGTTCTTTCCTGGAGTGAAAACAGCATGTGCAGAGTCCCTGAGGCAGGAGGAATGTAATAGGCCCCAGGTGCTGAAGTTAAGTCAGTGTGGCTGAAGCACAGAGAGCAGTGTCAAGAATGATGCAAGATGTAGCTATCAACATAGGCCGGGGTCAGGTCACGTAGAGTCTTGAATGCCATGGGAAGGATTTCGGTGTTTATACAGAGAGCAACAGGAAGCTGTTGAAAGTTATTACATACACTTGTAGAGTTTTACTGGTATGTTTACTGGATGCAGGGGAAGGTGGCCTTACATCCAGACTAATGGATCCTTGTGATTTTCATTTGAAAGTGGACCTTACCATCTGCCTGTATAAGGTTCAAAGAATATTCCCTGATCTCAATCAGCAACGTGTGATATAACATTCTAGGTCCACACAGAGAGTTTTACTTTGAAATGTTCTTCCAAGTTGCTAGCAAAAGCTTCAGGGAGAAGTAAAATTTCAGGATGATTATCTAAGAAATGTACTAATGTCTCTCCAATGCTCTGATTCTACGAGTTTTATCCAAGAATCAGTTAATAGCCAGAATAGTCCACTGAGACCACAGTAGTTTAGCACTTGAGTCATCTCTCCTGAGTTCAGCACATATTCTATGATAGTTGCATCTGGATTTGTTGCCAACATGCTATTAGGACAAGGTTTATTATGTTATCTAGAGTTTCTCATAAAGTCTCACGTGGAAAAAAAACGTTAGACTTTAGTACCCCAAAACACATTGTTTTCCCCAAGGAATTAATACATTTCTTTTTTTGCATTAATGAGAACAAACTAAATTGCCACAGTGACCCACTGTGACTATAACAGTTAAAATAAATTCAGTGGCATTAACTATGTTGACGCTTGTGCTTTCTCTTCTTTGCATCATTCCAATTATATTTTGCTTATATTACACCAACATGAAATCTATCTTGTAAGCCATCTCTACTCCTTTTATGGAATGACATATGGAACATGTATATAAACAGAACTATGCCTTTAATTCCCAAAAGCTCACCCAATATATTGACAGGAGCTCAAAAAATAAGTCCACTGTGACCATTTCCTTACCATCACCTTTTCTTTTAACCTTGCTGGGGTAGGTGGGACAAAGAAGGGGTTAATATCTATCTACACCACTGCAAGAATGACTGAACATTACATACAATAAAAAGTAATAATGCATGCTTAAAGAGAGACTATCTATTTATTTTATTGATATAGTTTCCATATAAATACCAGGCTGGTGGCGTCAAACATATGGGCCGTGGCCTCACTCCAAACTGCTGAAACTCATTCTGGATCATTAATGATTTACTCACCACTGCTGCCAAGACAGGGAGCGTGTATTGAAATGTACACTTCAGAGCCAAAGTTAATGCTTCCTTGTCTAAGAAAGGTGAAGTCAGGACAGTACAGCAGAAGAGACATCTAACAATGGGAGTAGAAGACTCTGGAGAAACTTCAGGGAAAAAAGTCACAAATAAGAAGGCAAAGAAGTACGTAGTTGCCACCTGTTTTTGGATACTTGTAAAATGATCTCCACATGCAAACACACACCCACACATACCAGCATAAACATAGAACATGACTGTCGTAAACAGAATTCTAAGATGATCCCAATCACCCAAGCCCTTGCACTATTCTCTCCCTTGAGAATGGTCAAAAATCTGTGACTGGCTTTTAACCAGTGGAATATGCGTGGCAAACGTGGAGGATTTTTCAGATGAATTAAGGTCTTTAATCAGTTAACCTTAAATTAATCCAAGAGGAGATTATCCTGGGGTTGGGTGGGGGGCACAGGGAACTGTCTTAAGAAGTGAGCCCTTCAAACAGGGGCCTAGAAGTCAGAGACTCTTTCTCCTGCTGGCCTAGAATAAGCAAGTTTCATGAATTTTACAGCTGTGAGGAAATAAGTTCCCAACATGAGCCTAAAAGGTGAACCGAAGCCTCTAATGGGACTCCAGCCCTGGCTGACACCTTGACTTAAGCCTTTCAAGACACTGAACTGAGGATCCAGCTAGGCCAAGCCCAGCCTCCAGACCACGAAATCCCATGACATACTAAATGTGTGCTGTTTTAAAGTTGCTAAGTTTGTAGTAAATTGCTATACTGAAATAAAAATTGATAAAATGATTTAAAAGGTACCATGCTGAAAGCATATATGTAGCTTAACTAGTACAATTTCAGTAGAATTGGAAGAAAAATCCATGAATGTTCACAAATGCGCACATAAATGTGTGTACACATCCACGAACACTTAAATCTGTCATCAAGGGAGAAAAAGCAAACTTGCTTTCTTTACCATCACCCCCAGACTTGCCCCATCTTTTCTCCTACCCATCTTAAGGACAAATACATTCATTTAGGGGTCCAACTAGAAACTTAAGCCTCATCATTGATGCTTCATTGCGCCACATCACTTCTAACAGATTATCACCAAGTCCTACGACTTCTTTTTAACCCTTTTTCATCATATTCTTTAGTTCTATCTCGCTGCCACTCGCTAGCTCTTCTTTGGAAAAAACAAGGTTTCTAACTCATCTCTCTGTCCATAACTTCCTCACAAGCCCCCAAGCCCACACTCCCTTCCAATCGTGGACATGCTCTCCAGAATCCTCAATGGGAAGGAAGGACAGGAAGTACAAAGAATAGAACTGGACTGTGAGGTGATGGGGAAAAATGCAAGAGATGGGACACCAGCTGTGCATAGGAGATCGTGGATACATTTACGGACCTTGTTCTGTTATTCTAAAAGCAATGGCAAACCACTGAAGGATTTCCAACAGAAGAGTGGTAAGAAACAAAACATAACTCAGCAGAGTCTTCCCTTGCAGGAAATCATTTTTAATTTGAAAATGAAGTTTCTATCATGAATCAGCAACTTTTTTTGAGAGGGGAAGCTGTTGACTAACTCTATGACCTTGGATAGATTGGTTAAAAATCATAATTTTTGGCAAACAGAATTTGGAAGCTGAAATAATAATTACCGTAAGGGCCTGGCATAATAATGGTTCAATAAAACTGAGTTCTGGCTCCTTCTCCGCCCATTTGCCCAATGGTAAGACATGAAGACAGTACTCGTTCTGCCCTTTAATAATGAATGAAAGCTCGCTGGGTGAGCTTGATCTCAGGGAATGGGTACATCTGAGAGCGATAAAGTTAACATCTACTAGCAGTTAATAAACAAAGTTAGGAGAAATAAAAGGCCATGCTGTCAATAGGAAATATTTTTATATGCAGATAGCTGAGTTAGTACAGATCATAGAAATAACTCCTGCTGACTGATATGAAATGACATAGAATCTGGGTCCCCTCAATGCAAATGGAAGGATTTTTATATGCCACCTCTATTTCTACAATTCTCAGATGTGAAGAAATACTTGGAGATGATATCTGTCCATCCCCAAATATTCTTGAGAACAAAGTGGTCACGTCTAACCAGCTACACTACATATGATTTGCCGAAGGTACCTGGGGCTGAAACACTTGTTCCTGTCCTTCATTTCTTACCCCTTCCCATGTCTACAGAATATACATTCTCAGGGGAAAAGAAACATACTACTTGGACCCAAGTCTTAAAGAAGTCTAATCCCAATTCTCTAGTTTGTGGTTTAGAAGGGAACATTCTGAGAATGTAAGCAGACAGCAAGAGAACATTCTTTTCATTCTCTATACCCAGATGACACAGACTTTTTAAGGATGGCACAATCAAGGGGATGACTGGGCAGATTGTGAAGCAATCTGGTGGTCACACTGGAATAGCCTTTTTTTAAGGCCACACTCACATTTTGGGCTGTGGTTGTTTGAGCCGTGTAGAAAGTGTCAGAGCTGCTAACTGCACAGCTCATCGGATGCAGGAGTGGGATTTGCCACTCCAAATATGCTGAAGCCTGGATTAAGCCAAAAATCAGGAAGAAGAAAATACAACAAGGGTTCTCTTATCCAAGGCCTAAAAGGATATGAAGTTCTATTAGGCTGAACCATGTGAAACTGGCAATATTTGACAACTTTTACCTGCAAAGATGGCTCATCCAATATATTGCAGAAGGAAAGAGGAGAGAATCGGCTTTAAAATACCAGTTTGATGACCCATCAATATCTCTAGACTAACAAACGTATGCAAGTAGAAAAACATCTGCTAATATAATCAGGATCCATGACTTTTTCATTCCTTTTAAAGGCTGCTTTGTGTATTTTTGAAAACCAGTGATATGCCAGGACTTCTAACAAAATGTTCTTAAGTCAAAAAGAGGTGTTGAAATTTAAAAAATCAAGTAATTTAATACAAAACAGCCTTGATCCTTTGTTCACAATTGCATTTATGAGAAGTAAGATTCAGAGTTGGTGATTCCAGTGAAATGTTTGTGTTCAGAAGATGCCCCTTCACTCTACCTCTCAGCATCTCCAGGTTCTTTGTGCAAACATGTCTATTCCCATGAGACTACAGGAAATTTTATCACATCAGTTCCTTTCCCACACCTTGAAGGAAAATTGAAATATGAAGACTGGAGAATTCTAACATGCACCAGAAGGAAACCTCGGCTGCCAAAAAAGCCTTCTTATTGCAGAGACAATCACTTAACATGATTGGAAAGGCTGTAGATAATAGTTATAACCCAAGAGTGATAATATTTTTGGAAGAAAAATAATTGTGTTTTTTCTCTTTCTACTGGTTATTTCTTACCTATTTTTAAAAGTATTTGGAGAATCCAAAGTAATATTTTATGTAAAAAGTAACCAGCAATAGCACACTCTTTTCTCACACAAAGAAAAATATGATGTCAGGACTGGGTTCTTCTTCGGACTCTGTCGAGATCCACAGTTGACCTCCCCTACCTTCAGCTGCTCCCAAGACTTTTTTTTTTCTTTGTGCACAGGCCTCTCACTGTTGTGGCCTCTCCCGTTGTGGAGCACAGGCTCCGGACGCGCAGGCTCAGCGGCCACGGCTCACGGGCCCAGCCGCTCCGCGGCATGTGGGATCCTCCCGGACCGGGGCACAAACCCCCGCCCCCTGCATCGGCAGGCGGACTCTCAACCACTGCGCCACCAGGGAAGCCTCTCCCAAGACTTTTTAACCTGACTTGGCGGCCCCCCCACCTTGCTCATGTAGATAGAACTCATGTAAAGCAAATGGCACATTCACCTGACCCTGATGTGACTCAACTTCAACTATAATTTTTTAACTTGAAGCTTTGATTTGTTTTCTTAGACCAGTAAACAATCAGATTCTTTAAAGAGTAACTCTATGCAGCAGCATTCAGGTTCCAATCTGATAAGTGCCTGGGGAATAAGATTCCACAAATGTCCTCCCTTACCAGGTAATACAGAAAGCTCCTGGTACGTGGTAACCTTCTCTTTCCATATATTAATGATTAAGAATTCCACATACCTAACTCCAGGAAATGTTCACAGATCCTAAGCTCTTCTCTTGATATGCCAATCATGATAGTAGGCTTGTTTTCTTATACATCCATGATAACAAATTGTTGTCCTTTGTCCAGGGTTCATGCTTTGAACACAGTGAAGAATCTGTGTGTTGCTTGAAGAAGCACAGGCAAGGATTCCTCCTTAGGTTCCACCCTTGCTCCCCTCCTCCCACTTGTACTTTAAATGTTGGTGTTGTCTTGGCCTCTCTCCTTATGCCACTTCTACACTGACATCCCTTCTTTGGGTGCTTTTATTGATGCCATTTATATTTTGCTAATAACTCCCAAACCAATCTACATCATTCTCCCATTCCTCTGACCTCTGAAATCTGAAGTATTGAAAGAACCAGAACTTGGAGTCAGAGGACTCTGAGCTAGGTGAATCTACAAGTTGAGTAACCTTGATAAATATCATTTTCCAGGTCTGTATATAGAAACAATAGTATTTACCTCAGGGACTGTTGAAAGGAATAAATGAAATATGGTCTTTGTAACGCTCTTAGGAATAACAGGCCTAGAGAATTAATCAATAAATGGTTGTGCTGAGGAGATGATGATGATGATGATACTTATCGATGAGACATTTCTATGTGTATGTTCACAGGCAAACTCAAACTGAATTCATCAACTTTCTTCACCTGACCTGGTCAGTGATACCATCATCCACCCAGATGACCAAGTATGTAGCCTAAGATTTCCACTTCATCTTTATTCCTCATCCACCCACCTTTTTCCAATTGAACGCTAGGGACGGACAAACCTAGCCTGTTAATGTAATTCTTACTTCTTCTGCTGCTCTAATTGACACCTTTCTCACCTTTCCTCCTGGATTTTTGTCATAACATCTCAGTTAGACTCCTCACCTCCAGTTTTGCTCTGTTCCTCATCTTCCTCTATGATAGCATCAGAGGAATCTTTCTAGAATACATTATGTTTCACTTCAGCTTAAAAACCTTCTATACGAGGGTCAATTGGGACAGTATATGTTAAACCATTATGAAAAAGTCTTTAAAACTTTATACATGGCTGCTCTCAATATTATCTTAGAAAGATGTAAAAGCTTTTGTATCTTGGAAAGGGAAAATAATTGTTGCTGCGTACTTACATATATCTTAATTCTGAGTGATAGGATGAAGGGAAATAAGAAAGCTGACAAAGAAGAAAATAAATACATACTAACTGTTTTATACATTAATAGTAGTATGAAAATATACATAGAGCCAAAAGATATGTACATAGAACCAAAATATATGAAAATATAACAATAAAAAAGGTTTGAAAGCAAATATCATTGCTTACACTAACAACTTAATGTGGTAACAAAGTACTCAAATTCTAAGAAAAAGTTAAGGAATTATCCTTGTTGGGTATGATTTATAAGAATATGGAAATAGACCATTTCCTAGAGAAAATGAGCTTTCAGAAAGAGACACAAACAAAAAAAAGAGTAAGCGGTGTTTATTGTTGCTGTTTGATTTGTTTGTTTGTGAGAGGTATATCAAATGCAAAGGCTTGGCAGTATAAGTTAGCAAATTATATACAAATAGTCTTAACTATTAGAGGTAAAAGCTCATGGTAAATATGAAAAAACAAATACAATTGATGAAAAGCAAGGAAAAGCTTAAGCACGTTTTCGAAAGATTTAAAACGTGAAGCAAAAGAGTGGTAATTTTGTACAACACATGCACACACACACACACACACACACACACATACACACGCACCAGTGGCTGAAGGAATGGATGGGTATGGAAATAATTGAGATTAGAAAATCAGATTGGGGAAGATTGTTGTACCAGATTCCTAGTTAAGAAATTATGGGTTAATTATATTTTTCACAAATACATTTAACTTAAAAAATCCTTCTATCTAACAGCACTGTCAGTCAACAAGTCACATAATACACATTTATAAAATCTCTCTTAAATTCATCTCTTCCTTTTCATTCTTACTGCCAGAGCCTTAGTTTCAGACTATCATGGTTTTATCCCTTATCTGTTTTGCTGCAATAAACTCTTAAATCGCACCTCCAATTTCTTCCCACTCCATGCTCCACATATCTGCCAGAAAAAGTTTTAAAAAATTCAAAGCTAAACACACAATATTCCTGCTGAAAATCTATCAGGGCCTCTCTAACATCTTTAGAGGAAAGTTGAGAAACCTTTAGCAAAGCCTTATTTCCTCCTTTTCCCATTCTCCCTGCCAGCTCTACCCTAGTCAGCCTGACTCCATGTGTATTGAACTACTCTCAGGTTGGTGCCTTAGAAAATACTAACCATTGGGTACTACAATCTTTATCTACCTACCTAACAATTCCTATTATTTAATACAAATCAGATAACAGCAATATTCTGGTTATCAAACTGGTAATGGACATTTGAGGAGAAAATTACTGTATTTCAGTTTGGTCCTTTATCATTTGTAATTTGTTGCATTTATTTTTTATAAGCAGATTTTTATAATAGACAATCCAAAATACCCATTAATTAACGACATCAAATATTTAAAGCAAATGCTTAGACACAAGAAGCATCCAAAGCAATAAACAGGCTGCCAGCCTGGTTGAGGGCCAATGCCTGTCTATGCTATTCCTTTCCACCAACCCTCACTATGTCCTCAATAGCTTCTTGATGGATTCAAACATTTCTGAAATGTTTCATGAGTTCCAGCAGATGTTGTGACATTCAAAGGAGTACATGATCCAGTACTGTCAAGTCAATACTCTAATTTGGTCAAATCAGTAAAAAAAAATTCTCAGGGGAAACATTACATTGAACTTGCTGGCCAAGTTGATCAACCAGTTCAGCGGTCTAGTTACTTCAACTGCTCATATAGTCAGGTCTTAAAGCTCACTAAGAAAGTAGGGTTTTTTTTTTAAAGTACTGTTGATATATGATATACCAGAAAGCATACTATTATTTTCTCCATCTTGTGTCTAATTAATGAGATATATAATCATTATATTTGAACTCACTGAAAATTGAATAGCATCCACCAGAGAGTAAATAATAATTCAGTTTGGTCTAGGGTCCCCATGTCACAGCTGCCACTAAAAACAAACAAACACAAAACTGTTTTTCCTAAGTATATATTTTTTCTGAAATATTGTAATAGTGTGATGATTAAGTGTTTATGTGACCTGTTATTAATTTTTCCATAAACTTTTTTGTGAGTTTGGTTTACAAAATATTTCATGTCAACAGAAATAATGACTGAGCCAACAGCTTCCATGCCTTCCTACACCAAAAGTAAAATTAATACACAAAGTACAAGGACAACATTTATGAAATTGAAGTGTCATTTTGTCAGTATAATGGTGTATACTCTTTCCTATGATTGTTAAAGTTCTTAGATCATTTTGGATTAGCGATTACATTCTCGAGCAAGGAATCTATTTATTTTTACTCTTGGATTTTATAGTCAAATAGCTACTAGATGCTGAAAAGTTATGTACACTTTTATTTGTTTGAACCAGATTCACAGAAACAATGAGTTTTAGGCAGGGTACTTTTAACTTATTAATAAAGGTTAAATAATATATAAACCACCAACACTGAAATGAATTAAGTAACTATGAAAACAAATCATAAAGTAGCATTAAAATTAGTATCTAATGCCTTTATTCTCATTTTTATTTGCTAGCCCCTTAAATATAACTCTTCTACAACATCACAATCTTGGCAGTCTGTGATGCTATTTCTTTACTGACTTCCTATCCTGCAGGCTTCTTTCCAGAAGTGATACTTACACCTGCTAACACGCAAGTGTCTTTTCATTGAATAAAGAAAATAGTAATTTCTTAACTCTAACTGAAAAAGCATGTGTTGAAGATTCTCTAAATTGGAACTGTTTTCTGCTCTATTTTTTTTTTTTTTTTTGGCGATACGCGGGCCTCTGACTGTTGTGGCCTCTCCCGTTGCAGAGCACAGGCTCCGGACGTGCAGGCTCGGTGGCCATGGCTCACGGGCCCAGCCGCTCCACGGCACGTGGGATCTTCCCGGACCGGGGCACAAACCCATGTCCCCTGCATCGGCAGGCCGACTCTCAACCACTGCGCCTCCAGGGAAGCCCTCTGCTCTCTTTTAATAATAAATTCCTAGCTTTATAAATTTGATAACCTTACCAGCTCTGAGGCTCATTTATTTATTTAACAAATCTTTAAGTGCGAGCAGTGTGCAAGTACTGTGTTTGGATGTGAACAAAATTAACAGGCTCCTTGCTTTCACAGGGCGTGATAGTCTGGTGGAAGAGACTGGTGTTAATCAAATTACACAATTAAACATGCATTTTTAAAATATGATGAATGCAATAAAAAAGAACTATAAGGTATTACAATATGTTTAGGAGACCTGAGAAGTCTTTACTGTAAAAGTGATGTTAGAGCTATGATCTGAAGTATGAATAGGTGTTATTAAAGCTACTGGATGGGGTGGAAAGGGCATCTCTGGCAAAGGAAACAATACGTACAGAGGCCCTTGTGTGGGAAGGTACATAGACACAAAGATTGGTCTAGTCTGTTGAAACCATAGAGAACTTTCTATTTCCCACAAGCTGTGGATCTATTGACTTATTGGCTATTTCAGTTAATGCATATGATAGCTTCTTGGTTGTTAATATAAGTATGAATTTCTTATACTCACATTCTATATGAGGGTCATCTTCATACTATTTATTACTTCTCAAAAAATCTGCTAAGAATAACATGGGTATTTCTCAGTATTTGATGATCTTTATTCAGCATGTGTAGTAAACCTCCATGATGAGTAGCTATATGATTTTAGTAGAGACCCCTGGCTACTGGTCATTAGATAATAACCTAACCCTCAATGCAACTGAAAGAGCCCAGGTGGTGGGAATGATTCAGAGTGGTAGTAAAACAAAAATGTATATAGAGGGCTCCAAACTCTCACTTTATATTCTAATGGTTTTAAATTGCTTCCAGATGAGCTGGAAGCATACCTGCTTGCTAAGTAAATAACAACAACTACAATAACAATAGGAAAACAAAGACAGTACTGCTGTGAATTTGGAGGAATCTCAATAGACGAGTGACGTGCCTCTCTAATTACTTTCAGAGAGAAGGGTTGCAAGTAAATTACTGTAAAACACCAACCTCATTTTGGGTGAGTAACTTCTACTATTTAACTGGTCCATAGCTAAGGGGACAATCCATGTATTTATCAGGCTACATCTGGTAACTAGCTTATCTTGGAGCATTCAACTGAAGTAGATGATCATGCCAGAAAATCAGAGAGCTGGATACCAAGACTGAATTTTCTTATTCCTTTGGTTCCATTCTCATGTCACGAATAAGTGGGATCCAGTTTGGGCTGCGGTATCCCTGAATTCTGAGCCAACCTTGGGGGTTAATCAAGTTGGACTTGCTTGAGGGCTGCATTTGTAGGGACCAACCAAGTCAGAAAGAAGTATTTGAGGGAGAAATTGGGGAAAAGAAACCAAAATGTAGTTTCTCTAAAGACCAGGGAACAAGCACTTAAGGCATCCAAATCAAAATAGGGTAACCAGGGCTTCTCTGGTGGCGCAGTGGTTGAGAGTCCGCCTGCCGATGCAGGGGACACGGGTTCGTGCCCCAATCCCGGAAGATCCCACATGCCGCGGAGCAGCTGGGCCCGTGAGCCATGGCCGCTGAGCCTGCGCGTCCGGCGCCTGTGCTCCGCAACGGGAGAGGCCACAACAGTGAGAGGCCCGCGTACCGCAAAAAAAAAAAAAAGAGCAAAATATCACCAGCTCTGTTTACCTCATAGAGATTATTAAGGAAATCAAATGTATCCTCTCTGAGAGAGCACAGACTGAAAAGGCAAGGTTTCATTATTACTAGCTCCCCATTTAAAACCACAGCATTTGTCGAGGACCTATATAAACCATACTCTCTGAAAGATCCTGATGTAGTTAATGGGTGAGACAGAAATAAAACTGCAGTTGGTAGCTGCTAGAGTATAGATATATGCACAAGTGCAATGTGAAAGCCCAGGAGAGAAAAAGATTCTTGTTTGTAGGAATATCCACACAAGTGGTAATATACAAATTAAGTTTGAAAAGTTTCATGAGTTTTTTCAGACTTTTCAAACTTAATTTGTAATAAGGAAGAGGTGGTGTAGGGCATCGGGGAAGCAGTTGAGAAGCAAGAAATGGCTTCAGAAGAAAGAAGTGTAAAAAGGCATAGAGAGCTCAGCACATGGCAAGAAGCTGAGTGTGGTGATTTTACAGGGTTTACAGAAGAGGATGAATAGCAAGACTTTTGGGAGAAAGAGGCTGGGCTAACACTTTGAAAAGTCAGACTAAGATATTGAGATTTTAGTCTTGCTGGCAGAAAGAAATCATACAAGCGTTTCAGACAATGGGATGAGACTGGGTGGCCTGGAGTGTAAAACAGATTGAAGTCAGGAGAGATTAGATCTGGAGACTACTTAGGAGGCTATTGCCACTGTTTAGGGGACAGATGATGAAGGCTTGAACCAGGGAAATGACAATGGAAAATACACGAGATATTTCTGAGGTAGAATCAAAAGATCTTGGTTGTCTCTGAAATCCAGGAGTCAAGGGAGAGGAAGAGCCTAAGGTTACCATTGGCTTCAGACCACTGGATGAACGGTGATAACACACACTGAAACGGATCAATAAATGTAAATGCTTATATAGATGATAAAACATACCTTATTTCTTATTTAATTTCCAAAGTGGTTTGCTAAGGTGGTGATGGTGGTATGTGAGTATTTGGGGTCAAATCAATTTAGCTGATGAATTTTGAAAAATAATGTGAAATGCCCTCTTCTCTGGGAAAATTTAGATTTCCTATTTTTAAATGTAGAAAAATGTTCCTCAGGGTAAAATTAACCACAACATCTTTTGAAATATAATAGAGTGCTATTTGGTATAATCCCTTAGCAACATTCCTGCTATGAGCCAGGACTAACAGAAATCAAGTTATAGACTCACATATTGTATATTTTTAAACTTGTAGATGGATAATAAGCTGTAAGAGGGACATAATTATACCAGTGTTAGATCTGAGGCCTTTGAATAACTACCAAAAGGTGCTAACAGGATTTAGTCTTTTTCCGTTATTATTCTATATGATGTTTAAGAACTCTTCCCAAGATACTTTTCCAAAACCACATTCAAGTTTGGAGATAGAAATCAGTGACAAATTCATCACTGTATGTACGCGCGCGCGTGTGTGTGTGTATGAATGTATCCAAGTTGGAAAGTGAAAGAATATTTTGTTTTCTGAAATGGTTTTTCTTGCCAATATTTGAAGATTCCATTTACTCACAAATGTTTTTTAAGAGTAATTTTCAAACTTTTGATTTCAGGCTATATAGCTTGGGAGATGAGGACAGTCACTGTTAAAACACAGACAAAATGAGAAATGTAAAGTAATTGTCAGGAGATATGGGAGATATAAATCGTAGTTCTCATTCTGCCAGCAAACTATTCTGTAAAGTAATTTAACCCCAAAGGACACATGTTTCTTCCATTGTAAAAGCTGGGCAGTGGTAGGCCAGGTTAGTTTAAATTTAAGTCCCTCCCCATCTTGACATTCCATAGAATTAGCATAGTTTTAGAGAAATGTATCTTGTGGATACTGCAGGTTATATATTTCCCTATCACTGCTCCATAAGTGGGCAACTGAACCAAGATGGTCCAATCAGAATGAGAGAAGGGCTTATGTATACTCCATGCTTGGCAGACAGGTTCTTACCTCTCTTTCCCTTCTACCTGCTCTCTCTCACCACTCCCCCCTCCACTTGGAAGGTATGCAATTTCGGAATAAAAAATGTAATGGATTCATGATATTTTTCTTCTGATGCACCGAAGTCTCAGAACCCACAGAAATGTTGAAATTAGTGTTTTTAAAAATAAATTAAAAAAAAAAGGCTAACACTGTTTTGGCAATATGAGGAAATGTGAAAAACGTGAATTTTGCCTTACTTTTTTGTTTAAATAATAAAATATTTAAATAATATCCTTAATGCCTTTACATATTAAAATTTAAAGATGCAACTTTGTGCCAGTTGTCCAATATTTTTTTTAAAGTTACTGTTTCCTAAAATCCAAAGTCTTAGACACACTGATGTAGAGAGTTTAAATGACCAAGTTTTCAATCAGTTATTTTGATAATGTGAAATCCAAATTTTGCATCATGAACTCAGATTACCATGACACCCCTTAATGAAGAAAAAAATACACTGCAAAACTTTGACAAAAATCAATAACACATATTGATTGATTGAGAAATATCCTTTATAACCCAGAGTAGAAAAGTTAAAACCTGAATTTTTTAGTATTTAAATATTACAATAGAATTAATTTTTCCTTTCATTTAATATATTATGTAAATACATTTTAAAACCTAATGTCAAACAAGTCTTTTATAATATGCATGAGATTTATGAGCACAATTATAGTTCTTAGCTACTTTCCTTCTAAAATACCTATATCAAATATTACTTTTTGATATTTACATCTCTGTCACCTAGAATATATTTATAATGTCCAAGGGTCACCTATGATATTTGAATTTCTAACCTTAATTATTTTTTCAATTTATTAAAAAAAAATTCACCCATTTCTCCCACCCCAACCCCCCACATCAAACAACCACAAATCTGTTCTTTGTATCTGTGAGCTTGTTTTTTGTTTTAGTTTTAGTTTTTATTTTTCTAGATTCCACATATAAGAGAGATCATTAGGTATTTGCCTTTCTCTCTCTGACTTATTTCACTTAGCATAATGCCCTCAAAGTCCACCCGGGTTATCAAATGGCAAGATTCATTCTTTTTTTTATGGATGAATAATATTCCTTTGTCTATATATACCACAATTTCTATATGCATTCATCCATCGATGTACACTTAGACTGTTTCTATATCTTGGTTATTATAAATTATACTGCAATGAACATAAAAGTGTATATACATTTTCAAATTAGAGTTTTCCTTTCATTGGATAAATACCCAGGAGTGGAGCTACTGGATCATATGGTAGTTCTATTTTTAATTTTTTGAGGAACCTCCATACTGTTTTCCACAGTGGCTGCACCAATTTACTTTCCCACCAACAGTGTAGGAGGGTTCTCTTTTCTCCACACCCTCACGGACACTTGTTATTTTCTTGTCTTTTTGATAATGGCCTTTCTAACAGGTGTGAGGTGGTAACTCATTGTGGTTTTGATTTGCGTTCTTCTGATGATTAATGATGTAGAGTATTAATTTGTTACTGAGAACGTACAGCTCCTGTAGATTTAGAAAAGCATGTTACCGATAAGGAAAATATTTTGTTGTGTAAAAAGAAATCAAATAAATAATTAAATCATTTATCAGTTTAAACAGCTGTTACATTTTGAGGAACTATAGCTTAAAATGATTAACTTGATATATATATATATTTTAAAGAGTGTAATTTTGTTAATATTTCATTTGGTTCTCTTGGTAACATAAAGACTCATTCCTCTGGTAATTTTCTTATTTCAGATTACTTCTATATTGGGATTAAAAAAATGAATCTACCTTGTTAGATACAATTTAATAAAAAATGTATTTAACATACCTACATTTTTCCATGGAATCAAAAGAACAGATCATGAAATGTCTGAGGATTGCCTCCTTCCTGTTTATACAAATTTCCTCATTAAACCAAGTATATACCTCTTTCCCAGTGCTTTTCGCACTGTAACTAATTCTCAAAATTTCAGTCAAGATGGTAATATCTGGAAATGCTGCTATACATGCTAAAAATAGCCTTTTAAAAGACATATTTTTCTTGATAACCTGTAGGGAATCATTCATCCATCCATCCATGAGGCTTTTCAGAGACATTAACTTGACAGACAATTTTAGCCTTCCACTTGAATGACGGCACACGCAGGCATGTGCCATACGCACACACACTCTTTGCATGTCTCACGTTTGTTTCGTTTTAGAAGATCACTGAAAACAACCTGAAATATTCTGATTATATTTAATTATCTGATTCTTTGATAATTCACTGTTTCAGATTTATTATTATATTATATGAAGTGAACAGATACACTGGTTTGCCTCTCCTGTAATCATTAACAACACCAGTGTCACGGCCAGGATTGTAAAAGTTAAAAATAAGGGTTAAAATCTCTCACTACTTCTGTAGCTTATGCTGTCAATTTTTTAAAAAGTGGATTTAAACCAATCTCATTTTTGGTCCATTTGGACTTTATGAACTGTAGTATCAATCAATATAAACTTCATGTTCCATTTTATATATTTCTTGATTCTGTCAACACACCCAGGTTCTGCACACATTTATTTTAGCAGGACCCATTGCCTTTGTTGAGTCAGGAGACTTGGGGTTTTGTCTTAGCTCTGACACTTATAGTCCATGTGTTACTGAACAAGTCACTCACATCCTCTAGGTCTCAGTGTTCTTATCTATGAAGTGGACATAGTGCCATTTCATCTCAGTGTTGTCAATAGGTTCAAATAATTAATGTGATTTTGGGGATAATTTTAAACCATTGCTACTATTCTCTTTAAAGTATGCAAGTAATATCCATGCCCCCTTGAAAAATACATTTATTTGTAAAAGCAACTCTATTAAGGAAATCTTGACATGCAATGTTCGAGTGTTTAGAAAATACATAAGTGATGTAAAGATCCTTAAATAGGATGACAATGATTTATCAGATGAGCCACAGTGGAAGCTATGTGTAAATATTATACATCTTAGTTTTCTGTAAACCATTCAACTAACAAATTTCAAATAGAACAATTAATCAGTGCAGAGAACACAGCAAAAAATAAATTCAAATCAGCGATGCAATACCTCTATTCCAATTAGCTCATTTTCCCCCCTCCACCCTCTCAGACATATTCTATTTTATTTTTAAAAAGGAAGTTAAGTAAGAGACTCTACAAAGTCAATCAACCCACAGAGTAAGCTAGAACTCTTATTCTTATTTAATGTTTACTAAGGGCTCAGTCTCACAAAAATTTTCTATTCATAGGTCAAATATACAAAGTGCTATTCTTGCCTTTATTCCACTTTTGGGGACCCATATAGACATATTGTTCAGCCCAAGTGGAGGACACCCACCTGTTCAAACAAAGGGTAAAACTGCGTGTGGGTTTTAGCAGTGTGGGCTATAAAAATGAAACTTGCATATTAATTTTATGAATGTCTGCAAATCACAGCAATCTTCAGAGTTTAAATTGATCTGAATTGATATTAACTACAA
The DNA here is from genome assembly GCF_949752795.1 of Hyperoodon ampullatus. NCBI lineage: Eukaryota > Metazoa > Chordata > Mammalia > Artiodactyla > Ziphiidae > Hyperoodon > Hyperoodon ampullatus. Next base: position 129,028,945 of record NC_136917.1, on the reverse strand, counting down.
TTCTCACTCTTCATATCTAACAGGTACAGTGACATCACCAGGAACAATGTCCAGTACCTGGGGGTGTGAGGAAGGGAAAGGGTGTGAGAAGCATGTGTGCACATCAGGGTTGGGATGTTCTATTGGACTGGATTCCCTTTGAGCATAGTATATACAACATAAAGAGAGAAGGGAAGGAAAGGGAAGGCAAGGAGGGAGGGAGGAAGGGAGGGAAGGAAGGAGAGGGAGAGGGAGAGAGGGAGAGGGAGAGAGAGAGAGAGAGAGAGAGAGAGAGAGAGAGAGAGAGAGAGAGAGAGAGAGAGAGAAACTCAGAAAAACACATTTGAACACTATTAGAATTTTCTGATAAATCCAACCTATTGTCAATTAGACTTGGACAAACAATCCCAGCCCCAGGTTTTCCTGTTTCCCCACCCAGCCTCTATTTACAATTTACAATTACCCATGATCCAGATATGTGACTTGGACTTGTAGTCCATCAATGTCCGCCCAAGTCTAAGATTAGTGATGACAGCCCTACTTTGCCATTAGGTGTGCCAAGGATCTGCAGCTCCTGAAACATCTGTGTGTACTCGCGTCCGTGTGGGGGAGGGGATTCGTGGCTTGGAGGGCCTGGGACAGGGTAAAAAGGAGCTGTTTCTGGCTTGCCAGGAAAGGAACCCATTGCCGGCCCAACTTCCACCACCATGCCTGAGTCGAGAATCTGGAGCTGACTACTCAGAGCAGCTGTAACTGGTTCTTACACTTGTCATTTCCTTGGAGTTGGAGCAGTCGGCATCTATTGGTATTAAAACTCCGGGTGAAATGCCACTTCCCTGCCCCGTCTTCCGGAGCAATTTACGTTAAGGGGAAAATCACTGTAATCAAATCTCGACGCCTTGCCTTCTGCTAAAACGAGGTGCTTTCTTCCTGGGATTTTGCAGGGACGACTCGATACACAAATGCTTGCACACACCACACACCGACACAGTGTAACTCCCACAGCATCCTCGCTCCCTCCCTCTTTCCATCCCTCCCTCCTTCCCTCTCGTAAGGATTGTTGAACATTTTGCTCCAAACTCTCCAGGTCACCCACGTGTTTGTTCTCCCCTGTCGCTGTTCAATTTACTTCCCGACTTGACAAAGAGAAACTAGAGTTGTTCTCGGGCTTTTAGCCACAATTCTGGGACCAAGTTTTCTCACCCATTCCCCCACCCCCTGCCTCGCCAACCCCTCTTACTCTGGGGGTTGCAGATTACTGGGTGTTTCCCTGGCTGAAACCCCCCGCCTCCCTTACTTCACCCTTCCTCCACCCTTCCTCCTCTCCCCCCCACCCCGGAGAAAAGGGAATTCGCCTGTTTAGTCTCACTCGCCAGGGTGGGATGGAAGTGGGGGGGGAGGAGGGAGCGGTGGGTGGTATATACCACTGGGAACCTGTCCCTCTCCCTCTCCCTGTCTCATACACTCACACGCACACTCAACATTTACGCCGTACTTTGGGGTCTCTTACACACACCTGAATCATAACCTTTCCAGCAAGGACAGACACGCCCCTGCTCGCCCTCCCGCAATCCCCAGAATAGTATTTGGCCCTGGGTGCGGGAAAGCCAGTGATAAAATGACCACAGAGGAGATTCTGAACCCCGGGGAGGTGGTCCCTTGCCTGCGGAGGGGAGGGGGCGCTCTCCACTCACCGCCTGAGTCCCTGGAACGACGAGGGCCAGGACATCCTGGATTTCTTCAGGCCGGGCCGGTGGCCGGTCTCCACGGCGTAGGAGGTGCGGTCCATGGCGCGGCAGTACAGGTAGCGCTCGGTGTCCGAGTAGCCGCGGTGCCGGACGCGGCCCGTGGCCCCGCTCGAGGCGTAACGGCCGCGAGCTGCCCCGGGCGGCGGCGGGGGCGGGGGCAGGGGGGCCGGCGGCGGCTGCAGGGGGCACGGGGGCTGGGGCGAGGGCGGCGGCGGCGGGGGCAGGTGGTGATGGGGGTGCAGGAGGCGGAACTGGGGCTGCCGGAGCGGGTACTGGTGGTGCTGCTCATGCCTCCAGAGGTGCTTGGGGGCTTTGAGCGCGGCCCCGCCGGCGCCGTCGCTGCCCTCGCCGCTGCCCGCCCTGGCCGGCAGGCTGCTGCCCTCTGCCTCCATCCTGGCTCGCGGCTCCGCGCCCTGCTGCCCAGCCCGGTTCGCCGCGCTGGCCCGAGCGCCTCCCCGATGCTGCCGCCGCCGCCGCCGCCGCTTCTGGAGCCGAGCAGAGGCTGGGCTCAGCTTCCCACTTGAAGCCACCAGAGGCTTGAGACGACCGAAAGGGGGCTCTGCCAGCGGGAGGGGTCACAAAACGCGACAGGGCTCCCACCACAGTGGTTTGGGCAGAGACACGCTCCTGGGCTCCCCGAGTCACCCAGACTAAGGAGCGCGGTGCGCGGCTTCCCCAGCGGTCTGTGCCTCCTTCCTCGCTTTCTTCTTGCCTTCCTTCCTTTGGGCGCCGGCGGCGAGAGCAGGAATTGTTAGCAGCTGGAGCTGCAGAAGCAGCAGCAGCGGCACGAGTAGCCGCCTCCTCGGTCCAGGGCCCCCGAACCCCGATCCCGGAGCTGCTGAAAAGTTGGACAGCTCCTGAGTGGTGAGCCCGAGCTGTGACTTTCTCCAAAACCACCCCAGGCAGTCAGGAGTCAGACCTGTCCTGATCCTTCCCCTTCCCGTGCCCCCGCCTCCCTCCCCCGACAGCCCCTACTGCCCCTGAGGTTTCCTCTTCACCTCCGCTTGCCTCAATCCTCTTGTTGAAATGGAGTCTGGTGGTTCCGGGCTGATTCTCAGAGCTTGTTGACGAAGAGCCCCATGCTGGAGCTTCCAAAGAGGGATGTGACCTGGCAAAGTTGCCCAGAATGGTGTGTGTGTACGTCGCTGAAAAACTAGGCATGAAGATCCAATTTTAGGGTTAGTTCAGTCTCTGTCCCTGACATAGGATTAAGTATTGCGTGGATCATAGCAGGGAGAATTCCCAGTGTTTCCTCTTGAAGACCTTCCTCCAACTGGTAGCTTGTATTGCTGCTGCTTCTGTGATTAAGATCTCCAGCAGTGGTCCTAGTTGGAAATCAAGGCGAGCCCGTTGCCATGGCTGAGCTAGCTGACCACAGTTAAGGTTGGGGTACCTTTTCTATTACAAACCTCTGGTTATCGTCAGTGGTTTCCACCATCAGCGCCTGCCTGGAATTTTGCCTTTCTGCCACTTCCAACAGAACACAGCTCTAGTACGAAAGCATTTTAAAACATATCGTATCATTATTATTCCACAGAAATTAGAGTCATATTTGACACTAAAATCCAAATTCAATTTTTATTTGTCTTCCTTTAATTTGTATTTTCCTGCCAAGGTGAATATTTTGGAGAAGCCAAGAGAATTTCAGAGCAATATATACTTTTTCCTGTACCTTTTTTATATTACCACATTCCTTAAAGATCATATGTCATTTACTCACTGTTAAAATAATCCTAGAATTAGATTTTGTGGGAGTTACTACAGAACCATCCATTATTTGAAATATAAATATATTTAGGGCTCACAATAGCTTGTTGGCAGCATAATTATTCCATTCTCTGCACACACTCAATCTTCACATAATTGAATACGTATATTTTATGCATATCATATAGTGAATACTAAAGTACCAGAATCAGGAACCAACTCACAGATTCTCCAGAGTGCTGAAAATCCAGTGTTCTCCATACAGTGAATGATCAGTGTAAACACCATTTGGGAAATCACATCAATGAAAATAAATGCTCACTTGGCTTGTTAGTAAGAACAGTCTATAAAATGTCCAAGTGTCCCCTTCTCTAAGTGGGAGGATTAAATTTAACCCTTTGCAAAAAGACCCTTGGCATCTCTTTATGGGCTTTTTTTTTCTTGCTTTTTATGGTAGGAAATGTCCCTTCCTCCAACATTTCGGTATTGGCACTCTGCCATACGTGGCCCATGCACAAAACCTGAGAAAGGCTATGTCTTGAGAGGAACAGGGCAGTCCCCCAAGTACCACTTCCCTCCGTATATGACTGAAAACATACTTGACTGAGGCACTCTTTCTCCCCTTTATAGACACAAGTGTGACTAACGGCAGTGGACAAAGCATTTTCCATGCCTAGGAAGGCATTGAGCTGGTATCTTTCCAAACACGAAAGGAGACAAAAGGAAGTGTTATGGAGTATAAACGGCTTATTTTCTTTTAATTCATTGCATTATTAACATTTGGAACCATTTCAGAGAAGTGTACAAATTTCTTCTTTCCCCTGAAATGCTTGCCACCTTGCTCCTCAGTATAACTATGACAAAATATCTCTATCCATAATTCTTAGTTTCACTCCTCAAATAGTACTAGTACAAGCAGTTTATGATCTTCTTTCTGGAATAAATAGAATTCAAATCTAACCTGCTTCTCTAAAACTGTCAGTTTTCAACTTCCTTTTAATTTGTGAGCTCTTCTTATATTCTCCATTTATTTTAAAAAATGATTTCTTTGTTTTATTATATAATTATAAGTCGAGTATATTTTACGTATAAAAAAATCATTTAAATACTACCTTCTAACATGTTCCCAACTTTGAGAGTTTTCAATTTCTCTTATAATTTCTCTTATAATAATTTTCTCTTATAATCATTGATAGTAGTAGTTTATTGTGTGACCTTTGAGGGAAGACATCTTGAATTCCAGTCTACCACTTCCTATCCATGTGCCCTTAGCTAAATTACGAACCCTCCATTTCTCTTAAATGCAAGTAGTACTACTATTACCTACTTCCCAGAGTCTGCTGATTATTTAGTGAAATAATACTTAGCACAATACATTATATACAATAAATGTTTAATAAAAGCTAGCAATTTTCATTATTCCTGCCAGACTTGGAAGAATCCTAAATATTATTTTCATCATTGGTTCCCAACCTTGGATGCACCTAGGGAGTATCACCGAGAGGACTTGAAAAATGCCTGATGCTGAATGCTAGACCAGTGATTTCAAACTGGGATGTTATCAGAATCACCTGGAGAGCAAATCAAGCACCCAAAGGCCCAGGTTCCTTGAATGAGGATAGCGCTTGGGGCTTTGTATGGTCACCAAGTTTGCCAGGTGATTCTGGTTCAGACTAAAGTTTAGAAATCATTCCTGTGCCCCAACAAGTGAAATTAGTATTTATCAGAAGAGGAACCAGACATGAGCACTTAAAAAAACTCCTTAGGTGATTTCAATATATCAATAACTACTGATCCAGACCAACTCCCTTATTACGTGGTTGCAAAGACACTCCAGGTGCTCTTTGTTGACTTCCCCTTGGGACTCACTTTCTGGAAAAACCAGTTTAAGAGCCCAGATCCCATGAAAATATACACTTTGTCTATTACTCTAGTTGTCTCTATGTTAAAAGAAAGTCTTATACTGTTAAAAATGAGCACTCCAAGTTTTCTACTTAAAAACTCTTCTCATTAACCTAGGGGGTGCCTACTCATATTTGAAACAACCAAAACATGGAAATATTCAATTGACTCATTGGTTTTCCGTGCTTATATGTCATATAAATTATCCATTTTCCCCACTGAATGATCATAGATGTTGGAGTTTTATGGGACAGTCTAAAAGCATGTTTACAACCTGGACTTTTCACTTTTTATACAGATATGCTGATGGTGAGTAGTGAAAGCTTTCAAAGATGCCCCATATGAACACAATAATTGTAATGTCCAGGTAAGTGATCAGTGTATTTCTTTTTCTGAATAAACCTAAATAAGCAGTTAGTTGGTGTCATTACCATGAGACAGAGTATTATACAACACTACCACCACCCTTTTCTGCCAACGCCTTTCCAATCTGCCCTAGAGAGCCAGTCAATCACTCAACATGCTGCTGGGCACTTAACAAGGGAGAACATTATTGCCAATGATGATGGAGAGTTCTGGCAGAAATGTTGTCAATCGAAAGTTAGGCATAATTTCTATCCAGAACACAGAATTAAGTGGTAAATTACAATAACTAAGAGTCCATTTCTAACTGGGTGATGGGAGGAGGATTTCAATGAAGCTTTTTAAATTAGTTTTTATTGAAGTATAGTTGATTTACAATGTTGTGTTAGTTTCAGGTGTACAGCAAAGTGAATCAGTAATACATATACATATACCCACTATTTTTTAGATTCTTTTCCCATATAAGCCATTACAGACTACTGAGTAGAGTTCCCTGTGCTATACAGTAGGTCCTTGTTAGTTATCTATTTTACATATAGTAGTATGTATATGTCAATCCCAATCTCCTAGTTTATTCCTCCCTATCTCTTAACCCTGGTAACCATAGGTTTGTTTTCTATGTCTGTAACTCTATTTTGTAGATCAGTTCATTTGTACCCTTTTTTTAGATATCACATATAAATGATATCATATGAGATTTGTCTTTCTCTGTCTGACTTCAGTCAGTATGACAATCCCTAGGTCCATCCACGTTGCTGCAAATGGCATTATTTCATTCTTTTTTATGGCTGAGTACTATTCCACTGTATATATGTACCACATTGTCTTTATGCATTCCTCTGTTGATGAACATTTAGGTTGCTTCCATGTCCTGGCTATTGTAAATAGTGCTGCTGTGAACATTGGAGTGGATGCATCTTTTCAAATTATGGTTTTCTCCAGATATATGCCCAGGAGTGGGATTGCTGGATCATATGGTAGCTCTATTTTTAGTTTTTTAAGGAACCTCCATACTGTTCTCTATAAGAAACATTTTTTTGCATATATCCTATGTATACTTGAACACACGTGTTATTTTGATAGGGTGCATTAATTCAATGCCAAACAGCATAAAGTTGGAAATTTTAATCATCAATATTGTCTTATATAAGGCTAATCTGCTGACTGGTTAGAAATACCCAAAGGATGCATTCAGTCTTAGATTTCCCCTAGGTTTTCAATGTTTTTTAGTATTTCCTTGAGCCATAAAAGTACTCTGAAAATTGTAAAAATCTATACACATATTAAATAGTATATATTGTCAATATTACCACTATAAATACTAGTACTAAAGTCTCTATCCCATTATTTCCAATATATTAAGTCATTTTCAGTATTTCTTCTCTGATATGAAACAAACGGCAATATGCAATAAATGTTAAAGTAAGAAATGCTACTCTTGAGCATATTTGCCTTTGACTAGCACATTGATGCTAATTCAGTAGCAACTTGTTGGTTGGTCCATAGGTTTCAGTACTACCACAAAGCAATTCTGTAACTTTCTAATGACACCACTCCATTTGTCAATTCAAATTAAAAAATATAGTTTATATACTATCTTCTAATTGCCATGCAGACTTTGGTATTTCATGGATGAACATGAAAAAATACTTGTCTTCAAGGAGCTTAGTGTTTTGTAGGGGAAATAAATACATAAGTAGCTGTAAGCCAGGGGGAAGGGAGTGGGAGGGGGAGAGAGAGAGAGAGAAGTTTTGATGGGGATATGTAGTGTCTGCTGTGGAAACACAAGAGGGATATTCAATTCTTAAGGCCCAATGAGTCTTCACAATGAGAGTGGTATCTGAGCTGAGACCAAGATCTTATGTACAAATTGGAATTAGCTAATCTCATTTTGTATGAATATATTTGTGTGACTGTGTATGTGTGTGCCTTGAGGAATGTCAAAGGGTAAAAGCATTCTGGGCAGAAACTGACATAGGCAAAAACTTAAGAGATGAGAGAAATTATGGGGCATTGGACATTCAGAAAATGGCAAGTGATTCTGCAAATCTGTGAGGGCAGGTAGGCGTATGCAAACGTCTGATGATGAATCACCTCTTATGAAGTGCCCCCTCAAGCCAATATGGTGACTTTGTGTCAGTTATCAAAGGGGCCCTTTCTGGGTGGATCAGGTTTTAAGGTTGATGGGTAGGATGCAAAGAGAGAATAAGTCAAAGATATGAGAGGAAGAAGGAGGGTAAGAGAGCTGTCCCTGAGAAGGAGAGGGTAGATTAAACTCTAAGATAGAGATGGAAGCCTTTGCCTTAAACTAGACAAAAGCCAACACTTCCATTGTGACAGGAGAGAAATGGGAAAGGATGAATTCAGATGGAAGTAAGTTTATTGCATTTATTGAATATTTAACTTCTGGCATTCTGCCAAACACTTCTCATGCATTATTTTATTTAAGCTTTTTAACAATGCACTTCTTTCTTCACATTTTAACAGTTTGAAAATCATAATGAGTCTTTCAACAGAGACTAAAAGGACAGTGCTAGTCTCCTGCAGATGTTGAGTATAGCCTGGCTGACCTTAACTCTACATAGAAAACACATGTGCACCTGATTGTCTCAACATTAATTACTTCATTCAACCAATATTTATTGAAAATTTAATATGTGCCAAACACCAAGTTCTAGAGTAAAAGAATTGAAAACAGAAAAGTTCTTGTTCTCCTTTTCTAATTGGAAGAGACAGAATAAACACCCAGACAAAGATATAAATAGGTCAGATATCGCTAAGTTGTTCAATAAAACAAATTGAAGCAAATTAAGAACTTAGAATATGGTATTTGAGAGTAGTATTTTGGAAATGGTGGTCAAGGAAGATCCTACCCTTCTCTGATAGGGTAGAATTTAAGTAAAAACCTGAAGGAAGTAAGGGAGTGAGACAGTGCTCCAGGTTATGGAAAAAGCAAGTGGAAAGACACTGACATAGCAGCAAGTCTGTTATATTTGAGAAATACTAAGCTGACCAGTGGCCTGGGGTGAAGTGAGTTGGAGGCTATCTGGAAATGAGGACAGATCAAGAAGGACCATGTTGGTCATGGTAAGAACTTTGGATTTGTTACTTGTTTCATAGAGCAACATATAGTTGAATTTTAGACTTAAATTATATTCAGACACCTAATAATCATTTAAAATGTCTTCAAAAGACTATGCCTAATTGAAGAGATGTTACTCTATATGTAGAAAAATATGAAAATACGCCTGGGAGACAAACTTTTACTCTTAGTGAAGAAAATATTTCTTTCAGGGATAGAGACTATATATATATATATATATATATATATATATATATATATATATATATATATATATATATACATATATATATATATTCAAAGTGCTTCAAGTTGTATACTGTTTTATCATTAAAATAACTCCAAAATCATGGCCAATCATATAGCAGCAATACACTTAAAATGAGTAGATATTATCCCTCAGAAGATATCATAAAACTTTCAAAGTGACTGATTTGTGAGACCTGAAGGATAATTACTCAGGTGCTAAATGTCCATCTGTCAAAGCTTCTAGCTGACTTTTAAGAGAGGATGCTAAACTTCTAGTGTTTGATAGTTAAATTTAAAAAATGAATCACCATGCCTTGAAATGTCATTCTCAATCTCAAAGATGAAAAAGAGATTACAAGAAGTAGCCTGTTACTATGAAATTAGACCCAACTAGCAAAGACCAAAAATAGTTAAGAGTCTTTATATGTTAAGAAGACTTAATCCTACACTTTGAGATGTTGAAAAGTAACACGGTAGACACTGGTATGGCAAAATGTACACATTGTCCATTTGTTTCAGAAAATTAAATTTAAGATGATATTTTGCATTTCACAAAGTTCCTATTAAACTGAGTTGAATATTGTAATGAATGGGTTCCTTAAAATGGAGGATTTCTAGTATTAACTTCATCTTCCATATGAGGAAGCTGAAGCTCAGGAAGACAACCATTGGCCTAAGTTCAGAGAGTTGTTTAGCATCAAAGCCTGGACTTGAGCCCTGGCCAAACTGAGTTGAAAAAGCGTGATCTTGCCTGGATGACAAAGGGAGAAACTCAACATAGAATTTTGAAATTAAAATGTCAATGGATGAGTTGTTTAATAATATCAGTGGATGGGCAGTTTAATATTATAGTGGAGAGCTGGAAAGATATTAGCTGAAATATTAGAAATATCTTTTGTGAGGGACAAGATAAAAATGCTCATTATCAATACTTCTAATAAAAATTAAACTATACGTCCTAGATAGCTTAATAAGACAAAACACACACACAGAGAAATTGAAGATATATGGATTGAAAAGGAAGGAAGAAACAAAACTTATTATTCTCTGATGATATCATTATCCACATATAAAACACAAAGGAATCTGTAGACAAATTATTAGAATGTTAAGAGAGTTTAGAAGGGTGACTAATTTACAAGAATCAATTGTTCTTCCATTTACCAGCAGCAGATAAATGCTGTATATACACACACACATATACATACACACATATGTACATACATACAGTTCCTAGGAATAAATATAATAAACAATATGTAAGAACATTATGGAGAAAATTTTTAAACTTTAAAAAACTTTTTAAAGGACCCAAGTAAGTAGAGAGATATACCATTTTCATGAATAGAAGAAATCAGATAAAGAAGAAAAATTTTCACAAAATGATCTATTAGATTCAATAATATTCTCTCCAAATTCCAACAGGATATTTCAAGGAATCTACATGCTTATAAAAATTTTATATGAAAAACAAAGAGGAAGAAATGGGTGAGAGTACTTTCCCAACCAACTATTAATGCTTATTTTAAATATGTATTAATAAAGACAGTAAAGTATTAGCACAGGATAAATAAAATGTCTAATGAAGCAAAATAAAGATCCCAGATATAGACCTTTATAATATGTAAGAACTTGTTATTTGAGAGAGATGGCATGTCCACCTATTGGGAAAAGAGCAGTTGTTCAATAAACAACGCTGGAACTATTGGTTACCCATAGCACACAAAATGCATCTTGACTCCTACCTCATATAACAAACAGAATTCAATTCCAATTGTATTAAAGATTTTTTGAAGCATGTGTTTAGATATTTAGAATTTTAAATATTTAGAAGGAAGTATTACAGAAGAGTATTATGATATTTATACAAGGAAGGATCTCCTTTTTATGTGATAAAAAGTACTAACAGTGAAAGAAAAGATTAATAAACCAAACTACATTAACATGTAGAACTTCCATTAAGAAAGTGAGAGAACAAGTCATGAACTGGGAGAAGATATTGCAATACATGTAATTCTCGAAGGATTATTTTAAAATAAGTACTCCTAGAAATCAAGAAAAAAATGGAAAAATATTCAAAATACATGAAAAGGCATTTCACAGAAGGGAAAAGCTGAATGGTCACTAAACATAAGAAAAAGTGATCAATCCTATTAGTAATCAAGGGAAATGCAAGTACAGATCACAGTGAGAAGGCATGCAATGTCCACTCAGTTGGCAAAGAAGTAAGAAGGCTGATGATACTATGTGTTGGTAAAGATGGGAATTCAATGGCAATTCTTATACATTGCTGGTGGGAAAAAATTTACCATTATCTGGTAAAGGTGACCGTTTACATGGACTATTACTTACAATTCCACTCCTGGGTACTTAGCATAGAGAGTCTCTTACACACACACACACACACACACACACACACACACACACACACACACACCAGGAAACATGTGCCTGAGTAGGATTATGCTTTATAACAAAATGCTGGACACAACCTCAGTTTCTATCAATAAAAAAATAAATAAATTCTGGGATATTCACACAAATGGTACATCACACAGCCATAAATGACTACTCAAGACAACTTGGATGAATCTTAGAAATGCCTTGTTAAGTTAACAAAGCTAGTGGCAGAAGACTACAAACACTATACTCTTCTTCTTAAGTTCAAACACAAGAAACAAATGAGAAAATAAGCAAAAACTCCATGGAAAACAAAATAATATATTCAGCACAGTGCTCTTCAAACTAAGGTGCATATGAATTGATTATTTATTAAATGCAGATTCTGATTCAATAGATCTGGGGCTGAGGTTCTGTATTTCTAATAAGCTCCCAGGTGACACCAATGCAACAGATCTGTGGACCATACTTAAGCAGCAAGATTTGATATGATTTGATTTGATTTTTTTAAAAGATTTTTTTGATGTGGACCATTTTTAAAATCTTTATTGAATTTGTTACAATATTGCTTCTGTTTTATGTTGTGGTTTTTTGGCCGAGAGGCGTGTGGGAATCTTAGCTCCCCGACCAGGGATCAAACCCGCACCTTCTGCATTGGAAGGCGAAGTCTTAACCACTGGATCTCCAGGGAAGTCCTAGCAAGATTTTAAAGAATACATACATATGTGATATTTTATGAAGAATTTAAAGGTAGAAAGGTTATGAAATTCATAAAATGTTGTACGGTTGTTACCTGGTGGGGAAGAAAGAGATGGTCAATGGGAGAAAGAAGATGCGATGTATTGACAATATTGTCGCTCAAAAATGATATGCTCTATAACCTATACATGTTACAAAGATTATTTTGTGCATATTGAATACTGCATAATAAAAACCCACAAACATCGACAGGGCAGAGAACCCACATTATCACCAACAGAACAGATAAAATGAGGAGGGTAGGAATAAGCAGCGGGCAGTGTGGAGCCAAATATTCCATATTTAGAAGAGATAGCTATAGGCTATGTTGTAAGCACGCTGTATTTGTAAACTCCCCAAAATAAATCACTGGACAAACTTTCCAAACTGTGGCAGCATAAAAAATGTGGGAAATCCAAATAGCATTCTGAGCTAAAAATAATTGCAAACTTCTTTAAAATAGAATTCATCTTTCAAAGTTTAACTTTTAAATTGATGCTGAAACAATAAAAAAATTTGTGAAAAGATATCTGTAGCTTTCAAACGCAAGGTAAGTGTGCTTCATTCTTTGGCTGTGATTGTCCATTCCTATATCCTTAAATATTTACCCCCTACATCACCTTGATCAGCAGAAAGTTTCCTTCCTAGGATCAGGAAGCATTTTAATTTCTCAAATATCTGCCATTAAAATATAACGTTCCTTATCATCTAACATTTTAGCCATCAGCAAACATCACAGCAGGGATTTGAAGCAACTAACAAGAACTCAAAATACGTGCCTAAGGATCAAGAAGTGGGGTTAGCAGAAAAGAGAGGAGAATTAAGATAATTTAAAATAGAATATGGATAGTGACAGAGAAAAAAATTGCTATCTTAATATAACCTCAGGTTCTCCAAACTGTTTTGATGTATAAAAAGTTGTGATACATCTCTGAATCATACACTCATCTAATATCTATCTGTTCTAAGGAGTAAACAGTATAGGACAACAGAGGTCAGGATGCCTCAATTCCAATGATAACTAATATTTATGGAGTTTACTCTGAGACAGGCATTGTTCTAACAGCTTTTCAAGAATTTATTACTATCCTCATTGTACAGATAACAAAACTGAGGCACAGAGAAGATAATAACATGTCAAAGGGAACACAGAGCTCTCCCTCTAGTTCCCTGATGCCTCTGCAGTTCCAGTACCTGCCCCTCTATTAGCATATCTTGTGGGCATGGATGTTCCTAATTTCCTCATGAATGGAATGGAATGTTCTAGTTAAGATGATGGGTATAGGGATCAAACAGAACTAATTTGAATCCCCAAAAGTTGTGTGATTTGGTGGCAAGTTTTGTAACTTTGCTGAGCCTTAGTTTTCTCATTTGTAAGAGGATAGTGACAAAATACACGACAGGATTTTGTGAGAATTAAATATAGTAATTCATGGAAAGCATTTAACTTGAGGCCTGCCATTTTATGCATGCAGTAAGAATTTGCTGTTATTGTTGTTATAACTATGATGATGATTATTAAATGAGATTATAAATTTAAACCCAGGTCTACTCCAGATCTTGTGCAAATACTGTGCTATACCATGTACATATAATATACATAAAAAGACAAATATTTTCTTTTTGTTGCTTTCTTCCACTCTTACCTCCCTGAATCAGACAGCAATTAAGTGTGGAAACACATTGAGAAGAGCTTCAACAGGAACCCAACTTTCAGGTGCCCAAACTAGAAACCTGTGATAGATAGGGAAATTCTCTCCCACTTCACAGGAATAATGTCATTCTAGGACTGATTGTTCAAGTTTAAATCATTAGCCTCCAAGGGGGGGTGGTGGTCTCTGAATATTGTTAGAAAAGTATCCAAGATCACCAAACTCAAATCTCACTGTAGCTCTTGCAGATATTAATTGAAAGGTGAATAAGCTTAGCTCATTATATCAAATGGCTTTTCCTCAAGTGATAACAAATATGTTATTTTTCAGCAGTACTACAGTTTGTCGTTAAGAACTGAGGTAAATAAGACTTCACAGGGGGTCCTGGCATTGAGGAAAGACTAGATTCTTAATCTGTCTTCAAGGAGTACATGCTCCTTCCAAACAAGAGAATTCAGATCAGTACCTGGGGTACACTCACAAACTAACTTGAATTGCAGCCCAGTTATTCCTTTTCTTTGTAAATGCAAAATTTTTAATGAAATAGTATCTTTTGAAAAAAATGGGGAAAAGGTGGTTTATTTCAACAGAAGTGTAAAATTTCCATGTAACTTGGTAAGTAGAATAGAAGAAAACAAGAACCTTGGGAGAGGTAAAAATGTATAGAATTCACAGTTCAAGGCAGACTCTCCAACATGCTCATTTTTAATGTTTGTGCTGGCTTACTCTATCTTCTTACAGCCTTGACACAATGATACAAGATTTTATTTATTTTGATCAATGTAGTTTTGACATAATGTTTGGAGGAAGGAGAAGGATCTGAACTATTATTCTCCTCAGCACGACACGACCATTTTCAAATAAATGGAAGAGCCGTGGTCTAATATTACTAAGGCTGAATAATTCCGCCCCACTCCCTGCCCCTGGCGCAGTGCATGGAAAACGGCAGATTTTCTTCATGCATAAATAATGGAAATATCATGTGAACACACTGAATTGTTTAGAAGGCTTTGTGGAGTGTGCCAAATGGAGATCTAGATTTATTTGCAAGTATCTTCTGTGCAGGTTCAAAGATAGGGACGAATTGACCAATTATAAACCACACATTGGGTTTTCAACACAGTTCTTCATCAGCATTGGGCAAATAACCCATAAATGGACAAAGGTATTCAGTCAAAATGGTCAAAACAGTAGTCTCACTGTATTTAAATATTATTTTTATTTTGAAAAGTATACCATTCATCATTATTAAGAAAATGGACACTACAGCCTGAAGCCCTGAGTTTCAGTACCAGCTCTGAGACTTTCTACATGTGTGACTGCAGGTAGTTTACATTAACCTCTTTATTAATTTCACATCTATAAGATGGGGGGGATAAGAGAACAACTTTGTAAAATACTGTAAGGATTAAATGAGAAGATAAATGTAAAAAGCTTAATACAGTATCTGGCATATAAGTAATATATGTATACAAAGGTACCCATATATATTATTTTATATATATGTGCATATATATACATTTATTACATATAATTTAGGAAATGAGGGAAATGGAGAACCAATAACCCCTACAGTGTCATGTTAGGTGCAGAGCTCTTGAAAATTATGAGCTGTGTCTAAGTAGTAGTAGGACTATGCCTTTAAGCCAGCAATGAATACTTTAGTGAAATAAAGAGCTGTTGTACCTTAAAAGTGAAGCTAGTTATGCCTTCTACTCTGCTTTTTTTCTACTTTTATTTCTATTCCATATGTGTTTTCTGGCATACGGAAAAGAAGGGAGAAAACTAACGTTTACTGAAGGTCTACTATATGTCAGATGTTGCTGTAATGGGCAGTTACTCATTTTATGGCAATTGATGGCCATGGCCTTTTCATCAGGTAGGTATTATTATTCCTACTTTACAGATAAGAAAGAGGTGTAAAATTTACACAACTAGAAAATACTGCAACTCAATTTCTAGACACTATTTATGTACTTCCAAAGCCTTTTACATTTCTTTATTTAAGGAATTTACCAAATCTAGTACTGGGTCAGGTTCCTATCTATTTTTAACCTGGAACCATTTCTTTAGGGAAACTATGCTAGGAAAAGTAGTTAGCTTTCTAAGCCAGTCTATTAGTCCACAATAGAAATACCATATATTACAGTAAAAGAGGGGTTGGCAAACTATGGCCATTGGACAGATCTAGCTTACCACCTGTTTTTGTAAATTAAGTATTATTGGCAAACAACAATATCTGTTCATTTACTGATTATCTAAGCATTTAACTGCTTTCACACTATAATGGCAGAGTTCAGTAGTCGTAACAGAGACTATACGTATAGCTCACAAAGTCTAAGATATTTACTCTATAGGTTTTTATATTGAGAAACAGTTGGCTAACTTCTAATGAATAAGGAAATATTTGATAAGTTCTGTCACTAACAAACCACCAATGTTCTCTCTATGAGGAAATAATCCCTGTCATATTGGGGCAAAAGTGAGTGTCAAGGTCCCAGACAGAAGACATATTCGGCAGCCTCCAAGTCAGCCCAAGAGGGGACCCAGGGCACGAGGCGGTGTGAACTCAAGAGAATAGTTCTGACTCAGGTAGTTCACCCCCAGGAAGAGCTCCTCTTCACAATTCCCAGCTGCCCAGCACAAATAAAGACCACTCGCCTTCTGTCTGCAGCCTTTCCTTGCTACTCCCTTTTCCCTTCAACTGAAACTTCTCTCAAGTCCTCTCTTTACCTGTCTTCCTTCATCCCTTTTGAGAAGTCAAAGCCTTCCCTCTTTCAATCAAACAGTCTTTTAAAGCATGAAGGAATATGATTATTTACCCTTAACTGAAACTGACTTATATGCAATGTTTTACCTCCTCAAGGCACTTGGATTTATTTATTTTCCTTCTCATGGTGGAACCAAGCACTTTGAAATTTCAGTAATTTTAGGCAATATGCATGTGAAAGAAACATTTCCAGTCCCCAATACCACATTATAGCTCACACTAACTCTAAAGGTAATCTATAAAAATACTCAGATGTTATTAACTGAAAGGCCAAGAAATCTGTTTACGTGTGTAAAGGAAGGTATGAAATAAAGAAACTCAAAAATTTTAAAAAGAAAGGGTGGAACTGGTTTTGGAAAACTTGTGTTGAGTATTGGTTACTGTTTCAGTGGAAGCACCATGACCCCAAAATTTGCATCAACCTGAGACTGAAAAATTTTTGATAATTATTATAATTTCTACTTAAAATTCATTTTTCTTGTACCTTTCATCACTACCATTCCTGATGGCTTAATGGCATAAGCTAGAACCTAACGGTGATTACCTCCTCAAGATTTTCTTATGACTTTGTCTTAGAAACAGCTGAGAATAAGGTCCAAGATTGTGTATTTTACCCACTATGGGCTATAATTCCAGTAACTATATTGTCCAAACCAAAAACTGGGGTTCATAGTCAGATAATTCTCTAGGAAAAGGAAACTATTATTACTTTTAAAAATTGAGATATAATTGACATATAACATTGTATTAGTTTCAGTGGTACAACATAATGATTCGATATGAGTACCTTATGAAATGATCACTAAAATAAGTCTAGTTAACATCCATCACCACACAGGTAATCTTTTTTCTTTGTGATGAGAACGTTTAAGATCTACTCTCTTAGCAACTTTCAAACATACAGTACAGTATTATTAACTATAGACACCATGCTGTACATTACATTCCCAGGACTTTTAATTATAATTATTTCCCCAACCCGAGGATGTAGGATAACCATAACGACAGAGATGTTCCAATACATTCCCTAGAGTTGCCCTCTTAGCTAAATGGGGAAGATGTGGATAACAGAATTCTACATCTATTTTCAAAAACTAATGATGAAAGGAATTCAGGAACCTTGACTAGAGTTAAATCCATAGTGGGAAAAATAAGCATTAGAATATATTTGAATATAATACAAAATGGTAGATTAATTTTTCTGGATTTCTTTTTTATCTATGTGTGTTACCATATTCATTATTTCATATTATATTTTCTCCTTAGTTCACACTTGGGCATTATTTTTATATGCATGACTCTTTTAGGTGAATTAATTGACTAGCAAATCTAGTTGTAAAAAAAAATTATCCAATATGTTGAATTAAATACATTAATATCATCTTAGACTATGTCTTCCCTTTGATTTTGTATATCCAAACATTTCTAAGTGTTATCAATTCTTCCCTAACTGTATATTTTACAGTCATCATTTCCTTTTCATTGCTACTTCCAAAATTATAGTATAAACCTTAATTCTTGGATTATTATGACAGCATTTTAATTTAGTATTATTCAAAATTGTGGTTTGAAGACCACTTAAATCAGAATCACATTGATCCTTGTTTAGATAGAGATTAAAGGCCCTCTCCAGACTTAATCAGAATCTCTGGAGTAAGGCTCAGGAATCTGCAATTTTAATAAGCTCCCTAGGTGGATTCTTAAGCACATTCAAGTTTAAGAACCACTATTCAAACTGCTTTCTTCCTTTCTAATCTCTCCCTAGTTTCAGGAAAGTGTGAGCACTTCTATCAGGTTCGTCATTCTAATGCACTTTCCTTGTCCCTCCACTCTGTAGAGGTTCTACCATGATTTACCATTATTCTCAGGATGAAGTCCAAATGGCTCATCTTGGCAATCAAGGACCCCCACAAGATAGTCAGGAACTACTTTTGTAGTCCTCCACTGTCTCCCGTAGATGACAAGCTAATTCCTAGTTTCATGCATTCAACTCTTTTTTAATTTCCCCCACCTCCAGCTTGGAACACTTTCTACTTACTTCAACTCCAATCCAATTGCAATGCAACCCAAAAGCAAGGCAATTCCAAGTTTTTCCATGGTGCCTTCCTTGATCTTTCCTTTCTGTGAGCTCATATCATTTATTGTTCATACTATTCACATGGCACTTAATCACAGACTGCCTGTGCCTCTTCTTGAATTGTCATTTAATTTTTAATGTATGTGTGTCTCATTTTCACACTTTGATCATGAAATTTCTGAGGATGAGAATATTGTGTATCTAACTGTGCTGCAAGCATACCTATAAACAATGAATAAATGTTTTTGAAATGACTAAATAAATTAAAAATTGATTAAGTCTCCATTGACTTAACCAATTATTTGGCTGATAGAGATGATTCTTTTGGAATTGCACATATCCTGCATTGAGATTCCCTAATTTTACTAGCTTACACTTCTCTCATTTTCATTTGCCAAAGAGAGCTATTCATGACAATGGAATTAATCCCAAATCAGACAAAATGCCAGCAATAGAAGCATTAACACTCTAGTCCAAATATCATATGAAGATCTTGGTGGCTGGTTCAACTGTGAAGTAGAACTTGAAGTTATAAGCATCACTCTGGCCAGTCACATAATCACAAAATGCCTCATTTCTCAGTTACAGCTCTCAACACCCCAAATAGATGCTGGTAATTTAGTTGTATGGCTCTCATATCACCACAGAGCCCACATTCCCTATTGGTATCATTTAACCATAATACTTATAATTGCAAATATCTCCTTGCCTCCAAAGGATACCTGTCTAAAACACAAAGTCAGAATTCACAATGCAGTAGACTACATGATGTAGGGCTAGGGTCCACACTACAGTCTGTCAGGGACTAGACAATAAGCTAGCTGAAGGATTAGCAAAGGAGCATTGGCTGACTGAAAGATTGGCTTATCTGTCTATCAGAATCTAATGTCCACCCTATTAAACACTGTAAAGCAATTTGAGCTATTCTAATGAGACTATTTGGACAATAACTGATAAACTTTGCATCTAAATGGTCTTTTGATGAGGCCTAATTTACACAATGATCCCTTTTTTAAGACATTTAAAGTAATGCATTATAGCAATGTCTATGTCCTTAGTTTCTATGACCAAAACATACAAATTCTCTACTTGAATGGGTAATTTATTTTTTGTATGAATTATAATTATTTTAATGTTTTATAAGGCTCACAATAATTTCGTTATTATTGCTATTTAAATTTTCATAGAATTTTCCTTTTTTCAATTGACAAATTATAAGGGGAGTCTTTGGAGTAATAAAAATTTAGTTCAAAACCCAGCTCTGCCACTATCAGTACGAATCTGGGTATGTTGTCTACTCCTCTGAGGTTAATTTCCCTAAGATGTTTAAAAAAAAAGGAATAATAATTTCTACATGAAAGAACTGTAGTAAGGATATAATGATACATGAATGGGTTGAAAACTGCACTTGCCATATAGTTATTTATTGTCTTCTTCCCCCTAAAATTCAATGAGAGAAGAGCTGGTACATGGTAGGTATTAAGAAATCATTTGCTGAATTAATATACTTAACCCATTTTACTGACCAGAAAAAAATATTAAAGCTGATTTTTCTATATTTTAATCTAACTCATCTAAAATACTTGAGTAAAATATTTCTTGGAAGGGAAAACATTAATAAATTAGTCCTTTCTTCTTTTAGATGCAGGAAAGCAAGAATGCGCTTGGTAATGGGAGATGCATATCATCATCAAACTAATAAACATATTGTGATCAATATGTTTATCACAGAGTAGTCTAACAATATCAAAACGCCTGGGCACATTACCCTGACGCCCTATGAAGATCAGGTCAGTTAATCTGGTGCTTTATTAATGACCCATGATGAGGCTGGAAGGGAGTCCACATTTGTGAGTTCCACACTCTTGGATCCCTAACGGTTTTTAATCATTTATACAAATATAAGCAGTAACAGAGATCACAACATTCATTTATTAAACAAATGATTTTTGAGCGCCAGCTAACTGCCAGGAAATGTTCTAGTCACTGGGGATATAGCAGTGAACAACACAATCAGGTTGGCTACCATCTGTATTTAATGTAGTGAGGTGAACAATAAACACATTATATATAAAAACACAAACACTCCAGAAAGAAAATGGTGAGGCATGCTATTCTGAGAATTAAAATAAGGGATGTACTAGCAGGTGACTGAAGGCTGCTTTAGATTGGGTTGCCAAGGAAGAGCTCTCTGAGTAAGTGACTTTTAGGCTGAGATCCAAATGACATGGAGGAGGAACCAGGAATACAAACATCAGGAGGAAATCATTACAGAGGGAGCAAGTAGGCTAGTATGGCAGCCTTAAAGAATGGTTTGGCCAGTTTGAATGAATGGACACCAAGTTATTGTAGATGAGATTAAATCAAGCCAGCAACTATTCAAGTACGTGGGGAATATTTGTTTTCCCACTGTTATACGGAAGGTGTTAGATGAGACAACTGCCAAGGAACATTTTCTACTTAAAAAAACTGCAAAATTTCTATGGTCAAGATGGTTTGATTAATCCCAATTGTACTCTTTATGAAACACTGGATCTTTCAAGTACTTTGGTAGACAATTCCCAGAGCCTGACACTTCTGGCCTCATGAGTCTGTAGATGTGGCAGTTGTTATAATGTTCTGTGAGTAGAAAAGGGAAATGCAACTCCTTTTCATGTGTGTGAGAGAGCCAGACAAATACATTTAAAATTTGCATTAATAAAACTTCTACTGAAGAGAGAAAAAAGAAAGATATACAAAATTTAATATATAAAAAGTAAAATAAGGCTGTGGTCCAGAACCTTAATTATAAATATTAGGGCTTTTGTGGAAACAACTCAGGTAATTACTTTCTGTGACAATAAAGATACTAAATTTTCAGAGTATAGAAAATATAGCATACTTGTGTTTGTCTACCTAGAGTATAATATGTATATTTCTCTGTAGAAATTTGGAGTTACAATTGATATGTTGACTCCCACTTGTGCAAATCAGTTGTAAAAATAGCTTCTGTATACTTTAAATATTTAATATTTTAAAAAGAAAATAAAACTTGGTGGAACAAACATGAAATGCCAATACTGGGATCAAGGATAGTAATAGCCTTAAAGTGCGATCAGAGTAATGTCAGAATTTTTTGGCATGTAGTTGTAATTTTTAAGAGACACCATTTATCCTTTGCTACATCCAATATTAAAAACCATATGATAACAAGCCATCAGATAACATCTATATACTATTTCTATATTTCTATTCTATTTCTCTATGCATGTCTAATAGAATAAACTATATTTATATTTCTTAAATATATTTTAAGGATAGGGTGGGTTACCTTGGGTATAATACATACACTTCTCTACAGAAATTCTGAATTAGAATTGACATGATCCCACTTGTGCAAATCAGTTGTAAAAATGATTTATTTAATTAAACGACATTTAAGTAATAGGAATAATTACTACATATTCTGGATACTGGAGTATGGCATAAAAATAACCAAATTCTTATCATCCTTGAAATAGACAAGAGACAATAAGCAAATTCTATCAGGTGATGATAAGTTCTGCAGAGAAAAATAAAGACATGGGGAATAAAAAATGCGGGAGAGGAAACTGTACAGTCTATGTGGTCAGAAAAATCCTCTGTGATAATGTGGTATTTGAGCTGAGACCTGGGGGGAACTAAGGAAAAGCATTAGAGGCAGAGAGGATGGTCAGTACAAAGTCCCTGAGGCAGGGCAGGACAGCAAAAGTAGGCCTGTGTGACTGGAGTGGGCTGAGCAAGTGAGGGATGAGGGGAGATAAAGTTGAGCTCGGGTGCTGTGTATGTGTGTATTTGTGAGGTTTTGTCTTTGACTCAGAATGAGATGGAAGCCCTTGGCAGGTTTTGAGAACAGAAATGTCACAGTCTGAGTTACATATTAAGAGGCTCACACTCTGGCTGCCAAGTTAAGAACAGATCATGGAGTGGCAAGTATGGAGGTAGAGATACAGACAGGAAGCTATTTCAATCATTGATCTGAGAATTAACTGACCAGGTTTGAAGAAGTAGTTGGGAAGATGGTGAGAATCGTCAAGGTTTAGCTATATTTTGCTTGCAGAATGGATGTCGTGTGTCAAGAAGAAAGGAAATCAAAACCATTTGGTCTTAGCAGCTAGAATTATGATGCTCCTGTTCAGTGAGGTTAGGGTGCTGAGGGAGCCCCAGGTTAGGAGACTGTAAATTCAGAGTATGTTTTAGGGCAGATTAGGTTTAAGACATCTATTAGTTCTTCAAGAAGAGTGCAGAAAATATAGTGTACTTGTGTTTGTCTATGGGTATAATATTTACATTTCCTTATAGAAATTCTGTATTAGGATTGACATATTGACTCCCATTTGTGGTTGGGGCTAGAGAAATAGGTTTATGAGTTGTTGTCAGTGGGCAACCAGCTAAGGCAGGACTACAGAGAGTGAAGGGAAAGTTTGAAGACTGAGTTTGGTAAATTACAAGGAACCAAATTGAGTTTGGTAAATTAGGAGGACCCTGGGGAAAGGACAGTGCATAGAAAGAGGAATAAGAAATAGAAACCATCCTAGAAACCAAGGGAAGGGATGGTTCAATCACACATAAGATCATTTTGAAATTTATTGCCAGTAACTGACATTAGGTAGTTGCTTAAGAGGACTCAATAACTTGATAAGCCTACATCTTGGAGAACCCTGGGAATAAGCTTTTTAGCAGCTGCAGCCTTCAGTAGACCTTGGAAAGGAATATGGTTTGCCTTAGTGTTAGGACAGTTTGGGCATGAAGACCACAATTTTATATTATTTCTGGATTGTAATGCAAATAATTGGCATTGTTCTTGTTGTTTTCCCAATTATGTGAGACTAAACATCCTCTCATACATTTTTCCTCACTAGGGACTATAGCATTGCATTATGTTAGGAATGTATCAATTTCCTCCTCATATTTGTGTAATTTATTCTTAATAGGAAATATGAGTAAATCATATATTTCTCTGAAGGTAATTTTCACTTCTTAAAAATGCTTATCTCTTTTTGGTGACATGAATTATCAAGAATATTATCACTCCAGAAAAACAAAGTGGGGTGTTTGCTTGTACATAATCCCTTAAGTCAAGTAGTATTTTTTGGTTGTTACTACTTGACAATGTCTACAACAAGAAAACAAAAGTATGCATATATACAACTGAAGTAAAAGAATGAGCTATTCTGCCTTTAATTATATTTTTACCAGAAGTCTTCTTAATATGAGAAAAATTTACCTCATGCAACCAAGTTTAGGCAAAAAAATTTTTAAAAAGAAACAGATGCACACATACAATGAGCAATAAGAAATATAGTAACTCCGGTCAAAATAATATGTGCCAATTGCACTTGTCAAAAGAACTGTAGGGAAATAAGAGTTTTCCCAGCATGAAATCAATGCATTTAATAACTAGAATCTGACAAGCCAACTGAAGTTACATATAATTCAACTTTAAAACCTGCTTAAAGGACCATTAATCAAATAGTTGCTTCACTAATTGTTAACACTGATATTATGTTTGAAATTTTTTTTGATGGTTCTGCATATTACCAAGTTTTAGTAAATAGTTTTAAGAAACACTGCAAACAGATTGGCAATATAGTATGTTTCACAAACCTATGAAACTAAACAGATTACTTCTTAAAGATGTCTTTCATTACGGATAAACAGAATGAGCGAAGGTCAAAGGAGACGGGGGAAAAAGCAGCATATAGACTGAATTCTATATTGACACGCATGACTGGCTAGCATGGTACTCAAGAGGCCAGTCACAGGTTTGATTTTGATATGTGTCAATTAACCTCATTCTGTTTCATGTTTCTAAGCTGAATTCTAACCATCACCAGCTGACTCACAGCTCAGCTGGTCTCAGTGGGAACTAGGTCAAATAATTTGTATGGATCAACACAACGTTTTAACTACTTCTGAAGAAACCATTTTAAAGGGTTCAGCCTTCTCACAGGAGTACACTAATCACCTTCTCTAAGAAATGGAAGTCAATTCATTACTTAGGAGTCATAAGAGGCAGTGAAAGGGCATTGAACTTTGATATAGAAGACCTAGGTTCCAGTTCCAGTTCCAGGTTCCCTAAATTTATGACCTAAAATATGTTAATTAAACTCTCGGACTTTTAATGTCCTCATTCACTAATTATTCTATATTAATACTCTTCCAGCCTCAACCTGAGAATTAAGAGCATCAAGTGAAATGTGACTTGGTCACCCTTGTGTTTCTATATTCTAGAATATAGTTAATGCTTGCTTAATAAGTACTGCTGACTAAATTTAGAATGAATTTGGAAGACAGGAGCACGCTATTCCAATGAAAGTTATTTTACCTAAATGACCATTTGTAGACATTTAATGTAACTTAATATACTTGCCAATATAGATTTTGTTATATAAAAATAAAAATAAAATATTTATTAAAATCATATAGAACAAAATGTTACATAATCACATCTCCTCTTACAAACTCCCATAAACAGTAAATGTAATTAAAATATGCTTATGTAGAAAATCAAAATGTATAATCAGTCTTCTAAATGTAATCACTTTCTAAAATGATAATCTAATGACCTATGATTTTATAATACATATACATCAGTACATCAGTCCTACAAAAAGGAGGAAAACGGTGGGATAAATTTTGGGGGGAAATAGCATTATATACAATATGGACAGAAATATAACCATCATTTGAGAGAAAATGTGTTTCCGACATGGTCTGGAATATAAATAATATTAGAAAAAAAACATATAGTCAAGTCAGTTCTTGGTATACTTTGTCTCTACTTTAAAACACGTGTGTGTGTGTGTGTGTGTATGTATGTGCACGTATTATTTTATAAAGAGGCACCTGTTTATGCAACAGTTAAATGCCATTCAAACAATTGATTATTTAAAGTTGATTATCTGATTACTTGGAAACCTTTCAAACATGCCCAGAACTGGAATAGATTTTATTTTCTGGAATGTGGCATTAAAGTAGCCCCCTTGATATTCACAGCTGTGTGTAATTCCCTCATCCTGAGTATGAACTGTAACTTGCTTCTAACAAACAAAATATGGCAAAGGTGATGGGTTGTCTCTCCTTACATTATGTTATATGAAATTAAGTCATGCTAGCAAACTTGCTTTATTTCTATTTTTCTTTGAAGAAATGAGCTACTGTGTTGTAAAGGGTTTACAGAGAGGGCAACCTAGAAATTAACTGAGCACAGCTTCTAGGAGCTGATAGTGACTTCTAAGTGACAGCCACCAAGAAGCTAGGACCCTCAGTCTTATAGTTGCAAGGAAGTTAATTCTGCCAAAACATAAGTGAATTAGGAAGTGGATCCAGCTCCAGTCAAGCCTCCAGATGAGAACTGAGCCCTGGCTGACACCTTGATTGCAACCTTGCAGAGAATCCACCTAAGCAATTCCTGGACTCCCAACTCTTAGAAACTGTACGATAATAAATGTGCTTTAAGCCACTAAATTTATGGTAATTTGTTACACACCAATAAAAAACTAATACATGGAATATTTGAGGAAGTGAAATCATTCTGACAAATATCACAGACAGACTCAAAAATCACATACATATATGCATCAAGTCACATAAATATAAGCAAACTGTCTTTTGGGGAGAAAAGAGCAGAATTTAGTAACAACAACATCTTTTTTGAAAACTGGTTGAATTCAAATTAAAAACTTTTTCTTTCTAATAATTTATAGCTGATAGATTCCACAAACTACTTCGTAAGCTGGTTGATAACATCAACAATCTGCTAAGTTTATATACATGAAACAGCCAATTGCCAATTCCAATCTAAGAGTTTCATCTTGGCTTTAGGATGTGTGTTTGGAGTAAGGCTATAGACATATTCTTGAGCCTGGAGCAGGGCTATATTACTCAATTCTCACCTTCCCTCCTCTAACCCAAGTCTTTCCTAGGGACCAATTAAATCCACACCATGCAATCTGCATGGACTTTCTACAAGAAAGTCTTTCTTTCATCAAATGTGCCAATTCCTGATTATCAAGCAAACTGCCTTAACTATAGCTGTGCTTTACTAATAAATGCCTTTCAGATCAGATGTACATCCTTTGAAAGCCATATCTGGAATTCTTCTATCCGGTCTGATTTAGGTACTTTTCATCTGTACTTGAAGAATACTCCATGCAAATCACTGGACCTGGTAATCATGCATTTACTGTTCCATTTCTTCCTTCTTGAGGGAGAGAACTCGCATAGTTTTCTTCTGTTTTCAGTTCAGGGCTTGGCACATAGTAGACATTTAATGAATATTTAAGAACTTTTATTTTTCAAAATGATTTTACACATAAATGCACACACATTTTAACCTCACAAATATCCAGTTGGTAACCTGGCAAAGATTAATTTGTAAATGTGTTGGTCTCTTTAGTCATAGAGCAGATGATTTCTGATAACATTTCCCCTTTATTAAATGAGGCATATTATATATATATATTTATTTAACACACATGGTAAATTTTAATTAACTTTCTCTAACAACCAAAGATGCAGGGAAGAACAACTTAACTAAGATTATATAAAATGAACTTTTATTGTTTAAATGTTAAACACATGCACTGAATCCATAAATAAAATTCAGACAAAACCTTATACTGAGCTAGTGAAAACAACCTGTGCTGAGGCATTGATGAGCCTCATGAAGAGACATACCTCTTGTATATTGGTTCTCCTCTAAATAAAACCCTGTCATCAGCTTCAATATCCTACCCTGGTTCAAAACCTATATAACCCTATATGGCCCTAGATAATAACTAATACCAAAATGGATAAGCTAATAATTATCAATTTGCAATTCTTATTTCTGCCATTTCCCAAGCCCATACTTCACAGGAAAGAACAACTATCTATCACAATCACTATTTTTGTTCCTATATACCCCATCCTAGGGAAGTGCTGAAGTGCTGGATATATAATTCTCCTTCAATGTAAATGGGCTGTGTTGAGGTACTTGATGTTTGCAGCTAAAATATATATCGGCTGAGTAATATTCTGTTGCATATATGTACCACATCTTCTTTACCCAAATTACCCAGCCATAAAAATGAACAAAATAATGCCATTTGCAGCAACATGAATGGGCCTAGAGACTGTTATACTGAGTGAAGTAAGTCAGACAGAAAAAGACAAATATCATATGATATTGCTTATATGTGGAATCTAAAATAAAAGGGGTACAAAGGAACCTATTACAAAATAGAAGTAGAGTTACAGATGTAGAAAACAAACTTATGCTTACCAGGGGATGGCGGGGGAGGGATAAACTGGGAGACTGGGATTGACATATACACAGTACTATGTATAAAATAGATAACTAATAAGAACCTGCTGTATAGCACAGGGAACTCTACTCAATACTCTGTAATGGCCTATATGGGAAAAGAATCTTAAAAAAAATGAGTGGATATATGTATATGTATAACTGATCGACTTTGCTGTACATCTGAAACTAACACATCCAAAAAAAATTAAATATATATATATGAACACAGTATTCAACTGAACTATAAAGATGCTTTTGTCTCCCTGGCTTTGAAGTAGTAATATGTAACATCTAGGGTAAGTTAGAAATCCACTTCATTATGGAATGGTGGTTTAGGGCACAGACTCTGGAGTCAGATTACCAAGGTTTGAATCCTGGCTCTGCTGCTTATTAGCTGTGTGCCTTTTGGTGAGTTATTTAACTTCTCTAAGCTTCAGTTTATTCATCTGTAAAGGGATAACTAAAGCGCCTAAGGCATAGAATTGGTGCGAACATGAAATGTGGTAATGGGTATATAATGTTAAGAAGAGTGTGTGGCACATAAAGAGCCTTCACTAAATGTTAGCGATTAATAGCCCATCTCATGCATACTCCCCTCTGACGTCAACACTTCAAACTGGGCAGCATATCAAATGTAACAATTGAAACATTACCATTATCATGGTTACTAAAGATATAAGGGTTTAAGATGACTAATAATATTCTTTTGATAACCTAAGAAGTAATTTTAACATTAATCTTTAGAGAATGGCATTGAAGCTATACTGGAAAACTCAAAACAGTAAAAACAAAAATGAGCTAAAACAAGACTAAAGATGAAAATGGCAATGGACAGGGAGAAGACTGATTTCCTGAAGGAAACTATGGATAAACAAGAAAGTGTGAGAACCTAGAAAAAACACATAGAAAATCAAAAAGGGCATTTAAATTCTGTCTAGCCACACTTTCAAATAATCCTCCTTAAAGAATTTTGCCAGATGTTTGAGAGAAATATCAAAACCGAGATTTCAGTAAGAGCTTACTTTTATCTTCTAAAAAAGGTATATTCTATTTCATGGACAAGCTATCAGTATTAATAAAACTTCAAGCCCTCAAGGACATTAAGTTATACTAAGTTCCACAGAATTGCACTTTCTGAATTTATGAGCACTTTTTCCCATTATAATCATAAAATACAATGTACCATCACTGTGAACTCTCAGTAGCATCTGTTTTAGACTGTTTTGAGGTGAAATCACTGAAATATTGTTGAGAAATGGTTAATAACACTGATAACAAGGTTTAAGTTGAGATTAGTTTGTAATTTTTAGTGATTTTTTTTGTACTAAGGAAAACAACTTCAAACATTTCACATATATTTTCTCTTACAGAAAACTTTCCCAAAGCCACAGTCCAAATATTTTATCTTCTTTATAAAGTACAGACATTATCTCATGTTTAAAAAAACCTCAAAATATTGTCCCATGTTCAAAATAATTTGGGTACAAAATGCATTTTTTAAACATATGAAGTTTCTCTAAAAGGAAAATGATACTAATGACTATGTATTCATAATATTAATAGTGGTATTTAGTCATATTAAACATAAGGCCCAACTTTTAAAATTAAAAGTTGAAGTTATGAATTTGTGAATTTCAACAAAATGAAACAGGGTAGATTTGGAAACTATACTCTTAAATATATGATATTGATTCCTAGGGAAAAAAAAAACAACATAGGTTATTAAGCATCTCACTGATAGTATTTCAAGGAGTATGCAGTGAACACTTGAGATAACACTCAGAGCAAGTCATGTTCAACTAACCTCAATTCCTTTTTTGATACAATTTTAGATTCGAGGAAGGTTTAAGAGGTATTCATTTCAGCAAGCTCCTGACAGCCTTCCATGACATCCTTATGGATAAATTGTGAAATGTGATATGGATGACTGTGCTGTTGGGTGAATTAATCGCTGGTTCCTGGCTGAACACTGTATTCAGAGTATTACTAAATAGCTTGGGATCAACTTGGAAACACGATTCAAATAAAGTCTAGGATTTCAATTCTATATTTTTATCAATGACTTGGGTGGAGATAAGGAAGGTTGGTTTATCAATTCTGTGGGTAACAAAACAAAATATATTGTAGACTAAAAGCTATTTTGAAATTTTGAAGGAATCAAGAAAATCGAAATTCAACATATATACTTGTAAACTTCTACATTTAGTTCAAAGAAAAATAAAAAAATTATAATAAGAGAGAGATCTGGCTTTAAGCAGCTTTTATGAGAACTAACATATAAGATGCAGTACACTGAAATTGTAATAGTTAAGCCGTCTTAGATGGCATTCAAGGAAAAGAACCCTCACAATGGGTAAAAGGCACTTTACTGTACTCTGTGTTGGTCAGATTGTATCTGGACTATCATGCTTATTTCTAATTTATTCTTTAATACCAGAAAACTATGGACAGCCCAGATATCAAAACCAATATTTGGAAGAATAATAAAAACTATGTGTGCTTGTGTCTGGTGTTTACTGGCTCTAAAATGCTTGTTTGTTGTATGAATACTTGATGGATGAATAAAGAGGAAGTTTGGAAAGGAGTAGAAAATAGGGAGAGGATGAAGAAATTAAGGATGGATATATTGAAGAAGGAACTTATCAGGAATAAAAATCATGGCTTCTCCTCTATGTATCCACTGGACTTAGCGAGCAGAGCACATGGAATAGAGAGGCCTACTGTTACTCCAGAGAAGTACTAGCTACAAACTGTCAACATTACCAAGAGGCAGAAGAATGAGACATAAAGAAAGACTGCATAACCATCAATGTCCTCTAACTGTGGGATAAGGCTGCCTTGTGAAGTAGTGAGTCATTGGAAGTATTCAAAGCCAGGTGGGCTGGCCTTCAGTAGAGGGATACTAGAGAGTGGGGCATACTCCAGAGAGAAACATGAAAAACCACAGACTCTGCCTTCAACTGTCCGGGTGGAAGACAGATTTGCAACAATTAGAAAATACATAGGCGACTGCCATAATTGAGATATAGCAGCACAGAAGAAGGAGGCTTCAGTTTATGTAGAGCTGGTTAACACTTGAAACTGAAGGATGAGTGCATTTCGCTAGTTTGATGACACTTCTGCCTCTGAAAGCCTTTGAGCTGTAGTTCCCCCTGCCTAAAGTTATCCTCCCCTCCATATTCTGTCCCTACTCCACAACACATGTTTTTCTTTCGCTCCTACCTAAATTTTTCTGTTTTCTTTCTTTCTTTGATCTCTTAAAGCATGCTTCAAGATCCAGTTTAAATGTTTCCTCAAATGCCAAGCCTCTCATGACTACCTGGGCCTCCTTGAGCTACTCTTCTCTTTACTCCCAAACCTGGTAAGTGAAACTAATTCATCAACATACAATGTGAATGTGGTAAATACCATCCTGCATTTGGTCAATGAAATTCTTGTAACAGAATGTAAACCGGCAGCCAGACAAAGTACATTGCAGTATATAGTATGAAGCTACCAGTGCGGTTAGGTTTGTATATACCAAAAGAAAGTACACATAAATTCTCATACTTTAGGAAGACACACGTGAATGAGAACATCAACAAAGTATATTGTCCACATTTATTAACTAGAAATCTTGGAACTCAGTAATTTTTTTCCCTCAAAGACACTTGGTTTGATTCAAGTGCTGCTTCCTGAAATCAGGTGCAGGTGCTAATTAGTCTCAAAGAATGTAAATCTAGAGAGGAAGTTAAATGGAGAACATATGGAATAGAAACGTCACCAAAACAAAGGTTCTTTTTGATGATATGCATGGTTTAAAAAGTTTCAAAATAAGAATGCGAGCTGGTGGATGGGAATGTTCCACATCTCTCATACTGAAATAAAGCTGCCAAGACGAAGCATTTATTACTAAGAAATGTGATTGTCTAGTTGTTCGGTGCTTGAATACTTATGAAGTTTACAGTTTGCATGCAGCATTTCCATAAACCACCTTGATTAATGAATTTAATTGTAAATGTTATGAGCTGATTTCTTAAACTGTATTTCATTTTGTTTATGTGCTTGGTATAAAAGTAAATTTTCAGACTGAATCATGCTCAGTGGATTTGAATTGGGTGACAAGCTGTAGAGCTGTATGATGTGAGCAGTGTGTTAGTGAATATGACTGTGTGAATATGGAGTTTGACCAAAGATTTGGAGGGCTCAGCACCAGGTTTCCTGACCTGATCTACACCCTGAGTTGACCCAGGAGGCTACCCAGGGGACTTGGTAAATAAGCACCAAGACCAGATATTAAAAATGAAAAGACTGATATGAAATTCTCCTTCAAGACAGTTCTTTGGATATACAGAATCTGATGGAGAGGGAATTTCACAACTTTTGAGTTTATAAATAGGGATAAAGGATGGAAATAATGGAAGAAGCTTGTTGATCATTTTTCCTACCCCCTTGGGACTTATTTTGTCCTGTAAAAGGTTGAAACAGAACAAATATGGGCTTGATACCAGGCCACAAATCTCTCATCCTATTCCTGGAACTACCTCTGTCTCTCTCTTTATCTTTTAGTATAAAATTTGACACCCCCACAGGTCTAGACATTAAAATGCTACGTCTTTCATTAGATCAGATATCCTTGCTCATTTTTACAACTACCATCCCCAAATGGAAGCAAAGTCAAAAAATTTAGTGGACATTAACATTTTTGGCTACAGTTAAAAGAGTTTCAATAAAGATTCTTTCCTGGGTCATGAAAAGATCGATGCATTTAAAGACTCTCTCTCTCTCTGTAGGTGTGTGTGTATTTACTTTTTACAATCTGAAAATGCACTAATTTCATATGTATTCATATGAAAATTAATCTTCTTTTAATACTCGTACTATATGTTACTCATATCAGCTTAGCTTACTACAGGCCAGAAAAGTATAATCTTGAAAAAGTTTAGACATTTTTACGGCACCTCCCCAGTCCTCAGAAAAATTATAATATTGGTCTTAGCAATCCCTGAAGAATCTCATGTACACCCTTTTCTATCTAGAGAAAAGGAACCCCATCCATACCCATTTAGTCATACCATTTTTTCTTTTTTTAGGTCAATTCTTTTGCATCTCAAAACACACCATCTTCGTACCCATTCCATTTTGATTAACTCTAAAAAAAAATAGCCTTTGGTACAAAACTTTTAAATAATTTAAGTATATTTTATTTACAATATTTTTCTTTATTCAAAATTGGTCCCTGCCCCACAGAATCCTAAAAATTAGACATTACATCCTCTTTAACATTATTTTCCCCAATATGTTGTGTCTAAAAATGTGAAAAGATCTAGGCAAGCACATGGGCACTTGGTTAATAACATGCAAATGCATTTGTCTATGAAATCTTGATATCCGTATTTATTCCCATCATATTTGGAGACAATTTCTCCATCCTGATGGACTATCAGTGGACCTGACTCAAGCATAGTTATTACACAAGCCAAGCCCATCTTACAAAAAAGGCCAGAAAAGAATTGGATACCCCTTCCCTTGGAAAATGCTTCTCTTCAAAGTCAATGAATAAGGAAGCTCTAGCTATCTCTGTTTGGAAGTCATAACGTAAGCTTGAGCAGTGCAGTCAAATAGTGCTGAAGGAATGTTGGTTTCATGCAAATACAGCCTTTGAGCATGGTATGTCTTTGACAAGAACACAGCCTTAGTCCAAACGAAACTGTAGTGGATTGAAAATTGACCCCATGAAAGATACATCCACCTGGAACCTGTGAATGTGAACTTATTTGGAAAAAAGGATCTTTGCAGATGCAATTAAGTTAAAGATCCTGAGATATCATCCTGGATTAGGGTGGACCCTAAATCCAATTATATGTCCTTAGAAGAGAAGAGAAGGGAAGAGGAGAAACACTCAGAGAAAAGGGCCATATGATGACAAAGATGTTGGTTATGTGTCCACAAGCCAAAGAACACCTGGAGCCACCAGAAGCTAGGAGAGAGGCCAGAAATGGAATTTCCCCTAAAACCTCCAGGATGAACGAGTCTTGCCGACAACTTGATTACAGACTTCTGATCTCCAGAACTGTCAGAGAATAAATTTCTGTTGTTTAAAGCCATCCTTATTGTGATAATTTGCTATGGCAGCCTTGGAAAACTAACATGGAATCAATCTTATCCTGGGGTCTGAACTCTTCCAATGTTACCTATGCTGAGAAAGGTGCAGAAAACCAGGTGGGGTGGATGTACATTTGCTCAAGGAGAGGGTGCTAGGGATGCTGTATTCAGAAGCAAAAGCAGAAATTTTACTTAGAGTCATTGAAAGTAATGACCGTTTTGAACAACATTATGCTAAAATATGGCTAAATGAACTTTCATTTATAAGTTAAAGTACTGGCAGTTTTAGGTTCCAAGCAAGAGAAACAAAAGAAAAAAGCTTTATGCAGGATCACAGTGATTGCCATAACAAATGTAACAGATTTCTAATATTTCAGAAATTCTTACTCTTGTCATTTCTTTTTTTAAAAAGTTTTTAGAGGAGAACAAAAAACTGCATTGAGGTGAAATGTTCCATATTTATTTTGCCATTCACAAAGTAAACATCCTTGGGGAATATGAATTTTAATCTCTGTAATACTTTTCAAGAAGAGAGAATTCTGCAAAATATTTACTTATCTTTCCCATTTTGCCTCCTGACATGTTTGTGCAAGGAAAACTTTATATATGACAATTGCAAAGTTTAAATTATGTTTATGATCATTTCCATGTTTTTTTAAAAAGTTGATTTAGCCTTATTTTGTTACATAAAAAAGTGAATAAAAGTTACAAAAATATGTTGAGTAATTTGGTTTACATGCTTTTCTGATCTTGTCACACATTCTAAATTGTACCATTAAAAGCTACTTTATTTTTAGAAACCATCCACATTCAGGTAAATCACATATTAAAAGCATAACCATTATGACTTTCGTGACCATATAAATATGGTCACTGCTATCAAAGAGCTTTCTACCTAATATCCCAGGAGTTTATTGGAAATAACAGTGAGAAAACTGATGAAGAATGGGGTTAAATAACCTGCCTAGGGCCTAAGAGCTGGTAAGCGGAAATCTGACTTTCCAATTTGAGCCTGACTGCACTATACTGACCTTCCACCAATCATCAGTAATCAAAGATTCTGGTAAGTACTTTTATTTTATGCTCTAAGAATATAAAGGAGGAAATGGTGATTTACTCCAACTTGGGAGAATTTGGAAAGGCTACAGGCACCAAGTTGCTTCTCTGTTGTACTTTAAAAGACAGGGAGAAATTTCAGACATGGAGGAAAAAGCATTTCAGCTAGAGAGATTAGTTAACAAAATTGGGAAACCTTTAGTGAACACTTCCTGCAGTAGGGTTTTGTGCAATTTCAGGGCATAATGGAAATTTCCACATCTGAATTTCCACTCCCCATCTCTCACCCCCAGAGAGTTGTTAACCCTTCTAGAAACTATGAGAATCCCCTCCTTCTGGGAGCAGCATCAGATTTCTGGAGGCCTGCCCAAACTTTATGGGACTCAGAGGTCTGGAGGTGGGTCTCTGGTCCCCTGCACCATTGCTTTTAAACAGGATTCAGAACATTTGCAGCTGGAACATCCTGTACTGCATACATAATGCCTCAAATTTAAGTGATTTTCCTTAGATCCAAAGTCCTGACCCTGCTCAGATTAATTCAGTGGTTTTGACTGCAAGCAGTAAGGCAGAGGAAAGCATTATAATTTGAGAAGATACTCCCATAATTACTGATATGTCTCTAAACTAATGTGTCATTTACTCTTAACACTGAAAGTTTTAAAGTCGTGATTTCCTGTCTCTTCAATTAAGCATAGAACTCTATGGAATTGACTCCCCAGTAAACATGATGAGATTGAAACAGGAAAATGAAGAGTATCAAATAGCTTTTGGGATCCTGCAATAAACATTCTACCCAACACAAAGTTTATTAGAGCTCACTGGAGTAACCTTTTTACTTTCAACAAACATTTTAAACTTGTACTAAGAACAGGGCTCCTTCTGTATGCCAGGACTCTAAATGATTTTATAGAAATTATCTAAATCCTTATAATTATATGAGGCAGATATTATTACACTTACTTTATAGCTCAGGAAACTGAGCATCCCCAAGGAAAATTACTTGTCCAAAGTCATAAACCTCACACCTGGTGAATTAAGGATTTGAACTCTTTTTTTTTTCATATTGGGATGAATCAAATGTTTGGAGTTATATGCTCCTTCCCTAAATATGTTTTCAACCAAAATGGAAAAAAGTGAGATACATCTAAAAGTAAGTGGATAAAAATTTTGCATGTCTCATTGTACTGTAGTTATAAAAATTAATTTACTTTGATGTGGCTGACCCAAGACAATTTCAGGACGGTAGAACTCTTCTGAGGGACAGAACTGCTATCAAGTTTCGGAAAACACTTAAGAACCTATCTGATTATGGAAGGTGAGACTCTCTTAAGTATAATCTAAACAGGCAAATTTTAAATAACAGAAATGATGAAACATTCTGAATGAAGAAGTAAAAGGAGGTGAACTCTGGCATAATGGGAGAGTTATGACCCTGGGAGAGGAGATGGGAGAGGAAAAGTCTGGAGACGGGGAGCCCCATGTTTGTAGTTCGACTTGCTCAGGGAGTATCTAATAGAAGTTTAGGAGCTCTATTCCATCATTCACATTCCAGTTGACTCCTTTGTGCTATAATTAGCTTGTATTACCCCAAAGCTTTCAGTAAAAGTTTTACCCTGCTGTTGGTGGTGCTTGGGGTAATAACAGAGGAGACGTGGAGTTCTGACGTTCTAGACGGTGGCCACCAGGAAGAAAGCAGAGTCTGAAGGAAGAGCTAGAAGTACCTCTAGGACCTGGGTAAGTGAAGAGAATTGAGTTATAGAGTGAACTGGCTTGGAACAGATAGGTGACAACTCTCCCCTCCTCTAAACGTAGCAGAGGAATGTGAGCCTAAAAGGGAAGGAAGGAAGTCAGAGTCTGTCATTCCAAGGCATGGGGCTCGAGCCATATTCTTTAGCTGCTAAAGAAAGTAGTGATGCCAGAAAGCTGGAGGAATTGGGATTTCAGATGGCAGACATTTGATTAGATCTATAATACAGAGCATAGTGGGAAGTGCCATCTGAACAGCATGGAACATGTGTTACAGCAGCACAGAAGATGAGCAGGAATTCCTATCGGGGAGGGGAATCGAGAATATACCACAAAGGATGTAGCATCTCACGTAGGCTTTGAGAGACACATAGTGTTTGGATAAGCAAAGATTAGTGTAAGGGTGTTCAACTCAGCACAAAAATGGCATAAAGGCTAGAATGTCAATGCATGTTCTGGAAACAGGAGGATGTTGACTAACTTCAGTCAGCCACATATCGATGAGCAATGGAAGATATGGGTAGAAAAAAAGTTGAGGTTAGAGAGAGGAGGGTTTTCAATGTCAGACTAAGGAGTTAGAGATTTATTCCACAGTAAATAGAGGGCCACTGAAAGTTTTGATAAAGGGAGTAAAATAACCTGATTGTTGTTGACCTGGGGTCTAGAGGTAAGAAGAATGAAGACTGGTTTTCACCGTGTTGAGTTTAAAGGGTTGGCAGGTCATAAATATCAAATCCATTGAGTGTGTAAGACTAAAACTTAGGAAAACCTTCAAGACAAAAGATGTTGATCAGGGAGTGATTCCAAAGGCCTGAAGTAACAATTGAATCTGTGGCAGTGGATGGATGGGACTTCCCAAGAAGAGAGCAAGAGAGATGCGGAGATGACAGAGGACAGAATTCATGCCAGACTTACTTAGGGGGTGAGAACTGAAAACTCGAGACAGTAGAGGTCAGAAAACAAGGTGAGTTTTTTAGGAAGGGTGAGGTGGGTGATGAAGTGGGTTATGGAAGATAAAGACTAGAATAAGTTCCAAGGACCACTACTTCCCCATTTGATGGAAAAAGTGTAGATAATAAAGCCATTGTGAATGATTTAGGTACACATAACGTATGGAGAAAGAAACTGAAGCATTTAAATTTAAGATGTACTCAATTCGAGTCTTTGTCATGTGGACTTTTGTTTTCCCATTTGTATTAAAAAACATTCTTGCATCCAGAGCACATTTGAATGAATACAAAAATGGACACCCAAACAAAACAAAAAACAGCAAAAAATCTTCAAAGTCACTACTGCTAAAAGCATCTACATCTTTGCTACTCAGAGTAGCCTAGGGACAAGCAGCCTCAGAATTCCAGGTTCCATCCTAGACTTCCTGAGTCAAAACCTGCATTTTAACATGCTCCTCAGGCGACTCACTCATTAAATTCTAAGAAGCAGTGTGGTGCATAATACTCCTTTGTCTACACCTCAGCATAAGGATATACATGACCCCTGTCTTCCACAATATATATATGGATTCCTTACTTCACATTAGGAGATAATAACCAGGCTGTGAGACAGGATTTTCATTCTCAAATCTACCACTCAATGCCAGATGCAATTACATGCATATCTCCTTTAAATCTTACTACAACCCTAAAAGGCAGGCAGCACTACTATTATCCCCATGTACACATATAAAACTGAGACTTAGAGAAGTTAGTAGCTTGAACAAGGTCATACAGCTTATAAGAGGCAGAGGTCAGAGTCCAACCCAGATCTGACTAAAGAAGTAGAATTCTTAAATATGACACTACCAAATGAGGGATTAGGGAGGGAAATGTCAACAAGATTAGCTAATGTCTATTAAGTACTTACTGTACACCAAGCATCATTTTAAGAGCTCAGCATATATTAACACATTCAATCCTCCACAAACGTGCTATCAAATAGGCATAATTGTTAATCTTATTTTACAGGAGAGTATATTAGTCATCTCAGACTGCCATAAGAAAATACAGTAGACTAGGTGATTTAGACAGCAAAAACGTATTTTCTCCCAGTATTGGAGTCTGGAAATCTGAGATCAGGGTGCCAGCATGGTTGGGTTCAGGTGAGAATACTTTTCCTGGCTTATAGACTGCTGTCTTCTGTTGTGTGCTCACAAGGCCTTTCCTGGGTGTGTTCACATCAGGAAAAAGAGGCCTCTCTCTCCTCTTCTTATAATGAATACCACTAATCCTATCAGATTAGGACCTTACCCTTATGATCTCATTTAACCTTAATTATCTCCTAAAAGCCCTATCTCCAAATACAGTCACATTCAGGTTAGGGCTTCAACATATGAATTATTAAGGGGACAGAACTCAGTCCCTAGCCGTACGGAACCACCATATAACCACGATTAAGTAACGTTCATGATTTTTAATAACAACGTCATGATTAAATAACATTCACCCAGTGATGAATGGTGGAGTTTCAATTTAACTCATGGCAGGCTGGCTCTGGAGACCACACTTAGCTACTAGACTATGCTCCCTCTGAGGGTCAACAAACAGAGGGTATATTAAGCAAAACATAGCTCTCTCCATTAATGGTTGAAAATGTTCTGCTTAACAAATACTTTTAT
The DNA here is from genome assembly GCF_949752795.1 of Hyperoodon ampullatus. Classification (NCBI taxonomy): domain Eukaryota; kingdom Metazoa; phylum Chordata; class Mammalia; order Artiodactyla; family Ziphiidae; genus Hyperoodon; species Hyperoodon ampullatus. The sequence goes on along the minus strand of NC_136917.1, from coordinate 128,989,471 downwards.
TCAAATGTAATTTCCCCCAAATATTTGTCTCCTATTAGTGTAACTGGGACAGTGTGCCTTTTCTTTTTCTTTTCCAGTGCCAGGACAACTAACAAATGTAAGGTGGGAGAAAATAGATCAGATTGTATTGACTGAGTATTACTGGCTTCTAGGGGCAGATTTATTGAATGATGTCCTTCAATTGCATCCAGGTTTTCATAAAACCTATTATTCGACACTATCCTTCACTTTGTATCATTGTTTAAGGGTCTCTCCACTCAGTTAAGCCCCTAGAAGTGCCAATTAAAGGTGAGACTAAAGACACTCCACTCATAACAGTGGCACTGGTGTTTACCTGCTCATGAATTGAGTGAGCTGAAAAGAGGGATTAAGTCAGGTGAAGCTCTTTCTGGACTGCTGGGTCAACCAGAAAGAGCCTGGGAGAGTAGATGACAATCTGGAATTTTAGAAATGAAGAAATTACAATCAAGTCAAGGCGACAGATATGTCCAATGCTATATACTGAATTCCTTACTCTGAGGATATTTTTATGTTATGAACAAAAATGTTAAGAGAGGAGCATGGGTATGCCAACGGTCAAAACTGTCACTCCAGTCTCATTTCCCATGGTCCCCCAAAACACACTCTCTGCTTCAGCAAGCTTAATCACTCTTTATCATGACCTAGATACATACTCATATATACATTTTGATTATGTTCATGGTGTTTCCTCCACTGGCAATGCTTCCTCACCCAGACTCTCCAAATCTCATTCTTCAGCCCAGTTCAATTATCATGTCCTCTTGAGTTTTTCTCTCATCCTTCAAATTCAATTTGACCTTTAATCACACACAGCTCTATACTAATACGCCAGTGGGAAGACTTCTAATGGTCACACATATCTGGTTCTTTCTTCTCAATACATGAGAGGATTCCATTTCCCTGTCCCCTTATAGATGGGCAGGGCCACGGGACTAGTTCTGGTTAACTGATTGCATATGGAGATGAAGTATGTCACTGCCTTGCTGGGGTATTTAATTACCAGTATGGAAACATTCCTGTCTTTCTTCCCATTGTCACTGAAGTAGACAATGTTTCAAGTGGTAGCTTCCATCAACCTGAGTCCCAGAATAAAGATAAAATGGAACAGAGTACCCTGCTAAAGCACAAGGGGAATGCAGCATGAGTGAGAAATCAACCTTCATTGTTTTAAGCCTCTGAAATTTGGAATGTATGTGACTTTGTGGGTAGGGGTGTTATTACAGCACAACCTAGCTTATCCTAACTAATATAGTATTTCTGCTTTGAGATTATACATATATTATGCTGCGAAGAGTCTTCATTTATTCCATACTCAACAAATATTTATCAGAGTATCTACTGTGGGCCAGACAATGGCCTAGGCACCAAGGGTACAATGGTGAGAAAAACATAATATCACCGACCTCATGGTGGTCATGATCTAATGAAGGAGATAAATGTTCATCAAATAATTACATAAATAAACACAAAGTTTAAAGTAAAATCAGTGCTATGAAGAAAAAGTACATCTGACCTAGTTGGGAGGACCGCAGTTGGGAGGAAAGCCTTTCTGAGAAAGTGATTTTTTTTTCTTAACATCTTTATTGTAGTATAATTGCTTTACATTGTTAAGTTAGTTGCTGCTGTATAACAAAGTGAATCAGCTATACGTATACATATATCCCCATATCTCCTCCCTCTTGCATCTCCCTCCCACCCTCCCTATCCCACCCCTTTAGGTGGTCACAAAGCACCGAGCTGATCTCCCTGTGCTATGCAGCTGCTTCCCACTAGCCATCTATTTTACATTTTGTAGTGTATACATGTCCATGCTACTCTCTCACTTTGTCCCAGATTACCCTTCCCCCTTCCCGTGTCCTCAAGTCCATTCTCTATGTCTGCATCTTTATTCCTGTCCTGCCCCTAGGTTCTTCAGAACCTTTTTTTTTTTTTTTAGATCCCATATATATGGAATATTACTCAGCCATAAAAAGAAATGAAATTGAGTTATTTGTAGTGAGGTGGTTGGACCTCGAGTCTGTCATACTGAGTGAAGTAAGTCAGAAAGAGAAAAACAAATACCGTATGCTAACACATATATATGGAAAAAGTGATTTTTGAGCTGAGTTATGCAAACTAATTAAGGGCAAACCAGGTAAAGACCAGAAGGAGTGAGGAGGGGGAAGAGCATTTCAGGCAGAGAGTGTAACAGGTATACATGTCCTGAGGGGGACAACTGGGCAGTGGGGAGCATGACCAATGTGAAAGAAGCAAAGAAATCAGCAAGATGGGGACTGACCATACCTTGTAGACCAAGCCAAGGATTTTAGACTTTATCATAAAAGTAAATGAAACAAAAGCCATGAAAGAATTTAAAGATGGTAAGGAGCGGGGATCACTGCACCTCACTGTGACATGGGAAGCTCCCTCTCAAGGTTAAATGCTGATGTCAAAACTTGTGATACTAGTCCTTTGACAGGATCAAAGAAAAACGTATTCCTCACACAGGTGGGGAGTTCTACCAAGTGCAGGGGGAGAGGACAGCTCTCTGGGAGGAGGTCCAGACCAGAGAGAGAGAGAGCAGAGAGGGAACAGGCATTTTATAGAAGAGAATTCCCTCCAGCATCACCTGTCTGGCACAAAATTTAAAAGAGGTGTTCTGGAAGAGTGTGGGCTTCGGGGTGGGTAGAAACAGAGGAGGGGCTGAAGCTTTATCATGGCGCTGAAGGGAGTGACAGACATGGCAAGAAATGAGACTTCGAGATTGTCAGTACTAAATCAAACATCACTGAAGGGCCAAGTCTCTTTCCAGTCTCTGTAGAGGGGAGAGAACACAACATGATTAATTTTGAATTACAAAGGATTTTTCTGGCTATGCTGTAGATATTGGATTGCACATCAGTTAGCAGGGTGTTCTTTATTTGGGCACCAGTGAGGAGGATTCTGTAGTAGTCCAGGTAAGAGATGACAGATTAGGCTAAAGTACTGGTGGTGGTGGTAGAGAGAGGGCCTGGAGCATAAATTGTTCTATAAATAAATACAACCAAAGCATGGCCCCTTTGAAGGAATAGTTTCTGAGGTTAGTGTTCAGTATTTGTTATGACCCCAGTAGGGCTCCTCCTAGTTGTCCAATTTCCAATTCTCTCCTAAAAATGAGCCGCAATTTAGCCTGTATCTTGACTCTCCCAACTTCACCGTGGCCTCCATTGCTCTTGAGAGCACTCTTAAGCTTGAATTTCTCCATGCTTTGTTGCAAATTAAGTCCGTTCCTTTGGGAAGAGATTAAGAACTAGTTATTTTATGGACTGCTTTTCCTCCCAGGCAAAATCTCTAAACCAGGGTTCTGGAGACGGGGGTGGGGAGTGTGACAAGCTTCTCTCAGTGTGACTGAGGTATGCTCCCACTCTGGAAGCTGAGCTTAGTGGGGACCTGGGGACAGCAGCCTGATGTCCTCTAGGCTCGTCTCTCCTGGTGTAGAATCACCATCTCAGGGGCCCAGGGGAGGGGGATGAGGACCTCAGCATCCTCACATGCTGTGCACAAGGTGGTGTTTCCATTCCACAATTGGGACAAAATGGAAGAGGGAGCCCCTCCCTCTCTTGATTGCACTCATCCAGGGCTTAACCTTAGCAACAGGCACTGCAGCAGGATGAGAAATACAGAAGGCCTGCTCCTCCTGGGAAGAAAGCCCTCTGGCTGGGAGGTGTTGAGGAAAGGGAGTCCCGCATTCTTGGCTGTACCAGTCTGGGGTGGAGCCTCCACCTCACTGAACTGGGAAGGGCATGAGAGGGAGCAGTCTTGGTCCAAATAGCACAGCCTTGCACCTTTGTTACTGAATTTTTGTAGCTGTTCTTGGATAGATGTTTCTTCATTTGCAGTTTGTCCTTAGGACCATTTCCAGGGCTTTAAACAATTTTGTTTAAGTTTCACCAGTTTCCCCAGGGAATGAAACTAGTCACCAGAGCCCCTCCAGCTGTCCGCCAGAAGGTGGTCCTTTCCCTATGGCTCCACCTTGAGTTGCCCCTCCCCACTGATTCTGGGCATTGGCCAAGAAGAGGTTGCTAGCAAATGTGATATAAACAGAAGCTTGCTAAGTGCTTGCTCTGTGAAGCTTGCCCTCTCCTGATGCTGGGAACCCTTTTACCACTATTTGAATGAGCCTGAGCTAGTGTCCTAGGGGATGGTGAGTCCACAGAGAGGCCACAGCTATGCCAGGTGTCCCAGACCTCAAAGATTAGGCCAAGAGAGGGTGGTGTTAGGAAACCCAGAAGGACAGAACATTTCAAGGCAGGGATGCTAAAAGCAGTGAATTCTGCTGAGACATCAAATAAGAGAAGGATTGGAAGATTCATTATATTTGGAGGTACTAAGTTTATTGTTCATCTGAATAAGGACCATTTTATTAGTGAAATGGAGATAAGAGACAGAGTAGAATAGAGCCAGGAGTGACAGGAAAGGAAGGGAATAAAGATAGTGAGACAGGCAAAACTGTGGGAAAGTGTGGTTTTGCAGGGCAGAAGAGGAGTGGGGCAGACATTGAGCCGTGGTTCTCAATCTGGGGAGGCTGTGCCCCCCATGGGACATTTGGCAATGTCTGAAGACATCTTTGACAGTCACAACTTGGGGGAGTGCTCTCATGGGTGCTCATCCTAAGTTGCTGTGAAACATCCTACCACGCACAGAACAGCCTGGCAATAATGGATTATCCAGCCCCAAAGGTCGAGAGAATCCCTAACAAAGAGGAAAAATTTGAGCAAAAACAAGTGTTTTGTTTTATTTGTTTTTCTTTGCTTGTTTTAAACACAGAAGATCTTGAATATGTTTCGATTCTCATGGAAAATATCTAGTTGAGAGGAAGAGGCTGAAGGTACAGAAGACAAAGGTGTAATTTCCTGTGGGTAAGAATTATTATTAGCCTTTCATACACGGGAGGATACTGAGATTCTGAGAAGATAAGTGCTTTGTCCCAGGTGAGGAAGTCAGCGAATAGTGGAGCCCCAATTCTCACTTTGCCTATTTGACTCTAGACCAGGTAGCTAAAGGAGCTCTTAATATTTTTGCTGTGGTGACAACAATAATTGTATCAACAATGGAAACTTCAACTAAACTAATATTGCATGTTTCTCCTACCTGCCTTCTGAAAGCTCTACTTTTACCCCAACCCATTTTCTTGACTGGACCCTGTTATTAACTTATTATTAAGGCTGAGTATATCATTTAGGGAAGAACCTTCATCTACGGTTCAGGCTCCAATCCTCTTAGTCCCATGTGTAGCCACTTCCACCGCCATCTGGCAAGCATCATTTCCTCTTTGGGACCCATCTAAGGAGTCCAACCCTTCCTGTCCTCAAAATGCTCTGCAGTCCCAGTCATCACTTGGTGAGCCCTGTTCTCCTATCTGAGGGGTACAGCTGGCTCAAGTGTGCAGCACCGAAAAATGGACCACTCCAAATGAAAGCCGAACTCCGCTAGATTTGGTTCTGAACTCTGACCCTTTCTCAGGTGTCCTCATTGCCCTCCACTCCAAAGGAATGAGGTTGCAAAATACTAAGTATTAGCATTTTATAATAGCCAGATACCTTAATCATACAGTAACAACGAATGTGCAGTTACAGTTGCTAGGAGCACTTACGCTGTACCACAGGGACAATGATGGCGGCTGAGGGAAGTAAGAGAATGAAAAACAAATAAAGAAATGCAAGAGGGAAGGCCACTTGGGGCCAAATAACACACTAATATGCTGTCATATCTGTAGAAGAAATCTTGAAAACAGTATCCATGGAGCAGTCCCCAGACTCACCCTAAAACAGTCCAGGGAACATGTACCTTCCTCCCAATGAATCTGGCTGATCTCAAGGGAGACCAAAGAAGTGTTAACTTAATGCAAGGGAGTAAAGTATGGAAGATGAGAAAGAGCCATGAGTCCCCTTTCTTGTTTTAACAGATCCTTACCTGAGCTATTTTTAAATCTCTTTGGATAGATTTCAAAAACTCTCTCTCCTATTTTTTCCAGTTTTGAATATTGTTTAGTCTCAAGAAAGTCTTGCATTGGGATTTTATCCAGGAGTACTTCTTATTTGATCCCCTTGCAATTCCCTCCTTACTCAATGGAGATGAAGATACTCTCCAGCACCACGTGTCAGATGACCCTACATGGACTTCAGGTATTTCTTCTTCCTCCCTCTCATCTACCTTTCTCCTTCCTACTGTCTTCTCTCTTCCTCTCCCTCCATCCCTTCTTATTCCCCTCCTCCCTATCTTCTTCCTTCCTACCACCTTAACCTTCTTTCCTGTGAAGTGTTCGTAGAATATGAACCGGATGTGTTTGACTCCAAATCCCACAAAATATAGATGACATGAAGTATGACTAACCACCCTGGACCTTAAGGTTATCTTTTAAGATATGCACTCTGATCTAGTAAAATGTTAAAGTGCAAAGTTTTCTGGAGTGTTATCAAATACATCAATCTATTGAAAAGCAACATAATTTCATCATTATTACTTTGCCAGGTTTTTCTGTGGCTTCTTTTGAAAGTGCATAGAAGTAGTTTAGTTTTTCCCAGTTTCTATGTATTCAATACCACATTACTGGAGCAGAATAAATGGTTGAAATGGCAGTTTGCCATAAGCTCTCCTAGCACTTTGAAAGGAGTATATCAGAAGAGAATATCATTTACTGTTGACTAAACATTAAAAGATGAAATAATAACATTTAAATCAAGTGCTTTTTGTGAAAAATCACTAAAAGTCTATCAGAAAAATATTGAAAACACTTTGGATCACAGCCGGGCCTTTTATTACAGAGCTTGAATTAGAGTCTGTGCTGTTTTCCACATAGACCAAGCTTAAGAGGCAGGATTAAATGAAGATCTGGGATCCTTTAACTTAGGATATTTCACTTCTGAACAGTGACTGAGACAAAGATATGGATGACGTATATTCAGCTAAAATTGAGCGTGGAAGGATCACTTTCCTGTTTTTCTTCCCACTCTTAGTATCTCTTTACACAGTTATGGCTTTCATTCTCCTTTCTAACATTTGCACACCATAGGCTAGGATAGAGACCTGGATAAAACATAAAAGAGAAGCATCTTCCATGTGGGAACCATATTCCAAAGCCTGATGCCAATAAAGTGATGAGGAGGAGAGGTGACAAAGTGATGTTAGGGAGTTAATGGCCTCACAAAAGAGTCATCTCTTTTATTTTTTTTTTTTCAAGTGAAAATGATGAGGAACAACTCAGCAGATTTTAATGTGTGGTCTCCTGAACAAACTGACCCATGTCTGAGCTGCCTTCCCCACTGTAGATGGTCCCAAAGTGGGCATGGGAGCAGCATTCTAGCTAATATTGCTCATTCTGCTCAAATTATCTATCTCTGTTGTCCCTGTCTTCCCACTGCTGAGACTCAGATAAGCTGGCCCTTCTGCTAGCCTCAAGTCACAGATAATAATATTGGCACAGTGATGGGAGAGCAACCTACCAGGGACCATGGTAGAATCTAATAAAGTAGTTGGAATTAGAGCTCATCCCCACAACTTCTCATGTTTAGCAATTATTACAGCAAAGATGGGAATTAGCTTCTTGCCTCCATGTAACTAAAGGAGTTTGATACCACTATGCCTTGGTGAACAAAGAAAAAGACTAATGAAAAAGACTAATGGTCTATCAAGATTAATCTTTCACAAGTCAGAGTGTTGGACCAAAAGACTTTCTGAACTATCTTGAATTTCTAACATGGTAGGCACTGAAGAAGGACACCCATCTTCCCTAACTTTATTTAAAGAAAATTATTCAAACATGGAAGGCATTTTCATCCAGTTGTAGAATCATTAGCATTTACCAGGATACAACAGTGATGGGCTGATTTTGCCCAATAGGTTATCAAACCCAGGCCCTCACTTGCCCTGAGTCATCTAATGTGAAAAATGACTCATGGAAAGCACTCTCTAATTGGTGAAATACTACACGCATATCAGGGGCTCTTATTTAAATTAATGAGTTATGATTTCTATCCTAATGGGTCCACTGAAGCTCTTTTCGGCTGTGTGTTATATCCTGGTATTTATTCAGGCTCATCGGAAGTCTCTCCTCCTCAAACTATTATGTTCTACACGCTTATAATACAATAACTTTCCTTGTATGCTCTTTCTCTCACATCCCTGTTGATACAGAAATGAGTTTTGCCCTAGTTTTCAAACAGAAAAGTTTAGATTCTCAAACAAAATGACAGAATCCTGATAAAGCTTAGAAGATTCTATTTGTAGCTAATGAGATCAGCTGGAAACCAAGAATTCCTAGAGGAGTGTCATATGTCAGCAAACTTTGAAATTGGTCGTTATATTGCTGCATTTGGCTATTTTCAAGTCGTCTGAAGGGTTCCTATTCACAAGAGAATATAACTTGCCAGCACTTTCCTACAGAGAGCACTTTGCTGTCCTTTGAATATCGTCCTGATGTTCCTTGGAAGGCAAGGCTCAGCAAGTCCTTCCCTTCTCTCTTAACCTGGGTTAACCTGGGAAGGGTAACCTTTACCTTCCCAATTCACACTTAAACAGGAGATGAATTCCTGGATGAATTACGCAGCTCAGGACCGGAAGGCTGGGGAGCTTCTTGAGGGCCAGTTAATGGGCTCAAGGGCTTAGGTCTACAGAAGGACAAACTGGCCCATCTGGTCCTGCAAGTCCATTACTAGCTTCTCCCTCACATGGATATTAACTACATCCTGAGGATCAAGAGAAGACTGAAACTTGTAGGATACACATACTTGCTGCTGAATGCTTCTAAGTTCTTGAAATGTGAAATGCCATTACTGAGAGGAGCTTAAACCTTTCAAAGGCATATTTAAGAGGAAGTTTGTTTAGGAAACTGATTTTCAAGGATATGGTTGACCCTTAAGAGTAACTCCAAAGGCAATCACGGTGGTAATTTGCAATGGTTAGTACACTAGTACATTCTAATAGAGATGTATAAAATATACCCTAAATATTACCTTACTAGTGAGTGTACTTCATAGTGCCATAAATGCATTGTGAGTGGAGCTCCTTTATATAAAAGTTGTTATCCAAAGCTAAAAATAATCACCACTCTTGAGATATTCTACCAGCTTTTCCTTATTGGTACTCATTATATTCTTGGGATGATACTGTGGCCTGGGTTAGGCCTGAATTTACATAACAATAAGCTAAATTATAATGGAATTCTTTTGTGATTGAGTAATGCTGTATACAAATTCTATATATGCAGAAGCAAAAGCAGAGATGAATTATATTATTTTCTTCATACTGCAGAAATCTAGTAGGAAATTGCATGCTCTTATCTAGGGAGTTACAGAGGAAGTAGTCAGTGGTTGTGCACTGTGCAATTCTAATTTTGTACAGAGATTGTTATGGCTGGCTGTTCTTACAGGTTGAACTACTAAAGAAGGAATGAGAACTATGGGATGAATAAAATAGTTTTAGGTTGAAGATTGTGTCAAAAGCTCATAATTAACAAATGAACACTGAGCTCCCAATAGCAAGAACTCTCCACTAGAGGCTGTGGTTGATAAAGAAGTCATTAACCCATGCATTTGGCTTTTAGGACACTAATAATTTAGTTGGGGAGAAAAGACATACAAATACAAAAAGTTAAAAAAAAAAAAAAGGTATGGGGGCTTCCCTGGTGGCGCAGTGGTTGAGAGTCCGCCTGCCGATGCAGGGGACACGGGTTCATGCCCCGGTCCGGGAGGATCCCACATGCCACGGAGCGGCTGGGCCCGTGAGCCATGGCCGCTGAGCCTGCGCGTCCGGAGCCTGTGCTCTGCAACGGGAGAGGCCACAACAGTGAGAGGCCCGCATACCGCCAAAAAAAAAAAAAAAAAAAAGTATGTCATTAACTGCCAGTTCATGAGACAACTTAGCGTAAAAGAAAGAACACTGAGCTTGGAATCATTATATAGATCCTAATCCTGATTAGCCTTGAACCTTAGTGACCTTGATCATGTTATGATTTCCCTGGGCCTCAATCTTCCCACCTAGTTGAAGGCAACTTTTATTGAATGCTCACTAGGGGTGCCAGGCATCTTACACATATTTCCTCACTTCGTCCTCAAAACCACCCGAGGCAGTAGGTAATATTTAATTATTGGTCCCCATTTTTACTGATAAGGAAACCAAAGCAAAACAAGATTAAGTAAAACATCCAGGATTATACTGCTAGTACGCGGCAGGGGATTCAAACTCGTATTCTCAGTATTCATTAGAATGCTGTGTGTGTGTGTGTGTGTGTGTGAGAGAGAGAGAGAGAGAGAGAGAGAGAGAGAGAGAGAGAGAGAATAAAAAAGAGTGAGAAAGAGAGAGAGGGAGATAGGGAGAGAGAAGTAAAAATGGAGAGAGAAGTAAGAATGTCTGATAGGTTTTTCTGGTTGTTTTACATGATATATGCTCTCATTCATGATAAAAGAATTTTATCATGAATTACCAACTATCTGGACAAGCTATAAGACACAGTGAGATTCTGTTCATGTCACGTGCCAGTGCAATTCTAATTTTGTGCAGAGATTGTAATGGCTGGCTGTTCTTACAGGCTGAACTACTGAAGAAGGAATGAGAACTATGAGATGAATAAGATAGTTTTATTTTTAGTCATGTGCCAGTAGAAAGTCCATTCCTGATACCGCCATGACCACATGGGCCTGACTCTCTGGTTCAATTCTATACATCATGATTATGTCAAGCACACATATGTTACTTTTAACACTAAGCAACAGCTTTCCCGTAGAAAGTCACCTGCTCTGATTTATATTTGAGATGACATAAATTGCCCACTCAGTAATCCAACAAACCTGTTTTTGTATAGACCTGAGTTAGAGAAATGTTCATGTTACCTTACAATTATTCCTCATATATAAGACATTGGCTGCTGGTGTACTGATTGCTTTATATTACTTTAAAGGGCAACACGGATATATTTAAATTTAAACCTACTTTATGATGATAGCACAAACATTATAGTTTAATTTATATGTGATTAATAAACATTTAAATATGTTTTAAATTTACATATATGGGGGCCACTTCAAATATTAGAATTAAAGCTTCTTTGAGTAAGATTTTCAAAATAGTATAAACAGAGTACTACATTGTTCTAACCGTATCTACCCTAAATGTTATTTGCATTAAGAAATCTTGAGATTTTTGGTTCTTTCTTCATGACTCATTTTAAAGGTCATACTTTTCTGGTTTTTGCTCTGTATATCTCACAGTATCTTTGGATAAAGGCCACATATCTCTGATCTAAGGCTACCAAGAGACTATGCACCAAGGTGTGTGATCCAATATCTTCAGCCCCATAGCTAGTTAGTTAACTCCATCTTTTTTTCAGGGGAGGGCAGATAAAAATATAAGAGGGAACTTCCAGCTATTATAATTATAGGTGTTTATATAAACTCATACAAAGAAAACATATTTTATAAATGATTTGAATTATTTTATAATTCGGTCCTTATTTATGATTGTTATGAAATAGATGCTAGATTTTCCTAGACTGGATGCAGATATCTTATTTGTCCTTGTGTCTCTGGAACACAGTTTCTCAATTTTTGTTGAATGAATGAATGAATAGATAAGTATCTAACCATGATTAAGGGTTTGCTATTGGAATGAAGAAGCAAAGCTTGGGATATCAATTAGTACAACCTGGGCTGCCTTCTCTCTTGACTGTTTGAGCCTAGACCTTTGGTGGATAAATCCCTCCTCTATCAAGTTCTGTATTTAGTTAAAGTTTATTTTGTCATTACCTTTTGACTTACCAAGAAATTAGTTTTATTTTATTATTGATATATTTTTTATTTCTTCTTTTTTTCTTTTGCTTCATTTCTGAGTAATTTAAAATTAAATAGGTAAGAAAAAAATTGTACCAGTTATTTTTTAAGAAACAACAGGTAACCCAGCATGGGTCTGAATAAAGTAACATCATGTCTGGCCCAAAACACTTAAGCAATGATGTCAGTTGAGTGGTAAGGCAGAAGAGAAATTTCAAAAGAATCATTCTCAAATCATCAACAGCAACGTTTATTGAGTTCATACTATATGCCAGGCATGACTCTAAGTTCTTTGTAAGTATTAATTTACTCAATTCTTACCACAAACCTATATGAAAAAGATAAAGATAATATTGTGCTCTTTATATTTTTGTGTAGCCTCAGCTTTAGTAATAGCTATTGTTAGTAGACAGAAGAAGAGAATAAAGAATAATCCTTTGGGATATAAGAAGTAAATAATGTATTTTTCCATGTATTTCGATAAATTTACACTATCTTTTTACTTCCAATATCAATAAAATATGTCAAATGCAAAAAGATTGAAATGCTTTCTACCAAACACATCGCAGTTTAGAGTAGTGGCTAAGTGTATTAGGAATACCCTCTTTAAATATCTCTGTTCTTCCCTCAAAGTCCATCTCTGAATGTCAGATTCTCACCTTTCCTCTCTCTCTGCCCCTTTAAATCCACAGGCCATAAAATCCTTACTCTGTCCCCAACCCTGCCCCATCACTTCTGGCCCTAAACTTTTATGTCCCACTCAATAAAACCCTAAGCTGCATTAGCTAACCTACCCGCACCCACCCATAGCAGATTGTATTATATAAAGATAAATTTATAGATCTTATGTTCTCTTATGTTGCGACTGATATTCCCCTTCCAGAAAGGCAGGATCTATGTTCTCTGTCTTTAAATCCTAGACAAAACTTGTGGCTGATCCAACCAATAAAGTATGATTTAAGTGACACTCTGTAGTTTCCAAGTTTGGGTCATAAAAAGGACTCTGCTTCTAACAGGCTCTTTCTCTCTGGGGATGCTTATTCCAGGATCCCAGCCGCTACGCTGTGAAGAAGCTCAGACTAGCCCTGAGAGGGAGAACACGTGGAGAAGAACTGAAGCCTCTTGTCTACAACCTGAATCAACCAACAGACATGTGGGTGAATGGCCTTTCAAATGATTACAATTGCCAACCTTTAGAGTTTTAGCTGAGGCCTTAGATGTGGTAGAGCAGAGATCAGCCATCTCCACTCTACCTTGTTCAATTTCCTAACTTACAGAAACCATGAGATATCATAAAATATTATTATTGTTTTAAATCACTAAATTTTGAGGTATTTTGGTATGGAGAAGTAGATAACTAACACATCCCCTTAGAAAGGAACTCATGGCCATCTATCATTCCTTGTATCTTCACCTTGGAGAAAGGGGGGCATATTAATGTTTTACCATATTCTTTGCTAAACTGCTTTCAAAATATTCACCAAATAAGTTCTGGTCTCATACATTTATTTTTATTTCTTTAATGTATTTATTTATTATTTATTTTTGGCTGTGTTGGGTCTTCCTTGCTGCATGCGGGCTTTCTCTAGTTGTGGCAAGCGGGGGTTACTCTTCATTGCAGTGTGTGGGCTTCTCATTGCGGTGGCTTCTCTTGTTGCCGAGCATGGGCTCTAGGCACTGGGGCTTCAGTAGTTGTGGCACGTGGGCTCAGTAGTTGTGGCTCGAGGGCTCTAGAGCGCAGGGTCAGTAGTTGTGGTGCACGGGCTTAGTTGCTCCGCGGCATGTGGGATCTTCCCAGACCAGGGCTTGAACCCATGTCCCCTGCACTGGAAGGCAGATTCTTAACCACTGTTCCACCAGGGAAGTCCCTGGTCTCATACCTTTATAAGGCGATATTTGTTCTAGCCATTTATATAGAAATATTTCCAACTCTTCAAGAAATGGTTTAATGTTTATATCACAAACATGAGATTTGGAATCATGTTTTAGTTATGCAGAGGAGAAAAACTCCAACTGTAAATTGTATTTTGCTAATGAAATGCATCAAAAATATTTATTTGTTAAATATTCATATTCTGTAAAATTTTGAAACCATAAAAGTGAAGCATTTAGACTATCGCCTTAAGTTTAATTTATATTTTTCACAAGAAATAAACTAATAACTTTGCTGGAGCCAACTAAAGTCTTCATTAACATTCACTTGATAAAACTGGAAATAGAACTGAACAGTATTCGATCATAAAAGCAACCCTTAATGTTGCAGAATATATTTTTCAGTAAGCTTAGAAATTTGCATTTACTAACATAATTTCACAGTTCTCAATCTACTTTTGACAAGATATTACAAAGACTGAGCAGGGCCAGTGCTTATGAAATTATTTATATTGCTCACAGTACTATAAATTACAAGGAATATTGTGGACATTTGTAATAGTCTATAACACATCTGTATAAATGATAATAAAAAGATAGCAATACTTTCCCATCTGCCTTACCTATACAAGTTAAACTGTACATGTTTCAGAATAAGGGAAGAAACGTGACAAGCCTTAGGGAAAGGAAGAGTTATTCAACAGTCAGGCTAAACGTGGACCTCACTAAATGCTCAATTCCTTGGAAAGTTTTAATATCCTTATTTGAAGAGGGAGGGGGAAAGCAAGAAATGATATAGTAAGGATTACTACTGCCATATCTTTGAGAAGAACTGGACATTGTAAAAAGGAAACTATCCTCCAAATTATTTTAGCATATTAAGCCAACATCCTGGTTCAGGATTACTGAACTAATATTTCGGCAGTTTTCTGAGCAGCATTCAGCATGAAGCAATGTGTTCAGGTGGGCGATTCAGACTCAAAGGTAGTGGTGAAAAAGCAGGAAAGACTAAAAAGTCAAAAATGGATGTTATTAATAGAGATGGCAGATCTAAAGATATTTTAGCCCAGACTGTGGCACTAACATATTGAATAAGAATTCATTCTTATTCCCAAAGACCCAGTTGCAGAAAGTTACTGACCTGAAGATACTCTCCTTATCTTTCAAGATTTTACTACAGTACTTAGTAAGAGATCACTTTTCAGACAGATTCAGAAGAATGACATATATGTGCTATAAGCCCTTTTCTTTTTGGTTCCCATAGTGAAGATTAGTGATTACCTGCATTAAGTAAATTCATGCATGTGAATGATACACAGGGCAATGCCTGGAATATACGGGATGCACAAAAATATTTGTTTAAATCTTCTATCAGAAATTATGTAACAGGTATCTGATTCATAATGTACAGTTGTATTAAACCTAGAAGAATATATTCTCTGAATTTGGACATTTTTCCCAAGTTGGAAATCAGAAATGTTCAAAACACTTTGTGTGCATAGGTATTTGTAATGGTGAAAACTTTAAAATAATCTGTTACAAATGCAATGAAATTAAAGAATAAAATATTAATCTGCAAACTAATCATTATCTGGAAGAATTTTTATGATACCAAACAACACATTAAGAATGTTAAATAAAAATACTAAGTGAATTGCTATAGCTTTGTAATGTAGCTATAGTAATCAAAATAGTATGGTATTGGCATTAAAAACAGACATATAGATCAATGGAATAGAACAGAGAGCCCAGAAATAAACCCATGCATATATGGTCAATCAATTTTTGACAAAGTTGCCAAAAATACACAACAGGGAGAAGATAGTCTTTTCAAAAAATGGCCTGGAAAAATTGTATATTCACATGCAAAATAATTAAATTGGACCCCTATCTTACACAATAAACAAAAATCAACTCAAAAGAGATTAAAGACTTAAACATAAGAACTGAAACCATAAAACTCTTAAATGGAAACATAGGGAAAATCTCCTTGACATTGGTCTTGGCAAAGGTCTTTTGCATTTGACAGCAAAAAGAAAGGCAACAAAAGTAAAGATAAACATGTTGGGACTACATAAAACTAAAAAGCTTCTGCACAGCAAAGGAAACCATAAACAAAATGAAAAGGCAATCTAGGGAATGGGAGAAAATATTTGCAAACCAGATATCTGATAAGGGGTTAATACCCAATATATATAAGGAACTCATACAACTCAATAGGACAAAACTAAATAACCTAATTAAAAAATGGGTGAAGAACATAAACAGACATTTTTCCAAAGAAGACATACAAATGGCCAACAGGTACATGAAAAGGTGCCCAGCATCACTAATCAGGAAAATGCAAAATATGCAAATGCAAATATAAGTGTGAGATATCACCTCACACCTATTAACATGTCTATTATCAAAAAGACAAGAGTTAAATGTTGGTGAGGATGTGAAGATAAGGGAAGCCTTATATGCTGGTGAAAATGTAAACTGGTACAGCCACTGTGGGCAACAGTATGGAGGTTCCTCAAAAAATTAAAATTAAAACTACCATATGATCCAGCAATCCCACCTGTGGACATATATCCAAAAGAAATGAAATCATTATCCCAAAGAGATATGAGTACTTCCATGTTCATAGCAGCATTATCTACAATAGCCATCTTATGGAAACAACCTAAATGTCTGTTGATGGGCAAATGGATGAAGAAAATATGGTATATATACAGTGGAACATTATTCAGCCTTTAAAAAAAGGAAATCCTATCATTTGATGAACCCGAAAGGCATTATGCTAAGTCAAATAAACCCGATAGGGAAAGACAAATACGACTTGGTATTATTTATATGTGAAAGCTTTAAAAAAAAAGCTGAAGTCATAAAAATAGAGAGTAGAATGGTTCTTACCAGGGGTTGGGGGAAATAGGGAGAGGTTGGCAAAAGGGTACAAATTTTCAATTACAAGATGAGTAAGTTCTGAGGATTTACAGTACAGTAAGGCAACTATAGTTAATATTGTATTGTATACTTGCAATTTTCTAAGAAAGTAGATCTTAAGCATTCTCATAAAAGAAAAAGGTAACTAAGTGAGGTAATGAAAATTAATTAACTTGACTGTGAGACTCATTTCATAGTGTATACATATATCAAACTATCACACTGTACACTTTAAATATATTACAATTTTATTTGTTAATTATACCTCAATAAAGTTAAAAAATACTAAGTGAAAAACAATGTGACATATAAAAAAGTTACAATATTATCTTAATTTTTAAATTATAAATTTATATTAAAATATTATTGTATGTAAATAAAATTATGTAAATACATATAATATACAAAGGAATACAAATTAGTAGTAGTGTTCCCTGTACAGTAAAATTATTTTAAATTTTCTTTTTTACACTTTTCTATATTTTCCAAATTTTCTTCAGTGAACATGCCTTATATAAATTGTTTTAAAAAATAACTGATTTCTAAGATTCCAACATAAATATTTACAGATTTTTATCCCCTAGACTGGCATAAAGTTTACAATTGCTGAAGTTTAAAACAAAGCAAGCATACTGGAATAAAAAAATACATTAAAGTGATTGCAATGAGTACAATCAAATTGTCTATTATATGCCTACTCTAAAATCATCCACGGCAGTATTTAATATATGAAAGTTAGTTATACATGCTTCTATATGCATAAACACTAGGGTAGTTGTGCCTCAGGGGAGGGACTGGAAAATGGAGAATATGGGGTAAGAAAAAGATACTCTAATATATCTTCTTGTTTGAATTTTTATCACATGCACATGACATTTTTTCAAAATTAAAACATTATGTATAGAGGACCTTCAAGATGGCAGAAGAGTAAGACATGGAGATCACCTTCCTCCCCACAAATACATCAAAAATAAATCTACATGTGGAACAGCTCCTACAGAATACTTACTGAATGCTGGCAGAAGACCTCAGACTTCTCAAATGGCAAGAAAGTCCCCATGTACCTGGCTGTGTGGCTGACAGGGTCTTGGTGCTCTGGCTGGGTGTCAGGCCTGAGCCTCTGAGGTGGGAGAGCTGAGTTCCGGACACTGGACCACTAGAGACCTCCTGGCCCCATATAATATCAATCAGCCAGGGCTCTCCGAGAGACCTCTGTCTCAACGCTAAGACCCAACTCCACTCAACGACCAGCAAGCTCCAGTGCTGGACACACCATGCCAAACAACTAGCAAGACAGGAACACAACCCCACACTTTAGCAGAGAGGCTGCCTAAAATCATACTAAGCTCACAGAAACCCCAAAGCACACCACTGGACATGGTCTTGCCCACCAGAAAGAAAAATTCTAGTCTCATGCACCAGAACACAGGCACCAGTCCCCTCAACCAGGAAGCCTACACAAGCCACTGAACCAAACCTACCCACTGGGGACAGACACCAAAAACAATGGTAACTATGGACCTGTAGCCTGCGAAAAGGAGACCCCAAACACAGTAAGTGAAGTAAAATGAGAAGACAGAGAAACGCACAGCAGATGAAGGAGCAAGGTAAAAACCCACCAGACCAAACAAATGAAGAGGAAATAGGCAGTATACCTGAAAAAGAATTCAGAGTAATGACAGTAAGGATGATCCAAAATCTTGGAAATAGAATGGAGAAGATACAAGAAATCTTTCACAAGGACCTAGAAGAACTAAAGAGCAAACAAACAATGATGAACAACAAAATAAATGAAATTAAAAATTCTCTAGAAGGAATCAGTAGCAGAATAACTGAGGCAGAAGAACAGATAAGTGACCTGGAAGAGAAAATAATGGAAATAACTACTGCAGAGCAAAATAAAGAAAAAAGAATGTAAAGAATTGAGGACAGCCTCAGAGACCTCTGGGACAACATTAAACGCACCAACATTTGAATTATAGGGGTACCACAAGAGGAAGAGAAAAAGGAAGGTTCTGAGAAAATATTTGAAGAGATTATAGTTGAAAACTTCCCTAATATGGGAAAGGAAGTGGTCAATCATGTCCAGGAAGCTCAGAGAGTCCCATACAGGATAAATCCAAGGAGAAACACGCCAAGACACATATTAATTAAACTATCAAAAATAAAATACAAAGAAAAAATATTAAAAGCAGCAAGGGAAAAGCAACAAATAAAATACAAGGGAATCCCCATAAGGTTAACAGCTGATCTTTCAGCAGAAACTCTGCAAGCCAGAAGGGACTGGCAGGACATATTTAAAGTGATGAAAGGGAAAAACCTAAAACCAAGATTACTCTACTCAGCAAGGATCTCATTCAGATTTGACAGAGAAATTAAAACCTTTACAGACAAGCAGAAGCTAAGAGAATTCAGCACCACGAGACCAGCTTTACAAAAAATGGTAAAGGAACCTTTCTAGGCAGGAAACACAAGAGAAGGGAAAAACCTACAATAACAAATCCAAAGCAATTAAGAAAATGGTAATAGGAATAAACATATCAATAATTACCTTAAATGTAAATGGATTAAATGCTCCAACCAAAAGCCATAGACTGGCTCAATGGATACAAAAACAAGACTCATATATATGCTGTCTACAAGAGACCCACTTCAGACCTAGGGACACATACAGACTGAAAGTGAGGGGATGGAAAAAGATATTCCATGCAAATGGAAACCAAAAGAAAGCTGGAGTAGCAATTCTCATATCAGACAAAATAGACTTTAAAATAAAGACTATTACAAGAGACTAAGAAGGCAACTATATAATGATCAAGGGATCAATCCAAGAAGAAGATATAACAATTGTAAATATTTATGCACCCAACATAGAAACACCTCAATACACAAGGCAAATGCTAACAGCCAAAAAAGGGGAAATCGACAGCAACACAATCATAGTAGGGGACTTTAACACCCCACTTTCACCAATGGACAGATCAACCAAAATGAAAATAAATATGGAAACACAAGCTTTAAATGACACATTAAACAAGATGGACTTAATTGATATTTATAGGACATTCCATCCAAAAACAACAGAATACACATTCTTCTCAAGTGCTCATGGAACATTCTTCAGGATAGATCATATCTTGGGTCACAAATCAAGGCTTGATAAATTTGAGAAAACTGAAATCGTATCAAGTATCTTTTCAAGCACAACGCTATAGACTAGATATCAAATACAGGAAAAAAACTGTAAAAAATATAAAAACATGGAGGCTAAACAATATGCTACTCAGTAACCAAGAGATCACTGAAGAAATCAAAGAGGAAATAAAAAAATACCTAGAAACAAATGTTAATGAAAGCACAATTACCCAAAACCTCTGGGATGCAGCAAAAGCAGTTTTTAAAAGGGGAGTTTATAGCAATACAATCCTACCTCAAGAAACAAGAAAAATCTCAAATAAACAATCTAACCTTACACCTAAAGCAATTAGAGAAAGAAGAATAAAAAAAACCCAAAGTTAGCAGAAGGAAAGAAATTATAAAGATCAGATCAGAAACAAATGAAAAAGAAATGAAGGAAACGATAGTAAAGATCAATAAAACTAAAGGCTTGTTCTTTGAAGAGATAAACTAAATTGATAAACCATTAGCCAGACTCATCAAGAAAAAAAGGGAGAAGACTCAAATCAACAGAATTAGAAATAAAAAAGCAGAAGTAACAACTGACACTGCAGAAATACAAAGGATCATGAGATATTACCACAAGCAACTATATGCCAATAAAATGGACAACCCAGAAGAAATGGACAAATTCTTAGAAAAGCACAACCTTCTGAGACTAAACGAGGAAGAAATAGAAAATATGAACAGACCAATCACAAGCACTGAAATTGAGACTGTGACTAAAAATCTTCCAACAAACAAAAGGCCAGGACCAGATGGCTTCACAGGAGAATTCTATCAAACATTTAGAAAACAGCTAACACCAATCCTTCTCAAACTCTTCCAAAATATAGCAGAGGGTGGAACATTCCCAAACTCATTCTACGACACCACCATCACCCTGATACCAAAACCAGACAAAGACATAACAAAAAAGAAAACTACAGGCCAGTATCATTGATGAACATAGATGCAAAAATCCTCAACAAAATACTAGCAAACAGAATCCAACAGCACATTAAGAGGATCATACACCATGATCAAGTGGGGTTTATCCCAGGAATGCAAGGATTCTTCAATATATGCAAATCATCAGTGTGATACACCATATTAACAAGCGAAGGATAAAAACAATATGATCATCTCAATAGATGCAGAACAACCTTCTGACAAAATTCAACACCGCTTTATGATAAAAACTCTCCAGAAAGTGGGCGTAGAGGGAACCTACCTCAACAAAATAAAAGCCTTAGAGGACAAACTCACAGCCAACATCATTTGCAATGATGAAAAACTGAAATCATTTCCTCTAAGATCAGGAACAGGACAAGGGTGCCCACTCTCGCCAATATTATTCAACATAGTTTTGGAAGTCCTAACCATGGCAATCAGAGAAGAAAAAGAAATAAAAGGAATCCAAATTGGAAAAGAAGAAGTAAAACTGTCACTGTTTGTAGATGACAAGATACTATACATAGAAAATCCTAAAGATGCCACCAGAAAACCACTAGAGTTAATCAATGAATTTGGTAAAGTAGCAGGATACAAAATTAATGCACAGAAATCTCTTGCATTCCTATATTTTAACAACAAAAAATCAGAAAGAGAAATTAAGGAAACACTCCTATTTACCATTGCAACAAAAATAATAAAATACCTAGGAATAAACCTACCTAAGGAGACAAAAGAACTGTATGCAGAAAACTATAAGACACTGATGAAAGAAATTAAAGATGATACAAACAGATGGAGAGATATACCATGTTCTTGGATTGGAAAAATCAACACTGTGAAAATGACTATACTACCGAAAGCAATTTACAGATTCATTGCAATCCCTATCAAACTACAAATGGCTTTTTTCACAGAACTAGAACAAAAAATTTCACAATTTGTATGGAAACACAAAAGACCCCGAATAGCCAAAGCAATCTTGAGAAAGAAAAATGGAGCTGGAGGAATCAAGCTCCTGGATTTCAGACTATACTACAGAGCTACTGTAATCAAGACAGTATAGTACTGGCACAAAAACAGAAATATAGATCAACAGAATGAGATAGAAAGCCCAGAGATAAACCCACACACATATGGTCACCTTATCTTTGATAAAGGAGGCAAGAATATACAGTGGAGAAAAGACAGCCTCTTCAATAAGTGGTGCTGGGAAACCTGGACAGCTACATGTAAAGG
This sequence comes from Hyperoodon ampullatus, assembly GCF_949752795.1. Lineage (NCBI taxonomy): Eukaryota > Metazoa > Chordata > Mammalia > Artiodactyla > Ziphiidae > Hyperoodon > Hyperoodon ampullatus. The sequence goes on along the minus strand of NC_136917.1, from coordinate 128,967,521 downwards.
AACGAAATTAGAACACTCCCTAACACCATACACAAAAATAAACTCAAAATGGATTAAAGATCTAAATGTAAGGCCAGTCACTATAAATCTCTTAGAGGAAAACAGGCAGAACAGTCTATGACATAAATCACAGCAAGATCCTTTTTGAACCACCTCCTAGAGAAATCAAAATAAAAATAAAAATAAACAAATGGACCTAATGACACTTAAAACTTTTGCACCACAAAGGAAACCATAAGCAAGACGAAAAGACATCCCTCAGTATGGGATAAAATATTTGCAAAGAAAGCAACTGACAAAGGATTAATCTCCAAAATATACAAGCAGCTCATGCAGCTCAATATGATAAAAACAAACAGCGCAATCCAAAAATTGGCAGAAGACCTAAATTGACATTTCTCCAAAGAAGATAGACAGATTGCCAGCACACACATGAAAGGATGCTCAACATCACTAATCATTAGAGAATTGCAAATCAAAACTACAATGAGAGGGCTTCCCTGGTGGTGCAGTGGTTGGGAGTCCGCCTGCCAATGCAGGGGACACGGGTTCGTTTCCTGGTCCGGGAAGATCCCACATGCCACAGAGCGGCTAGGCCCATGAGCCATGGCTGCTGAGCCTGCGCGTCCGGAGCCTGTGCTCCGCGATGGGAGAGGCCATAACAGTGAGGGGCCTGCATACCAAAAAAAAAAAAAACTACAGTGAGTTATCACCTCACACCAGTCAGAACGGTCATCATCAAAAAATCTATAAACAATAAATGATGGAGAGGGTGTGGAGAAAAGGGAACACTCTTGCACTGTTGGTGGGAATGTAAATTGATACAGCCACTATGGAGGTTCCTTAAAAAACTACAAATAGAACTACCATACAACCCATCAATCCCACTACTGGGCATATACCCTGAGAAAACCATAATTCAAAAGAGTCATGTACCACAATGTTCATTGCAGCACAATTTACAATAGCCAGGACATGGAAGTAACCTAAGTGTCCATCGAGAGATGAATGGATAAAGAAGATGTGGCACATATACACAATGGAATATTACTCAGCCATAAAAAGAAATGAAATTGAGTTATTTGTAGTGAGGTGGATGGACCTAGAGTCTGTCACACAGAGTGAAGTAAATCAGAAAGAGAGAAGCAAATACCGTGTGCCAACACATATACATGGAATCTAAAAAAAAAAAAAAAAAAAGGCTCTGAAGAACCTAGGATCAGGACAGGAATAAAGATGCAGATGTAGAGAATGGACTTGAGGACACAGGGAGTGGGAAGGGTAAGCTGGGATGAAGTAAGAAAGTGGCATGGACATATATACACTACCAAAAGTAAAATAGATAGCTAGTGGGAAGCAGCCGCATAGCACAGGGAGATCAGCTCCGTGCTTTGTGACCACCTAGAGGGGTGGGATAGGGAGGGAGGGAGGGAGGGAGACGCAAGAGGGAGGGGATATGGGGATATACGTATATGTATAGCTGATTCACTTTGTTATATAGCAGAAACTAACACAACATTGTAAAGCAATTATACTCCAATAAAAATGTTAAAAAAAGTTATGTATAATAATAGTCGAAAAAGTTAAGTGTCCAATCCATCTAGCCAGTTATCATTTCAATTTTAACAGGTATTTCTCCCAGGCAATGTTTGCTTGGCAATTCAACTGGCATATGCAGCCTGAGCAGCAAATCAGTTATTTTGTTCAGTGGGTGCCTGCCAACTTGCAGGAACAAGCTGCCCAATCCAAGTCCATTCTGCTCAAAATAGGAAGGAAATCCCTTAGGGATATCACAAAAATTGGCCTGACTCTGCTCAGTCTTCCAGCTTTCAGTACACTGCAGGGATTACTCAGCTCCTCTTCAGCCAAGCCTGAGAATTCCACCCAATATGGGAGTTGACCTGCTTAATATGTTGTCCCACTCATTTTAATCATAACATGAGCCAGCTAAGAGGACCTCCTCTCTGTAGCAGGCAGGTGCTGGGCTATTTCTCATACTGATCCTCTTCCTACTGCAGCCATCCTTTTTATCCTCCCACAGTGGAAAGTCCTCTAGTATACAGAACCTCTCCTTCCTTTACAACCATCCTCCCCACCTACCTGAAGGTCCCTTCATTCAGATCTCCCTTCTCCATGGGAAGATGTACCACCAAATAAGGTCTACATGTTCTCTTTGTGGAACTGCTGCTACTTATTAAAAGGAGTAATTGAATTTCTTTGTATTCTGTTCCCTAAGTCCTTTCGTGTTGCAATCAGAGGAGGCTGTGCTTCACTTCCTCACTGACAAAGTTATCTGATACTCTTCTGGAAAGAAAAATAAGAGCTCACCTCTAAGACCACTTGCACTTCTAGGCCCTACAAACAAAGATAGAAAGGCAAGTGACTCAAGTTTGAATTGGACAATGATACGAAGGCAAGAGCCCTAAATTTTGGTGAGTGGACCAGGTCTTAGGTGACAGGAAACTCTGAATAATAAAGCAGAAGGCCACCACATCAATAGGACATAGACATACAACAGGAGTAAATGAGTTCTGGGTGGGCCCAAGCAAGCATTATGTTAAATTAATCAACAGCTTTCAGTCCACAGGACAGTTCTGGGGCCCCTGACCACTTGGAGAAAGCCCTTGCCCCCTTGCCTTTTCTCACAAAGACTCCAGCTCCTAGAACCCGTCAGTCCAGTGCCTTAGTCTTGTGGCCTGGGCTGTACCTTAACCATAGCAGAGACCTCATTTTAGATTGATATTTTAAAAGTTTTCAGTAACATTATAGTACACACACAGAGTGAAATACACAAGAAACAATATGTGTGTGTACCTGTGTGTGTTTGTGGGACATGTGGGGGAAAAGAGGAGAAGCAGAAGTAGGTTTATGATGAAGGTGATGAAGCTTAAGAGGCAGGGCTCTCTGTTTGCATAAGCACCTTCCAAGGCTCTGGGGTCGGGCCCTGGCAATGCGTTTATTTAGTTCCATGCTTTTGTAAAATTGTGGAAGTAAAATAAAAATTCTTCCAATCTCAAGAAGTGAATTTGGAAAGATGCTCTGAATGTTACAATAAGACAGGTGAGAAATGACTGACTCCTGATTTGTACATATGTGAAAGATACATTTTTTAATCCTTAAATTTTAATTAAAGAACCAAGGGAGAAATAAGAGAAAATTTTGAATACAATCATTGGAATATGGGAAAATGAAATGACTGAATGAATAAGTCAATAGAAATTGTTCAGCTATCAAGCAGCAAATTGTAACAGTTTTTTCAGATTATCTCAGAAGTGATAATTTATTAAAAGGAAGAGAGAAAACTTCAAATAGAAATGATGAACTGGTTCTTGGATTGCTTAACAATTGAATTAATGAAAAAGAGTGAATCAAACTAACACACTGAAAAATTTTTAAATTTTTTTCAGATTTGACATAAATTGCTGACCTTGATGAAGCTGATCTAGAACTCATCTAAACCAATTGTGACACTATAGTGAGGACCTCAGTGACAAACGGCTAAGCCAGTTAAACCAGAAGTATATAAGATTAGTCACCACACACACACCAAAATGCCCCCAAATCTTACAGCTCAAATATGAAAGAAACATATTAAAGATTTCTCTAAATTCGACAGCTTTAGCAATTTATATGACATTTATTACCTAACTTTTCTAAACAATTAATAATTTTAAGAAACAACTAACCTAAAGAAAAGTCTAAATTATCTCCTAACTTTCCCATAGAAAGCATTATAATATCAGTGTCATTTTAACTTACATACACTACTGCGTGTAAGATAGAGAACCAACAAGGACCTACTACATAGCACAATATTCTGTGATAACCTGTATGAGAAAAGAATCTGAAAAAGAATTATATGTATGTGTATACCTGAATCACTTTGCTGTACACCTGAAACCAACACAACCTTGTAAATCAACTATACTCCAATAAAATTTAAAAAACTAGACAATCAAATAATATGCAGACAAAAGTGTAAGGAAAAGGTATTCTAGAATTATGTTGGGCAGTTAATAACACATTATGACTTTTAATACTTTGTGATATATGCTAACTCGAGTTTGTAATTTCTCATGATTTCTTTTCTCATTTTCAACACCTACTTTGGACCTGATTTATAGTATACTAGAAATTCTTATTTTTGCTCTTAAGGAGGACACCATTACTGAAGTAGCTTCAGGGCCGGGCCTCTGCTGCCCTCTCCCTTCAAACTTGCATCTGCTCTGTAGAGGAGACTAAAGACTGGAAAGGAGGAGACAGGAACATGAACATAAGGGCCTCTGGAACCCAGAGAAGCCAAGGCCTTAAAGAAAGAGACAGAATTAGAGTCACTTCTCTTAAGAGGGAAAAAGCATTGAAGAATAGCAGAGAGAGGCTTGGCTCAAAAGGTCATACAATATTTCCTCTCTACGTTCTTTTTTTACTAACGTATGGGCAAATGAAGCTGTTTCTATGTTCCACTCCAGACCCAAAGATTATGCTCTCATTCTCCATCTTGGCCAAAAATCTCAGACAGGTGGGAACAAGATTTAATTTCCTTTATCTCAGTAATATTCTAAGTCCCCTAAAGCTTCATTTCAAAGACTTGAAGACTTTAACCAAGGCTGTTTTCAAGACTTAAAATAAGACTGAATAACCACTCTCCCCTCACACCTGTCCACTCACACCTTTATGTACTCACCCACACCCACAGCACTTACATACTCCACTCTGTTCTCCTAGCAGCCTAGAGAAGGGAATTTTCACTAGAAAACACTGGTGTCAAGCCATACCAAAAGCAGGAAACTAATGGTACATAAAAACAGGCTGGTTTCCAACATGCAGATTCTTTTTCCTAATTCAACTTTAGAATCAGAAAGATAAGTCTCTCCCAAGTTTAGAAACCTCCATTGTGAAATCAGATTCCTTAAATTTTCCTATTTGGCTTTTTATTCTAATCTTTCCATTGTTATACTTCATAGTTAGATGGACTTTTCCTCTAATTTAATGTGGGCTTTTATTAAAAAATAGTATCTTCTTCCTATTGTTCAGGTGAGAAATACAATCCTATTCAGAGGGTGTGAATCGTTCCAGGCATTGGGGTTTTAGCTTAAAAACCTCTTGAAGATTTCAACTCTCCTGGTCTAATAGGACTAGGTTCCTGAAACCAATTCTTCTTCTTTTATTTCTATAATCATTTCATAACTCCATCTAATAGTAATCTCTTTAACAGGGTCTGCAGGGCTATAATTTCGTATGTGCAGAAATATCTAGCAAGGTTCAGGATGGAGGCATATTGCAGGCCACTTGCATCTGCAAGATGTACAGAGAAAGTTTAATCACAGAGTCTGTGTTCTACACCTGCTTAGGAGGGATGCAGAAATTAAATGCAAGTGCTTCTGTGAGAAAAACTTCAAAAGAGCAAAGACAAGTCTTTGTGATGGGCCTAGAGCCTGACACCATGTCCATCAGCAATCCGCCTTATAAGTTCTGACTCTTTTCCCCTTAAGATTTTGAGCTTTACTTTGGTCTCACTATGAAAATGAAAAGTTTAACATTTTTTCTTAAAAGTAAAATTAGTCAATATAATTTCATGATTTTTTAAAAAAATCAGAAGTAACTAGCATTTAGGCCCAGCCAGACTAACCTAAAAGAGAATGTACCCTCCTTCCACACCATATAATGTTGTGGATCCAGGTCTTGACTACTAGCCAGTTGTGACGCCTGGCTCTCCTCCTCAACAATGCCCAGCTTCCTCACTCAATGTCCTAAACCAGGGTCTCAATCCTCCTTCCAGAGCATTTATGTCCACTCCAATGCTCTACTCTCTATTTGTTCTTTTCTTTATGTAGGCAATCTTTTCTACACCCAAATAGAGGAGAGATAAGTCTATCTATTCTGCCTGCAAATATTTCTCAAAAGCTGATCATTTTTTTTACTTGCTACCTCTACTCTAGACTGGGCCATTGTTCCCCATTGAATTACTGCAATAGCTTTCTCACTAGTCTCTCCATGGATACTCTTGTTCCAATTTCTAACCTACCTCTACTCTAGACTGGGCCATTGTTCCCCACTGAATTACTGCAATAGCTTTCTCACTAGTCTCTCCATGGATACTCTTGTTCCAATTTCTAATCTAATCTAACAGCACCCATAGTGATCTTTTAAGAAGGCAAGTCTGATTTCACCCCATTCTTCACTGGTTTCCCATTGCTTAGCCTGGCTTACCTCTGGATGCTGCCTACCTCTTCAGCCTCTCTTGCTCCATGTGACTGCTTACTTTATAGTTCAATTATACTTCCCTTATTTTAATTCTTTAATTATACCATGCTCTGTTTTGCCTCAGGGCCTTTGCACATGCTAAGAAAAAATAAAGCACTTAGGAAAGAACTTCAATAATTTTCAACCACCACATCTACCCACTTACCTGCATCCATCATATAGTCTTTCTCTTATATTACTATGGATAAAGTGTCTTTGCTCTGATGCCAAGGCCAGCCATCCTCTTGTATTCTAGATCCATACCCTCTTAGCTACTCAAAGACATGGACCCAGCAACTTCCTGCATCATCAATTTTTCCCTCTCTACTATATCATTCCTGCTATGGTCTGAATGTTTATGTCTCCCCCAAATTCATATGTTGAAATTCTAATCACCAAAGGGATGGTATTAGGAGGTGGAGACTTTGGGAGGTGCTTAGGTCATGAGGGTGAAGCCCTCATGAATGGGATTAGTGCTCTTATAAAAGAGACCCACAGAGCTCCCTAGCCCCTTCTACCATGTGAGGACACAGTGAGAAGGCACTGGCTATGAACCAGGAAGAGGGCCTTTACCAGAAGACAACTACGCTGGTGCCTTGATCTTGGAATTCTCAGCCTCCAGACTCTTGGATCCTTCTCAAGGGAGAATCTCACTCATTACCCTCACCTCTCCACTGAATCTCCAGGTCAATACTAGTTTATGACATAAAATTATTTTAGAAAGACCATTAGAGCCAATAGTAGAGATAAAGAACAATAAAAGAAAGTCTCTCTACTTGAGGACATCACATGATTTTTACCCCCATATGCCTCAAATGGCATCATTGTCCCATGACCCCTCCAAGGAAAGTATATTAGAATTTTCTTTTTCTGGAGCATTATTAGAAAAATAAACTCTAGAAGGAAAAAAATGCAGATCCTTATAATTCCTTTTCAGAGGTGTTTACTAAGACCCATATTTTTAATTTTGTAGATGATATATTTCTCTTTCAGGTGTATAGGTCTATGTCATACAAGTGATCTTTTGTTTGCTTGTGCTTACAAAATGCTGCCATGGGGATAATTTAAATGCAAATTAGAAGTCATCCAAAGACAACTTTATTTTGTTGTTGTGATGGGAGGCTAACTGAAGTAGTCATTTTCCAGGATAAAAATGTCCTTTAAATAAGAGAAGTGGTACAGATGTTTCAACAGATACTAATTTTTTTTTTGTAAATGTCATCTGATTTTGTTTTTCTCATCAATAAATAGACTCTAATAGGGTATTGTACAAAGTCATTTTTCTAAAAATAATAGTTCTCAAATCGTTAAAGCAATAATGTGTGGCAGTTTAATAATAGATCTTGGTGCTATGTGACAATGCATTATTTTGAATGGGCACGAGTTTTAGCTAATGGTGCTAATTTTTAACAATGAAATCTAACTGACTTTAGGTGACCATTGTTAATGAAGACTTTTCCCCACGTTTAAGATATTACTAGGAGAGATCTTTTGTATTTGTTAAAGGTGCATTAACTCTTTCAGGCCAACAAGGCCAAGACCATCTTGCAATGAAGATATAATTTCCTAATCGGTAAATTAGGCTCCAGGTTGGGGTGGAGGGCAAGATCTTTATGGAGAGTTGCCCCTGAGTTTTCTCAGGATCTCAAATGCCCAGGAACCCTTATCACCTCTGGTCTCTTTCACTCCAGGTAAGGGTTACTTTAGCATAATAATCTGCAGGTCATGTCTGAATATTCCAGACAATTGTAGATCTCAGCAGGGCCTTCTTTAGAAACAGGGGAGTAACTTCAGGCAGATATCAGAGAAAGTTCAGATGATCTCAAAGGGAGAATGCTAATGCCAAACCTGTTTCAAAACTATTCTAACTGCATTTTTTGTTAAGCAACCAGATTTTTCTCAGCTGTAAGAAATTGTGCTGGATATGCAATTAATACTCTGAAGAATTTAGAAAATTCAAGTACCCATACATTTCTCCTCACAATTCCACCGTTAACATTGAAACGAGCCATTAAGTTAATTAAAATGACTCCCATCTCATGAAGAATGGCCTTATTAGACCCTTTCCATTTGACTAAAGCAGATATCCTGAAAATAAATATTAATCTAGGAGAGAAAGTGGAGAACAATACAAATCCTGAAGCACAGAATTATAATTGAGGTTTAAAAGCTGTGAATATAATTAAGATAGTACATAAAGGTAGAGAGGGACCAGAAAGGAAAGGAGTGCCTTCTACTATTGAGATAACATGCCTGTGTCCTCTCTGCCAGGAGTTGACCCTGCAGACTGAAGATAATAAGGTTTTGGAAATGATCTGTCTCTGAAGTACTTCTGAAGGAGATCACACACAAGCGTGTGCATGTGTGCACACACACTCTACAAAAAAGATAAATGACTTCTAAAAGACAAGGACACCTATAAAAAAAGTTTGATCAACAGTTTCTCATCTTATTTCCTCACCATTATTTTCAAAAAATATATCGGGAACAAGTCTGATAAATTTAGCACTACATGTAAGGAAGAATTAGAGAGAAGTATGTTCCCATGTTCAAAGGGAAGCCTTTCTCAGTGGACTAACAGCAATCAGAGTTCATTTTCCTTCAGGGAGAACTTCTTTTTAAAAAGAGATACAGAGACACACAGAGAGAGACAGGAATTAAAATAAATTAGTACTTATAGCGGAAGAATATTCTCCAGAGAGAAAAGACATGCAGTTTGTAATTTCATGCACTTAATTAATTGCAGTGCAAACCACTCTCATTAGGAGTCCATTTTAAGCCTACTGGCTTGAACAGTCAAAAGGGAGTAATTCCAGTGAAGCCCTGTCCTTGTCTTCTTATTGAGAGCTTCACAAACTTTGCCGGGGACAAAGAGACTCTTCTCAAGACACTCTTCTCTCTACTACCTCCTTTTTGGTTACCCTTTTATGTAAAAGGAATGCACTGAAATGAAAACTCAGTTTTCCTCTTTCGTTCCTCCCCACTAACTTTTACTACTGATTTTACAATTAAAGTAACGGCAAAGTCACAGCACCTCCTGTACTTTGGTTTCAAGAGCAGTGAAGCTTCATAATACATTTATTAAGGGCTGTGTACCTCTCAGGGGTCTGGGTAGCAAACAATAGAAATCAACACTGATGCACTTAAGCAGGAAAAGGAATTCATCAAAAGAAGTCATCAAAAGAATGCAAGAGGGCTTCCCTGGTGGCGCAGCAGTTGAGAATCTGCCTGCTAATGCAGGGGACACGGGTTCGAGCCCTAGTCTGGGAAGATCCCACATGCTGCGGAGCAACTAAGCCCGTGTGCCACAACTACTGAGCCTGCGCTCTAGAGCCTGTGCTCCGCAACGAGAGGCCACAATAGTGAGAGGCCCGCGCACCGTGATGAAGAGTGGCCCCCGCTTGCCACAACTAGAGAAAGTCCTCGCACAGAAACGAAGACGCAACACAGCAAAAATAAATTAATTAATTAATAAACTCCTACCCCATCTTCTTAAAAAAAAAAAAGAGAGAGAGATTATAAGAACCAGACGAGCTGGATCCATTGGAAACAAGGAGTAGCCAGGAGGACACCACATGATCAGTCTGCCTAGGATGCTGCTGCTCACCAGCTGGGCACACATCAGCCCTGGTCACAGTGTCAGTAGCCACAGACTCCATGCCACTAACATTTAGTGGTGACACATGTGATGGCGGGTCTGAGCCATCCTCTCAAGATTCAAAGTCCTGGCTGGGAGCATCAGATTTACCATACTGAGCTCTAATTGCTTCAGAGAGGTGCGCAGAGGGGATATCTGTCCCCTCTAGCTTCCCAGGTGGAAGGCTGGGCTCTCTTTCCCACCACACTGAGACCCCTTCAAAACAGAAGATGCCAACCAACCAAACCAGTTTTCCACTCTAGGCTCTTACCTTCCTTGAGCTCTCATCCCTTGACTATCCCCAGGGTTATATTCTCAAACAATGAGGTGACAATAGTATAAATTTAAAAAGAGGGTACAAAGCACCTGTCTTTTGGCAATGTCTGGCTGAATGAGTATCAAACCTAGTATCTTAGTCCATTCAGTCTGCTGTAACAGAATACCTTAAACTGGGTGGCTTATACACAATAGAAATTCATTTCTCACAGTTCTCGACTCTGCGAAGTCCAAGCAAGGTCAAGGGCTGGCAGATTTAGTGTCTGGTTAATGCCCACTTCCTGGTTCATAGATGGCCTTCTCACCGTGGCTAGGAGTGAAGGATCTCTGGGGTCTCTTTATAAGGGAACTAATCCTGTTCATGAGTTCTCCTCCCTCGTGACCAATCACCTCCCAAAGGCCCCCCTTCCTAATACCATCCCCCCACTTGGGGGTTAGGATTTCAACATATGAATTCAGGGGTACATAAATATTCAGACCATAGGACCTAGGCTCACTCATAAACAAGGTGGTAAGAACTAAAACCAAAATACTTTCTGTCCCAGTGCTAAACAATTACGGGTCAAAGCTTAAGTGCCTGATTTAGTGCCAAACAAATCCTGGGACCAAGCAAAAATAACTTAGGTACTAGCTCCATGGAATGCTTGCTCTTAAACTGTAAGACTGTAAACCAACTAAAAATTTACTTCTCAAAACTAACAGTTTGCTCATCAAACCTCTTTATGACCCTCACCTCACTTTAAGACCCCATTAATCCAAAGCTACACTAGGACCTTAAATTCTTCTCAATTCCAACCATTTTCCACCTAACAAGACCAGGCTATAAAACTCTATAAATATCCTTTCTGTACTTCTCCCTTCTAAAGTATTTGTAAGTTTAAGGGCAGTGTTCTCCTTTATTTCAGTGAGACTAATACTTAGTCTGGCTTGATCAGTATGTTCTGCTGGTGATCTTTTTGGGGAGTCTGCTGCCAGCAGAGCCTGGTTACACAAAATGATCAGGAGAACTCGAAAAGTCCAAGCATTCCTCCCCTCATATTTGCCAAAGATTCCTGTTGACTTACATGTGAAAAACAAAATACCATGAATTTTATTTTTATCTCTTCAAAAATATACTCCCAGCACTTGAAACAGTGTCTATCATATACTAAAGCTCTATAGATGCTTGGATGAATGCAATTGCAGATAAATCATAAATACAATTTTAATGTAATTTACTGAGGGGACAAACATATTTTCATTACTAGAAATTAACAGGGAAAAAAACACAATCCTGTTATTCAAAAATATCTAATTATTTTCATATTGCTTTCCAGTTCTTAGACACATGCAGGCGTATATTTTGCAGTCTGTAATTTAAACATGGAGATGTACTTATGTATTTTTCTTTTCTTCCCAAAAGTTCCCAAGGTCTTCCACGTTACCATATAGTTATCATAACGATCATCTTAATGACTAGATAATGGTCCATGAATGTGAATTTTCATTAGTATGCATTCACTGTTTTACCACTGCAAAGGATATCTTTCGCTTATAGGGCGTTTTTTTTTTTTTTTTTTTTTTTTTTTTTTTTTTTTTTGTGGTATGCGGGCCTCTCACTGTTGTGGCCTCTCCCGTTGCGGAGCACAGGCTCCGGACGCACAGGCTCAGCGGCCATGGCTCACGGGCCCAGCCGCTCCGCGGCATGTGAGATCCTCCCGGACCGGGTCACGAACCCGCGTCCCCTGCATCGGCAGGCGGATTCTCAACCACTGCGCCACCAGGGAAGCCCTATAGGGCGGTTTTATAGAAACACTTAAACCTAAAATCATTAGCCCTAACCTCAGTTTTGCCAGTGGACACTGAACAGAACATGCCAGAAATTAAAAACCAAAATAAGAAGGTAAAGATTCTATGTAGTCTTTATTTGTTGTAAAGAACCAACAACAATCTGAGAATCAATCAACCTTTACATTTCTTTTAAGACAAATGAAGCCCTCTCTGTGTGGGTATCTTTGGAGTAGAATTAATATCCTTTGCTAAAGCATTTATGACATACTCCACAGTTGCTAGTCACAGATACTATTTCAGGTAGTGAGGATTAAAACAAACAAAAATGACCCATAGAAGAGACCAGAATTAAAAAATTGTGTTTGCAGAGGCATTATATCAAGGTTTTTAGTCCCAGGATTTAACCCTGCAACTCTTTATCATATAGTTTTGAATTAAAATTAACATGAGCATTGTTTTCTATAAGATAAAGTCTGCAAGTAATACATTACACCCAAGTTAAGAAAAAAACATATGCATGTGCCTTTGTGTTCTTTCAGTAGAGTCACATTAGTAGTCTCATTTACAGAAGAAAGTTTTCTACAAATGAAATTTGTCCACATAAAATTCACTTTTATTCTAGATTTTGCTGCTACAACTGGCAGCATGATGAACTGGAATAGTATTTGAATCCCAGAAATAGTATTTAAGAATATTTAAGGAAGTAGAGTTGTTTCAGACAATGATCATTTCTCAGGAAGGAAATTCTCAAAAGAAAAACCCAAATGCTAATTAACACCTAAGTTGTTATTATAGCTGGCAAAATAGAGTTAAATATTTTTAACAAAAACAACAGTTGAAAATAAAATAATACTCTGACTAAAAAGATAATACACATGAAAAAAATCAGATCCTTCCTCATATTCCACAGACTGTAATAAATCTAGGACACAGCTGAGTAGCTTGAGAGATGCAAAATTTCCCAAACACCAGAAGTTGCTGCTGTTTCCAACAGATGATGGAAGTACTAGGAACCAAAGGCTACCATTGTAGACCTACTTATCTGGACTAGAATAACCCCTGCGGGCTTTGTAAAAGACTTACTTATTAGGCTACACTTCTGCCTCCCTGAATCTGTCAGAGGACAGCTGGACCAATTCTTGAAAATGTTTTGAAATTCAGCTCTAATTCAGAGAACTACCTGAGATAGATAATTCCTCCTCTGTTCCTTATCCCTCTATTGCTCTATGATTTCTCTTTTCTGTCCAAAGCCCCTCTCTGTTTTTCCAAATTTCTTAGTTAGGTCTTCTGGAACCCTTTTTTTCCTGTAGTAAACAGACTGTCCTTCATCCTCACCTCCCCTCTGAAGAGTCACCCACCATCCTACCTTCCTTCAAACATGGCCCTTTGCTGAGGACATCACGGCCCTGCAGTGAACTGGAGGGGAGCCTGCTCTTGTTCTCAGTGCCCTGACCCTCTTCCTGAGATGGGGTTGGTGCTCTCCTAATTACTCACATTAATTAATGCAGGACATTAATTAATGCCCTGCAAGAGGACAGGGCATTACTCCTCTGTCCTCTTGCAAAACCTCTCTTTTGGCATCGATGCCAATCAACTCTACTTCATCACTGACTTCTGCCAGTCTCCCTGATCTCTATGTCTCATTTATTGAAAGCTGTCCACCTTTTTAGCACTTTGACATCTTGATCCCTGCTGCTCTCCTGTGTGACTTCAGTGTTGTTGTGGAGGGTTATCTTATGCCCAAATCTCTCAGTTCTTCAACTACTTCTTTCCCACTGCAGTCACTCTCTTCCCTGGAAACCCGCTAACATCTTGAAAACCACCTTAAATGACCTAACTTAAATCAGAAGGCCCAAACATCCTATCCTTCAAATATAACCTCCTAACTTTTCAGCTTGTTCAGTTATTCTAATCTCACCTCTCTGACATCATAGAGCCCGCCAGAGATCTCAACCCTCTCTATATCTGTACCTTCTTACATTCACTCAGTTCCATACTCAGCTTAGGTGCCACGATTCATCACTTTTTTCACTGTCTTCCCAAACTCTCAAATCCCTTTCCCAGTTTTTCCTACCTTGCAACCCCACTGTCCAATTCTGAATCAACTGAACTATTTGCTTTCTCAGTGCCTATACCTTGGGTGCTCAGCACTCCTGGAGAATATTCCAAACCCTCACATATCGGTTACCTGAAAAATTAATGATAATGATTATCAACCATACTACAACATGGCCTATTGGTCTAGCCACGCTAAACAGTTTTAGTTATCTGAACGCATACATCCAACTTTCTTCTGTCATTGGACTTTGCTGTTCTCTCTGCCTGATACCATCTCCTTTAGGTCTCAGCTTAGGTGTCAGTTCCTCATAAGCCTAGGCTAATTTGCTCCCCTATTATCCTGCATTGCTCTGCATGTCCTCAGTCATATATATGCATTATACCTAACAAATGGGATTATAGTTGTCTGTTTTCTTATTTGTGTGCTGAGCTGAATTCTAAACTCTATGAAAGAAGAGACTGTGTTGGTCTTGGTGAGCCTCCCATCTCCAGTTCATAGCTCGGTGTGTAGAAAAAATAGACACTTGTTAATGGTTGAATGCATGTGTACATGAATACATAACTGATACATGATGGAGTAGGTGAACATTTTCACCAATATAACATGCAGTTATTCTTTTTTATTTATAAAATTTAACTTGATTTTCTAATATGTGTGGAAACATACAACTTTAAGAAATAAAGTTAATCTCAATTAAATAATATTGGAGAAATAAGAAGGCCAGAGTCACATGTTAACAGGGGCACAGAACAGTTAGTGGAGGAGGAAAGGAGAACACTCCTAAAATATATGACTAAAAAATGGAAAATGTCCAGAGAGTCAATGGTAAAGTATATTTTTATATTCTAAAATGTGTATTCTAAATCTTACTTGTATATTTTAAATTATATATTTTAAGTTTATTATTTATGTATACTAAAGTTTTGAGTTTCTATGTATAGCTTCCATACAACAAGGTGTGTGTGTGTGTGTGTGTATTTATTATGGCATTAAGCATTAGTCACACTTTTTTTTAGGAATCACGTTGGAATAAAACACCCTGAGGTAAATCCCATTTGGAAATGCGGGCAAAGGTCTCACCTTTGCCAGGCTCAGAGCCACAAACTTTAGGGTAAATGATGCTAATCCATCAAATAAAGTCAATCCAGATATGTTAAATAAATGACATCAAACAACTAAATGGCATACTATTTTGATTGAATTCCACAGATTTGGAATAGGTCTAACAATGCTTAGCTCCACTTAATTCCTTTTAAGTGGATAAAAGATTCTAAATGAGTGAGATAAATTGGTATAGTAAATAACACCTAAATCCTAAGCTGTTAGAAAGAATTCTAACCAACTAGCCAGGATTTTCAGCAAAACCAACAATAACAAAAAAGTGTGTTTAACACAAGAGGTCATATAGTTTTCTCATAGTTCTTTTTCTGTATACAATTTTATTTTAAAGAAATCATTTTTCCATTTTGTGGTGCTCATTTGTAGGGGGGAAGAGTTTGCTAACTTCATCTTTTCCTGAATTTCAACTGAATGCATTTTTCTTGTTTTATTCTTCTTGAACTGATACACTTTGTCCAATATTAAGTGTAAATTAATGCATACATTTATGGAGCACATAACAATTAAACAAAGGCCATTCAATCAGAGTGCTTTCACCTACTTTCTTTCCCCACAAACATGATATTGCAAGACAGAAGAACATGACTTTGAAAGAACTGGAAACTCTCCCCAAGCACTTCAGTGATTATATAAGGATGGTCAAACAGGGTAGTGTTTGTGGAAAGGCAGCTATCTGAGGAGCTGAAAAATGATGATTCTCAGGTGGAAATGATTAAAGTGTTTTTTATTCAGCTCTGCACTCTGCCTGCCACAGTATCGTGTTCTTCGATCACTTTTCATGGTAAATTAAATGCTTCATCAGGTTCATTTTTAGAAAATATGGGATCTCTAACCAATCTATACTATCAAACAAGTAAAGTTGAAATAGAAAAGTTTGAAAACAGGGACCAGGTGCTCTGGTGTGCTAAACGCACAAGTCACCACTCCGTTTAGTGTTTTTATGAACATGGGAGCCTGGTGAGATAGAAATCTTTGATTACAAAAGTAAACCCTCCCCAGTACATGTTACTTTACTGACATACAAATAGAGATCAAAATACTGTGGTATGGTATCAGTCCATTTGAGTAACCTTAATTAGGATGCCAGAGAGTACTACGAGAATGAAAAGGCACTACAGTAGTCTGAAAAAGAAATGAGGGTTTGATAATTAACGTATTCTTTATTTTAACCAAATTATCATTTATTGGAAATCTTTTTCATTTATAGGAAATATTTTTACTTTCTGGAAATTTAGGGCGTGACAGGTACCATAAAACACTCAGAGTTTCTGTGATGTGTGAGGGAAAACTGTCAGCACTATTTAGTTGTTTATCTTAGCTTAGATTAGATTCAAGATGTCATTTACCAAGATATTATATAGCAAAGTGTTCCATCACTCTTAGAGTCTGTGTTAATCTTGAAACTCAAAAATTTCAAAGCAAAGTAAAACTTGATTCAATTAAATAAGAGTAAATGCTATAGAAATGAGTCTTGTGATGTTTTGTGGATATTCCGAGAAGTTTCGACAAACACTATACAAATAAATTGCATTTAAAAAAATCAAAGACAAAGGAATCCAGTTGTTTTATTATTTTTTATATAGCATGTATCTTTACGATTATTGCAAACATTGCCTCCTTATTACTTTGCAATGATTATTTTTAAAACCAAATCCAGCTCAAGAACACCATATTTCTGAAGGGATATTTTATAATCACAGTCATGTGTGCCCATTTTCAATTTTAGAAATCTTTGCCTACTGGGTTATAGATCTTCCACATCGCTTTCAGCAAGAACTTATCAGATAAATATCTTGAAACTTGAGCACATATCCAATATGAAGGTGCAAGTCTCACGGGTTCACCATGAAATATAACTCTTTAGCTTCATAAATCCTTATATCCACAATACTTCAAATCTGAAATGCCCACTGTCAATGCTTTCTTAAGTTAAAAGGATGAAATTTGAAAAATCAAATGTCTGTTTTAACCAAGCTTCTGTTTCTCTTCATTTTATTTTGTTTGGATTTTGATTCAGTAACAAAATGTTGAAAATTAGCTTTTTTATGTTCACACTAAGGCACTGTGTGTACTCAAGAACATTAGATGATGGGCAGCTGATCAAGGAATCCAAAGTCTAACTGGCATCTGGGACCAGCTCCTCTGTGAATGGCACATAACTCAAGGAAATATTTCTGGAAGATCCTTATAATATGAAGCCTTATTTGACTAAAGTAATCCTTCCTCCTATGTTGGGGAGTTGATTTTTTTCCCCAAGAGTGACCGTTTCTTCCATAACTTCTCTTCATTTTCTTTTTTTTATAGGACATAGTAATACAAATGCACACAGTGTACTTCTCCAGACAGGTAATGGGGCACTAGTGATGAGAAAGTGTTTGTAATATTCTCCACCCACATGTATCCCTGAATATACATCCATCCAGAGGTGTGTCATCCTGTCACAAGGGGACAACTTACTCCTTGGCTTTTATTTTATTATAGCTGATGCAGCAGTAAAACACAGGTAGAGAGATTTAGCACTATCTGCTGTCACCCTCCTTCTGCTGCCACAATCTCCTACTTGTGTGCAAGAAGCGTTCCATGTGTGGCAAGCTAAACCCTCCTCAGAGTATCTGGGGGCTCCATGGACCACCCAGGGAAAGTAAGCCAGTGCCAGAGTTGGGGCCAACGGGAGCTCCTAATTCCTCCAGAGGATTCTGACCAGGTAACTATGTTGAAGTCATCAAGGGTTATTATAGAAGTGAAACAAGGAGAAAGTAAGGAATGAAGAGGACCTCTGATCTCATTCCAAACATAATTGAATAACCTTTGAAAGCAGGGCATGTCTGTGGACTGATGCCAAAAGCAAGACCTAGACTTCTTAACATAAATGTGACAGGTCCATAACAATCTTAACTTTCTGAACCAGGAACAAATTTCTGGTTGCCTCCTAAATCTGCTAGAACACCCATCTTTACCCCAAGAGTTATTAATAGAGGATCTTTGAGGCCAATTCTAACAAGGAAACTGATAAAAACAAACAGGATTTGCTCCGATATTTTTGCAAATAAGTGTAGCAGTAGCAGTAGTGGTTATACAGTAAGTAGCTATAACATACCAAAAGAGTACCAAGTATTTTATCTTCACAATAAAACCATGAGGTAGGTACTCTCATTATTTTTATTTTTGCCCTTTAGAAATTAGAAACTTGGAGTGGTAAGGAACTTTCCCAAGGTCAGATAGCTCAGAAGTGGTGATGCATGCAAGACTCAAATTCAGACCACCTTATCTGGAGTCCCCACTCTAAACCACTTACTACTCTGCCACTGTCTACCATGAACATATTGTCTTTTCATTCTCAACTTTTCTGTCTGCCCCCTTAATGCTTGGATGTCCTATTTGCCACCATTCAATATTCAAGGGATCAACTTTTCTTTTCTCTCAGTACAATTGCCCTGCAGGTTAAGTGTCATTCTTATTACCTCCTTTGCCCTTATCAAGCTGCCTCTGTTTCCCCCTTTCCATTTTCTTCTCCACCCTGCAAACTTCACTCTTTTCCTTTTCACTGTTTTTCCCTGTTATCTGCCCATCCTCATTTCTCTTTTCTCCAGCCTAATTCCACCACCATCTCACTGTCCTTGTTTCCCTGACCACTCACGGTGACACTTTTCCCTACACACACACACATTTCAGAGGTTCTTAATATTACCACCATATTAAAAGTAAACAGAAAATAAAATTCAAGCCATGATGTGAGAGAAAATGTTCATTTACAATAAAAACAAAAGACTCATGTTTAGAACACAGAAATACCCCCAGAAATCAATAAGTTAAAAAAAACTGGGTAAATATTTAGATAGGCATAGCACAAAAGAAGATATCCAGATAGCCAATAAGCATATTAGAAGGTAAACAATATTTCTACTCATCAGGGTAATGTAAATTAAAACCACAGTAAGATACTGCTACACACTCACTAGAATGGCTAAAATGAAAGGACTGAGAATACTGAGTGTTGGTAAGGACGCAGAACAACTGGAACTTCCACACATTGCTAGTGGGAGGATAAAATAGTACATCACTTTGTAAAATTGTTGGACAGTAGTAAAAATAAATACATGCTTACCTACAACTCAGAAATTGTACCCCCAGGAATATAACCAAGAGAAATAATTGCATATGCCCACAAAAAGACTTGTATAAAAATGTGCCTAGCAACTTTATTCATAATAGTTCCAAACTAGAAATTCCCCAAATGGCCACCAATGAAAGTACATAGATAAATTATGTTATATTCATACAATGGAATACTACACCACAATAAAAAAGAACAAACTATTGATACACACACCAACACTATAAATATCAAAAACCGTTTTGAGTGACAGAAGCCATACCAAAGAGTATTTACTATATGATCCCATTTATATGATGTCCAAGAAGAGGGAAAACTAATCTTTAGTGACAGAAGATAGGAAATTATATGGTGATTACATGAGTATACAAATATATAAAATTTATCCAGATGCATACTTAAGATTTATGTATTTTACTGCATGTAAAGTATACATATATAAAAAGTTTTTAAGAAAGTAAATGGATAGAAAACTGTTTAGGATAGAAATATAGAAACCTATGACATTCCAAGTTCTTGCCAAGTTCATAACATTTCAAGACATTAATAGATGTCTCTCTTACTTCAGTAAGAGTCAATAAATAGCCACGAAGCCTGCGTCATCCTATCCTATCCTATGTGGAAAACTAACTGGTGGGTGAATTCAAGGTTCTGGGCATCCCGGGCCTTACAATTATGTTTTTTGATCACTGAAAGTTTCAAAATGTTGCTAAATCACAGCACACACAAGGTAACACCTTAGGCATACTCAAAGAGAATTGTTAAATAGTGGACATTTGAACACATTCATATTGCCTGGTTAAAACAAATCCAAGTAGAATTGTTAAAGTATTAATTTTAAAAAGTCCTCTTGAACTCAGGCTCTTGACCCAGGCACTTCATGAGGAAGTTAATAGTTGCCATACATAACATTCATTTTTGCCCACCAACATTCCCTTAAGAAACCACATCATGGCTTTCTAAAGGGGTAGCACAAGTCTCTAGACCCACTGTGTAATACTCGACAGAGCAAGTGTCTGATGTGCTGATATCCCAGAAGAAAGAGCAAAAATAAATAAATAAATCCAAAGGGCATGAAAAGTCTTCTTTCTCATCAGAGATTCACAATTGCCAATGTCTCAGTGTAAGTTGACAGTGGGACCTGGGGGCCTACTAACCTTTAATGATGGGAAATGGGGCTGTAGAAAACCTAGCTAAAATAGTCTAAATTACCCATTAGCCCTTTCTGATAGCTGTGAAGGAAACTTGTATTCTTGGTTAACTGGAATAGCTACAGAATGTCATCCCTAACTTTACCATTTGCTGACCTTCCAAAGCTTAGATAGTCCAGAAAATTATACTCCTGATTTTTACATTTCTCAGATACTCAGTTGACAAATATATATTTTTTGGACCAAATGATCAATTATTTACTCACTTGATTCATTATTTCTTTCTTTTTTTTTTTTTACATCCTTATTGGAGTATAATTGCTTTACAATGTTATGTTAGTTTCTGCTGTACAACAAGGTGAATCAGCTATATATCTCCTCCCTCTTAAGCCCCCCTCCCACCCTCCCTATCCCACCCCTCTAGGTCATCACAAAGCACTGAGCTGATCTCCCTGTTCTATGCAGCAGCTTCCTGCTAGCTATCTATTTTACAGTTGGTAGTGTATATATGTCGGTGCTACTCTCTAACTTCTTCCCAGCCTCTCTTTCCCCGCCGTGTCCTCTAGTCCGTTCTCTATGTCTGTGTCTCTATTCCTGCCCTGCCACTAGGTTATTTTTGCTTCAAAAGATAATAGGAATCTCTTTAGGACATCCTTAGTCTTTGTTTCTGCCACTCTCATCCATGGCTTCTCCTGGCTGCCTTCCGATACAGACAAGTCACTCTTGTTTCATCTCTCTAAAAGACAAATTCTTTCCTCCAAGATATTGAATAAATTTGTAAATGGTAAGCACTGTTTTGCTTATACTTGAGTCTTAGATCCTTGATTAAAAAGGAAACAAACTCTGAACCGACAGAAGTACTATCACACAGACAATTCTGAACCTCTAAGTTCTTTGGCACTTGGAGGCTATTTGCTTTTAGCAACATATTCAAATTTAATTAAATAAGCTTAGCTTTTACCTGAGATTTTTAATTATATGCATTGCCTAACTACACAGAGGCATATTAAATATACTGCATCAGTTTCTTTTAAGGGCACATGATATAACACCAGCTTTGAAAGAGAAATCACGTTTAGCCACCAAATTTTTTGAGCTACCAAAGTTAATTGAATACAACACAGGCTTAAATTAGTTCATTTTAATTTTAGTTATAACTATAATCCCTTCTTCCTCAAAGGTAGCAAAAGCAAGATAATGATTGTTAGATAAACCTGCTGTGCAGAAAAGCGTTTATACTAGGCCTACAACTGTTATCATTAGAAAAGCCTGTTGGAAAGGTGTGCCCTTAGCTGGCATCTGTGAACTTGGATTTCAGGAGGGTTCCCACCGTTCCCTAACTGGTAAGAGTGGCCAACTGCCTAAACTGGTTGTGTAAAAAATGTGGTTTATGCTGAACAACTGCTTTCCTTCTGGGAATCTGGAATTTAGGCACATGCTACGAAGAGGGTGCCCCAGTGACCACCCCCCTAATAAAAATTCTGGGCACTGAATCTATCTTTTATTTTTAATTTTTTTTATCGTGGTAAGAACATTTAACATGAGATCTACTCTCCTGACCAAATTTTAAGTGCATAATACAATCTTTTCAACTATAGCCACAATGCTGTACAGCAGATCTCGGGAGCTTATTCATTTTGTAATTGAAACTATATGCCCGTTGAATAGCAATTCCCCATTTCCCCTACCCCCAGCCCCTGGCAACCTCCACTCTACTCTGTTTCTGTGAGTTTGACTCTTAAAACCTCATACACACACTGAGTCTTTAATAGGCTTCCCTGGTAGAAGGCTTCCCTGGTGAACATACTTCACATGTGTTGTCACAACTCATTACTGGAGGAATTAAGTTCATCCTGTCTGACTCTACTGGGAGAAGGAACTCTTGGATGCTTGTATCTGGTTTCCTCCAGATTTTACCCCATGTGGCTTTCTTTTTGTTGATTTTGCTTTGCATTCCTTTTCTGTAATAAATCCCAGTGATGAATACAAGTATTTACTGAATTCTGGGCTCTCCTAGCAAATTAATGAACATAGGGGTGGACTTGGTGACCTCTGACACACCTGGCAGTGAATCCTGTTCTCTACACAGATGAAGTGGTGTTGACGCCGACGAGGGGAAATTGGATTTCTGAGACAGTGTTTTTCAAAGCATGCTCAGATCAAACTGCCATATAAAATTCTCACCTGATTTAGTGTCTGATCAACAGGTGTACAGTCTTCTTTATATACATGGTTCATCCCAAAGGGAAAAAAAAAAAAACCAACCCAAACACATCACATACGTAATTCCTCTTTCCATCGCTTCAAAGTAAGAAGTTGTTGTCTTCTTATTTACCTAGTAGTGGTTTCCTCATAACTTTTAATAACATAGGTGCTTTGAACTGGTCTGTAACAATTCAAACAGCTAAATTCAATATCTTAGATGACAGGTACTGCTGAAATTTTTTCTGACCACAACTTTTCTAACAACTTTTAGGAAAATCCAAAAGGTACCTCTCTAGACATATATGCCTCGAACTTGGCAGAGAATGAGGGAGCATCACATTTTCAGCATAACAAATTGCTCTGTTCTTGTAATCCTAGTAAATGCTCAAGAGACTGTCTATGCTCCACTGGTTTCCTCCTCTCTTCTTAAAATGCAGCTGAGCTGGCCAAATAAACAAATAACGGATGTGCCCACTATCCTCACTTTCTTTGACACTATTTTATCTGGTGAATTGCTATTAAAGAGTAAAAACTCCATTGTAAACAGCAGAAAAAGAATAAAATCATAAATACTCTGCAAAGTAGGAACTAGAAATATTACATTTGTAATTGGAGGCCTCAGTGCATCTGATTCTTCTGTACATACTAATGCAGCATAAAACTGCCTTGTGCTGGGGACTGAAACAGTATTCTTGTAAGCAACACCTGAAAATGTCAAAGGCCAAATTACTAGGCTCATGACTATAACTGCATATTTCCTTTAATTCTAATTATAGTACAATCTATTCTTGATTCCAAATTTGCTTTGCATCAATAAACATTGCCTACCATTTCCAGATATGTATGCCTACATGGTAATTTGTCCATTAGTTCTCATTTGTTAAGAAATTTTCTATTAAATTACCTATGACCAATATCAATTTCCAAGTCCAAGTCCCCTTCCTCAGATACTCATTATCATTCATCAGTACCTTTTCAAGTCCTCCTTGTAAAATAATTTGACTAAAACGTCTCCTCCTGCAGAGATTGCAACATTACCTGAGAAAAAAATCACCCTTCTTTCTTTTGGCTCTAGAAACCCCATTTTCCTTCTGCTCAAATCAAGCAATGAGCCACAAAACTCAAAAGATCACAGACAACCATCACCATCTAAAATATAAAATGGGAAAATGTCGCCAAAGTCACTCACCCACTGGAGTCTGCGGAAGTGATAGCAATCAGGGGTAGAATCTTCAGGGGGAGGCTGGTTGGCCTTTGAGTGTTCTCCGATTCACTTTTCAAGTCAGCTTGTTCCAACTGTCTGAAGGCGAGAGGGGGAAGCTGGACACTGCGGCAAGAAAGTCTCCGTACAAGATAGGGTTCCATTCCTCGCAAAGGGTCTTCCTCTTCATTAGTGGAATGCAGTGTTTCCTCAGAGGCCTAAGACAAAAGTTCAAGAAAGTACAGTAATCAACAAAAGTCCCATGATTTATCATTACATGATGGCTTTACACTTTTGGAGAAAGAAATTGAGGGAAAATTATACGTGAAAAATGTTAACTAGAGAGCAATGATATTAACAGAACAATATTTGGTGAAAAGACTACAACTAATAACTGAAATCTAGAGTTATTTTAAAAATAGTAAAGTTGTTCACTAGTATATTTAGATATGGCTTGGTTGTTAACAATTAACTGACATTTCCAATAATCTTAGAATTTATGAGTTTTGTGCATGAATTCTATGAAATCAAGGGTAAATCAAAACATTTTTCTAGCAAATATGAAATGAATTGTGGAAATTTCATATATATATGTGTGTGTGTATATATATATGTATGTATATATATATATATCTTGACATATTACATACCCATAAATACATGAAGAAAGAGGAAGAAAATGAGTCCTATTTTTTTTCTTCATAATTAGGACCATATTTGTAACATATTTTCATATGTCACATGTTACTCAGATATTCTTTACAAAGTTTTATGATAAGACTTTGTGAGGGGAATGAGAAAAAAGACATGACCATCTGAGTAACAACTAGAAATATATTTAAATCACAGCTGAATTTTGCGAATAGAAAATTTAATATTTTGATTCTAGTTGAAAAAATATACTTCTACATAAGTAATAATTATTCCCAAGTGGTTGGAAAGTCTAGTCTGGCGACGTTTATTATCTCCATATACACAGAATGATAGAGCCACCAAATGTTATCAGATAACACACTGAGTTTTAGAATCCTTGTATTGCCACTTTGCCAGTTGTGTTTGCAGAGTGTTGCTTAATCTCTCTAAGTTTTCTGTTTCTTTACCATAAAAATGGAAATAGATCCATCGTCTCTGTAGCACACATTTGTTGGCCAAATCTTTGCGTTTCTATCTCCGTGTGAGTGGCCTTTCTCCCCTCTGAAGTCCCAAAACACTATCCTCCACACCCTGTTTGGTCTTTAGGAGCCAAAGATGGTGTTTCAGGGAGGGCTTCGGTGAGTGACTCTGTTCTTTGGATGGGTGGCCAGGAAGGGTCTCTCCCATGGACCAGTGTGTAGGGGAGCAGAATTGGCCACCCTCGCCTGTGTCTCTTTGGCATATTGTTTGAAGTGGTTATCTCCTGAGACATGGAAAGGAAGGGCTCTGGAAACTAAGTAGGAGTTGCCCTTTCCTAAAAAACCTTTCCACTGGTAAGGGTGACTCCCTGTCAGGATGGAGGATGACCCACCCATTCCCCCCCACACACACAAAAAAATGGGAATAATATTTACCCACAAGAATTAAATGAGATCATGAATGTAATGTGCATAGCTCATTACCTGCAATGTGATAAGCAGTCATGGCAATTTCCTTTCCTTCTGAGTTGTACAAGTGAAGAAACTAGCCCAGAGAGGCAAAGTACTTTCTCCAAAATTAGCCTGTTGGTTATAAGTTAAAAGTGCATTGACTTTGCAGAGTCCAGACCTAGTTTAGAACCTTTGTTGTACTTCTTACTATACAACCATCTTTGAGCAAGTAACTTAGGCTCACTGAGATTGGTTCTCCACTTGAACACTGAGGATAATAATAATATTTACTTCTCAGGGTCATTGCCTGGATCAGAGATAAAAAGTGTATGAAGCACTAATAGATGGCCCACAGTTTGCACTCAACAAAATGGCAGCTATTATTATTATAGTCCAGGCTAATTCCCTTTATCTTTTCATAGCACTATACTGCCTTTGATACTTCATTCATCCATTCTTTTTCCAAAAACAGAAAATTTGTCTTTTTCTGATTTATAGCTTGAAAAATGTGAAAGGACATCCAACGGTGGCTTCTATTCAGCCTTGGGTTTTATTGTCTAATTTCATGGATAAATAGAAACAAAAAAGAAGGCACCCAGAAGGTAAAGAAGACGTCAAAGCTAAACGCAAAGTTTATTTATTTCAAGTCCTAGATATGAAGATCTAGATTCTGAGAATCTGTGCTTTGAGGAATCTACTTGCTTTGTAAAACAACATTAGTAATAATAATGGCTTTAAAAAGCAGGACATCCTGCCACTTGAGACAACATGCATGGATCTGGAGGGCATTATGCTAAGTGAAGTAAGTCAGACAGAGAAAAATAAACCCTGTATGAGCACACTTATACATGGAATCTAAAGAAAAAAACCCAAACTCATCAGATCAGCTTTGTGGTTACCAGAGTGGGCGTGGGGGAGGGGAAATTGAATGAAAGGGGTCCAAAGGTACAAGCTTCCAGTTATAAAATAAATAAACACTAGGGATGTAATGTATAGCGTGATGACTACAGTTGACATGGCTGGATGGTATATACGAGAGTTATTAAGAGAGTAAACCCTAAGAGTTCTCATCACAAGGAAAAAACTATTTTTTTCTTTTTCTTTTTTTTTGTATCTACACAACATGATGAATGTTAACTAAACCTGTGGTCATCATTTTACAATATTTTTAAGTCAAATCATTATGCTGTATACAGTAAACTTATACACTGCTGTATGTCAATTATATCTCAATAAAACTAGAAAATAGTTTTAATAATAATGACTAATATTTATTGAGTCCTTATCAAGTGCTGGGTTTACTTAGTGAGTGCTGTGCTTTTCATATATCACCTCATTTAATTTTCACTGAAGTCCTCTGGATTAGGTTCTATTACTTTTCCCATTTCACACATAAAGAAACAGAGACCTTTATCATCACATGCCCTGGTCACACAGCCACGTGGTTAGTAGGGTAACCAACATTCCTGTTTGCCTGGGCCTTTCTGCTTTTAGGACTGCAAGTCCCATGTTCAGGAGAACCCACCAATCCCAAGCAAACTAGCATGAATGATCACCCTACAAGTCAAAATCCAAACCCAAATCTATTTTAGTTAAACCTGAAACTAATAACTACTCTGTACTACCTCTAACAAGTATGGTCCCTGGCAAGGTGCATACTTCCAGAAAAGAATTGAACACACAGTAATTGACCATAATTTAATATGCCTCACATTAAAAAAAAAATGAACAGAACTGAGCCCTACATAAACAGTGGAAATTAGTGAGAATCCTTGTTGATTAAGTCAGGAGACAGAGATCTAGGCCTGACTCTGCCACTAATTACTTATGTGGTGTTGAGTCATTTAACCTTTCTGCACTTTAGTTTCCTTAGACATACAATCAAGAGATTGTACAAAATGAACCTTAAGGCTACTTTCAGCTCAGATTTTATAATAGCCTGTGGTAAAATCAGTGCTTAGTGAGATGGCAAATATATAAAATAAAGGGAAAACGTGTGCACATGTACCATTCTTAGCTTTTAGTTTGAGAAAGTGAGCCTCTATGTGCTTACAAAGTTGTGTGTGTTCATTTAAGGACAGAATTGCAAACTACAGCCACACTCTGGGACTGCTAACAGGTCATGATTTGCCTCACATATTTCTCAAGAGAAGTTAATGAATGACTTAAGTGTGTAGACATCCTTCTTTGGGACAAACGTGGAAAAGAAGAAAAAAAGATGAGTCTAGCAGAGCTAAACACTGAATGTAGCTGGCCAAAGTTAATATCTTTTTATAAAGATAGCATTGTAACTGAAGGAATGCTTTCTATAACCCAGGTCATGTGATAAAAGACTTAAGGTTTGTGCCATTCTCTTTTAGATAAAACCACCTCAAGAGGTAACTTCTTCTGAGAGAACAACCTCTATTAAAAATAAAGTGTAGCATTTTTATCTTGATAATAAAAATGATAAAGCTATAGATGTCTATATCCTAACATTCCATTCAAAAACAGCATAACAAGTGGCTTTTAAAAAATTCCAGATCAATGTGTATCAATGATATTTCAAAAAGAAACAGAACTTTACCCGGTAGAAGGTGATAGGTTAAATGGCCTTATTTTGGAAAGAAATGTAAAAATGATCACCAGGACAATATGTATTTCATGTTATTGTAGGAAAATGACATTTTTACAAGGGTCGAGGGAAAAGACAGTATTTATAGCATCTCTAAGCTGTTATTTCTCAAAAAAGTGATGCTCAAACTTCCTGCGTGAGAATCGCAGAAGGTACTTGCTAAAATTCAGACTCCCAGGCCCTATTCCAGATCTGCCTAATCAGAATCTCTATTATTAGGGCCTGGGAGTCTGAGTAAGTCTCCACTATGGTTCTCATGTATGCTTAAATTTGGGAACTAATGGTTTTGACATTTTAGACATGGTCCAACAAGATGGTTTGGCAAAGACTCAATAACAAAGGATGTTCACTGCAGCTTATTTATGATAAAGAATAACTGATATAATCTAATTATTGTACTGAGGGATTGGCTTAATAAATTTTGATACATCATATTATGAAATACTATGAGGCTGTTAAAATAATGCAGAAGAATATGTGATTATGTTCATGACATAATGCCGAGTGGGACAAAAAGATTACAATGTGATCTAATTTTTGTAAAATAACACTAAAACAAAAACAAACACCAAAACATATTATGTTTATGGAAAAAATTTTAGAAAGATATATCCCAGTTCTCTAAAATGCCTTTCTCTAGGTGATGGTGTTGGTGGTGATTTTCATATTGTTGTTTATTACTAGTTTCTATATTCCCTATAAATTTGTACTATTTTGAGTTTAAAAGTACAATAAAAGTCATAATAAAAAAATGAAACTGGGCTTCCCTGGTGGCACAATGGTTGAGAGTCCGCCTGCCGATGCAGGGCATGCGGGTTCGTGCCCCTGTCCGGGAAGATCCCACATGCCATGGGGCGGCTGGGCCCGTGAGCCATGGCCGCTGAGCCTGCGCGTCCGGAGCCTGTGCTCCGCAACGGGAGAGGCCACAACAGTGAGAGGCTCACATACCGCAAAAAAAAAAAAAAGAAACTACATTGAACTTGCTATCGATGGGACTCAAAAATATTTCATATTCAGCTTCACGATATGCAATATCCAAAGAAAAAAGACACTAAAATATTTGAAAGAGTTTAATGCAAACCTGTTAATTTGTAATAAAACAAAATTGTCTTTGGTAACTAATCAACTTACTTGGAATAGTTGACAGAAAAATAACTTGAAAGTAATTCTTTTCACTGTTAGGACAAGTGCCTCTCTGAAATACATACCTAAAGAAAGCAACCCCTCAATGATTAAGAGTTACAACGAATGTGTGAGTGTTAAATATGTTGTTGTTGTTGCTGGAATCATTATTATTACTGTTTTCTTCAGTCTCTATGAAGGATGGTTAATTAATTTCTTTGTTCTCCCTTTTTTCCCCTCCCAAAATAGATTGCAAGTCACTTAAGGCCTTTAGTGCAGGGACATACATATAACTGGTGATAAATAAATTGCTGTGCTGTTGATAATCTCAGGGTTTTTGATATTTGTTTCATATATATGTATAAATATTTTACATATATATATATATGAAATTTTCTATAGAGAAATTATTTTAAAATATATGTGAATATACATCGGCATTGTAGCAGAAAATGTTTCTTTCTGAGCACCAGCTAGACCACATTTCCAGATTCCCTTGCAGGTAGATATAGGTACATCCATGGCATTACCTTATATGCAAAGGATTACAGGCTAAGGAAATGTGCCATTTTCACAGCTGTCCCATAAAAACTGTGAGTACAATCCCTCATTTCTCTCCCCCTCTGGAACTCCTTACTGGACACTGAAGATGGTGAAGACAAAAGATGGGAGATATCATGGTTTCTAAGTCACTGTTCAGAGGAGAGCCACTTGAACGCTTAATTTGGGCTACATGAGCCACCAATAATTTTCCATTGTGGAAAGGCACTAAAATTTGGAGTCTCCTTGTTACAGCTAGTGCTGTATTATAGATATAATCATATCTCTACTCTTTGAGTTCAAATTATCTTAATTATAACATCATTCTTTTCTGGGTAATTCCTTAATTAGATATGCGTTGAGCATCTACTACCTTGCAAATGTGTGTGCGGTGCTAGAAATACAGATGAATTAGACACTTCCTTTTTCCTTAAGTACTCACTATTCATGTGGGGAGAAAGATAAATATAATAGGTCTTCACCAATGTGTGATAAGAGCTGTAACAGAGGACTTAGGGCTCTTTAGGAGTGCATCAGTAGGATGAACACTTTTGTGAGTGAAAGAGGGTGCTAGCCAGAAGTGACATCAACCAAAGGAGAAAACTAGGACTGTCTCAGGCAAACTAAGAGGTATGACTACCTCGTAAATCTGGCATTTCTTTTTGGGTTCTGTCTACTTCTCCAATCAGTTCTGTTTAGTCTCATTGATGGATCCCCTGTTAACTGTCTCTTGAATCTAGACACTCTCCAATGAGCTATCCTCAACCATTTCTCTTCTCATCCTACACACTATTGGTTTGAAACCTCAGGAGCTTCCCAGGTGAAATATGAACCTGGCCCCTGTACACGAGGGCAAGGAGAGGCCAAAGAAAGAGGCAGGCCACTCCAGATCAGTAGGTGACAGAATTAATAAGGAAGGGAACTTACATACAGGTTTGTCTTGGGCGGCCGCAAGGCAACTAGATCTCGGCATGTGCTGCCAGAATCTGAAAAGGTTATATAGAGGCCTTAACTGGGTTCAGTTATGTATACTGTCCAGATGATCTCACAACACATTGTTCTCTCAAGCCTGCATCTTTGAAAACTGCTCCTACTAGGGGAATAGTGGGCAGAACATTCCATGGACCAGGGAGGGGGTGAGCAGCTTCTGATTGCCTGGGTCCAGCTCACAGGTCAACTGGTGGTCAAGTTCTCTCAATGACCTCCTTTAATACACTCATGTTGAAAATATTATCCAAGACAATGAATACAAATAAATTCTGCCTTTTTATTTATGACCCCAAGTCAGCTTTCAGCCTTCCAGATGTAGTGAAATGATTAATTCCTGTGTCATTCCATTTGTTAGCTTGGACACATCTAGAAGGAGAGGAGCATGCCATAACAACTACTGTACCTCCAGTACTCAGCCAGTGCCTGGGACAATGTATATGTATAGCTGATTCACTTTGTTATAAAGCAGAAACTGACACACCATTGTAAAGCAATTATACTCCAAAAAAGATGTTAAACAAAAAACAAAAAACACATGCAAAATAAACCTTGCTGAAGGCATGAATGCAGAAAATAGACAAACTTGACTCCATTTTCTGAACTGTAAGAAATCAGGAAATGGAGAAATAGTATTAGTATTGGTATTACTAGTAATGTTCTGTTTGTAACTACTAATGTAAGTTAGGTAGAGACTGCAGCCCATAACAAGGAATTTCTTTTAAAATTTCAGGATCTGAGCCACTCAGATTGCTTTGGTCTATTCCCATGTTTGAAACTTCTTTCAAATATAGTTTCATTATGATAAGCATTTTCGCCTAATTTTTTAAAAAAAATAATAAAAGATTTCAGGCACTCAGTGCTCCAGAGTACCTATTCTGTGCAGAGCATTGTAGAAGTTAGCATGTTAAACATTGCATGAATTTTCAGGAAGAAGACAGAGTAAGCTGAAGATTAGTTTTTATAACTTCCAATGTTACAATCCTTGCTGCTGTCTAATTAGTTTCCTAATTTACTCTGAAAAAGTAGTTTCCCTGGGCCTGAATTTGTAGTATAAACAAGACAATTTTTGAAAATTGAACCAACTCTTTAAGAACTAGGGTACAACTTAATAGGTTATATTGAAATGAATTGAAGATTATATTCACAATCTAAAAGAACTATATACAATGGTAGACATTGTGTGTGTGTGTGTATATATATCATAGACATTGTACATGTGTGTATATATATATATACATAAATGCTGTTATGTCTTGATGAATTGTTCACAATATACTAAAGCAATAATTGAAAATCTGCCTTAAGATTCCTCAGCCTTATGCCAAATATTATCCCCTTATCTCATTACTCATTATATATATATATATATATATATATATATATATATATATATATCTTTTTATCTTAAAATCCAATGCTAAGGTCACGCAAATAATCTTATAGGAAACTCACAAGTCAAGGCAATAAATATAAATACCTAAGTTCTTTTAATTCAGAAAAGAGCATTGTACTAAACTAACACAACCCATTCTCAAATGGATATTTGTATACCAATATAGAAAAGGCACTCTTATAAAAATGAATTCTGGCAGAATGGAGCCCACGTTTCCACAGAGCTGGAACTCCTGGCTTGGGGTCTCTTCCCTCCGCCATCACTGAACTGCCCCGGAGCCCGAGGGCAGGGCGGCCTCACTGAGGCTGCCGGCTCTGGAGGGGCCCCGGCAGCCAAAGCTGCAACAGTCCTGCGGACCGCGGGCCTGTTGTTTCAACAAGCAACTTAAAGACAAAATGGAAAAACAAGGAGTTTTGTGCCTGAGACCATGTTGATATGAAATCAGGGATGGCCACCTTGTGCCAGATCACTCATTCTGGAGTAAGCCAGCTGCCATGTCATGAGGACACTCAAGCAGCCCTAAGGAGGGATCCATGTGGCAAGGAACTGAGGCCTCCTACCTACAGCCACGTGACTAACACTGCCAGTATTATACTGAATAAGAGTGATTAAGTGGGAGGACCTTCAAGATGGCAGCAAGTAAGACGTGGAGATCACCTTCCTCCCCACAAATACATCAGAAATACATCTACATGTAGAACAACTCCTACAGAACACCTACTGAACGCTGGCAGAAGACCTCAGACCTCCTAAAAGGCAAGAAACTTCCCACGTACCTGGATAGGGCAAAAGAAAAAAGGAAAAACAGAGACAAAAGCATAGGGACGGGACCTGCACCAGGGGGAGGGAGCTGTGAAGGAGGAAAGGTTTCCACAAACTAGGAAGCCCCTTCGCGGGCGGAGACTGCGGGTGGCGGAGGGTGGGGGGGGGCCGGCTTTAGAGCCACGGAGGACAGCACAGCAACAGGGGTGCGGAGGACAAAGCAGACAGATTCCCGCATGGAGGATCGGTGCCGACCGGCAGCACTCACCAGCCCGAGAGGCTTGTCTGCTCACCCGCCGGGACGGGCGGGGCTGGGAGCTGAGGCTCGGCTTCGTAGGTCGGATGCAGGGAGAGGACTGGGGCTGGCGGTGTGAACACAGCCTGAAGGGGCTAGTGCACCACAGCTAGCTGGGAGGGAGTCCGGGAAAAACTCTGGAGCTGCCGAAGAGACAAGAGACTTTTTCTTGCCTCTTTGTTTCATGGTGCGCGAGGAGAGGGGATTAAGAGCGCCACTTAAAGGAGCTCCAGAGACAGGCGCGAGCCGCGGCTAAAAGCGCGGACCCCAGAGACGGGCATGAGACACTAAGGCTGCTGCTGCCGCCACCAAGAAGCCTGTGTGTGAGCGCAGGTCACTCTCCACACCTCAACTCCAGAAAGCCCGTGCAGCCTGCCACTGCCAGGGTCACGTAATGCAGGGACAACTTCCCCGGGAAAGCGCACGGCGCGCCTCAGGATGGTGCAACGTCACGCCGGCCTCTGCCGCCGCAGGCTCGCCCCACATCCGTACCCCTCCCTCCCCCCGGCCTGAGTGAGCCAGAGCCCGCGAGTCAGCTGTTCCTTTAACCCTGTCCTGTCGGGGCGGGGAACAGATGCCCTCAGGCGACCTACACGCAGAGGCAGGGCCAAATCCAAAGCTGAATCCCAGGAGCTGTGCAAACAAAGAAGACAAAGGGAAATGTCTCCCAGCAGCTTCAGGAGCAGTGGATTAAATCTCCACAATCAACTTGATGTACCCTGCATCTCTGGAATACCTGAACTGACAACGAATCATACCAAACTGAGGAGGTAGACTTTGGTAGCAACGATATATATATATATTTTTCCCCCTTTTTCTCTTTTTCTGAGTGTGTATGTCTATGCTTCTGTGTGTGACTTTCTCTTTATAGCTTTGCTTGTACCATTTGTCCTAGGGTTCTGTCTCTTCGTTTTTTTTTTTTTTTGTTTGGTTTTCTTAGTATAGTTTTTAGCACTTGTTATCATTGGTGGATTTGTTTTTTAGTTTGGTTGCTCTCTTATTTCTTTCTTTTTTTATTACTCAAAAAAATTTTTAATAATATTTTTTATTTAGTAACCGTTTAATTTTATTTTATCTTCTTCTTTCTTTCTTTCCTTTTTTTCTCCCTTTTACTCTGAGCCATGTGGATGACAAGCTCTCAGTGCTCCAGCCAGGCATCAAGGCTGTTCCTCTGAGGTGGGAGAGCCAAGTTCAGGACACTGGTCCACAGAAGACATCCCAGCTCCACGTAATATCAAACGGCGAAAATCTGCCAGAGATCTCCATCCCAATGCCAAGACCCACTTCCACTCAATGACCACCAACCTCCAGTGATGGACACCCTATGCCAAACAACTAGCAAGACAGGAACACAAACCCACCCATTAAGAGAGAAGCTGCCTAAAATCATAATAAGGCCATAGACACCCCAAAACACACCACCAGACGTGGGCCTGCCCACCAGAAAGACAAGATCCAGCCTCATCCACCAGAACACAGGCACTAGTCCCCTCTACCAGGAAGCCTACACAACCCACTGAACCAACCTTAGCCACTGGGGGCAGACACCAAAAACAACAGGAACTACGAACATGCAGCCTGCAAAAAGGAGACCCCAAACACAGTAAGTTAAGCAAAATGAGAAGACAGAAAAACACACAGCAGATGAAGGAGCAAGGTAAAAACCCACCAGACCTAACAAATGAAGAGGAAATAGGCAGTCTACCTGAAAAAGAATTCAGAATAATGATAGTAAAGATGATCCAAAACCTTGGAATAGAATGAAGAAAATACAAGAAACATTTAACAAGGACCTAGAAGAACTAAAGAGCACACAAACAATGATGAACAACACAATAAATGAAATTAAAAATTCTCTAGAAGGGATCAATAGCAGAATAACTGAGGCAGAAGAACGAATAAGTGACCTGGAAGATAAAAGAGTGGAAATAACTACTGCAGAGGAGAAAAAAGAAAAAAAAATGACAATAATTCCGGATAGTCTCAGAGACCTCTGTGACAACATTAAACGCACCAATATTCAAATTATAGGGGTCTCAGAAGAAGAAGAGAAAAAGAAAGGGACTGAGAAAATATTTGAAGAGATTATAGTTAAAAAGGTACCTAATATGGGAAAGGAAATAGTTAATCAAGTCCAGGAAGCACAGAGAGTCCCATACAGGATAAATCCAAGGAGAAACACGCCAAAACACATATTAATCAAACGATCAAAAATTAAATACAAAAAAAAAATATTAAAAGCAGCAAGGGAAAAACAACAAATAACATACAAGGGAATCCCCATAAGGTTAACAGCTGATCTTTCAGCAGAAACTCTGCAAGCCAGAAGGACTGGCAGGACACATTTAAAGTGATGAAGGGGAGAAAGCTACAAGCAAGATTACTCTACCCAGCAAGGATCTCATTCAGATTTGATGGAGAAATTAAAAACTTTACAGACAAGCAAAAGCTAAGAGAAATCACGACCACCAAACCAGCTTTACAACAAATGCTAAAGGAACTTCTCTAGGCAAGAAAAACAACAGAAGGAAAAGACCTACAATAACAAACCCAAAACAATTAAGAAAATGGTAATAGGAATATACATATTGATAATTACCTTAAATGTAAATGGATTAAATGCTCCAACCAAAAAACATAGACTGGCTGAATGGATACAAAAACAAGACCCGTATATATGCTGTCTACAAGAGACCCACTTCAGACCTAGGGACACATACAGACTGAAAGTGAGGGGATAGAAAAAGATATTACATGCAAATGGAAATCGAAAGAAAGCTGGAGTAGCAATTCTCATATCAAACAAAATAGACTTTAAAACAAAGACTATTACAAGAGACAAAGAAGGACACTACACAATGATCAAAGGATCAATCCAAGAAGAAGATATAACAATTGTAAATATTTATGCACCCAACAGGAAACACAAGTTTTAAATGATACATTAAACAAGATGGACTTAATTTATATTTATAGGACATTCCATCCAAAAACAACAGAATACACTTACTTCTCAAGTGCTCATGGAACATTCTCCAGGATAGATCATATTTTGGGTCAAAAATCAAGTCTTGGTAAATTTAAGAAAATTAAAATTGTATCAAGTATCTTTTCCAACCACATGCTATGAGACTATATATCAATTACAGGAAAAAAATCTGCAAAAAATAAAAATACAAACATGGAGGCTAAACAATACACTACTAAATAACCAAGAAATCACTAAAGATATCAAAGAGGAAATCAAAGAATACCTAGAAACAAAGGACAATGAAAACAAGATGACCTAAAACATAGGGGATTCAGCAAAAGCTGTTCTAAAAGGGAAGTTTATAGCAGTACAATCCTACCTCAAGAAACAAGAAATATCTCAAATAAACAAACTAGCCTTACACCAAAAGCAATTAGAGAAAGAACAAAAAATCCCCAAAGTTAGTAGAAGGAAAGAAATCATAAAGATCAGATCAGAAATAAATGAAAAAGAAATGAAGGAAACAATAGGAAGGATCAATAAAACTAAAACCTGTTTCTTTGAGAAGATAAACAAAATTGAAAAACCATTAGCCAGACTCATCAAGAAAAAAAGGGAGAGGACTCAAATCAATAGAATTAGAAATGAAAAAGGAGAAGTAACAACTGACACTGCAGAAATACAAAGGATCATAAGGGATTACTACAAGCAACTCTATGCCAATAAAATGGACAACCTGGAAGAAATGGACAAATTCTTAGAAATGCACAACCTTCCGAGACTGAACCAGTAAGAAAGAGAAAATAAAAACAGACCAATCACAAGCACTGAAATTGAAACTGTGATTAAAAATCTTCCAACAAACAAAAGCCCAGGACCACATGGCTTCACAGGCGAAGTCTATCATACATTTAGAGAAGAGCTAACACCTATCCTTCTCAAACTCTTCCAAAATAGAGCAGAGGGAGGAACACTCCCAAACTCATTTGAGGCCACCATCACCCTGATACCCAAACCAGACAAAGATGTCACAAAGAAAGAAAACTACAGGCCAATATCACTGATGAACATAGATGCAAAAATCCTCAACAAAATACTAGCAAACAGAATCCAACAGCACATTAAAAGAATCATACACCATGATCAAGTGGGGATTATCCCAGGAATGCAAGGATTCTTCAATATATGCAAATCAATCAATGTGATACACCATATTAACAAATTGAAGGAGAAAAACCATATGATCATCTCAATAGATGCAGAGAAAGCTTTCGACAAAATTCAACACCCATTTATGACAAAAACGCTCCAGAAAGTAGGCATAGAGGGAGCTTACCTCAACTTAATAAAGGCCATATATGACAAACCCACAGCCAACATTGTCCTCATTGGTGAAAAACTGAAACCATTTCCACTAAGATCAGGAAGAAGACAAGGTTGCCCACTCTCACCACTATTATTCAACATAGTTTTGGAAGTTTTAGCCACAGCCATCAGAGAAGAAAAAGAAATAAAAGGAATCCAAGTCAGAAAAGAAGAAGTAAAGCTGTCACTGTTTGCAGATGACATGATATTATACATAGAGAATCCTAAAGATGTTACCAGAAAACTACTAGAGGTAAACAATGAATTTGGTAAGGTAACAGGATATAAAATTAATGCACAAAAATCTCTTGCATTCCTATACACCAATGATGAAAAATCTGAAAGTGAAATTAAGAAAACACTCCCATTTACCATTGCAACAAAAAGAATAAAATATCTAGGAATAAACCTCCCTAAGGACACAAAAGACCTGTATGCAGAAAATTATAAGACACTGATGAAAGAAATTAAAGGTGATACAAATAGATGGAGAGATATACCATGTTCTTGGATTAGAAAAATCAACACTGTGAGAAAGACTATACTACCCAAAGCAATCTACAGATTCAATGCAATCCCTATCAAACTACCATGACATTTTTCACAGAACTAGAAGAAAAAAACTCACAATTTGTATGGAAACACAAAAGATCCCAAATAGCCAAAGCAATATTGAGAAAGTAAAACAGAGCTGGAGGAATCAGGCTCCCTGACTTCAGAATATACTACAAAGCTACAGTAATCAAGATAGTATGTTACTGGCACAAAAACAGAAATATACATCAATGGAACAGGATAGAAAGCCCAGAGATAAACCCACACACATATGGTCACCTTATATTTGATAAAGGAAGCAAGAACATACAATGGAGAAAAGACAGCCTCTTCATAAGTGGTGCTGGGAAACCTGGACAGCTACATGTAAGGGAATGAAATTAAAACACTCCCTAACACCATACACAAAAATAAACTCAAAATGGATTAAAGACCTAAATGTAAGGCCAGACACTATTAATCTCTTAGAGGAAAACATAGGCAGAACACTCCATGACATAAATCATAGCAAGATCCTTTTTGATCCACCTCCTAGAGAAATAGAAATGAAAATAAAAATAAACAAATGGGACCTAATGAAACTTCAAAGCTTTTGCCCAGCAAAGGAAACCATAAATAAGATGAAAAGACAACCCTCAGAATGGGAGAAATTATTTGCAAATGAAGCAAGTGACAAAGGATTAATCTCCAAAATTTACAAGCAGCTCGTGCAGCTCAATATCAAAAAAAACAAATAACCCAATTCAAAAATGGGCAGAAGACGTAAATAGACATTTCTCCAAAGAATATATACAGATTGCCAACAAACTCATCAAAGAATGCTCGACATCATTAATAATTAGAGAAATGCAAATCAAAACTACAATGAGATATCATCTCACACTGGTTAGAATGGCCATCATCAAAAAATCTAAAACAATAATTGCTGGAGATGGTGTGGAGAAAAGGGAACCCGCTTGCACTGTTGTTGGGAACGTAAATTGATACAGCCACTATGGAGAACAGTATGGAGGTTTCTTAAAAAACTATAAATAGAACTACCATACGACCCAGCAATCCCACTACTGGGCATATATCCTGAGGAAACCATCATTCAAAAAGAGTCATGTACTAAATTGTTCATTGCAGCTCTATTTACAATAGCCAGGACATGGAAGCAACCTAAGTGTCCATCAACAGATGAATGGATAAAGAAGATGTGCCACATATATGCAATGGAATATTACTCAGCCATAAAAAGAAATGAAATTGAGTTATTTGTGGTGAGGTGGATGGACCTAGAGTCTGTCATATGGAGTGAAGTAAGTCAGAAAGAGAAAAACAAATACCGTATGCTAACACATATATATGGAATCTAAAAAACAAAAAGGTCATGAAGAACCTAGGGGCAAGACGGGAATAAAGGTGCAGACCTACTAGAGAATGGACTTGAGGACACAGAGAGGGGGAAGGGTAAGCTGGGACAAAGTGAGCGATTTGTAGTGTATATATGGACATATATACACTACCAAATGTAAAATAGATAGCTACAGGGAAGCAGTCACATAGCACAGGGAGATCTGCTTGGTGCTTTGTGACCAGCTAGAAGGGTGGGATAGGGAGGGTGGGAGGGAGGGAGAGGCAAGAGGGAAGAGATATGGGGAAACTAAGACACCGTTTTAAAGCAATTATACTCCAATAAAAACGTTAAAAATAAAATACGCAGACCTATTATAGAATGGACTTGAGGATATGGGGAGGGGGAAGGGTAAGCTGGGACAAAGTGAGTGAGTGGCATGGACATATATACACTACCAAATATAAAATAGATAGCTAGTGGGAAGCAGCCGCATAGCACAAGGAGATCAGCTCGGTGCTTTGTGACCACCTAGAGGGGTGACATAGGGAGGGTGGGAGGGAGGGACACATAAGAGGGAAGAGATATGGGGATATATGTATATGTAGAACTGATTCACTTTGTTATAAAGCAGAAACTAACACACCATTGTAAAGCAATTATACTCCAATAAAGATGTTTAAAAAAATGAATTCTGTATGAAAATGAAAATTTCCACCCCAGGTTAACAAAAAGTTAGCAGATAGCTCTCATACATCTATAGAGCATAATCCAAATATAGGGTGTGATTTCAAACTGCTTAGAACAGACAGAAATCACTGAAGTCCTTCTAAATCCATTTCCTATAATTTGCTCATCAGAATTTCTACAAAGTTCCTAAAAAGGAATAGAAAAATTTCTCATTCAGTAATATTCTAATGTATATTCTCATCAAGAAGAAAGTCTGTCTGAAACTCTAGGATTCACTTAACCTTATGTAAATAGCATTGTATCTTTCCTGAGTGACCTCGAAAAATGAAGTGGATTCTATTTGGTTGGCAGAGAAAAGAAAGAAAATTTAAAGAAAAACATGATTTCTATCAATTATTTACTTCACAACGATATACACAGTAATAGAAGCACATCAACATGAAAGAAGCTAACACTGTTTTTCTGGCCCCTGAAAATTATGTCTTCCTAGAAAAACACGTTAAAATTTAGCTGGCTTATTCTCTGACTGTTTTGAAAAATCTATCACTTGAGTAATCAGGTGACAAACCACAACATTAAAGGGAGCACAAAGATCTAGTGTCTTCATTTTCAAGTTATACTTAAATACCAACATTAATATAAAAAATTACTAACATGAAAACAAAAAACTAAAATCATTTTTGATAGGGTATATTTGTAATAGTAAAGTAAATCTGTAGAATAAACTAATAAAGACTGAGGTGTAGGAGGAAAGGGGAGACAAAGTAATGCCAAATTCCCACTTCACATGGAAGGAGCCTGCAGAGCTTTCACTCTTGGCTTTGATGTTCAAATAACTATTAAGGATTTTATTGATAAACTAAGGATCAGAAGAATGCTAATATTATATAAGTCTACATTCAATGTTATAGTCAATGGTGAAACATATTTTTTATTCTTATTAAAATGAGGAATACTACAAGGATGTGCCCCAACACCTCTTTTATTTAGGATCATTAATAAATATTTATTATATTGCAAGTTGTACATAGGTAGCTATTTGATCCTCGTTAAAAACTGCAGGAAGGACTGTTATTATTTCCATTTTACAAATTCGGAAAATGAGGCTTAGAGGGGTTATTTTGCCACTTACCTCCCACTTTAGGGAGGTTAGAGTAACACTATTAGTAAATGGTCAAGCTAGGTTTTCAGATCAGGCTTACCTGACACTAAAGCTCACTGTTGTTAACTCAAATGTACGATTGTCCACACTTTTCAAGAACTTCTGGCCAATTCAGGAATGTGGGAAATAGAAATAATAGGCACAGAACTACAGGAAAGATGAAGAAATTATTATCATTATTTGATTAAAACCTGGTTTAATGGATGGATTTTCTTAAATTTTCTTAAATATTTCTTATAGAAGAACTTAATATGTATTAAAGGAAACACTATCAACTAATGCGGGAGGAACAATTATGCCAGTGTTGGGGAAAATTGCTATGTAGACCATGTAAGAGGAAATAAAAATGTCAAATATTAAAAATACTAAATACAGGCCTTCCCTGGTGGCGCAGTGGTTGAGAGTCCGCCTGCCGATGCAGGGGACACGGGTTCGTGCCCTGGTCCGGGAAGATCCCACATGCCATAGAGCGGCTGGGCCCGTGAGCCATAGCTGCTGAGCCTGTGCGTCCAGAGCCTGTGCTCTGCAACGGGAGAGGCCACAACAGTGAGAGGCCCGCGTACGGCAAAAAAAAAAAAAAAAAAAAAAAAGTACTAAATACAAAAAGTAAGCCATAGAGTGACATCAGCAAGATAGTGGAACAGGAAGCTCCAGACCTTGTTCCTTGACAGAGACACCGACTTAACAA
This sequence comes from Hyperoodon ampullatus, assembly GCF_949752795.1. NCBI lineage: Eukaryota > Metazoa > Chordata > Mammalia > Artiodactyla > Ziphiidae > Hyperoodon > Hyperoodon ampullatus. The sequence goes on along the minus strand of NC_136917.1, from coordinate 128,925,701 downwards.
CATACAGTCCTAAGAGCCTTTATGAGAACTTCCAGAAACCAGCTAAGAAATTTTAGTACCCAAGCAAACTCAAAGCCAAGACCAGTCACATTGAAATTCATAAGAAAAGCCATTTCATTTCAACTGTGATAGCCTATCTCCCAAGACAGCACAGTTTGGTGCAAATGGGAGAAAAAGCCCAACTCATGGCTTTTGGGGTGCGGAGGAAGAGAAGAGTGTAATATACATTTAGTGTTACACCTTTTGTGCGTGTGGGGGGGAAACAGCCCAAGGAACTGGTTTCTGTCTCACCTGATTCAGAGCACTGATGGGGAGCCAGAATACTTGGGATGTGTGGGGGCCACTGAAAACAAAAGAGAGCTCTGCAGTGCTAGAGAATCTTCAGTACTGCAGACAGACACCAGAGGGAGCAAGAGATTATAAACTCCTGAAAAAGAAACAGGGAGACCTCACTAATTGAGAAATTACATGCACAAGTCCAGGGAAGATGCATCCCCAGAAAAGTTTCGAGAGGCCTCTAGAATTTCTAGCCATGCTAGCTGGTGAAGGACCTCCTCTTGTCTACAAACACTCTCTGTAAACCTAAGTATTGTTTTTTCAAATGCACAAATAACAGCAAAAATTAAGACACACAAAGACACAGGGAAACATGGCCCATTCAAAAGAACAAAATAAATTTCCAGAAGTTGACCCTAAAGAAATGGGGATCTATGAATTACCTAAAAGATTCAAACTAATTGTCCTAAAGGAGCTTAAGGTACTACAAGAGAGCACAGATGGACAAATAAAGGAAATTAGGAAAATGGTGTATGAACAAAATGAAAATATCAACAAAGAGATAGAAACCATAAAAAAGAACCAAACAGAAATTCTGGAATTAAGAATGTGATAACTGAATTGAAAAATTTCACTAGAGGGGTTCAACAACAGACTTGATCAAGCAGAAGAAAGAATCAGCAAACTCAAAGATAGGTCATTTGAAATTATACCATCAAAGGAATAAAAATAAAAAAGCATTATAAAATTGAAGAAATCCTAAGGGACTATGGGATATGATAAAATAAACTAATATACACATTATGGGAGTCCCAGAAGAGAAGAAAGAGAAAAGTACAGAGAGCTATTTGAAGAAATAATGGCTGAAAATTTCCCAATTCTGAGGAAGGAACTGGACATCCAAATTCCAGAAAAAAAGAGCTTGAACTAAGTCAAACTCAAAAAAGGCTACACTGAACACACTATAATCAAACTGTCAAAAGTCAAACACAAAGAGAATATCTGGAAAGCAGCAAGAGAAAAGGGAGCTCGCATAAGGTTGTCAGTGAATTTTCTCAGCAAAAACATTACAGGCTAGAAGAGAGTGGGATTATATATTCAAAATGTTGAAAGAGAAAAAACTGCCAACCAGGAATATTATATTTGCCAAAATTGTCCTTCAAAATGAAGAAGCTATAAATATATTCTCAGATAAACAAAAACTTGAGGGAGTTCATCACCACTAGATCTGGCTCATAAGAATTGCTAAAGGGAGTCCTTCAAGTTGAAACAAAGGACATTAGACAGCAACACAAAATCATATGAAAATATAAAGCTCTCTGGTAAAGGTAAATATTTACACAAATACAGAATCCTGTGGCACACAAATCAATTTAAATCCTGGTATTCAATTTAAAAGATAAAAGCATATGAAAACAATAACTATAAAACTATGTTAGTGCATACAAAATACAAAAATATATAATAAATAAAACTGATAACATAAAGTATGTGTGGGGGGATGTAAAGAAGTAGCATTTTTGTATCTGATTGAAATTATCAGTTTAAAATAGATTGTTATAACTATAAAATATCTTATGTAATCCCTATGGTAACCACAAAGAAAATATCAATAGGAGATGCACAAAGGAAAATGCGAAAATATGTGCAAATAGTATATCTGATAAAGGGTAAATATCCAGAATATATAAAGAACACCTAAGACTCAACAACAAAATATCAAATAACTCAGTTAAAAAATGGGCATAGGACTTGAACAGACATTTTTCCAAAGATGATAAACAGCTAATAAGCATATGAAAAGATGCTCAACATCACCAGTCATTGGGAAAAATGCAAATCAAAACCACAATGAGTAAAAAACAAACAAACAAACAAAAAACAACACACACAATGAGCTATCACCTCTCATACACTAGGATGGCTAACTATCAAAAAGACAAAATAACAAGTGTTGGCAAGGATGTGGAGAAATTGGAACCCTTGTGAACTGTTGGTGAGATTGTAAAATGGTGTAACTGCTTTGGAAAATAGTATGGAGTTTCTTCAAAAAAATATAAATATAACTATATATATTATAACTATATATATAACCATATGTAATAACTATATATATATATATATATATATATATATAACTATAAATATAACTAGCAACTCTGCTTCTTGGTATATGTCCAAAAGAACTGAAAACAAGATCACAGGGAGATATTTGTACACTGATGTTCAGAGCAGCACTATTCAAAATAGCCAAGAGGTGAAAGCAAACCAAATGTCCATCAACAGATTAATGGATAAAGACAATGTGATTTATACATACAATGGAATTCTATTCAGCCTTTTAAAAAAGAATATCTTGTCAAATGTTACATGGATGAACCTCGACATCATGCTAAGTGAAATAAGTCAGTCACAAAATATCAAATACTGAATAATTTCACTTTTAGGAAGTATCTTAAGTAATCAAACTCTTAAACAGAGAGTAGAGTGGTGATTGCCAGGGATTGGGGAAAGGGTGAAGAGGATTTGTCGTTCTGTGGGTAAAGAGTTTCAGCTTTACAAGATAAAACATTCTAGAGACCTGCTGTACAACAATGTACATATAGTTAACACTACTGTACTGTACACTTAAAAATTACCATTAAGGTGGTAAATATTATGTTATGTGTTTTTTAACATAAAAAATAAGCCATAAAAATAAAATATAAGTAAACATTTAATTGATTTTGGGGTGGGGAACTGTTTATAAGCATAATGACAATGGAAGAAATCACAAATGAATTTTTTAAATATTGGAAACTTTCATTTATAAAAATATACAAAACTTCAGATATATTATAAACTGAAAAAGTATTAGCACCTGGTATGTCAAATGGTAAATATCCTTACTATGTAAATTCTTTTACAAATTAATAAGGAAAACACTCTTCTCTCAATGGAAAAATTAGCTTTGAACATAAATAATAATTCACAGAAAAAAACTGGGTCCTCCTTCTAGTAATAATAAATTCCATGAGATCATTATATCCCCATTTTTGACCCATTATGTTGACAACTTTTTTAATGATAATAATACTATGATTAATCAAGAGAGTAGATGACCAACTAGAGAAATAAAAGATGAAAGAAACTTTCTGGAAAGTCACTTTACAGTGTGCACTAAGAACCTTAAAAAATAGTCATGTCCTTTAACCTAGTAATACCACTTCTCTGGAAATTAACCTAAGAAGGTTGTCAGCAATGCAGCTCCACATTTTGAATAAGGGTGTTATTTGTAACAAAATTAAGGGTGAAAACTTTGAGACAATCAAAAATCATCCAGCTAAAACAAATGACCTTAGAAATATATCTATATCATAAATACAAAGTAGCTACTAAAAAGAAGTTATTAAAGAAATTTAGACAGCATTTTGTCAAATGGAAAAAGCAGAATCCAATAGGACATATACAGAATGTTCTCAAAATATGTAATACACACTCATACACACACACACTGCTAACAGACTAGAAGGAAATAGATCATAATAATTGTCTTTAGGATGTTATCTTATGGTTATCTAAATCACCCACATTCAAATCTAATTATACGTAATGTACAATTTGAAACCAAAGAACTGACTAGTGAACACCACTGCATTCTGAGACAAAAGATGTGACCACTTCCCTGACTTACCATCCCTCCCCACTCAGCCCTTCGTATCCTGTTATTGATACTCTGCTCTTCACCTCCCGCCATTTGCAATACTAGCAAGAAATGTGAAGGCAAATAGGAAGGAAAAGGTTCAAAGAAAGGGAGGAAGTAGGAATAGGAGACACAGGAAAGGGTACAAATTCAAGTTGTCTAAGGGGAAGAGATTGAGACTATGAAGAAAGAATTAGATGTGGTAAAACGACAACAACAAAAGCACTGAAAATAATTATAGTTAGTATTTCAGATCTTTAATAAATGAAAGTTTGAGGTAAAAACTACATTTCACAATATATTTATTCTCCCCAAATAATGAAATGTAAGTCATTTATCAAGCCTTTAGATTTAAATACTAATTTTAGAAAGTTCAAGGGACAGGTGACTACATTGCATGATACCATAAGGATGCAATCAGCAAAATCAAACCCATGAGAATTTCTATGGCATATTTGACCCAGTTTTGTCAACAAAAAATTGCAGAGAGAGAGAAAAGAGAAATTTATAGTATAAAAGAGAATTAAGACACAGAATAATTATAATCTATTAACCTTGTTTGGAACTAATTTCAAACAAAAAATTAGAAAATATTTTAAAAATCAGAGAAATTAGATATTCAGAAATAATCAGGAAAATTTGCAGGTGTTTTAATGTTTCTGAGGTAATTTTTTAGAAGCCTATTTTTAGACACATACTAAAATACTTACAAATGAAGTAATGCTATATATTAGATTTGCTTCAAAACAATCCTAGTAGAAGGAAATGTGGGTGGGGATACAGATGAAACAAGAAATGTCTGTGTATTGAGAATTGTTGAAGCTTGGTGATGAGTCTTTAGCATGTATTATACTATTCTCTCTACTTTTGCATGTGTTTGAAGTTTTCCATTATACTTTTTAAAAATATAAGTAGTCAAGGATTTTCTCCTTTAAATCTAGGAAAGAAAAATAAGATGCTGTGCTGCACAAGGAGGGGATACCAGCAAGTAGAAGAGTCACTGAAATAAAATAGTGCTTAGATCATCATTTTACCTAAGGCTGACTTTGAAACTAGGGTTAAAGCTATAGGTGCTCCATGCCCTATGAGGAAGTTGTAAAAACTAAAACAAATTCATAAATTGCTAAGTGTTCCTCAGAGACAGGAGATGTGTCCATTCAACACATTATGATGATAGTGATGATGACGATGATATAGGATTCTAAGGTTTTGCATACCACTCTGTGACAGGAATTTCTGCATTGTTCGTTATCTGCACTGTAAAAATGATGATTCATAGATCTAATCCCACCATTACATATCCAGTAACCTTTATACAATTAGGTGCTCTTTTCTTTGTCCTGGGCTAAATACTCAGAGGAAAATATTATCCTTTATCAATAACATTTAGCAAAAATCAATTACCATATCTCTTTCAGATATACTAAAAGTTTTCCAGAATTTACTAAGCCATTGCTTTTCATGGTTAGCCTACACCCCTCTCAGGACTGCATTCTAGATACATTCATCCCTGGCACTCAAAATCAGGGCTTTAAGACTTTTCTGTCCTTTGAGGTTATAAAGCAATATTTCTCCTTTTTCTTGATTTTGAGAATATTAAAATTGCTAGAGCTTCACAATAAAAGATGCATAGAATTTTTAGAACAAGCATTTAAAAATTAATTACTTAACTTTGTTCCTTTGCCACATTTTGGACTCCAGATATTATTTTCTAGGTTAGTTATAAGATGATTTTTCAGAACATCACCTTCAGTAACCACACCAAACAATGAAAATTGAAACCAGTTCCCAGTGGTTTGATTTATTATTGGCTTTCTTGAAGGATAAAATAACAAATCACTCCAAACCTCAAGATAATGTGGATTTTATAAATTAGATTACAAATATAAAGGGACAAAAATGTATTTTCATCACATAGGAATAATAGCTGAAAAGTGAGTAAACACAGACATCAATATGGGTATAAAATATAGTCCATTATTAAAAAATCTTAAATAATTGGTTATTTTAATTAAAATATTCAGTAAATCATTTTCTTGTCCTTACCATAAATAAATAATTGGCTCAATGATCTGCCTCCCACATTTTTTTTTTTTTTTCCTGTGGTACGCGGGCCTCTCACTGCTGTGGCCTCTCCCATTGTGGAGCACAGGCTCCGGACACGCAGGCTCAGCAGCCATGGCTCACAGGCCCAGCCGCTCCACGGCATGTGGGATCCCCCTAGACCGGGGCACGAACCCGTGTCCCCTGCATCGGCCGGCGGACTCTCAACCACTGCGCCACCAGGGAAGCCCTGCCTCCCAGATTTTTTATCGTATACATTCTACTTTACTTTTACCGTGTTTAATATTTGATGTAAAATACATAATCTCATTTCATGTCACTTGCCTGATAGACTCTCAGGGTTGGAAGTGACTTTAAATATCATCTAGTTCAATATTCCCCTTATTCTATGACCCCTCACATGTATACCTAATTGATTTTTCCTACACTACTGGCAAGTAGACCATGATCCTACCTTTATCGCTGATCATGGAATCTGCAAATATTTAACGAGCACCTACCACGTGGCTGCACTGATTTAGGTACAGAACTGTAAATAAAATGAACAATGATCTCTTTTCTCCAAAAGCTTACATTCCAGCAGCTCCTAGAATGGGACTCACCACTCACAACCTGTTGTATTTCATTCATTTAATAAGTAGTCACTGAGTGCCAATATGTGTCAGAAATTCTTCTCAGTACTGATGAACCAAAGATGAATAAAACATAGCAAGTCTCAGGTCACTGTGAGAAAATGATATATTTAATGGGAATTTTCTTCTCTATAATTACCACCAGCGTTCAGCTCTCTGGGGTCACACAGATTAGGTCTAATTGTTCTGCCCTATGAAAGCTGTCCAGATATATTTGTATATCTTGCACTTCCAACTTTGTATTACAGGCCATGCATTCCCCAGGCTTTTTCTTTCAGGTGTCAAGCACTCAGATTACTATAGGAACCAGGAATTTATAGCAAATTTAAAGTGGGCTGAGAAGAGCACAAAAGTAGAATCTCTACATCTCCATGGTTCGTTTCCATATAAGAATGTAAGAACAAAACCCAGAAACCTATATTTTACTGAAACATATACTCAATTTGAAACATCTAATACTAATTCAAATTTCTAAAACCTCTGTGTGTGCCATATAAAACACATCTGAAGCCTACACGTTTGGAGCTACCTCCTTAGATACTCGTGTGATATAGTTTTAACCTCTCTCTCCACGTTTGCAAGTTTTTAATCTACTCCAACTTCTCAATGTCCTCCTTAAAGTGAATCATCAGGATTGGCAACAAAGTTCTAGGTATGGGGAAAACCAACACAAATATAGAGCCAAATTATTACCTTTCCTGTTTTAGACCCATTTCTATTTATAAAACCTAAGAATGAGTGAATATTTGGGGATGCAGGGGAATCACATAATGTTATTGATTCAAACTATTTTCAATCACCTAAATCTCCAATTGCTGTTAAACTGTTCTCACCTCTTCCCCTATTGCTTCTCAAACAACATCAATCAGTACTTCTCTCCTTTAATATTTTCATTTCTTATGTTTTGTCTTATTATATTTACCTCTCCCATTCAGTCTGTCAAGTACTTTTTGTATGCTGATTTTGTTAATAACCATACTAGCTGTTCTCGTAGTTTTGCCTTATCTGTGAATTAGCTCCTTATGCCACTACCAAAATTAACAATAAAAATGGTGAACAGAAGAGACCTAAAGACCAAATCCTCATGTGTATCTTTTTTTAAAATTTGATTCCACATAGGACCTACTGTATAGCACAGAGAACTCTACTCAATATTCTGTGATAAACCTATATGAGAAAATAATCTAAGAAAGAATGAATATATGTATATACATAACTGAATCACTTTACTGTACACCTGAAACTAACACAAACTTGTAAATCAACTACACTCCAATAAAATATTAAAAAAGAGGCCAACTCCTCTAGTCAATTACTAGAAGCTTCTCTCTAAACAGACACTGATGCATGAAAACAGCCACTCAGTTATGACTTTGTCTAATGGTACCATCAACTGCCTTTCTACATCTTAATCACAAGAAGATCGTAATCACTATGGAAGATTTGATCAAATGCTTGCTGAAATCCTGGTAGGTAATGCATATATCACTCCTTTGATACATTGTCCTGTAGGAAAAGAAAATTAGCTTCATCTGATACACTTCACTATTAGCGACCTAATACTAATTCCACATGATTACCACTTTCTTTTTAAAGGCTCACAATAATTTTTTTTAAAGGTCCACTTTAGAATGTTATCTAAGATCAATCACTTGATTCATTCATCCATTCAACAATTCATTGTCTATGTTAGGCACCAGATATACAGTAGTGACAGACAAAAATTCCTGCCTTTGTAGAATTTCATTTGTGTGGTGAAAGAGAAAGTAAACAATATAAATAAGTGAACTATATATAACATTAGACAGTGTCAAGTGTTCAGGAGAAAATAAAACAGGGAAGGTAGATAGAAAATCCGGAGGGTGGGAATGAGGGGTAATTTTAGATAGGAATCCATGGAAGCCCTCTAAGAAAGTACCAAAGGAAAATTTTCAAAAAGAACTAAAGGAAATAAGATTAGTGTCCTACTCCCTAAGGATATAACTGGAGGGAATTCACTTTCCTCTTCTTCCTGAAAATTAGGATTATTCAATCCTACCTCTAACATACTGTTAGGTATTTCCTCAAAGACTTTGATAAGTTACTTATGGCTGTGTCTCCTCGTTTGTGAAATGGGCATGATAATAGAGCCCACATCATGCAGTTTTTGAGAAGATTCAATGAGACAAAGCATGTAAGGGGTTTATACTAGTGTCTGGCACATGATAAGCACAATGTATTCTGCTACATGTTTCTATATGCAAATAAATTCATAGAGAATTGATAAATGAGGGATTGATGCCAATATACTAGGGGCATTTTGGTGGTTCAGACGGGATTTTTCTCAGCACATTATTTTCTCACAAAGTAAGAGCAATCAAATGCAAATATACCAAGAAAGCTGAACCCACTCACTGCAAAGGAATATAGTACTGTTCATGATGTCTATTTATTTTATATACTTCTTCTTGCCTCATTTTGAGCACATGCTTCATCTTGGAAAAGCTTATTGCATGGATCACTAGGTTCTTTGTGCATTTTGTTCTTGTCTCTATAGCATTAATTACAGAGGTCTAGTGATCACATCTAAAAGTTCTTTCTATGCCATTTCATTCACATCAGGTAGGGTTTGGTGGGGGGGATGGATTTCTTCACCTAGTTTAACTTCACTTATTTCCCATGTTTATTCTACCTTTTCTAACCTGAATATATTACCCATGGAAAAAGTCCATTTTGTTTCCCTGTATCCGATTTTAATATAATACCATGAATAAGTTAAGGGGTTTTCTCTAGACATTATTGGTAAGTTGCAGATGATTCCAACACTGTTCTTGTTTAACATCCTATTTCAAAATTTTATATGAATGAACAATTATATGTGTATACTTCATTGCAACAAGTAATTAAGAAGGAAAGACGAACAATAGTTACAGTCCTGAGTCCTCTGCAATGTTACAGTCTAGAGCCTGGAGAATTGAGGGCAGTGTTAGGTTTAAAGTCTTAAATTCATGCTTCTAAATGTGTTCAACGTTTGGTAAATCCCATTATTTTCTACATAAATATAAATGTATCCACAAACAGCTTAAAATCACCAGATCTTAAACTGAAAGACACCTTTAACAGCCATGACTAAATACTAATAAATGATTTGAACCAGAAATATCAAATATTGGGAGGCTTTAAAGCCCCAAACTCATACTCATTCTCACTATTTGTTTTTTTTTTTTTTACTTCTAAAACCTTATTTGTGCAAAGGTAGATTTGACATGATAAAAAGTTGCCATTTGGTGAGAGCTATATAATTTTCTTATTTGTCATCAAGCATTTATAAAGATATGGTGAAATGTCATATTCTTCTTAAATAGTAGGACATAGACAGTGTTTTTCTACAGCATAGTACAGCTGGCTAATGTGCAATTTTAAAGTAAATTTTTAGTATTAAATTATTTTACTTTCTTTAATTTTATAGGTAGTAATGGTTTCTCAAACCTTCATAGTAAAGACTAGTAAAACATCTAATTATTAGTATTGCCTAAAATAAATTCAACCTAAAACCTCTTAAGATCATCTCAGTTACATCAACAACAGCAAAAAGTGAGCTCTGTATGACAAAAAAGGCAGATGCTTCCAGGCGAATTGTATCATTTCACAGGAGAAATTTATCTCAATCTGCACTTGAGTTTCAGGAGTGCAACAGTGCAAGCACAGTGCCAACGAGAATAAAATTCGAATTCTGATTCCTGACCACCCCTGTTAGCTTCACTGAGGGAAACAGGTCTGCAAATACAAAAGGTCCAATTAGTTCCAGCAATCATTTCACAAAAGATTCCATCTTTTATAGGGAATGCCAAACAAAAGAGGGTGGAAACTCCCCCAACCTGCCAGCACCACTGGGGGTGAGACTCCAGAAAACTTATGTTCCTCTGACTCATGGGTCAACGACCTATCCATAGACTCCACTTTTGAATATCCATATGACCTGAGAGGAAAAGACAAGGCCTGTGGGCTGTAGCTTGCTGACAAGCTACAAGTCTAGGTAAGATATTCAGAAGGAGTCAGAAAAATCTTGACTTCTGCAACTCAGCCTCAGACAGTAGCACTGGTAATTCCAATTTCCCTGTGGGTGTGAACACATTCAAGGAATAAAATTGCTGTAACCAAAGAATGGACTATTCTTCAGCTGGAACAAAAGATGGTAGAGACAGCATCAATTTTTTGAGCATATGGGTACCACAAATGCCTTAGACAACTTTAGAGTCTGATAGCATTTTCATGGGAAGCCCCTCCTTAGGAAAACATCATGTTCTCAAGCAGATAAAGACTAGCTCATTGAAATAATTGAAGGGACAACTAGAAAAAGAGTTCTAGCACTAGGAGCTACCTAACTGCTCCAACCCTATTCTAACCAGATGTCATTTTCCACCCATGGGTCAAGATCTGCCCACAAACTAAGACCCATTTCTACTTTGGGCTACAATAATGTTTGGAGTCTGACCTCAGCAGCTTTGCAAATCATCAAATTTTTCTCTTGCTTCTGGGACCCATAACTGTTTGCCTAAGCATATTGCTTGTATTCTGGTCCTTGATTTCCTATTTCTGACCTAGGTCCCTGATTTCCATATGACTTCCTAAGCTTCTATATCTGGTTTGGATCCATAACAATTTCTTGACCCTGCATTTTTGGACCACATAAAATACTGACTTAACGTTTGGTTCCAATCCTCATCATCACTGGGCATTATCATGCCACTTTGAGCCCTGAGCTCAAATTCCCATCTCTACCAACACCAACAGCTTTAGCCAAGACCTAATCTTCTCTTAGGTCCACCTGCCTTTCCAAGTTTTTCCCGTTAATCAATCACATTGATTTACCCAAGCCCTGGCTTCTGATTATAAACTGACCCTGATACGGCAAAACCAAACCACAGTTGGTGCATTCAATATCTGACTGCTGGTCTGACAAATACACTACTAAAATGTGAAAACTACTTGTTGAGTACTACTATGGGTATTCTATGTGTGTGTGTGTGTGTGTGTGTATACAATTCTCACAAAAATCTAGTAATGTTTGTATCATGTTTTCCATTTTACAGGCAGAAAACAAGAAGCCCAGAAGTACAGCAATTTATCCTAAGCCACACCACTAATAAAAGGTAGAAGAAAGTGACAGATCTATTTCTGTCTGACAGTAAAAGCATTCTCTGTGGGAGACCGTTACATGAATGTCCCTCGATAAATGCTACCTCTTGTTATTTTTAACCTTATGTGGTCTCTCCTATGCTGATTCTGGCTTAGCTATATGACATGCTTTAGTGAAAGGACACTGACAAACATGATACAAGCAAAGGCGTGATAAGCACTTACACGTTGGACAGGGCTTGTTCATTTAAAACACCTGCTCTTGGAGCCAGCCACCATATAAAAAGTCTGACCAGTCTGGGTCTGTCATGCTGTAAAGAAGCCCAAAATTATTAACATGTAGAAGCCATGTAGATGAGCTTAGAGGTACCAGGTATGTGACTTAAGCTTTCTTGGACCTTCCAGCCTAGACCACCTACCTATAAAATGTAGCCAACTGAGTGACCTAATCAATACCACCTAGAGCAGAAGACTTTCTCAGGCAAGACTTGCCCACAAGAAATAATAAATTGTTGTTTTAAGCCACAAAGTCCAATCCAGGACTTGCTGGGTTAGAAAATAGAATTATTTCTCGTTCTCAGCCCCTCCAGATGGCAAAAGGTTCTCAGAGTAAGAAGTGGTTTCTGATCAAATCCAGAGAGCCGCTAGCAAATCCAGAGAGCTGCTGATAAAATGTGGTCTCAGAGCAAATGTCAAATCAAGGATGGGGCAGTAAGATCTCTCTTAAAACCCTTGTAAGGTACACTCGGCTGGAAGATAAGGGCTTCTAAAAATCTTAAGGATGTTGCTCCATAGCACCTTGATTCCTAGCCTAAAGTCAGAAAATGTCTATCTTAAAGAAATTTGTGGGAATAGCTTTTACTTAATGAAATGGACTATAATTGGATACATGGGAAAACCACAAAGTTTTAAAAGGAACTGTGCCTTCTTGGACAAAATGAAAAGAGAGGCCTCTAAACTTTTACTGGCATAAAACAAGGCTGAGAAAGCCACTCAGCTACAAACATGGGCCTTTTTTTTTTTTTTTTTTTTTTTTTTTTATGGAAAAGGAGGATGATTTAGAGGACAGAGCCAAGAGCCACTGAAAACAATGGAATAGAAAAATCACACCCAGAGAACTGGGCCCTTCTTAAGAAGCATTCTTTGTCCCTAGATTTGAGGGAATTGATAACATGTTCCCAGTTGGATTTCAGAATTTCTGTGAAACAGTGGTTGCTACGTACCTCCCATTTCCCTTCTTTCGAATGGCCAGGTCTACTGCCAGAAATACAATAATCCTTGTCTCATCATTGTGTGTTGGTGGATAGGGATGTACAGAGATTATATTAATCTATTGAGGAATCAAGTCTCTGGATCAAGAGAAGCTATACCTGAAAAGGCTCAACTTCAGATGTACCGGATTTAGATGAAAAGATCCTGGACTTAGAGCCTGAGAACTAATTCTGTAATGTGATGAAACTTTCAGGGAAGAAAAAGGAAATTGCTGTGATGCTGGTCACCAACCATTCCTCTCCTCCCTGTCCACATATGCTGCTCTTCACACCACAAAGTAATTCTATTTTTCTCCCCTCGACTAGGAGCTAGATCTGTGACTTACTTTGACCAACAGAATGCAACAGAAATGATGCCCTGGGGCTTTTGAGCCCATTACTGACAGATTTTACTTTCACTCTCTGGGAAGCAAGCTGTCCTGCTGTAAAGAAGCTTGGGCTAGACTACTGAATGATGACAAACCACATGAAGAGTTTGATGATGAAACTTATGTGTCAACTTGGTTAGGCCACCGTACCCAGATATTTGGTCAAACACATCTGGATACTGATTTGAAAGTAATTTTCAGATGAGATTAACATTTAATCAGCAGACACTAAGTAAAGCCGATTACTCTCTATCATTGTGTGGGACCCATCCAATCAGTTGACAACCTCAAGAAAAAGAACAATATCTCCAGGAAAGAAGGAACTCTTCCAGTAGGCTGCCTTCACACCTGAGTTGCAATATCAACTTCTCCCTGGTTCTCCAGCCTGCCAGCCCACCCTGCAGATTTTGGATTGCCATCTTCCATGATCACTTGAGCCAATTACTTAAAATAAATGTGTGTGTATATACATCCTGGTAGTTCTGTTTCTTGGGAGAACCCTGACTACTACAGACAAAGAGAGACCATACAGAGAAACCATGAGCAGCACATATGTGAGTAAAGGATTCTGGGACTTCCCAGCCCAGCCCAGCCACTCATCAGATGCAGTCAAGTTGATGCCATGTGAAGTAAAAGAATCACCCACCCAATCCCTGCCCAAATGTCTGACCCAACAAATCTTGAGGAAAAAAAAAATGATCACTTTAAGCCACTAAGTTGGGGGTTCACTACATAGCGTTAGGTAAGTAAAACATCTTGTTTTCTAACCATCCATCTTAGAAATAAGCTTACTCTCCCTCAGAGTTTTAGCTCTGAGGACAGTCCAGGGTCAGCCTATAACTGGGAATTTGCCAAACTCCAATCAGTGAAACCCAATTTCATTCAAACCAATTATTTGGGATCACGTTTCCCTCTATATAATGACCATTTGGGGATTTTTAATAGATAGCACAGCTATTTGGTCACCTTATGGTTTCAACCTTCACTTAAAGGACTATTTATAAAAATAAGAAAGGGGTATAAGCCCAAACAAAGATACTGCAAGGGGAAAAGCTCAGCCCTCTTACACAAAACTCTATTGGCCCCTAGAGTCTTTAAGTAACAATAAATTAGGGATGGAGTCATTGGAATGCGAGAAGGGCTGCTGCAGTTGTCACCGAGTCACTCGATGACATGCAATAAGAATAACTGGGCACAGCTTTACAGCCCAAGAGAATAGTATTAGTGAATGGGCACAGCCACGGAAGCCTTTGAGGATCCAAGAATAATGAGGTCAATTAAAGCCTGCCTATCTCTGTTCTAGGAAAATATCACACTGTAGCTACCTTGAGACCCAGGCTCAGGGTACAGGCAGTGCTGTAGCATGTGGCAAACAACAAGAGTGGATGCAGAGTGCTGTGCAAAGCTGCTCAGAATAATAATTCACTGTGATTTTGAGCATGTGATCCATCTGCCAATGCAGAAAAATAACACATTTGAGGATATGTTTATTTATGTGAAGAGTGCAAATTTTATATTCTCATTAGCATACTGAATGAAAGGCTGAAGTCAAATTCCAAGTCAATTTTCTGGGGCTCTGTGTTAGGTGCAAGAGTACTAAATACACCAAGCATACTTTTTATTAACCCTTCTGTAAGTCTAGACACTGCTTTTCCTCCTTACCCCTCGACTCTCCTTACCCCACCAAAAAATCAGGAACAGACTCTGTCTTTAATGTGTTCTGCTGGTGGACTGCTTCAAGTTCATTGTCAAGAAGCACATTTCGACAGTAAATATTGAATATTTTTGTATAATTAATAGGACCAAACATTTCTTCTCTTTACCCCTGGCACTGTATTAATGGCTGCTGTCTTCCCACTGTGGTTTTGTCAAAGATTCCAGTTTAGAAGTCTGGATAGAACAGCTTGAAAAATCATCATGGGAGTGGTTCTGACAGCTTCATTCTCCCTAAAAAGAGCTCCTTTTCCAAAATGGACTTAACTTAGAAGATGGAATTTAAAAATTCTTCAGAGGGACTCCTCTGCCATCCCTCCCCTCCCCTAGGTTCCCTCCAATCCTTTGAATAACAATAAAGTCACTGTATTTGCTGAATTTCTGTAGCATGAGAAATACTGCAGTAGGAGAAATGGGAAATTAATTGACCATATGGAGTGTGCCTAGACTCAAGAATTTTACAATATTTTTGGTAAGGTCTTAAAATGCCTTCCTTTAATCATAATACACTAAAAAAATGTGCAAACCAATTATGGCTGCAAGTTTTTGCCATACTTACCTCTTTCTATTAAAGACAGAGATAACAACTGAAGTTCTTGAAAGTATCCCAGCTCTAAGAACTCACAGTCCCCGTTACACCTCACCATCTTCCTTCTCCTCTGCTATGGCTGCAAAGCTAACAGCGTCCACTACAAATGTGTCCCTGTGCCTGTGTGGGCCCCTAACTGCTAGTAAGTAATCACTTGTTTCCACCTCAGTTGACTCCCTATCACATACCCCACAGTGATGATTCCAATTCATCTATTTTCCTTAAGCTCCTCTTTTATTTCCCTGGTCCCCTAATTCATAAGGTATTTCTTTCTTGTACCAAGTGGAAACCCTTAAATTGCCATATCCTTCCCCTTCTCTATTTCAAAAACACTAAGTCCTCTTGCATCTTCATCTCATTCCTCCTCTTCCTCCTTCTGATGCTGATTCCTCAGCACACATGTATTCTCATCCCTAACTGCGACCAGCTAAGAGACATTAATGCTCCATTGAATATCTCTCTCTGGCACAGAGAGGTAATATGATGGAGTGGTTAAGAGCAAGCCTCCGGAGTTAAACCTTCTGAGTTGCTATCCTGACATCATCACCTGTTCGTATGAGTTTGGGCTAGTTACATAACCTCCCCATGCCTTAGAACTACTTATCTCACAGCTCACGCAGATCAATATTAAAGAAACAAACAACCCAATCCAAAAATGGGCAGAAGACCTAAACAGACATTTCTCCAAAGAAGACATACAGATGGCCAAGAGGCACATGAAAAGCTGCTCAACATCACTAATTATGAGACATGCAAATCAAAACTACAATGAGGTATCACCTCAAACCAGTTAGAATGGGCATCATCAGAAAATCTACAAACAACAAATGCTGGACAGGGTGCGGAGAAAAGGGAACCCTCTTGCACTGTTGGTGGGAATGTAAATTGATACAGCCACTATGGAGAACAGTATGGAGGTGCCTTAAAAAACTAAAAATAGAATTATCATATGACCCAGCAATCTCACTACTGGGCATATACCCAGAGAAAACCATAATTCAAAAAGACACATGCACCCCAATGTTCACTGCAGCACTATTTACAATAACCAGGTCATGGAAGCAACCTAAATGCTCATCAACAGACGAATGGATAAAGAAGATGTGGTACATATATACAATGGAATATTACTCAGCCATAAAAATGAATGAAATTGAGTCATTTGTTGAGACGTGGATGGATCTAGAGACTGTCATGCAAAGTGAAGTAAGTCAGAAAGAGAAAAACAAATATCATATATTAACGCATGTGTGTGGAACCTAGAAAAATGGTACAGATGAACCGGTTTGCAGGGCAGAAGTTGAGACACAGATGTAGAAAACAAACGTATGGACACCAAGGGCGGAAAACCGTGGTGGGGTGGGGATGGTGGTGTGCTGAATTGGGCTATTGGGATTGACATGTATACACTGATGCGTATAAAATTGATGACTAATAAGAACCTGCAGTATAAAAAAACAAACAAAAAACCAACTAAACTTTCTTTGGGTTATTTGTATGGAAATATGTTAATATAAATGTTTCAGACATTACATTAAATTTCTAAAAATCTTATATGTTCTGGTATAATGTTATAAGTCATAATTCTAGTTATTACTTTAAAATGTATATCTCAGAAATAACTAAATTTCCTTGAACTTTCATCAACTCTTTAATCGTGGTCATTTTTAAGTCTTTTGTCATTTACAGACAATTCTGGGTGTACTCTGATGCTTTTGTGAAAATGTTCCTATAAAAGGGTTTCATCTTCAAGGAATTCATGGAAAAGACTCTGACAAGTACAGGTTTCTGGTAACTGACTATACTGCTGAACTGAATGAATAATCATTTTCAGAACTCTAATGGAAAACTGATGAATTCATAAAAGTGCTAACAAAAGATCAAGATGAAAAAAAAATTAATTACATAGGACTGAGTGAACTGATGAGGATGATTATAATTTTTGTGAATTTCTGTTTGAATAAAAAAAAAGAAGTACTTATCTCATAGATGTATTGTGAAGATTGAATTCGTTAAAGCATTCAGAACTCTGGTACCCAGTAAGCAGCCAAACATTGTTAGCTATTACTACCTTCAATCTTCCTTAAACCCTTTCTCTGCCTCAACTGTTTTCTTCATTCTTCCATACTCTTAAGCATCAGTGCTTTTTGTCTTCATTACTTCAATGCCAATCTTCTTTCGAAAGAGCGGTTTATATTCTATTTGTGCAACTTCAGCTGCAGCCCACACACCAATAATTCCCTAGACTACAGTTCAGAAGGGCCTGTTCCAATTCTTATCTTTCCTCATTTCTCCACTGACCACCGCTTTCATTTTAAACATGTCTTCCTGCCTCACTTGCATCACTCCAGATGCTCCTGATTTTCCTCTCACCTTCCAGACTTTTTTCTCTGATTCTCGGGGTCCTTTCCTTCCCTCCATTCCTAAGACAAGGTGTTTCCTGACATCTACTCTCTCTGCATCTCTGCTTCTCATGCTGGGATGCATTACAAGGCTGTGTGGTATACAAAAGCACATCTATAGCCTCGAGAAGAACATGGTATGTTCGAATATTAGTCATTGTATTAGTATATTTGACTACAGCACCCTTGGACGCAAGCAGAATTCTACTATTTCAGGTCAGCAAATATTATTTTTTAGCCCCCTAAATAGAAGATACAAGCAGTGAGCGATTGGAAAGTGCAGTACTCTAGAGCTGTTGGAGAACCAAGAGTCACTATCTCTGTAACTGGGTCAGTGAACTAACGCACTGTTAGGATCACAGATGGCACTCATAGCCCCTGAACATAGGGTGACAAGTGCCTTTCTAGATGAGCAGGTCATTTTTTGAAAAAAAAAAAAAAAAACAAGTGTTGTTGTCTTTTTTTTTTTAATAAACCAGTGTGTTTTCCTAATTTCATTTTACATTGAACACATACACACACACTCTCACACGCAAACACACACAAAGCCTTTGGCTCCTGCAAGTTGATTAAACTTCCTACCACAATTGTACTTGGACAAATGTCCTATTTACAAACATGAAACTCTGTTTAGTTACATTTCCCATTGAAGTTAGTCTGAAAACAGCAACAAGTCTAGAGATTCAGACTTTAGAAAACTCAGTGTCACTCTCTATTTATTGCTTCAAAAATATATTTATTCTAAATTACAGTTTCAGTTGGAAATATTGAGAGGTGGTCAAAAACAGTAATGGTTGGAGCAAAAGGTTGTAAGTGGCAAAAATGCAAAAGATAAAGGAAATGCAGAACAATCTCGAAGCAGAGGGCGTGTCACAGGGAATTTGATGGCTCGAAATAACAGAGCACAGCCCCCAACCACAACTAGATAAATTGAAGTGAGCACAGTTGGCCACACATTTAGAAGGTATGTATTGATGCTCCTTTAAAAACATAGGTTTTCAATCACTGTGGAGATGCAATAAGCCTGTCTTGATGTCCACTGAATGGAAAAATCCTGACAAATAGCTCCCTGAAAACATCTCATTGAATATATAATATTTAAACCAATTTTGAAAACAGTTTGAAAGTTAAAAAGCTCAGAGAGAGAAATCTTGGCTGTGAGCAATGCTTCAAAAACACAGAGAAAAAAATTGCATGAAGCATCATCAAGATTTGTTTCAGAATCACCGCAGGAGGCAGAACTCCAGACAAGGGAGGTTTGGTGGAGCACGGTGTGCTTGAATCTGTTTTGATTCAAAAACAGGCAACCAAGATGACAATGTGTACTTTTACAAGGCAAGCCATTGTTGAATAATCAAGAACCTGAAGATAAACTGGATTTTTACCTAATATTAGGATGAAAACTCACATACGAATGATCTAACTACTTTATTAGTCATCTACACTTATAATGGAGTCTGTCGAGGCGTGTTATTTGCTAAAGTACTTGAAGGTAGAACTGGCGAAGAAATCTTCAACAAAATATAAGCAATTTAGTTAGCATGATATTGACTAGAAAAAAATGTTGGACTCAAATCCATGTTAAGGAAGCTTTGGAAGCACTAATATGCACAAAAGACATTATGCCCCTCACTGTGCCAGCAGCCAATGATTTAATCTTTCATCCAGAATATTTTTAAGCTCCTACCGTGCCAACCACTATGCTAGGATTCAACACTGAATAAAACAGACACACGCTCATCCTTACAATATTTGCATTTACCAAGAGACAGCTTCAAAGGTTTTCTTTTCCCTTGATTTTTCTCAGGCTGTTGAACAACTTAGTAAAACTGGATAATTTTGCAAAATACAGTATTTTTAATATTCTTCATTTTAGATAAAATTGTAATACAATGAGAAGAGACTTAGAAAGCTTACAATACTACCTAAATGCATTCTTACTCAAGCAAAAAATAGTACTCATGGTTAGTTTTTTAATCCAGTCATTCATTAGTTTATTTTCATGCAAATAACAGACATTATGATAAAACAAACAAAAACCCTAAATGTTATGAGTTAATTTATTGTTCACACTTCTAACAAATTGCAGGTCACATGGGATTGTTTATTTTAGCAGATTTCCCCCCTAACGTTTGAACCTCATGATTCAACTATTCCAAGGTAAAATTATGGTGATGGTTTTTATACAGTGTGACAAATTGTAACATGGAATAGAAGTTTGAGAGTTAAAAAGAGATATCAGAAGGTGAATAATTTGTGGCTCAGTCATTTACATGTGACAAAAAGACGGCATTAGTCACAAAACAAATATCATTATTCATATTTCCTTGTTGAAAATGTCCTTTATGAATATTTTCATGGGAGTGTAAAAAAAACTAACCGGTGGATCAGAGACTCTTTGTCTCCTACTAGACAAGTAGACAAGTGAGCCATCGACTCAACAAGTAGATGAGCTCATTCAAACTTTTGTCAAGATCAGCCTGACAACATGGCATCATCTTTCCTTTTGTGATTCTGACTTGCTCCTCATATACAGCTCGTGTCTTTAAGAATGATTTTCTGAGTACCCATACGTATCTGTGAATTTGCCTCCTTCGAATAAGGTGACTCCAAGACAGAGAAGAAAAAGTATAGATATGCTGAACCCAAAATACATGATTAGCTGCCTTTAATTTAGCCCTATTCTACATGAAAGTGATCAACTCAATGAATAAAAACATAGGGACTCATCTTTTAGTCATTACTTTCCCTCAACACCTACAAGAATCCGTCAGCCATTCCTGTCAGCTGTTATTTCAGTTTTTACTTTTGGCCCCATGCGACTCATTTGCCACACAGCAGGCTGAGGAATCATTTAAAAATCTAAATCAGATCATTAATCCCCTTGCTTAAAGTCCTCAGTATTTGCTGGGGCATTGAAAATAAAATTCACTTCTTGGCATGGTCTGCCAATCCCCTGTTCACTCTTTGAACTTCATTCTGTGCCGTAATTCCCTACCCTCCTTTTGTTCTCCATAGTAGCCTCCTCACATCCGAAGGCATTTACAGGTGTGATTTTTTTGCCCAGATGACTTGTTCCCCAGCTCTTAACTCAACTGTATCCTCCTAGTTACTCAAAAGCTTCTTAGACCATGCCCTCTCACTCCCCCACCACTCCTGATTCCATTACTATGTTTTGCTTCCATCCTAGTACTTACTTTCTGAAAAATCCTGTCCATTTTTTGAATTTCTTGCCTATTGTTGGTTTCCATCTTACTGGACTATAAGTTCCAAGATGGGCTTTGCTTGTTTCAGTCACAGGCATATCCCTAGTGCCTGAAATGGTGTCTAGTGCATTCAGTAAAGAATTGTTGATTAAATAAATGAATCTCAATACAGCATAATCTTGCCCATTAATGAAGGAATCAGGAAGAAATCTAAGTGTGACTAGATCATGGAGTAGAAGGAAGAATCTACACATATTTTTAAAAAAATAAAACACATGATACTAAAGAAATGTTGCACTTTGAAGTATGCCACCAGAGAACCTGGGTTAAAACTTTGATCTCCTCTGTGATTCTGGGTTCATGAATGAGTTGGAGAATTCTAAGGATCTATGCTCTGTATTCTATCCCTGACAATATCATGCTCTCTCATGGCCTCAACTGTCATTCATTTCTAAGCAGAGGACCCTTAAATATTTCTCTCATCTCTCATGCTCTATCTGCCCAAACACAACATCATTCCTCAGAGCCAGACCCTCTTCCTCTGCTCCTTATCTCTGTCAGGCTGCTGGCCTTCGATGAATTCTCTTTGCCTCTTTCCTCTATCTTCTGTGTTTCTTCCCCTCCCCTCAACATGCACCTTGGCAAAATTCTTCAAATCAGTCCTTTGTTTCTGCAGCCACTACCCTGGGTCAGATGTCCTTCCTTGCCTGCCTAAACTATTGTTAAACTTTTATAATTGGTTTTCCTTAGTATAGTTGTTCCCTCCTTCCAATCCATCCATCCCAAGTCATAGCTCTATTCATTTTACTCCCCAGCTCAAAATCTTCCATGGTTTCCACTGACTGCAGAAAATAATCCCAATCTCTTAAAAATGAGCACACTTCATAAAATGCCTGATTGATAATCCTCAACCACCTCTTCCAACTCTTTGCACTAATAACTCTCCATTCTACAGACTCTATTTTTTTTAACCTCTGATCTTTGCTCTCAATATTATCTCTGCCCAGTGTGCCCTTTCCCATGAGCCCTGCATTCTGGACACGTAATACCTGTTGATTTGCTGAGTAAATAAACCTCTGTCTTTGTTTCAAGGTCAAGCCTTTGGCAACTTCTCCATAAGATCTTCCCCAATCCCTTTAGTCAGACTACCCTCTCCCTTCTCTAGGTATCTATTGTACTTGATAATTCTATTTCAGTATAGTAAGCACACTCTGCTTTCCAGTATAACTAATTGGGTACATATCAGTCCTTCCCGCTAAATTGAAATTTCCTTTATGGCTAGGACTATGGTTAATCCATTAAGAATCCTTCTGTAGCACCAGCTAGTTAAACTGAAGGCAATTGTTGAAGTTGAGATGAGAGTACAGTGTTTGTGGTGGTGGTTAACACTGAGGATGTGGTAGACAAGGTGAGTTGTGCATATGACAGTGGTGGGATGGAAGCCCCAGCACTATCCTCAGTGATGTGGAAACCTGTCATACTGTGAATTATATTCTCAATTTTGGCTACCTAAAATCCTTAATAAACCCAGGTAAATGCACCAAGGAGCTCTTAGACCATAACTGGAGGTTATATAATCATTCCAATCTTCACCCATTAATGTCTAAAGTGCTTGGTTGAAGTATTGGGTAGGAGTCAAGAGCAATTGATCTAATTAATTCCCCTATCCTTAAGCCCCAATCACACAGACTTCTCCTCAATAACCAAGACCCAAATTGTGCTGACAAATTTGGTTAATAACCAGGATCAGTGGAGCTGAAAACTGTAAACCAGATACTTCCAATGAAACAACCATTCCTGTATTCAGAATAAAAACCTATAGTCAAGTTTTGAAATCAGTATAAGCCAAACCTTAAAGAGCTATACAATTTTAAAAATAAACACACTCTACAATTATATTTTATTTATAGGTAATGTGGCACCTTAAAATTCAATGCTTTGTTGAAAATGGGTGTAGAACATAAAAATGTAGCGGACAATTCAAACCGTTCACATTTTATTTCTAAAAAGAGAGTATTTCCTTATATTCAGAGATATGTATCTTCTTTGACGTCTTTAGCATCTTTTGAAATGTATATGAGAAAAGGGGTATGGGAGATCACTACTCATAATTAAAGAAACTCTGCTTTATTCCATTGATACAGAAGAAGTCTTTTGATTGAACAAACATTAATTATGAACAAAAAACTTAAGTCTTTCATGTGGCAAATATATCTTCAGGAAATCAAACATTGCAGGGGCTATTTGCTTTCCTTTATTTCACTACCACATCAGTTCCCATCACATCCTGCCATTGTGGAGTAAATCAAAACAAGAGCCAGGAAATCACAGTGGCCAAAAATTGGTGCAAGTCTGCAGGCTGCTGCAAACATTCAGAACAGCAGCAGTGAGAAACCCACAGATAATTTACATGTACATTCTCCCTTTAAATGTGTTTGAATCAAAACCAAAGTAGATTTCAATCAGTTAATCCTGCCTAATGGAAAAAGAAAAAGTTCATGTACACAATTTCAATCTAACTCTTTACCTGCTGCTAAACCACCACTTTTTACTGAAATTCCACATTAAAAAATTGTAAGATATGTATGGTAAGAATATTTAACAGCAGTATCTCTCTTATCTGTGGTTTCACTTTCTGCAGTTTCAGTTGCCTGTGGTCAACTGAGGTCCAAAAATATTAAATGGAATATTAAACAATTCATAAGTTTTAAATTGCATGCCTTTCAGAGTAGTGTGATGAAATCTGGTGCTGTCCCACTCTGTCCTGCCCAGGATTTCCAACCATCTATAGCATAATAGCTCAATGATTCAGGATCATCCAAAGCAGATGATCCTCCTTCTGACATATTACCAGAAGGTCAATAGTTGCCTAAAGCTGCACAGCAATCCCTCCCTCATTCATTTCACTTCACCTCATCATGTAGGCATTTTATCACCTTGCATCATCACAAGAAGGGTGAGTAAAGCAAAATAAGATAGCTTGAGAGAGAGAGAGACCACACTCACATAATTTTGATTACAGTATATTGCTGTAATTGTTCTATTTCACTATTAGTTATTGTCATTAACCTTTTACTGTGCCTAATTTATAAATTAAACTTCATCATAGGTACATATGTATAGGAAAAAAACATAGTATATATAGGTTCAGTACTATCCACAGTTTCAAGCATCCACTGGGGGTCTTGAGATGTATCCCCTGTGAATAAAGGGGGACTACTGTACTAAAATACCTATCCAAATTATGCCAAATCTGGATCTATAATGAGGACGGATAAAAGCAAATAGTATGTCTTATAATAAGAGAGACAGGGAGAAACTACTGATCATTCAGTAAAGGTTAAAATAATGAATTATTTAGCTCAGGGACAAAACAGTCAAAACCTGATGTAATTATATATATATAGGAAATATACCACAGACTATCAGCAAAGTTGAAGCAAATTATAAGAAAAATAAAATCAGCTTTATTTACTAGCTATTATCTTTAGAAGCTATAATGAAGCATCAATATTTTACTATCAGTTGGTTAGTGAGAGACACAATAAATTGTCTTTTTAATAGAGCCTTGGAAATAGAAGAATTTGGTAATTCAGGGAAATACAGTAAAATCTTATTATAGATTGAGCTATATTTAAGAAAAATGATGACTCTTTTGAAGACAGTAACCAATAGAATTAGTGACTTATTGGAAAGAACATAAGTCTATTCCTCTTTAAACTGTGGTAAGTTGACATTTACCCATTTCATTCGATCAATGTGTATAGTCACACTGAATAAATCAGGCTTTTTACTTTGGCAAAACTTACTACATCCTTTCTACTTCTCTATCATGTATTTATCTGTAGAATTACAATATTATTTTAAACTTCCCTTTCATGACCCCAAAACAGTATTTTCTGAGCCATTCTATAAACTCAAAGGGTAAGACAGTCTACAGAGAGTCAGTTGTTCTCAGTAGGAAAGATGCTCATTCTCACGATATGTTACCTTGGTGTCATATAAAACACATTGTGGGCTTTGGAATAGTACAGTCCCGTGTTCAAATCCTACCTTTTCTAGGCAATTCACTAACCCTCTCCGAGTTGCTTCCTGTACAATCTGGGATAACTTACTGGGTAAGATAGTTGTGAGAAGTAAATGAAAGCACCTGTCATAGAGCTTTCCACAGAGTTGTCATTCAAAAACATGATTTTTCCCTCTTTGCTACTTTTTCATGGGTCCTTTTAGGTGACAGTGTAAAGCAGGAGATATTGCAGAAGGTTGTGAAACTTTGTTGCTGTTCAGAGCTCCTCAAAAAGAAAAACTACATCCATCTTTGAAATCTATATTGCATATTTCAAAGAACTGCAGGTCTCCTTCTTGAAAAATCTTTACGTCTTTGCAGGCAGGTCAGCAGAAAACTTAATATGGCATCATTTTGTGGATAACCCATGGTCATCATCACCAAATAAAACATCTCTGTATCAAGCATCTGACTCTCCTGAAAGTGCCATTGTGATCAGAAATCATCTCCAGATTTGGCAAAACAAATGTCTGTATCCAAGTCTGCACACAGTGTCTCTTTCCCAATATACTTTCAACTGAGTCTCTACCCGCTGAGATCTACATATCACTGGTAAAGTGCCTCACCTTTCATCTGTGCTGTTTTTTGGCAAAGCACTAATTTTCCTTGAGAGACTGGCAGAATTTTCTTTCACTGTCAAATTCTACCTTTGGTTGTATACTGAGAACCAGAACATAAAAATCCCCAGCAATTTATCTCGAATGTCTGATAACCACCTCATAAATAATTGCTTTGGGTTTTGAAGAGCTTTGCAATAGGAATTTCAAGACAAGACATTCAAACCTCTCTTTAAAAGTCAATGTTGATGGTTCTACAAGAAAGTAGATGCCTTGGTTATCCTACCATTTTTATACTCCAGGACTCAAAAATATAGTCTCAAAAAGAGTGAGTAAGATGGTACATTTTATGTTGTACATTTTTTTACTATAATAAAAATAGAGTGAATGATACTAGGTAGCTAAAAAATCTGTTAAAGTCAAGTAATTGCCATTAGCCTAACCATTAATCTCAGTATTAATTTCGCCCACCTGCCAGGCAGATGTGTCCATCATTCTTGATGACACCCTAAGCACTTAGAGATTCTGCCCATTAGCAAGCTGAAAACTGGTGTGGGCTTTTTGGAGAGGGGCATTTTCACACCATCTGGATAAGTCGAAGGGTCATGTAAGATCACAGTCATCAACACAATGTCTAGAATCAGTGGTGAAAGCAGAGCAGAGAGAGGAATTTGGCAATAGGCATGTGAGAAAAAGACACAGAGTTTGTTCCCAGTTTTTTTTTTCTCCAGTAAAAATATTTCTAGGGTAGGTTCTTGGATGAAATAAAAAATAATATATATTTTTGACTCAGAGTCCTTTTCATGAGCTATAGATAAAGGACTACAAAGTTTCAAAGAAGTCTTGAGACTCCTTTCTTCACTGGTAGACTATATCATACTATCTTAGAAGGTTAAGTAGGAACTTCCTGGGTGAAAAAGATGTGAGAAGGGCAATAATGTGGGGAGAAGTGAATAGGAAGAGCATATACACAAAAACAAGAATCATGCAAACTAAGGATAGTTTCAGGGGGTGGTAGAGTTCAAGGTTTTTAGAAATATGGTTATGGGTGGCGAGTGTATTAATTTCTCACTGTCTCTATAACAAATTACCACAAACTTAAAAGTGTAAAGCAGCACAGATTTATCCTCGTACAGTTCTGGAGGTCAGAAGTCCAAAATTAGTGTTAACAGGCTTGGTTCCTTCTAGAGATACCAGGCAGGAGTCCATTCTTTTCCTCTCCCAGCTTCTAGAAGCTACCAACGTTCCTCAGCTTGTGGCCACATCATACCAATTTCTACTTCTGTTGTCACATTACATTCTTACATCTCTCACCTTCTTGCCTCTCTCTTATAAGGCCTCTTATGATTATATTTAGGATCCACCTGGATAACTAAGGTGCATATCTCCACCTCAACATCCTTAAATTAATCACATCTGCAAAGTTTCTTTTGCCAAAGTTTCTTTTTTCATATACTCACAGGTTCCAGAAATTATGGTGTGAATGTCTTTGGGGGCCCTTATTCAGCCTACCACAGCTGGTAATAAAAATTATGATAATATCTAACATTATGATGTGGTAGTCACTACACTAGGCACTTTACCTGCATTATGTAGCCACTTCTCTTTCTCTGAAAGATGGGAATGATTAAGGATAATATTTAAAATATTTAGAAACATATATCAAGGCATTGAGCAATGGGATTGGATTCCAGACATAGTCCTGGAGCTCTCACTTCTGCATAGCTCTTTCTCTGCTGGATCCACATGGTCCCAGGAAAGCAGTCAGGAAGTCCATGCTGTGCTATGTGAGTTTACTGATCGAATTGATAGTAGCTTACTGCACACATATTGGAGGCAGGCCCGCTGCTAAGTATTTTACATACTTTATCATATCTAATCCTTACTTTAACCTTCCTGGGGAGAGACTGTTATCTCCATTTTACAGATGAAGAAAATAAGGCTCAGAGAAGTTAAATAACTTGCCCCTGTTCATACTGAGACTCACTATGACAACAGGACCCAAACTCTGTGATATTGTAAACCCCCTCTTCCTTCCATCAGGTTACACTGTGTCTTATTCCAAAATCCAAAATAATAATACTATCTAGAGATACTTAAGGATCATCAAAAAAAAAACGATGGTCTGTATAATAAATTACATATTAGATTTGTGAAAATAACATAGTGGGCTCTTCTTTAATGACAGAAGTTATTATGGCCACCTCTGCTCCCCAACAGAGAGGGTCCAATCATTAAGTCAAATAACCAAGTTAGTTCTTGGGAGGGGGCCAGTAAGGCTCATTCCAATGTTTGCATTGCCAAAGGAATCTCAGTGATATCATGTGGGCCTCCCAAGTATGAGGCTTGACACAAGGAAGTCTTTGGTGTTTTAAATCTCTACCATTGGCCATTCTACTGGAGCCAATGTAACATTCCCAGCACATTCAAACTGTGAATTCTTTAATGTTACACAACAAATAAAATTAATTATACTCTTCTCAGTTTGCTTAGGCCTACAGAATTTAACAGATATCAAATATATGACACCAACTGATGAGTTTCAAAATAAAGTTTAGCTGGAAATATTACAGTCATCATCTTTCATCATTACTTGGAAATATCATATTCATTTTTGTTTGATGTGCAACAAATGAATTTATTCATGTGAAACTGTTGGATTTTTTGTTAGTTTTCTGAAAAAATAATTATTAAAAAGAAAAGAGAGGGCTTCCCTGGTGGTGCAGTGGTTGAGAGTCCGCCTGCCGATGCAGGGGACACGGGTTCGTGGCCCGGTCTGGGAAGATCCCACATGCCGCAGAGCGGCTGGGCCCGTGAGCCATGGCCGCTGAGCCTGCGCGTCCGGAGCCTGTGCTCCGCAACGGGGGAGGCCACAGCAGTGAGAGGCCTGCATACCGCAAAAAAAAAAAAAAGAGAAATCACCTGCAAATTCATAAGATAAACATGGCTCTAAATATTTCAAATAACATGTATCACTGGATCCAGGCACAAATGTCCTATGATTTGTGCACACACCCTCGTACAGAACATAACAGTGTGAGGACCCACCAATCAGTGCCTTCAAGTTAAAATAAGGAGGAAATTTTGTTTATTTTCAGCAACATCTGGTCCCCTGACATATGGTAATTCCTACATTTAAAACAACAAAAAAGGATATGAGCTCATCAGCAGAGTGAATCACAATAACAAACAAGGTGGCTGATGCGATATTAAAAAGGTGTTGGTAAATTTACACACAATGTTAACCTAATGATTTATTCCACTTTCTCTGCAAATGCCCATGAATATATCCAAAAAGGCATATATATATTCATACCTTCAAAATCTTTTTTAAAAGAACATTGGAGAAGTCATAAAATTCACAGAATTTTGGAAAAGAAATGAACAAATCCTGAGTCTCCTTTATGACCTGACACTGAGTCAGTGCCTTCTCCCCACCAAGAGGACCTAACAAGGGCTTCCGTTCCCCAGTTAACCTTGTGTCCTTACAGGCCTAGGTGCCCACCTCTGTAGGGATGAAGTAAATCTGGTCAATGAACCCCGACTTGGACATTTCAGGGTCCTTTGGTTTACTCAAACCAAACAGTACTTTGTTTATAAATGGTCTTAAAATTTCATTCATGCCCAGGAGGGTGGGGGCAAGGGAAGGAGAGAGAAAACATGAAATACGTACAAAATCCCAAATGCATACTATTTCTAAATATTTGATCTTATGATAAATCTTAACATTATCTCTGGCTGCAAGGGTGATAACTCATTATGAGATGTTATCAGAGACCAGAAGAATCCCATGCACTTCAATTAGCTAGATGCGAGGTTAATTCAGATAGGACTTTATGGTTCTCCATCACAGCACAAAATCAAAGCAAGAATATATACGTAATAATACTATTTTGTGGGTAGGGCTGGAGAGAGAAGAAGCCATTACAAAATTCTGAAGGTGAGGGAGCCAGAGTATACTATAAGCATTATGTGTTAAAATGTTTAACACCTAAAATTTTTAATAGATGTATAAAGTACAGAACTAAAAAGCTCATTTGAACATTTCCCCAAACCATTTTTATAACATTTCAATGGGGAAATAAAAGACAAGCATTGTTATTTTCATTTTATAGGCAGTAGATTTTCACATAAAGTTTTAAGGTTCATGAGTTGTCTCTAATTTGTTTCCATTTCAAATGAGAGAGTAATGCATTAATTTATAATTGGCTCTTATTAACACTTGTAACATATCTTTTATACTTCAGGCCCATTTATTCATTTATTCATTAATTTACTCATTCATTGGTCCTATTAATATTTATTAGTACCTATGCTGTGCCAATGGCTATGCCATGTCTCAAAACTTCAAGGCTGAACAAGAGGGAGAATTCTCTCTGCCCTCGTGAAGTTTCTAGTAAAACAGAGAAGACATATATTGGACAATAATCCCCAAAATAACTAATAGATTAATTAAATAAAATGAGTGTTACAAAGGAGACATACAACACATTATGAAAGCATATAACTCCTAACCCATTTATATACAGTTTTTTTTCAGCTGAAGAAATCAAAGCTAGTATTGAAATATGGAACATAGGTGTCCAACTTTTATTCTGATGGTTTGTTTGTTTTTTTGCGGTACACGGGCCTCTCACTGTCGTGGCCTCTCCCATTGCGGAGCACAGGCTCCAGACGCAAAGGCCCAATGGCCATGGCTCACGGGCCCAGCCGATCCGCGGCATGTGGGATCCTCCCGGTCCGGGGCACGAACCCGTGTTCCCCGCATCGGCAGGTGGACTCTCAACCACTGCGCCACCAGGGAAGCCCTATTCTGATGGTTTTTATTCTTCAAGTGATTTCTTGAACAACACTAAAAGATCTTAAGACAACTACTTTGTTTTAGTGTTATGGTTATTATCAAATTGATCTGCAATAAAATTTTACATCAAAAATTAGACATCATATAATCAAAATGAAATATAAATGATATGCTTATATCAATATTAATTTGGAGATTTGGGAAAAATTAGTTGCTTCCACTTTTTTTTTTTTCTTGCAGGTCATATTCAGTTTTGAAAAAACCCATATAAAACAAAGTTCTTACTACCTATGTCTAAGATGTCTGTGGCCCTAAAACCATGTAATCCTGTGTTTTTAATTTAACCCACACCAAAATACTTATTTATAATTTCTGAATTTTAAGATGCTTTCTAGTCTAATCAAAAACCCACAGATGTCCTTTCCTCAGCAGTAAAATTATAATAGCCACAAGGAGGAACTTCTGCTATTGTATTGAGGTTCCTTTCATTCTCTTTTGGATGATGACAAATAAACAGAGCCAGGTGAAGTACAATGGCTGCTCAGGACACCCCACTTAACATTCTTGAACATAATACTTGCTGTAGAAAATAAATTCTGAAAATATTGTAAGTTCTATATTTTTATCATTCATTTCTAAACACATAGATTTTGAATGCCAACTCGACTCTACTCACCAAACTGGAAACACTTCCTCTTTCAAGTTGTCTAGTTATCTTTGTTTCTTGAGGTGAATTCTTTAAGTTTCACAAGTCCAAGACTACTGGACTCATTTATCTATCTATAGCTTCCCTCAGCCACAAGGTTCATATTTTATCAAGATCTAAGCAAAATTCTCTTTTGAATTTTTCTAATGTAAACACTTATAGCTCATCACACACACACAAAAAGCAATGCCTCTTTTTAGGTACAAGCATATTGTATAGAAGGACAATAGTGCTAACACGTCATCAGCAGGATGTGGCTGAGGCTTGATTTTCCCCCAGTGAAGTGGGATTTTATTATCCCATCTCTCAGTCTTTCACCAATTTCCTCTGTTCATAAAAGGTAAATGCTGATGAACCTGCTGGTTGGATGTAGATCCCACCTTTGGACACAGAATGACATGGTTCTAGTTAAATTTGTGTATGGCTACTGTCATGTCATTTATTTCACTGTAACTTTGGCCAAATAAGTTAATCACCTTCTGTTTTGGTTAAACTCAACCATTACTCAAAGTTTCACACTTTGTGGAAATTTTTTCCAGGTGCTTAACTATTTAAATTGGCATTTTTGGTATGAGGTACTATTTAAAGAACAAATTATCCATTTATACATTATTGGTATAGGTGATACTAGGTGTATGCATTCAAGACTAATGTTACATTATAATATAATGAACTACTTCTCTACAATGCCCCAGTCAGTCCCTAAGTAGTATGTCAGAAAACAAACAGTGGCCTTAACTCTCTCACATCACCCTAATTGTGTATTCTTGTTCCAATTACTTCAAGACTTTTGAGGAATTATTTTAAACAATGAGTTTTTCTTTCCTTCTTTAAGATTCTTACTTACAATTAAGTGAACCTAGAATTCTCTCATAACTGTGTTAAGAAAAAACAAATTCCCTTCTTACCTTGAAGTAGGATACTTTAATCATTTTAGCTGATTAAAATAAAAGCTTATGAAAGTTTCACTGCCTTTGATTAATCACTTGAGTTTTATGAATCAACTATCATTACTAGCTCTTTTAAAAACACCAACCATTAAGTCATAAATTGCTCTGAAGTCTTATTCTGAGAAGTAATCACTCCATGAATAAAACTCTAGGATTATGAGATCTATAGACGGTATCTATATCCCACTGGTTGAAAAATGAAAATGTTGGTTTATAGTCTTGTGTTTGGCTTATTTCTTCGTAGAATTTTGTAGCTATAATCATTGTTCTACACTGTATTCTTGTGGTACTGTTGTCCAGAGCCTCCATTTCTCTAGGGGAAAAATATGGGTCACTCCTTGTCATGTCTCAGTCACCCTCTAAGAGCAAGCGTACATAGAGGCAAGCATAATCAATTCCTTTAGGCAACCAGAAACCCTTTTATGCCCTGCAGGGACAAATTAAAAACATATTACACGTTAGTCAATTTTAATGGTAACATTTGAAAATAACTGACTTCTAAACTAAAGGGTACTCATCAAGACCCCATAAGCCTTTTCAGTTTAAGTTATTCTATCCTAAAGAAGCACATTTTACTCTATATCAAATGCTGTTCTCTTGCCTGGAAAAGTCTACCTGTAGAAACAAACAAAACAAAAACTGTGGGGAGAAGGAATAAGGTTGAACACCTAACATGTTCATGGGAAACTCCAAAGTTTAACTCTGATCATAAAGCATCCAGAATGCTGCAATATTCACAGATATCAAGAAGCAACTCAATATATGTATAAAGAGGTAATTACAGATGTGAAATCATTATCAAAGATTAAGAAAGCAAAAAAAAGTTCCATCATTTAGGACATCACAAAGATCAACAGCATCAACAAATACAGCTGTATCTTCTACATTGCATATTACTCAGCTTTTCCAGATTGGCAGCTCCTGTAGGGCAGGGACCAAACCACACCTTTTCATTTAGCAGGATTATCTTACAGTGTATATGACAGATGGCAAATATCTGTTCAATTTAATTAAATAGATGAGATAAGGGATAGTATAAAATCACCAAGGAAACCACCTCATTAGTTTATGAATGATGTCTCTGTTGACACATACGTACTTCCCTTTGCTGCCTCATATAAGCTCCAAACTTGCAGCAGTGATGACAAATTTGCATAGGAGTCTAGGTAGAGGAGGAACAAGGTCAAGTCAGGGTGGTTACTGTCTCTGAGGTGTGCACATGTCAGATTATGATTGATTACCTCATACTTTTCTTCAAACCAAAGATAAATAAATTATAAAAATTGGTTTAGGACAACCAACTCCTTCTTCTCATTAATATTAAATGGCTAAAATACACATATAATAAGTATTATGTATAATTATTATGCATAGTTTATATATATTATAAATATGTAATATTTATTATATGTATTACATAACATAAATTATTATATAACTATATATAATAATTATACATATATTACACATTTTATAATACATATCCATACATATATATATAAATATAAATATATATATAAATATACATATGAAGCTATGACTGTGTATTATAAAAATAGCCAGGTGCCATGCCTTCTAAGCACCTTCATGTATTATCTCGCCTCATCCACATAATAACTCTTAGATATAGACACTATTATCCAACAGGAGATAAGAAAATGGAAACAGCTTGAAGTTAAGTGCGGAAACAGCTTGAAGTTAAGTGCCTTCCCTAAGGTGACCTAGTTAGTAAGTGGCAGAACCAGGATTCAAAGCCAGGCAGCCTGACTACAGAGCTGGTGCTGTTAACCTCTATATATACAGTCTTCGTCTCATACCATAGGGTGGAGAGACCATGGACAAAGGGTGGTAACATGAAGAAGCAAAATCACTTACAAGGAAGGATAAAAAGAAAGAAAGAAAAGCTTAACAGAGAAACCAAGGCTGGGGGGCGGGGGGTATTGGTGGGGAGAAGAAAGGAGAAGTGAGGAAGGGAAGAAAAGTGATGAAAGACTTCACTTTTATATACAAATACTAATAAATGAAAGCACTACATGAACTGTGTCCTTCCTGTACAGTTTTTCCTAATAAAATTGTAGGGAGATGAGAAATCTTTCAGTCCCTGCTCATTGCCTTTCATCTCATCTCACCATAAAACCTGGGTAACTGCCACATCAAAAAAAACTCATAAAAGAAAATACAAATTTACGTATGAATCATCCTCTCACTTCTACTCCTAAAAATTGCCTGACTTCTTCATTGTATTTAAGATATCGTGTCTCCCTTGAATGAACCCATCACAGCATTTTCTATCTCAGTTGAAAATACAAAAGGCCACTGGCCTTTTTAAAAGATGTATTAAACATCTTTTCCAAATGAGGCTTGTGTGCTGAGAATCAGAAGTTTATACTGAGACTCTGCTCAGAGGTCTGTCATAATGTAAATGACAGGGAAAGAAGGGAAACAACAGTAGCAGTATAATCTGTCAAAAAAGTGTGGCCAACCACAGTGATCAGTTTTTGTGCTCAATGGATTTCCCCTGGAAGAGAGACTGCAGACTGTTTGGGGTAGAGTTGGGGAGCTGTAAATGAGCTCTGCATAATCACAGAGTTTCTTCTTGTCTATACATCTATAATTTGAAAGCACAATGATATATTTTATAAGAGAAGTTAAGAGGTTCTGGACTCTGCTCTCGATCTTGGGCAACCTACCTTATCTTTCTGGGCCTGAGTTCCTATATCTTTAAAATAAAGTGTCCTTTTCAGTTTTTATAATCTATGACATTTTGTTTACAACCACCTTTGGTGAAAACCACTTTGCACATACAAGCTAGCATGTGTGCATGTGTTTGTGTGTGTGTGTGTACACACACACATACACATACACAGCTTGATATTATTAGGACTTTCTCTCTCCAGATAGAACTATACCTATTTTACTCACAGTCAGTACTTATCTAGCCTAAAAACGTCTTTGGATAGCACATTTAACATCTTACTAGGAAACTCATTCCAATGTCTAATAATGCCAACTGAAAAGAATTTTCTCACATGTATAAACAATTGTTTTAGAATTGGGATTTCAGCCATCTCTTAAGATGAATAAAAATGTTAAGTTCTCCTATGATTTAGATAGGTAATTGAATGTCAGCTTATATTTGATGAAACCAAACTCTTTACACAGAAGAAATTGGAAACTAAGAGACATTTAGATGATGAAGGTAAAAGCTTTCATACCAAGCCAGGATTATCAGTGAAGATGTTATGTAAAATGGAAAAAAGACCAGTAATCAATCCAGCAAATATCCATAGATTTGTAACTTGAGAAGTAACAAAATACAAGTGTTAGGATGTCCTCACCTTCACATAAAGTCATATAGGTCCTCTGCAATGAGGCATCTGAAGGCGTATATGTCTTAGAGGCTTAAATTTATGCCAGTGGCATTTAACCATGAAAAAATTTTTCAAAAGAGTGATATGAAATCAATAGAACTTGGCAACAAAATGAAACTGAGACTATAGATCCTGAGATACCAGCAGGGTATTTTCTGTCTCTTTCCAACCAGAACATTCTGCAGGGTCCCTCTTCTTTCACCCATCTATCAAAATTTAGTCTTCCTAGGTACACCCAGGAAAACAAGCTAGAAATATAGAAGTCATTCCTGACTCTTCTTTGTCACTCAGCATCCGACAGCCACCAAGTCATGCTGAGTTTTATTTTCTAATTTTTTAAATCTAATTTATCTTCTCTCCATTCTTACTACCTTGATAGAGGGTATTATCTCTTCCCTTAGCTATGAAAACAACATTTTAGTCAGTCTTTTACCTCTTAAATCTATTCTTCATGCAGCCAACCGAGCGATCTTTGAAGAACACAAATCAATCTATTAATATGTCCCTCCCCTGCTTAAAATACGTCAGTAGCTTCCAAGGCATTTTCTCCTATCCCACTGTTAGCATCACATATGGGATTATTCCTGTGTGATTTGATCACCCTTAGCCGATCCCTCTGGTCTCATCTGTCATTACTCCATGACTCATATTTGTTTTGTTTTAACAACACTAAAGTAAGTACTTGGATTCCTCCACATACCTGGCCTTAGCTGATATGTCTGTGATTTCAATATGCATTTTTTGCTCAGAAAAACCCATGTCTCCCTTCTTTAATCTTTTCCATATCAACATGAATAAGTCTTTCATATCTTTTAATATTCAGCTCTGGCAACACCTCCTCTCAGAAGCCGTTCCTCATTCACTTCCTCTTCCATACCACCTTTAGTTCTTTCCAACCCTGTGGTACTATCTCTGTGTTATACTTAGCACATTGTATTGCTCTTTTTTTTTTTTTTTCCTGTGCTGGCTTCTCTCATTAGCTAGCTGTGACATCACTGAGGGCAGAGAATATGTATTATTTGAATTGCATAGTGCCAAAAACTCCATAAATATTGACTAATTAATATAAACATGATACTGGATTCCAACCTCTAGTGTTTCATTAATGTCAAGTGTATTTAAATGGATATGGATATAGGTACTTATGACTGAAGCCATTTTTCACTTGAAGGAAACAGATGTCATATTTAGAGAGAAGTTATATAATTCCTGTCTCTAGATCTGGAACACTATGTTACAACTGACTGCAATTGTGTTACTAGAAAGAAGAGCTTAACCTTGGCTATATATAGAAGGGTTGATAGGCCCCTAAAACTGTATATAACATGTTTGTGTAAGTACAACTGTTCCAGAGAGAAACTTAATAAGATTCTCCAAATCTGTTTCTTTATAGTTTGTTGGTTTTAAATCCTCTACTTAAAGTGTAGAAAATAGACAAGAAAATACACTGTGAATGACCCTCAGGTTAACCAAACCCATGGAAAAGCAAGGCATCAAAAATTGATGTTTAGGGGCTTCCCTGGGGGCACAGTGGTTGAGAGTCCGCCTGACGATGCAGGGGACACGGGTTCGTGCCCCAGTCCGGGAAGATCCCACATGCCGCGGAGCGGGACCGTGATCCATGCCGCGGGCCCGTGATCCATGGCCGCTGAGCCTGCGCGTCCGGAGCCTGTGCTCCGCAACGGGAGAGGCCACAACAGTGAGAGGCCCGCGTACCGAAAAAAAAAAAAAAATTGATGTTTAAAGGAAACTTGAAAAAAAAAAGGTGAAATTTTAAAGGCTCCTGAATGTATAGCTAAAGTTTTGAGCATTGTGAACTACGTTAATTATTCTCACTCGTGTCTCTTCGTAAAATTATTAAAACTCTACCTGAACATAATAAAAATGAGCAGTGTACTAAACTCTGGTCTTTGTTTTTTTGCATTTGATTTGCTGATTTTATATTGAGAGAAATATTCTACAAGTGGTCTCTAAAACCAAAACAATGAAAAGTGAAAGAAAGAATGCCTTCAGAGTTAAACGATACCATCCCCTTAAGAATTATTCATACTTTACAAAACCTTCTTATTTTTGTCTTGGATTTTAGCGCTGTTTTTGTGAAAATTGTCAATCTAAATGTATAAACATATAAATGAAAGTAATATCCGGAGAAAATGTTGTCTATACACTTAACTTGTCTCTTGAGGAAAGAGAAGATGGAATGAACTTAAGGGCTGCTAAAAAGTATTTCTACAAGAAGCTTTTTTATGGATTGAAGCTAAGTGAGAACTGATAAAAGAAAGATCATAAAAGTTGGAACCCCCATAATAACATCTGCAAGTTTACTGTTAATAAAAGAGTTTATATTGCTAACCTCATTCCCCCATAATATTTTAGAGAAAAAAGCATAAGGCATATTGTCATCCATATGATAGATGCCACATTGTAACGCCATAGTATAAAAGTCCTGCTTGTTTATTTTTATGAAAGAAAATAAATCCCAAATCATATTTATTTATTGTTCTTGAACCCTGAACAGTTACTTATCTCAAACTTTTATGTATAAATATATACATTTATAATGTGGTGTCACCTATACTGATACATTGTTTCTAGCCTCTTTGGGAAACTAGAAATATCAATGAAATGAGAAATTCTATTTTGGCATTGTCTAATATATATATATTTTGCAACAAAAATGTGCTTCCTGTATTCTGCATGATACTGTAATGGTACACACATGACAGGCATTTGGAAAAACCCATAAAACGCTAGGAATTTTGCTAAGAATACCTACTTTTGCGTTGTGGACATCTGAGAGCACTGGTGGCATGTGTTTGTGACCTCTGAACCACTGGTTTCTTGAATTCTAGTAGCAGCTTCCTGATTCCCTAACTTCAAGCTCTTGGAATGACTGTGTATGCTTTTAATTATTTGTATTATATACTGTCTTGTATGAAATTCCTAGAATTACTTCTGTTTCCCTGACTAATATGGCCATATGTATTTATTACCTCCCCCAGCTCAGATGTCATAAAGGGGAGAAAAGTACAAAACAAAACCATAATGGTAGTAAGGAATTGGAAGAGAGTCATCTGAAAACAGAAAATTTTGACAAACTTATAAAAGTCAAAGCAGATAAAGAAGTGATAACTAATGAAACAGAGTAAACCATAGCTTGGAGTGTCTTGAGGGGATATAAGTAAGAGAGAAAGATTGATTTACACAAACAAAATGGCTCAGAATTCCAAACCACCAAGTACAATGCAGTCAGGAAAGAGAACAGAAGTGAAATGGGGAACTGGCAATAGGAGTAATAATTGTAAGCCTCCCTTGTAGAAGTAGCCACTACCCATCCTTGTAGGAAAGCAGACACCCACTAGTCAGGCCACTCGGCCATAGGGAAATATTTAAGGACTCTTTACTAGAAACGAAAAGTTCACTAAAATAAGTAAGTGAATGAAAACAGTAATAGCTCCAGACAAAGGAGCTCCACAATCTGGCATGTTCTGATCCCCCAATAAAACTGTCCAGTCACAGCTCCATCACCCTAAAGCAAACTACTAGTCAGAGTCCGTTCAGTTTTTCCTCTCTTGAATAAAATGATGATCCTGGCTCATCAGGCATCTGAAGGCAATGTGTCTTGAAGGAGATAACCCAATATACACAAGCAAAGAAAATAAAATGACCTCGGATGAAACAGATAGTTTGGAGAAATTTAATTAGTAATTCTAATTATATGCTAAGAGAGATTTAAGAAAATATTGCTTCAATATAACAAGGTATCATGATAATGTAACAATCATAAAACAAGACAGAGCTAATAAAAGTTAATAACAGGATTGCTAAAATAAGAGATTCAATGGAAGAGGTAGAATACAAATGTGAGAAAAGTTCATAGAAAGTAGAATTTATTTTTAAAGAGAGAAACAAAAAATAGGAAACATAAGAAATAGGGAAGATCATCTAAGAGATCATACATCCAACTACTACTTCCAGCTACTACCGTCAAAGAAATACTAGACAAGAACACTTCCCAGGGCTTAAAGAGCCAAGCCTGGAGAATGAAAAGATCTATGATGATGCAAAGAGGTTACACCAATAAGCTGAGGCTACCTCAGGAGTATCCACAGCTGCTGCAAGAAAACTGCATTCACTATAAGAGGAAGCCACCCCCCGAGTCATACTGAAGATCACTGCAGCCACTGCCTCCAGTCCACACTGCTGGAATCATTCCATTCATTCTTATGGGTTCACCTGCAAACTACATCTGATGACTCCTGAACTTGCATCTCCATTTGCAACTCTCATACCTCAAGGTCTGTAAGTCTGCTCTACTTACATATCTTGCAGAAACCTCAAATGCACCATGTTCAAATGTGACATACCATCCTCCCCCACAGACTTGCTCTTCCTCCTGTTTATTTCTCCTGTGTCTTTTTTTCCTTGCTTCCTCCTGTTTCCTTTTTTCCTTCCAACTAGAAACAACCTAGATATTTGGGAGTCATCCTTCACTCTTCTCTCTTACTCACGTCTGCATGCAAACAGCCACTGAGGTGCACCAATTTTACTTTCTTTTTTTTTTTTTTTTTTTGCGGTATGCAGGCCTCTCACCGCCGTGGCCCCTCCCGCTGCGGAGCACAGGCTCCGGACGCCCAGGCCCGGCAGCCATGGTTCACGGGCCCAGCGCATGTGGGATCTTCCCAGACCAGGGCACGAACCCGCCTCCCCTGCATCGGCAGGCGGACCCCCAACCACTGCGCCACCAGGGAAGCCCTTACTTTCTTTTTTAAAAAACTCCAATCTCTCTTCTCTTTTCCATTCTTACTAGCTTTATGTAGATTCATATAAATTTGTAGTAATCAAAGGTAGTATTGGCAAGGCACTAGAAAAATTGATTATGGAACAGAAAGAGGTCAAAACCAGACCATGTACATGTGGAAACTTACAACAATAACACAAAAATCTTACCATAATAATGGTGGAATTTCAAGTAAATGAGAAAAGTATGGTCATTCCAATATATGGTGATGGAACAACTGGTTAACCATTTAGAACAAAAACATTATAATCCTTTTTGACAAAATCATAATCACAAGTACAGATGGATTTAACACTTAAATGTAAAAAACCAAAACTATAAAAGTACTAAAAGAAAAAAATAAGAGATTCTATTACACGACCTTGGATTAAAGACTTTAATAGAGGAGATTAGTAACATATGGTATGCAAATCACTGAAGACAAAGCAGTGTAGGCTCCTACCTTCCCTCTGTGGTGAAAACAACAATGATTATGGAAATTCTTTAAAGCATGATTTTCCCAACATGTTATTTTTCTTTCCACCGTTTCCTTCCCCTTACCCAGTTCAGGCTTAAATGTTCCAAAATGTATCAGCTACCACTTCCATGTAAGGCTCACTTACCTCTTTATCTATCAAAAATAATAACCCACAGTTGAATCATAGTTACCTTATTTATCGATCACTGTATTTCAGGCTTTGTGCCAAGCATCTTACATACAATTTTTAATTGTGAAGACAACTTTCAAGGGAGCTTTTGTTACAACCATTTTGGCATAATTGCCTCCATCTCAATCTCTCTTTCTTAAGAAAACTTTTAAAAAACTGATATATACTTACCTCAAATAAGTTACAAATAAAGAAAAATGATGAAAGTGAGAGTTTCATAATCTCACCACAAGAAATTAAACATTAACATTAGGCAAACGCGATTCCAGACATCTTTCTAAGAATGTATTATGATAAGTAGATTGATGGGGAGAGAGAGAAAGAGAAATATTTTCCTAAAACTTTGAATTATATACTTATTATTTTTATTTAAAATGATTAAATTTGATTGTAACTAATGTTAACAGAAGGAAAATAACTTGAAGATACAATTGTTAAGCTTTATATAACCACAGGATATTATATTGGATTTTAGGATTAAGAAAAGAGATTATGGGGCTTCCCTGGTGGCACAGTGGTTGAGAGTCTGCCTGCCGATGAGGGGGACATGGGTTCGTGCCCCGGTCTGGGAGGATCCCACATGCCGCGGAGTGGCTGGGCCCATGAGCCATGGCCACTGAGCCTGTGCGTCCGGAGCCTGTGCTCCACAACGGGAGAGGCCACAACAGTGAGAGGCCCGCATACCACAAAAAAAAAAAAAAAAAAAAAAAGAGATTACGAAATCTTTGAAGGCATTAGGATTATTTTTCAAACAATTTAATTTTAGACAACTCACTCTCCCCTCTTAGAAAAAAGAGCATCTTAATATTTTCACATTCTCTCCTTCTATCCTCTCATTCCTTCCTCCAATCCTCCCCCTCCTCCTAATTGTTATTCTTACAATGACCAGGTTTATAACATGTATTGTCTCTCTATAAACACAGTTTCTATAACTGTTTATAATTCATCCTGTAGATGAACTTATCACAGAGCAATTACTCTGGGACAGTCCTTCTAAAAGTTTACAACTGTCTGTAAATTATACATGTATATGTACAATTATTTAATTAGTGCATTTTTTTCTTCCCTGAGACTTAAGTCCCAGTAAGGCAGAGACCCTGCTCCTCTTTGCTCACCACTGGAGAACCACATCTCACACAGTGCCTGACACAGATAATGTATTCAATATTATTGGTTGGAGGAAGAAGCAGTATGTTAAGGGCTACATGGAATACACACATAGAATAATAATAATGGGATTCAAAAGAGAGTGAGTTGGTCAAGAAAAAGTTTGTAGAAGATATTGTCTTGGAAGAGCAATGGATTCTGACAGATGACAGTGTCACAGCTCAATATGTGTTTTTATTTTAGAGGTGGGATGGAACAGGAGTCAATAGGGAATTGGTTCCATGACATGTGTGTATGATATAATTTTATACATTTTGTATGTTTTACACAGAGGAAACTGGAAGGATAATATCTAGATGTTAACTGTAGTTATCTGAGAGTAAATTGATTCCAAATAATTTTTTTCCTCATCTTTGTATCTTTCTCTAAAAATCTATCTTTTAAATAATAAGCACATATCACTTTCATAATCAGGTGAAAAATAATAAAGCTATTTTCATCTTGGAAAAAATATACATTGAAAACAACATCTACGGAGGGCTTACTTTGTGCCAGAAAATGTTCCAAATACCCAAAATATTGATTCATTTCATATTTGAAACAAAACTGTGAGGTAGGTTTTATTGTTGTGCCTATTTTACAAATGAGGAAAATGAGAACAGAGAGAGGTTAAATACTTTGTTCAAGGTCACACAGCTAATAAGGAGTGAAATTATCATTAGAAACCAAGCTTTCCAGCATTTATTCCTCTGTCTATAACTACCTCTCACAGAAGAGCAAGACTTTGACAATCAGAGTTCTCTTCATATTGTTTTCAATTAGAGGAAATCCAGGCAGCACTAAGGGCAGGCACAGCAATCTTCTGTGGCACTGAGCAATCTTCTCATTTTCTACCCGTCCACTTAAAAAATTTAATAACATCCAATGAAGACCTTCGAGCTTGTTCATTTGATTCTCTCTACCAACACCAGGCCACATGCACAGCTGAGCGCATGTCATTCAAAATCGGTTAAGATGCAGTCTCCTGAACAAGCTGCATATGAAATTAACCCCCTCCTATATCATTTCTCCATCTTCTTTTCTTAGATTAAATCAATGATAATTCATCACCTTTCTTCAAAGGGCCATTTCCAAACCCTCCAATTATATTGGCATTTCTGCTCCCAATCTAAATGTCATGCCTCATCAGGGTCAGATAATGAAATGTGATGTTGTCTATCTGGCTGAGTTTTCAAAGGCAAAAACTCAGGCGAATAGACTGCTGTCCTATACACCTTATCCATCATTCTGCACTGACTGGACTACTAAAAGAGCAGCAACTACAGGTAATTCGTACCCTCTAGGCAAAGCCTATGCCCTGATGTAGGACAGAAAACCAAATAAAGTAGCGAATCATTCCTAATAAACCTTGGATACACACCTTCCATTGCGACTTCTGGGCCTTTTTAGTTTCCTTTGTTGCTCAACTCAAAGGGACTCAGAAAGCAGGTTTTGAGTATAAGCCTCTTTCTCCCAAGAAGCTCTTTATTCTGCTACTAAGAAATTGGATAAGTCAGATAGAATCTATGCTTGATCCTGAATCCTTAACAGGTAGGCTATTGCAAATACAGTGCAAGTGGGTGGGAGGTGGGGACAAAAGGGAGGGTGTATGACTTATTCTTTTTTCGTGTGTGAAATTTATGTCTTACATGCATGTTCTATATTATACCTTATGGTGATTGTGTGAGTAGTTTACATGATCTTAAACTTTTTATTGATATCTTGCAATATATATTGTACGTCCCTGAACACAACATACTCTTCCACGATAGCTCTACTTAACACCTGGAGATGTTTCTAAATGATCTCTTGATAGTACAGTGAGCTTTTACAGCCAACTCAGTTCATTGGAACAATGTAGACAGTTGACCTAGAAAACAGAAGTGAAATATTCCATTTGGGTCTAGACTCATTTAATTCAACTAACCACATAATTATCAAGTCTTTGTCTCATTTTGTATTGTGCGACTCCTTCCTAAAGCATAAAATCACCTCAGGAAAATGACCAGGAAAATCTAAGATGAAACCACACTTTTCCTCATTTATGCTTTCATTAGATGAGTCATCTCATTCATAATCACTACTCTGGCTTGGTCTACATTATTTAAGTTCCTTCTTTTAACTAATCTCATTTGCTTTCATCTATGCTGGCATGCATTGCTTTCTCCTGAGACAGAGTAAAAAAAGAAAATTATCATGCTTTTATCTACTCATGCGTTTTTTTCCATAATCTGGCAGGGAGCTCAGTACTTAATACAGCATTTTATTGTCACACGATTACATCGTCATTCATCACCACTTATAATTCTTCCAGAGAAACTACTTTGCTTCTCTGTAATTACTGATGTTTCTGCAATGGTCACAGACAATAAAATA
Source organism: Hyperoodon ampullatus (assembly GCF_949752795.1). NCBI lineage: Eukaryota > Metazoa > Chordata > Mammalia > Artiodactyla > Ziphiidae > Hyperoodon > Hyperoodon ampullatus. Next base: position 128,880,959 of record NC_136917.1, on the reverse strand, counting down.
ATGAAAAAGGAAGAAGAAACTTCAAAAACAAGAGCACTAAAAGGATAGCATTCTCTGCCCTCTTTTGACACAACTAAGTTCTGTCCTCTGACATCTGATGTATTCACTCATATATGCCCACCTTTCACTGATTTATGTTCCTGAAGTCTCTTAACTCTGGAAAAAGTGCCGAGCTGTCCTGTATGCTTCGATGTTAAGCCCAGCTGCTTGCCTCTCCGCTAAGGGACAGCATGCATTCCTTAAGGGGATTCTGTGTGACAGACTAGGACAGTAGGAAAGAAGATTGGTTGGGCCCAGAGAGGTGTCTGCACTTGGCTTTGAAAATATAAACTAGGAGTGAAAGAGACAGGGAAGAAAGCTCAGTCTAGTTTCTTGAACATCATGGAAGGAAGAAATGTGAAGGTTCTCCTTTAACTTCCTTATAAATTGGCTATAAGGAAATTAAAATAATAAATGAACTGTTATGATTTGTAAAAATGAAGAAAATACCCCAAATTTAGACAATCTAATGGAGTTCAAGAGGAGAAAGTCCATTAGAGTACGACTGTGTCTTGATGGACCCCACATTTGCGACATTTTGAGAATTTCAGCGCCTTACTGCCTATTTAACTAAGCAGTATGGTTTTCCCAACGTCCTCCTTCTAAAAATGCTGTAGTTTCTTTTAGTGAATGAGAAGATCATCTTGATTACTTTAAGGTACTCCTTAAGCAGATTTCTCCTTTTTCCTTTCCTTCTTCTCAGTATCACATATCAAGTCACTAATCCATGTTCCCGGCATAATCCTGGATGCATGTCACTTTACTATCTCTATTTGCAAAAGTTCTGCAAGCTAAGTTTCATTCATTCTCTTTTGCTAAAGAATGAAACTCTGTGTTAGAGAGATTAAATAGCTTGCTGAGTTCTGGCAGGTAGTAAATAACATGGCTCATATTCAGAATCAGGTCTGACTGGCCCCCAAACTTGTGCTCATTCATTCTGCAACTCCAGAATGTATCACTGGGTTTAAGACTAATCACAGAGGCTTCCCCCAGAGAGTAGAGAGCTGTATCACAGCACTGGTTAGAGGCAGAATTCCTGAGGCAGGTGAGGGAATATTCCAGAATGAGGGTTAACTGCTCTATGTCACAGAGAAGACGTGACTTCTGTGATACTGATTATACACCGAGTTGTCCTAACTGTGCCCAAAAGGGAATTTGGAATTTCGCTGTTTGCTATAGCAGCACCTCTTTGCCTGAGTTGATCTGTACAGCCACTTGTACATTGGAAGGTGAGCTAGGAAGGAGTTTTATACTTTGGACTTGCAGTTGGTGGTGTTAAGGGAAGGGAAATAAGAGGCAAGAGAATAGTAGGTGCTGTGGACTGAATTGTGTCCCCTGAAAAAACTCATACATTGAAGCCCTAGCCCCCAATGTTACTATATTTGGAAATGGGGCCTTTAGGAAGACATTAAGGTTAATTGGTGTCATAAGGGTCAATGCCTTTGAAGAAGAGGAAGAGACATCAGAGCCCTCCCTCTCTGCCATGGGAGAACACAGCAAGAAAGCAGCTGTCTGAAAGCCAGAGAGATCTCAGCAGAAACCTGACCATGCTGGCACCATGATCTCAGACTTCCAGCTTTCAAAACTGGGAGAAAATAAGTTTCTGTCCTTAAAGCCACTCATTGTATATTATCATATAATAAAGCCTGAGCTGACTACAGCAGGGGTTTGGGAAATGGCATCTGCCACCTTTCTTTTTAAAAAATATTCACCCCTGTATACCTATTCGCAGTTGAAGGTTTGGTTTTTTAGCCCAAATGAAGAGAGGAGTTATAGTCAGATGATGAAGTAACTATATTCATTGAAAAAAAATCTCTGAGCACAAACAGTTCTGTTTCATGCTATAGGTGACAAAATACAGCATGGAGTTGAGTAGAGGGTCTTTGTGAGAGCTAGTTACATCCACATTCAGGCAGTGACATTTTACAACATAAATTAATGCCTGCTCTTTATAGCATGTTTATCATAACACAGGCTTTTTGAAGTTCTGCCTGAAATATAGAGATAGTATAGTAATACTACAGTAATAAGACTTTTTCTTTCTTTTTCTTCATTCTATTTTTACAGAGGAAACTGTTTCATTATCCATGTCAGATAATTTCACCTGATATTTTCAGGAAAACCTCTGACATGGACCTCAAAAAGCACACATCCTATTATAACTTCCAAAAATGTTTAGTTTCGTCAGACATTTCTCTCCTTCTAGAAATACATGTCGTAAGGTAAAATGGTCTTCCCAGGAACGAAAAATTACCAGAAGAACATACTAAGTGACATGGTGCTCATAAGGCTGGTACTTCTGAGAAAAGGCATAGGAGGAATCTGAACCTATCCCTGCCAGGTATCCCACTTAAGAAACACTCACTAAAAACAGTGTCACCAAATTCCTTGACACACCGGGAGTCATTTTTTAAAGTAAACGATTCAAGATTTCAGGTTATTTCATATGCAATCCATGCTTTTACTAAAATGTTTTCATCCCTACTGAACATCTTAGGCAAGAGACCATAATAGGCGAGACCGTGGTCTCACTGGCCTTTGATAATAGCAGCAGCTGCAAGGGAGAAGAGGATTCCCGTTCCCAGAGTGGATATAGGTGGGAACACGGGGGAAAACTCTGTGCTTTGAGAAGCTGTGTGGCTAAAGCTACTGAGGGATGGACAATGGCTAAGGGTGGCTAGAAAAGAAGTTGGTTTTATCAAAAAAAAAAAAAAGAGTTGAGACTCATAAACATGACGTTAGTCCCATTCATCCAATTGCCTCTTTCTTTCCCCAAATACTTGGCAAGCTGTCCTCAGGGCTTCCTTTCCCTTGCTGGGCATCATACATTTTGGGGACACTCTGGGCCCTGACCTAGTCTAGAATTCAGACTCTCATTCACTGCAGTGCTGCACGGAATGGACAGAGTGCTGATAGAGGCCCCTTCTTCAGTCAAGGGCATCAGAAGCTGGAAGGCACAGATTTGCTTCTATGTGAGGGTTGGGAGGAAGGAAGCAAGGCTCTATTCTGTATGTAGGCTCTTCTTTTATTGTCTCAAAACTTCCCTCTATCAGCTTTCAGAGACAACCAGCCCTACCAGAGGGAAATGTGACACTGTGAAAGAGGTACAGAGTGGAGGGGATACAAATTCCTCTCATCCAAGTCTCTCTGCGCCATCCTGTAAGCCATCATTTGCTTCATCTAGGCAGCGCTATCTCACCTTCGAGTCTTTCCAACACAATGTTAAAATATAGGGTAATTGCTTTCTTGGGGGCCAAACTCAGCCACTCACCTGCCTGAGCTATTTGCATTAAGGAAACATGGCTAACCATACAAGGACACCTGCGTTCCTTGGGGTGCAAGCTACCAGGTCTTACTGGAAGGAAGAGAGAGAAGGGGACCCACTGCTCTCTGCTTACCCGGCACTAAGTCACCATGCACCATGAAATTTAATTCTCCACCCATGTTTTTCTATCACCCTTTCACCTTCAACAGTTTACTAATTATTTTTTAAAGATTTTCTTACTTTGATATTTTTTCCTTCCTTTAGTTCTAAGCTTCTTTTCTTAATTCTTAATTTAACTTTCTTTACATGTTCATTTTCACTACATAAGTCTACTCTTTTAATATTGTATCTGCTTTAATTTTATTTCTAACCTTTGGCTTCATTTGCATCTAACTTTTTATGTCCTCCTCTTCTTTCCTTCTATTTTTCCACAGGCTTATCCTCAGAATAGTGAGCCTTCACTCCGATCAGGAAGGTAGGAAGCTCTTTCTCCCCAAACTTTTGTGGCTAGTACCCGTCCAGACACCCACATTCACCTTTTTAAGAACATCTCTTCAAAATTCTACTTCCAGGGCTTCCCTGGTGGCGCAGTGGTTGAGAGTCTGCCTGCCGATGCAGGGGACACGGGTTCGTGCCCCGGTCCGGGAAGATCCCACATGCTGCGGAGCGGCTGGGCCTGTGAGCCATGGCTGCTGAGCCTGCGCATCCGGAGCCTGTGCTCCACAGCGGGAGAGGCCGCAACAGTGAGAGGCCCATGTACCGCAAAAAAAAAAAAAAAAAAAAAAAAAAAAATTCTACTTCCAGGAAATTCAAAAGGCCACAGGTTGATAATTCTCAGCAGGACTATAATTCTTTATGGCTTATTGTTGCCTGCTAACATTTCATGCCATCAAGTCCATGTCTCAAATTTCTATATATCTTCAGTCATACATAATGATCCAACTGGGTACACTATGCAATAGTTGGTAATAATCTAAAAGGATTTTTAGAATAGGTGGTCACATCTGGGAATAAACCTTCGATGCCAGTGATCTTCACATTTTTTAGTTTTATATTATGTAAAATAATTTTGATAAATTATTTACTTCCCATATATTTTCAAGTCAAATCTAGTTTTTCATCATAAGTGTAAATATTTGCAAGGAATGGGTTATCCAATAGTAAAATTGACATGTTACAATAAAATTGTTAAATAATTTTCTTAAAATGTATTCACGGAAATCTAAATGCCATAGTAATTTGGTACCATCCAAATTTTTCTTCTGAGTAGAGCTATCATTATAATTATATAGTACATACTTATTCAAAACATCTTATAAGTTTTAGTAACTGTTTAATATAAAAACTAAAATTTCATTGGAAATTCATCTCGATGAAACAGATGGTGTTGAATTTCTCAACTTGCTCACTTATTTGTGGGTGAATATATCTCACTGTTAGAATGAGACAAAGTTCAGAATGAAATCTATTCCTATATTTTAATTCTATAGTAAGTGCTACATATAAATAAGTATGTGGGAATGGGAGGAGTTTTATTATGGAAATATCATTAAATCCCTTGAAATCCTGATACATGCCAAGAAAGAAAATACACCCCAAAACCAAATGATGTAATATCAAAAATTATTCTCAACTCTCTATCAGCTTTAGACTTGAAAGCTCCTCCTTCTATTTTGTTAAAAGGGAAAAAAATTGATGACCACTTTTCCTGCACAAAAAACATTGTTAATTATTAGAGTGATTCACTTTTTTAATACCGCTACCAAGACAGTATGTCAAATTGTCCCTTTGATTTCTACTGAAAAAAATTAGATATTTTTCATAGCAATGCACCATAGTGATAGTAGGGGTGGAGAAGAGTCAAATTTTTTTTCTTCTTTTTTTTTTTTTTTTTTTTTGCTTTACGTGGGCCTCTCACTGCTGCGGCCTCTCCCACTGCAGAGCACAGGCTCCGGACGCGCAGGCTCAGTGGCCATGGCTCACGGGCCCAGCCGCTCCGCGGCACGTGGGATCCCCCCGGACCGCAGCACGAACCCGCGTCCCCTGCATTGGCAGGCAGACTCCCAACCACTGCGTCACCAGGGAAGCCCCTCTTCTTTTTTTGTAAAATGGGAGAGGGACAATTATGAAAAAGGGGACTGGAAAAGGAGAACTTGTGACTCCATCCAAATTAATTCTCAGGTAGATCTGTTTTAGGAAAGAAAACACATGTTAATTGAGGGTTTAAAAATGATGTTCTGGGCTTCCCTGGTGGAGCAGTGGTTGAGAGTCTGCCTGCCGATGCAGGGGACACGGGTTCGTGCCCCGGTCCGGGAAGATCCCACATGCTGCAGAGCGGCTGGGCCCGTGAGCCACGGCTGCTGAGCCTGCACGTCCAGAGCCTGTGCTCCGCAACGGGAGAGGCCACAACAGTGAGAGGCCCGCGTACCGCAAAAAAAAAAAAATGATGTTCTTAAAATGACCCCCAATCAGGTAATCTCTGTAAGGCCTTTACATAACCCAAGTTACACATGCCCAGTTTAAAGACCGCAGCTCCACATAATGCCCCTGATTTGACGTAGTAAGGGACTGCCAAGTGTTAAATCTTCCTGAAGACATTAATGAGAGAAGGTACCGTATCAAGTCATCAGGCAGGCCTCAGACACAGATCTACACCAGGTGGAGTCTAACAAGTATTGAAAGATGATGTCACCTGCTCTTTTGATGGGGTCACCGGTTCTTGAGTTTTGGGTGGGCAGGCCTGATAAACAGCCTACCTCACTGGCCTTGGGCTCCTCTGGAGATTTTCTCAGTGCACATGAAAGTGACTAATACTTTACTTTGTTATAGTTTATTTGCTTATTTCTTTATTTCTATGAAGCAATTAGAGATTGAGAAAGGTAACTTCATCAAGGTCTTAGACACTACTTCCCATCATTTTCTTCCTTCTTTGCCAGTTAAAGGAAGGTTTTCCCCACTCTCCCTCCACCCCACACTATAGCGGAACCTACTACAGTATTGCACAAAATGGTTGTACCCCTCAGTTCTGCCTCTGAAAGAGCCCTTCCTCTCTTCTTCCTGACCTGTGGTACCCCTCATATGGCGCCCAACACCATTTTTCCTCCCCGTTTTGCTGATGGCTAGGAAGTTCCACTCCATTGCAGAGGTGATCTTATCCATTACTAGCCTTATTTCAGGACTTGGCCAGAAAGTGATAGGCATCTCTTGTACTCACAACTCACTGGCCAGATTTATCAGCATGCACCACCCCTTCCCCCCACGCAAACACGAGGGAGCAGGAAGTGGGATCCTACCCTGCATCTGGACAGAGGGAGAATGCTACATGAACTGCACTAGGGCTGCCATGAAGCTCTCTTTTTCTTCATTTCATGCCATTCCCCACCCCACCCCAACTCATTGTAGCTATACTGACCTTCCATCATCAGATCCTCAGCTGATCTTTGTACATGCTGTTCCCTCCTCTTAGATTTTTCTTCTCCCACAATTGCTGACCCTTTCTCTTTCTTCAGCTCATATTTCCTTCCCAAAGAATACAACATCTTGCTTCTCTCCATCTGGGGTAACCCCTTCTATCGCTTTTTCAAAGTTCTCTGGTGATCTTTTATTTGTTTTGTAGCTCTCATGTTCACTTACAATTATACGGTTATTTGTTCCCCTGATTAATTCATGTCAGTTTACTACATTTAACTGTAAATGCCCTAAGAGACCAGGTTCATTTTGTTCACTGCTGTGAATACAGCTGATGACTAACTTCCAATTGTACAATAAATACTTGTTAACAAAGTGAATAAGCCCAGAACTTTTTAGGACTTCAGCTTAAGTTCCTCTAGAAAGAAATTTCTCCCTCGCCTCACACCAAGTAAATTTTATAATTTTAGACACCAAATATGGAAATAGTGCTACAGTTGACAAGATATGTTGAATGGCAAAAACAAAACAAAACAAACAACAAGGAAAAAATGGTTAGGCTAGAGCAGAAACATGCAAAAAGGAAAAGTGGAAGAAGCCGTTTATAAGTTTAATAACGTAAACCTACAGAATTTTATATTCTTTCAAAACAAACTCAATACAATATATTTTTATGGGAAAATCTGAGCCTGGTCATCAGATGCAATAAGCAAGGAAGAACGCAAACACTATGGAAAATTGAGTCCTGGACGTTCATAACCAAATGTACCACCTGAGAAGTTTCCTTTCCTTAACTTTTCAAAATAGAATCACTGGCCGAAATTTGTATAGTCCTCACTCACTTATTGCCTGGGCCTCAGGGATCTTTTCATATTATACAGCTTTTCCTAAAAAGTTAATAAATAAAGCACACATAGAACTGTTTAAGGGGGAATTTCCTGGTGGTGCAGTGGTTAAGAATCTGTCTGCCAATGCAGAGGACATGGGTTCGATCCCTGGTCCAGGAAGATGCCACATGCCACAGAACAACTAAGCCTGTGCACCACAACTACTGAGCCTGCGCTCTAGAGCCCATGAGCCACAACTACTAAGCTCATGTGCCACAACTACTGAAGCCCAAGCGCCTAGAGCCTGTGCTCCGCAACAAGAGAAGCCACCGCAATGAGAAGCCTGCACACCGCAACGAAGAGTAGCACCTGCTTGCCACCACTAGAGAAGGCCTGGGTGCAGCAACGAAGACCCAACGCAACCAAGATAAATAAATAAATTAATAAAAAATAAAATAAAAATGAACTGTTTAAGGAAGTACTCCTAGAACTGTTTAAGTTTCAGTCTGAATAATGAGTGTGTTCTTTGCCAATTGTTTATCTTTAGTAACTCTAAGGACATGGTCTGGCCTGACTGGAGCCAAAGGTCAGAATTTATCATTTATCAAAGAGACAGCTCTGACTCCATTTGGCTTTTAAACTTTTGGCTTATTAGACATTCCCATTAAAGTTTAGAGCAGTTTTCTTCATTAAAATTGCAAACTGAGACTTTTTCAGCTAATGTTCTATAAAAGTAGACAAGCTCTAGGCCCAATTATCTTCGATATTGAGCCTTGTTTTATACTTTATCACTCTGTGGAGAAATTCATGAGGACTAATATAATATTGGTAGTTTTTAACCCATGAGTTCATGTGAACCAGAATTGGCAATGGGCTAAGCTGAATGGACACCAAAGAAATCCCTCATTTAAAGATTAATTTAACTCCAAGAGTAAGCATACAAAAAGGTGTTGTAAACATCGAAGAAGAATTTCCAGTGAGAAACTGTAGGCATGTGCTATGGTCCTACTCCTTTCAAAATTGTAACTTAATTATTTGACATGACTCTTACATGAGCTTGATATATTCTTCCCCACTTACGGAGATTATATATATGACATTTTATGACAGGGATTTTTTTTAACATTTTGTGTGTGTGTGCATGTATGTGTGTGTGTGGAATGGGCTCATTGGAGAACCTGGTAAAAGTGCCTAGTCTCCTCAGGGGGGAAAAATCATGCATATACCACTTATCCACCAAAATCTGAATATAATTTCCAGAGTTTCAGTGACCCATTCGAAATAAATACATGCAGGAAAAGAGAAACAAAACAAAATAAAAAAGAAACATGCTACAGAGCAACTACTTAAAAAGCATATCACCTTTGGCTGATATCCCAAACATTTAATTCTCTTAAAGTCAGTTGTGCAGAATTAATTCTCTTAAGTAACCCTTAATCCTATACACTTACACTGTAACCCAGGTTGTTAAGTCAGCGGTTACGTATTACTGCAAAAATATTACGATAGTCTCTATGCAGTTGGTAAGTAGTTGCTGCTTTGAGCTGCCCTGAATACCCAACTATTAGCCTGCCACAACCCACAGGATATCTGGGACCATGCCACTACCCAGCAACTGGAAACTAAAGCCTGGGTTATAGCAGGGCCTCTAGGATGCATTGCCAACATGTAGATGGATACCAATTCTGACTGTTTAGTGCCCATGCCTTATGTAGTTGTTACAAAATGTTCTTAATATAACCCCTGAGTTTACCCATTTAATTTTTCCTGAGAGTAATAAGGAAGGACAAAAACACTAGGGGCTTTGTTTAATTTACTGAAATTGGAAGTATAACAGAGCTGTTGACTTTGCCCTGTATTTTTAAGGATGGAAGTCTGAAGAGATTACTCACAGGTTAATTTTCCAGTGGGAATGCACACTGAGAGGGAAAGGGAGCTTGGGAAGAGCAGATTCTGGGTAGATCAGGGCAAAGGGTGAGGAAGAGGGACAATTGCCTTAGGTTGTATAGCCAGGTATTTTTTATTTCTTAGCCTCCCATGCTTTGGGAAACAATCACACCCTCATTTCATAGGAGTCTGGCAGGACTCCTACTCCTGCTTTTCACTTCCCAACTTCCAGGAACAGCCAGTCATATTATCTTTCTTTCCAGGTGGAAAGAGCCTGTGTGTAGATGAAATCAAGAAGTGGTAGGAGATTAATGGAGAAAAAAAGTTCCATTAATGATGAGGGGAGTCTCTGAGGCTCTGGCTCTATAGTTATTCCGCTTATTTATAAGTCTTCAGATATCCTTCCAGCTAAAATAACTAATACATTGTCATCATTATTATTTTTATTATCTAAATAGCTAAACTACCTTGAGTTGGATTTCTGTCACTTGCAACCAGAAGAGTTCTGCTTAGTTTAGACAATTAGGTTAGAGATCATGTCTATGTAAAAAGTGGACCTGAAAAGAATGCAATTATTCATATGACAAGATACAAAATTCTAAATAGAAGAGAGAGAGTGCTAATATGAACACAATAGATTTTACAGCTATCTGTGATTATTTTTAAAAGCATGTGCTCTGATCATTTTTAATTACTTAGCAATAAAAGGGCATGAAAGCTACCTACTGAACTCATTGAAAATACCCTGCAGCTTAGGAATGCCAGACTTTTATTCTGATAGCACACACACACACACACACACACACACACACACACACACACACAAACTGAATAGTTAAATGATTATGAGAATAAACACATAGTTTTGACAATTTATATTAAGAAAACCTTGAATATTTTAGATAAAACAATAGGGAGGTTGAGGTAGAATTTTTCAAATAGCTTTTTCAATAAGCTAGAATATGTGGAAGCTTTATTTTTAAAAGAAGCTGTAGACTTTCTGATAAAAAAAAACTAAAACACATAATTGCTTTGAACATTAACTGATTTGTGACTCCATCTCCAAGGAGCTTCAGAAAGAAAACAATTGTCCAATATTATGGCTCTTTAGCCTGTGAATTTTTTCACATTTAAGCATCATATTCTAGTTTTTCTAATGACTAAATGAGACCATGAGTGCATTTTATGAACCACTGCATAATTATTCCCATTCAGTAGAGAGAATTATTAAGCTTCATAGCATTTACCAAAAGCTTTAACCATGAAAGGAATTTTCCACAAGAGTAGAAAACTTGTCACAATGATCTGAAAAAACAGATCATAAGGTAGCATAAGGATACATGGTTATAAAGTGAATGAGTCGTAGTGATTCCATCTGCTGCCTAATGCACACACAACTGTTGACTCAAGAGTGCAGGGAGGGCACTAGGAACAGTCAGGACCTTTGTGCTTCCAAACAACCTTAGAAAACCTCAGAAGAGCCACCATACAAATGTCACTCTTTCTGGCAGTGAAGTTCCTTTAACTTTACTCCAGTGAGGGCTAACAGTGCATCATTAAGCTCATCTTACCACCAACTGGAACTAAGGTCAGATTTATTAATGTGAACAGGGTCCAGGCTTATTTACAAGCCCTGGAGCAAGATCCACGGGTCTGCGTCATGCTGGGGCTATTGTAAACAACCAAGTGTGCAAGGAAAGTGTTGTGACCAACCATGGAGCTGCCCAGATGAGCCAGACCTCCTCACTATGAAAGACAGCCTGCCGGAGTCAAGCATTTCATCAGGACTGATCCCAGCCTTTCCACACCAAAACTTTCAGAGTCAAACGTAAAACCAACAGATTATAAGTGGTTAAGTGTCAGATCTAATGTGCGCAGGAGATGACATTGTAGGGGTAAGTGTGTAAGTCACATAATATAAATAAGTGAGATGGTGAGGCAGATGTGGGATTTCCCTGGAGAGGCCTGGAATGATACTGTATCAAACATGAAGGACATATTCAGCACAGATCCTGTCCTTAGTTCTGTGCTAGGTGCTATATCTGATGTAACATAGGTCTGCTGGTCATCCTCTGAAAGGATTCAATGGGTTCTCTAAATTCTGTAACAACTAGATATGGTTGCCATGGATGACATGCTCTTCTGGGCTCTTCTGTTTATATTCAAGAGGATGACCAAAAGGTTTATCCTTGATCCTACCTCAAATTTTTGGGGGGCCTTTCCTCTGATAAAAATCCCCATTTTATATCAGCACAAGGGACTAGAAAGGGCCACTTATGCAAATACTTTCATGCCTGGGTAGAAGTCCTGGCTTTAGAGATGAACCAAGAGTGAAAAAAAGACAAAGTGCTGGCTGTTGCCCTGCCCTCACTCTGTCTTAGCTCCTCCCTTAGGACTCTAGCATAGAAAGTAAGAAGAGAAAGTGAATTCCATGTGTACCTTTACAGGCTTGTGCATTAGTCTTTCCAGAAGAATGTAAGATGAAAAAGGACTCTTATTTCACATACTTAAAAAATAATTCACCATATAATGTTAGGGTGATTTTTAATTAGGCAAATGATTTGAGATTTGAAAATTTTTATTGCAAAGAATTTTTGGTGATATGTGAAATTATATATGTAGTTCTACAGACATAAAGATATAAATGGAATTTTAAAAATGTGTACACATGGGGCTTCCCTGGTGGCGCAGTGGTTGAGAGTCCGCCTGCTGATGCAGGGGACAAGGGTGCGTGCCCCGGTCTGGGAAGATCCCACAGGCCATGGAGCGGCTGGGCCTGTGAGCCATGGCTGCTGAGCCCGCGCGTCCGGAGCCTGTGCTCCACAACGGGAGAGGCCACAACACTGAGAGGCCTGCGTACCACAAAAAAAATAAAAAATAAAAAATAAAAATGTGTACCCATAGGTTCTGAAAGCTAATATATAATGATTATCTCTGGATGGTGAAATCATGGGTAATTTTAATGTTCATTTCTGTAATTTGGGGGAGCTCCCTTAAATTTTGTTCAGTGACCACTTGCTATATTTATATTCAGAAAAAAATCAGTATTTTTATTAAAAAGATAAATAGCAAATGAGCATTTTAAAATATAATATTGTTGACCACACAAGTAACTCTAACTTTAGAGTCAACCAGATAGATATTTGAATCTCGCCTCTGCCACATGCTAACTGTATGACTTTAGCAAAGCTGAGTTTCCATTCTTCGTGCATCTCAAAGTGCTCATCACTGGATGTCAGGGAGTAACCTATGGGTGGTGAAGAGTGAGTGATTAAAGGGAGTCCCTGATGGGGCAGTTTATAAAACACTGAAAACAAACTTGAAGGTAACCTGAATGTTAATAAAAATGTGGAAATCCTTCTTATGTTGTTCTAAAGAGTACACACTAAGATGGCATTGGTTAGCATTGAGGTGGGACTTCAAGCTTAAAGGAAAAGAACACCCATATTTTTTTTCACGGGCCTCTCACTGTTGTGGCCTCTCCCGTTGCAGAGCACAGGCTCTGGACGCGTAGGCTCAGCGGCCATGGCTCACGGGCCCAGCCACTCCGCGGCATGTGGGATCCTCCCGGACTGGGGCACGAACCCGTGTCCCCAGCATCGGCAAGCAGACTCTCAACCACTGCGCCACCAGGGAAGCCCAAGAACACCCATATTTAAATGGCTATTGTTATGGATTGAATCTGTGCCACACACCCCCCATTCATATGTTGAAGTCCTAACCCTTAGTACCATAAAATGTGACCTTATTTGGAGATGAGGTCTTTACCGAGATAGCTCAGTTAAAATAAGGTCATTAGGGTGGGACTTAATCCAGTGACTGGTGTCCTTATAAAACAAGGGGAAATCTGAATACAGAGACATGTAGAGGGAAGATGTTGTCAAGAAACATAGAGAGAAGCCACCCACCTACAGCCATCTACAAGGAGAAACGCCTTGAATAAATCCTTTTCTCATAGCCCTCAGAAGGAACCAACTCTTGGAATCAAGTACTTTGATTTCATACTAGCCTCCAGAACTGTGAGACAATCAATTTCTATTGTTTAATCCACTCAGTTTGTGGTACTTTGTTACAGCACCCACAGGAAACTAATACAGTTACTTAATTTTGCTAAATACTTATATTTTTGTACGAGCACTAGTCATTTATCTTCACCTTCATGGAAAGCAAAATTCACCAGGGGAAACAAGAAAACAAAATGCTATATAATAGAATTTTTTAAAATTATAATTTAGGTCAATTCTTCACAGAGGGAATCTCTGTATAAGCTGCTCATTTTCTTTCAAAAAGAGAAAACAGGGCTTCCCTGGTGGCGCAGTGGTTGAGAGTCCACCTGCCGATGCAGGGGACACGGGTTCGTGCCCCAGTCTGGGAAGATCCCACATGCCGCGGAGCAGCTGGGCCTGTGAGCCATGGCCTCTGAGCCTGCACGTCCAGAACCTGTGCTCCACAATGGGAGAGGCCACAATAGTGAGAGTCCCACATACTACAAAAAAAAAAAAAAAAAGAGAGAGAAAACAAACGCTCAAATTTTGTAAAGACAAATTGTTTGCTCTCTGGCTCAAGTTTACTGTGCTTTGGAATGAACAAGAATATAGAGGATGAAAGAAGGCACCTTTAAATTGTGGTCTTTCTCATGCTGTATATTCATTTGGATGTGCTTTACAGTACAGGCAAATGAAACTATCTAAAAGGAAGTTTATTTTTACAAGTCACTGAATGCTAATGCATAGTTTTAATGAGACCAGAAATATGCTGGTCAGCGCTGAAATCCTAAAAGCTAATGACTGAGGCTACTGTGATGTTTCCGTCAGGGAATGATGAAATTCTGAGCCTCTATGGTATTTAATTACATGACTTCTGGGCCATTAGTTTATAAGGAAACAGCTAGTTATTTTATCTCATACCCAAGTCTCCTTACCAAATCTCTTCCTTCTTTGAGAATAACAGCTAATGCCTCACAAAACACCATTAAAATGGGCATTTCTAAATTTATCAAGACTCTTACTGTGCCAGTCAACTGGAAATTGAACAGATAATATATTTTCAGGGCTTCAGAAGTGTGAACTCTAATTGATATTTATTTCAACTAAATGGGAAGTGATGTGTTAGGTTAAAAATGAAAGTGATCCAGTAATACTCTTCTCCTGAAAACCATAGCCAGAGAATGAAGTACTGAGCATGGCAAAGAGTGAAAATGAGAATGAAAGAAGAGTGAAGGAGAGATAAGAAAACCAGTGTTTCATAAGGGCCATGTACTACATACTGTGTCACTGAATGCTATGAGGTAGTTTTATATTTATTTACAAATGAGAAAACGAAGGCTTGTAAAGATCAAGTTATTTGCTGAAGCATAAAGAGAGACCAAGTGGAGGAACTGGAGTTTGAAGCTTTGTCTTTCTGATTCCAAATCCCATTCATATCTGAAAACTATACATACAATATATACAGTTTAAGCAAAAAGAACTATGAGCTGTTTTTCTGAACTTATTCTCAATAAAAGGTAATTAGATAATACAGTGTTCAGAGTATACCTTGATTACTAAAGTTAATTCAGTCTTACCATTTTGGTATAGGATATTTTATATTTGAGTGTCTGAGATGACATAGCAAATTTGTGTATAGTTTATGATTGTTACCTTACTTTCTTCCAAAGACACAAAAAATCCACAATAATCAGAACAATAAAATGGTGTTAGAGATCAGTTAGTAACAACTCCTTTGTCTGTTAATATATTTCTTTATTCATTCAATATATCACATACATGTGTGTGTGACTGTGTGTGTGCTATATCAGGTGCTGTCATGGGCATTAGGAATCCAGTAATGTACAAGGCAGAAAGGGTCTCTATTCTGAAGTTTACAGAACCCTGAGACCCAGAAAGAAACCAAATATATACCTGCTTATACAGGCTAATGGGGATAAAAAGAGACTAGAAAACTCTCTCTTAGTCAGTTGCAACTTCACTGGATGTGAAGTGAGATTACTTACTTGAGGAAGATGACTGACTTACTCAAAGAGCAGGAACTATTTCTAACTTAGCTCTAAATATATCTCTAGTACCTTGTACCCAATGAATGTCTGTTACCCTCATCTAAACTGAACTTTCCCATTAAATTTTTTATCACAGGTCACAGCCAGACATGGTGATTTAAGACTAACTTCCACTTACTTCTTGCTTTTGGCAAACTCTTAGTAAAATTATCAGCACAGAGCCTAAACCAAACAAACATAAGGGAGCATAATCGTTCTTTGAATAATTAATGGAAAGCTGAGTAGAATGCTAATTGCCCTCCTAGGTAGAGCCAGGCCTGATTTTTCCATCCAGGGCTCCTGTTTTTTTTTTCATTGTAGTGGCGTGCCACTTTTCTCTATTAGCAGGCCAATTCTTCTTTGCCTTCAGAAAAAGTAACTTCCATGAGAAGAAACTGGACTAACAACCAATATAATATGGAACTTCATTGAATCATAGAATCCATACGTTGCTACAGACCTTAAACGTGAGAACGTCTTTCTAGTATAGGAGAGGAGAGACATGGCCTATCTTGACAAAAGAGATGGCAGAAATGGAATGAGAATTGAGAGTCTTGCTCTTTCTCTTCTTTACCTCTCAGCACTTTTTCATTGTGTTGCTAAGCTCCTATTATTTTCTTTAAAACTGAATAGAGCAATAGAGTGAGAAACCACCCTTTCCCCCTCAACACTTGAACATCCATATAAACACACACACACAAACACACATACACAATACCTTTTTAGCAAAATAAAAAAATTAAAAGAGGGAAAAAAACCCCCACAAATACTAAATTACCTATAAGGATGGGCTGGGCCCAAACACCCCAAACCAACCAAACTGCAGGTGTGTTGGGGAGAAAGTGCAGCCATGAGCATTCTAGGTGTGGTGGGAAAGAATGAGGATGTCTAGGGGTCCTGGTGCTGAGGATCAAAGTGAACCTGGCTGCACAAAGCACCAGAGAGCAGCAGAAGGGGACCCTTAGTCTGAGAAGTCAGAAAAGCTACTCTGGTGCCTCCCATCCCTTCTTCACAGTATCCTCCTCAAATTGGTGGTGCAGGAATATCCAACTCATTCTAATCTAAGGTTTATTTTAAAATATAAGATCATCACATCCATCCCAAGATACTATTAAAAAGAAAAAAAGAAAAAGAGCAGCAAAAGTCCCCTGCACATTAGAAAAACAAATCAGGAAAATGTTCCAGAAGTGTAGAGAGAAAGTACAAACTGATACTCTACCGTGAACTGTTTTAAAATTATCAAAGCAATTGTAAATCTAAAAGAATTGCAAATGTAGAATTCAGTGAAAATTTTGACAGCCAAAAGGAGATTAAAAGATGCCCAAACAACAGGAAGAAAAAACTAACAGAATTCAGGGGAGAAATTGAGAAAGAATGAAAAGGCATCTTAAAAAAAGTTTCCATTACAATGACTATAAGTTAAGATAGACATACTGAAAATCACATTAGACACAGAGAGAAAAAATGAAAAAAGTAAAGAAAATCAATAGGATAAAGATAGAATTTTTTGAGTATTTAAAGGAAAGCGATATATAGACAACAAAGGAGATATATACATAGAGTCAATGAAGAAGAAAAAAAAGATCATTAAAAAATACTTATTCATAATTTAAAACCCCCCCCAAAATTTTTAAGGGCATATTACATACCTAGGAAAATTGATCCAGAGGGTAAACACTAAGATATCCTGCTAAATGTTAAATATTAAAAATAAAGGAAGAATCTTTGGGGCCTAAAAGCAAAACTATCTAGTCATTACCAAAAAAGAAACAAAAACCAAAAACTAGAATGAGCTTTGCCCCAGACTTTGTAATAGAAAATTTTAACAGCAGAAAACAGTGGAGCAAAACCTAGAAGACATTCAAGGAACAAGATTTTAAGCAAAGATGTTCTTCAAATATAAAAATTGTGAACACAGAATTATGAATGTCCACAAACTTAAGGAATATTGTTCCTATCAGCCATTGCTGAGAAAACTAGTAGAGGATAGCTGGGAAACTTTGGGGAGAAAAATGTATATGATGGGCACTGACTGAATCTATTTTATCTAATTTATTTGTAAAATAAAAATGAGGATAAGACTGAGAGAATAGCATACAAATATAATATACCCTGATAGCATGGTAGTAATTCAACTAAGAAAAATAGAAGGAAAACTAGGAGACAAGGAAGAATAACTACTGACTGCTTCACATATAATGACTGGAAGTCAAAAGATATCATTTAAAGTTTAGGAGTATAAAGGTAAATACTAGGCAAAATACACAATTAATATTGGTTGGTAGAGGAGAAGAAGGAAAGGAATGAGGAAGAGGTCACCAATTAATTTTACAAATGCTCTTTTAGATAAAATAGATTATATCTAAAGGAAGACATATAAACACAAAATATAAAAGAATCACTAGAAACAAACTTGCATATTCTAAAAGAACAACAAAATACCAAAGAAAATAAACCACAAATGGAAGACTTTTAAAAATAAATAAGATGTAAATGTGTAAAACATAAAATAATGTGACAGAACTAAGATCAAATATATTTGTCATATCAATAAATGTAAAGGACTTAAATCACCTATTACAATAAAAAATTTTCAGATTAGACTACAAAATTTTACAGATTAAAAACACTATGCCACATATAAGAGATACATTAAAGTGCTTCAGAGAAATTAAAAATGAAAGAACGGACAAAAGATATACCATACAAATGAAAAAAGAAACCAGAAGTTGTGATCTTACCATCAGACAACATAGAATATTAGAGAAAAAATTAAATGGGACAATAAATAATGCTGAATTCTATAATTCACAATGAAGAACTAACACTTATAAACATCTATAAGAAAAATAACAGCAGCAATTCCCATAAAGCATAATGATAAATGATTAAAGGAGGAATAGTGAGAAACACACTAATATGAAACTTTATGTCCCTCAATTATCAAAAAGTAAATAAGGTGATAGAAGACCCCCAAATAAACAATAAGGTAGATATTATAGACATACACTGGCACATTAAATTATGTACTTGAACAATAAAGAATACTCCCGCTGTTCAAGTGCTTTGAATATTCATGAAAATTGATAACATATTAGGTCCCAAAGAAACCCCATAATTCCAAAATAGTATATCTAATAAAGATAATAATCTTTATTCACAATCCCCAAACTAGAAACAATAAAATCAGAGATCAATAACAACAAAAATCCTTTATACCTGGAAATTCTAAAGATCTCTATTAAATAATTTTTAGATCAAAGCAGAAAAACAAGTTGCAATTGCAGACTTTTCAGAAAACAACTATAATGAAAAATACTATATATCATAGGCTATGTTATGTAGCTAACACAGCATTCAGAGGAAAATACATAGCCTTTAGTACTAATGTTGATAAAAAGAACAATAAAAATGAATCAAAAATTTCTAGTAGAAATAAGAACAAACTAAATAGACATAAATGAAGGAATAAATTTGCCAAAAATTCTTAAGTGGACCTAGAATATTTACACTGGCATTTACTTCCCTAATCCACTCTTCTTTCACAATAAGAAATAGCACCAATGAATCAGACACACATTTGACAGCACACTGGAAACAACAGTGAAGATATCTGAACCTCCTATTCCTGCCTTCAGGAACTGTTACTCTTCTCAGGGTTCTTCAATCTTGCATTTTTTCAGAAAAGACATTACCTAAATTTTAACTAAATTATTGATTCTACTGAAATTCTGTGATATGAGCTTATGCACTAAATGGTTTTTATCATTTACCTATTGCCTACAGTGGGAAAACATGGGCAAATATTATCTCTTAGGAAATGTGGTCACATATACACACTGGAGCATGAGTTTTTTTCCTAAGTCAAAGCTGGGGCTTGTGGTGTGTGCCCAGGCCAACTCTGAAGCATTTGTACTGTGAGATGTAAAGTTGCTATGAGGTGGTCTAAAATTAAAATTCTGTGGTGGTTTCATGTGTGCTAAATGTGTCCATGACAGGATCAAGCATGCTTTCCTTATTGAGGAACAGAAAATCATTGTGAAAGTGTTGGGGGCACAAGCAGAGTCAGAAAGCTAAATTAAAAATGGAAGCTTTTTTGAGTAGTAAAAAAAAAAAAAAGAAAGAAAGAAAAGCACATTAACCTTCTAGTGAATATACTCTGAGCAATCTGTGAGAAGACTTTGAAATGTGTTTTGCAAAAGGTGACTTGGAATTAACAGCTTTCTGTGATTTGGAGTTTGGCAGAGACAACAAATGTACAAATTGTCAAAGTGATCATGTTCCTAGGAAATTAGGATCACTGGCTATAGCAGTGTTAGATCTACATAGAGTCTTGCATTGTGGGGTTGAGAATGATGTGACATGAATTAGTTTGGCTACTTGTGTGGTCCAGCAGGGAGGCAGAAGTCAGGGAATCCTCACTTGATGAAGTCTTAACAATCTCCAGTGCAACAGAATCTGTTATACATCAAAACTAAGCAGAGAAAGAGAAAGGCAAATTTCCTAGAGAAACGGAATGAATGCACATCTAAAATTCAAAGCCTGGGAAATCTGACTTAATATCTGGTTGCATCACTGCATTTATTCATTTCCAAATGAACTTATTCAGTAACAAAGTGAGGAGAAAAACAAATTTTAATAATGTAGACCCTCTTAGGGCCAATTCTGAATCTCAGGGTACATCTTATATTTGTTCATTTACCTACCAAGAGCAAGGCATTGTAGTCTAGTCTAAAATATTGTTTCTGAAGTATTTTGATCAACATTCAGCCTGAAAGTGGAATGGTGAATTTTTACCTCTTTGCCATCAGTAGCTAGGTATGAGAACCTGGGCGAATTGTTAGCATTACCTCACCTAAAAATTAAGAGGATTTGGGCTAGCTGCTAACAAATCTTTCCAAGTCCTAAGAATTCTATGGTATCATTTGTATACAAAATAAAATGTTTCACACAGCTGAGTTGAACCTTGGAAGCTGGGAGCTGAATCCTGAATCATTTAGTAGAGTAATTTTCTCTAAAAATGCTAATGGAATTTAACAAATGCTTCTTGCCACACCCACTCCTTTTCAGAGAATAGAAGATGAGAGTGTGAATTTATGGTAATAGAGCAAACATGCAAACATACTGCAGTTTAATTTTTCTTTATTACTATATTTTTAATTTATGGTGGATGACTAACACTTATTAGTATTCTTTCCGGCTGCCACTGACACTTGAAGCTGCTTTCTGTCTGGGTCTTTCCAAACCATGAAAGTAAATAATTTTTTAAAAATATACTCAAGTCAACCCAAGAAAATTAGGAGAAGATTTCAATGGAGTTTGGAGCTACTGAATCCTGATGTGTCTGGCATTCATCTTAGAAATCTGATCTAGATAGGGTATCAGAGAACTAAAATATAATTAATTTTAGAATTACAATAAACTATAAATTATCTAACCAGGCCTTCTAGTCCAGATGGTTTTTAATTTACTAGCAAAGTAAATCACTGGAAGTCTTGTTATAAATCAAGGCTTTTGAATTCAGTCGGTAGAGAAGAAATCCTTCAAATATCCCACTAGCTATCCAGTGCTGGTAATGAAAGAGGGTGGGAAGGGATAGAAGAAGTGTGGAAGGGAGACTGGGGTGGGGAGATGAAAAATGCTGCATAATGACACTTACACTTTCACAAACAGTGCTTTAACTGAATTGATAGGATTACATTTTAATGTGCCTGGCACCCTCCCTAGGAATCTTAAGACTCCAGGACTGAAGTAGCCATGGAGCTAGTTTATCAGTAGTTAGCATTAGCAGACACACTGATGGAGGGCAGATAGAGATCTAATAAAAAAGAAAAGATAGAGATGATGACCCAGAAGGTCAGAACAGAATACAGACAGAAGGCTTTCTTCGGCTCTAAGGATTACTAAGAACAGGAATGTCTGTAATCATGGGGTCATATTCAATATATTTTACAATTAATATGCTTGTGCTCAAACCAGTGAGGATTAAGGCCATGACCAACTAGAAGGGACATGCATTGTAAACAGCCAACTGAATACCCGGTTCCACAGTCTACCAGGAAAAGGAAAATGTCCTCCTGCTAATTCGATCTTTGATTCCATTTCTACTTGTAATCTTCATTTTAGCAAAGAAGAAATAATAGAACAGAAACATCATTCACCAGGAGGTAAAGGGGTTTGTAGTAAAGGAAGTTCTTAGAGTGTCCTTGTACCATGATTCCCATTAATTTATGAGCTCCCATGGGGCGGCACTGTGAATACTACAGGTCACAGAAGAACACTTTCCAGAAAATAATTCAGTCAGTATTGCTGTCTCACTGCATGACAGAACAGACACAAGCCTAAGTCAGAGATCCTGGAGCTCGCTGTTTCCTCCTGGCGAGTCAGACTCAAAAGAAATGATGATTACTGACTCCCCTTTGCTTTTAGGTAGACATGAAATGTGTAAGAATGTCAAACATCTGAGCTCATTTATAACTATTACTTTATGTTAGGATAAACAAAAAAAGATGGATAAAAGAGGAAGGACATTAAGGGATGAACTATTTCAAGAAGGGACAGTAATTACTATGCCAGGATTCCTACCATGTATTACTAGCACATGGTAGAAGAATAGGACTCATTAAACAGGACTGAAGAATATGTAGGAGGAGCTTCAAGATGGCGGAAGAGTAAGAAGTGGAGATCACCTTCCTCCCCACAAATACATCAGAAATACATCTACATGTGGAACAACTCCTACAGAACACCTACTGAATGCTGGCAGAAGACCTCAGACCTCCCAAAAGGCAAGAAACTCCCCCACGTACCTGGGTAGGGCAAAAGAAAAAAGAAAAAACAAAAGAATAGGGACGGGACCTGCACCAGTGGGAGGGAGCTGTGAAGGAGGAAAGGTTTCCACACACTAGGAAGCCCCTTCATGGGCGGAGACTATGCGTGGCAGAAGTGGGGGAGCTTCGGAGCCACGGAGGAGAGCGCAGCCACAGGGGTGTGGAGGGCAAAGCGGAGAGATTCCCGCACAGAGGATCAGCACCGACTAGCACTCACCAGCCCGAGAGGCTCTGTCTGCTCAATCGCCGGGGCGGGCGGGGCTGGGAGCTGAGGCTCGGGCTTCAGTCGGATCCCAGGGAGAGGACTGGGGTTGGTGGTGTGAACACAGCCTGAAGGGGCTACTGCGCCACGGCTAGCCGGGAAGGAGTCCGGAGAAAAGTCTGGAGCTGCCGAAGAGGCAAGAGACTTTTTCTTGCCTCTTTGTTTCCTGGTGCGCGAGGAGAGGGGATTAAGAGTGCCGCTTAAAGGAGCTCCAGAGACAGGCACGAGCTGCGACTATCAGTGCGGACCCAGAGACAGGCATGAGACGCTAAGGCTGCTGCTGCAGCCACCAAGAAGCCTGTGTGCAAGCACAGGTCACTCTCCACACCTCCCCTCCCGGGAGCCTGTGCAGCCCGCCACTGCCAGGGTCCCATGATCCAGGGACAGCTTTCCCAGGAAAATACACGGGGCGCCTCAGGCTGGTGCAACGTCATGCCAGCCTCTGCCGCCGCAGGCTCGCCCCACACTCCATACCCCTCCCTCACCCCAGCCTGCGTGAGCCAGAGCCTCCGAATCAGCTGCTCCTTTAACCCCATCCTGTCGGGCCAGGGAACAGACACCCTCAGGGGACCTACAAACAGAGTGAGGTCCAAATCCAAAGATGAACCCCGGGAGGTGTGCGAACAAAGAAGAAAAAGGGAAATCAGTCCCAGAAGCCTCAGGAGAAGCGGATTAAATCTCCACAATCAACTTGATGTATCCTGCATCTGTGGAATACCTGAATAGACAATGAATCATCCCAAATTGAGGAGGTGGACTTGGGAGCAAGCATATATATATATATATTTTCCCCGTTTTTCTCTTTTTGTGAGTGTGTATGTGTATGCTTCTGTGTGTGATTTTGTCTGTATAGCTTTGCTTTTACCGTGTGTCCTATGGTTCTGTCTGTCTGGTTTTTTTGTTTTTTGTTTTTGTATAGTTTTTACCACTTGTTATCATCTGTGGATTTGTTTTTTGGTTTGGTTGCACTCTTCTTTTGTTCTTTCTTTGTTTTTTTTAATTACTTAAAAAAATTTTAATAATTTTTTATTTTAATAACTTTATTTTATTTTACTTTACATTATTTTATTTTATCTTCCTCTTTCTTTCTTTCTTTCTTTTTTTTCTCCCTTTTATTCTGAGCCTTGTGGATGAGAGGCTCTTGGTGCTCCAGCCAGGCATCAGGGCTGTGCCTCTGAGGTGGAACAGCCAAGTTCAGGACACTGGACCACAAGAGACCTCCAAACTCCACATAATAACAAATGGCAAAAATCTCCCAAAGATTTCCATCTCAATGCCAAGACCTAGCTCCACTCAATGACCAGCAAGCTACAGTGCTGGACACCCTATGCCAAACAACTAGCAAGACAGGAACACAACAGCATCCATTAGCAAAGAGGCTGCCTAAAATTATAATAAGGCCACAGACACCCCAAAACACACCACCAGACATGGAACTACCCACCAGAAAAACAAGATCCAGCCTCATCCACCAGAACACAGGCACTAGTCCCCTCTACCAGGAAGCCTACACAACCCAATGAACAAACTGTAGCCACTGGGGACAGACACCAAAAACAATGGGAACTACAAACCTGCAGCCTGCAAAAAGGAGACCCCAAACACAGTAAGTTAAGCAAAATGAGAAGACAGAGAAACACACAGCAGATGAAGGAGCAAGGTAAAAACCCACCAGACCTAACAAAGGAGGAGGAAATAGGCAGTCTAACTGAAAAAGAATTCAGAATAATGATAGTAAAGATGATCCAAAATCTTGAAAATAGAATGGAGAAAATACAAGAAACGTTTAACAAGGACCTAGAAGAACTAAAGAGCAAACAAATACTGAGGAACTACACAATAAATGAAATTAAAAATTCTCTAGAAGGGATCAAAAGCAGAATTACTAAGGCAGAAGAACGAAAAAGTGACCTGGAAGATAAAATAGTGGAAATAACTACTGCAGAGTAGAATAAAGGAAAGAGAGTGAAAAGAATTGAGGAAAGTCTCAGACCTCTGTGACAACATTAAATGAACCAACATTTGAATTATAGGGGAGCCAGAAGAAGAGAAAAAGAAAGGGACCGAGAAAATATTTGAAGAGATTATATCTGAAAACTTCCCTAATATGGGAAAGGAAATAGTTAATCAAGTCCAGGAAGCACAGAGAGTCCCATAGAGCATAAATCCAAGGAGAAACATGCCAAGACACATATTAATCAAACTATCAAAAATTAAATACAAAGAAAATGTATTAAAAGCAGCAAGGGAAAAACAACAAATAACACACAAAGGAATCCACATGAGGTTAACAGCTAACCTTTCAGCAGAAACTGCAGGCAAGCAGGGAGTGGCAGGACATATATAAAGTGATGAAGGAGAAAAAACTACAACCAATATTACTCTACTCAGCAAGGATCTCATTCAGATTTGACGGAGAAATTAAAACCTTCAGAGAGAAGCAAAAGCTAAGAGAATTCAGCACCACCAAACCAACTTTACATCAAATGCTAAAGGAACATCTCTAGGCAGGAAACACAAGAGAAGGAAAAGACCTACAATAACAAACCCAAAACAATTAAGAAAATGGGAAAAGGAACATACATATTGATAATTACCTTAAATGTAAATGGATTAAATGCTCCAACCAAAAGACACAGACTGGCTGAATGGATATAAAAACAAGACCCATATATATGCTGCCTACAAGAGACCCACTTCAGACCTAGGGACACATATAGACTGAAAGTGAGAGGAGAGAAAAAGATATTCCATGTAAATGGAAATCAAAATAAAGCTGGAGTAGCAATTCTCATACCAGAAAAAATAAACTTTAAAACAAAGACTATTACAAGAAACAAAGAAGGACACTACATAATGATCAAGGGATCAATCCAAGAAGAAAATATAACAATTGTAAATATTTATGCACCCAACATAGGAGCACCTCAATACATAAAGCAAATAGTAACAGCCATAAAAGGGGAAATCGACAGTAACACAATCATAGTAGGGGACTTAGCACCCCACTTTCACCAATGGACAGATCATCCAAAATGAAAATAAATAAGGAAACACAAGCTTTAAATGATACATTAAACAAGACAGACTTAATTGATATTTATAGGACATTCCATCCAAAAACAACAGAATACATATTCTTCTCAAGTGCTCATGGAACATTCTCCAGGATAGATCACATCTTGGGTCACAAATCAAGCCTTGGTAAATTTAAGAAAACTGAAATAGTATGAAGTATGTTTTCCGACCACAGCGCTATGAGACTAGATACCAATTACAGGAAAAACTGTAAGAAATACAAACACATGGAGGCTAAACAATACACTACTTAATAACCAAGAGATCACTGAAGAAATCAAAGAGGAAATCAAGAAAACCTAGAAAAAATGACAATGAAAACACGATGACCCAGAACCTGTGGGATGCAGCAAAAGTAGTTCTAAGAGGGAAATTTATAGCAATAAAATCCTACTTTGAGAAACAAGAAACATCAAATAAACAACCTAACCTTACACCTAGGGCAATTAGAGAAAGAAGAACAAAAAAACCCCAAAGTTAGTAGAAGGAAAGAAATCATAAAGATCAGATCAGAAATAAAAGAAAAAGAAATGAAGGAAACGATAGCAAAGATCAATAAAACTAAAAGCTGGTTCTTTGAGAAGATAAAGAAAATTGATAAACCATTAGCCAGACACATCAAGAAAAAAAAGAGGAAGACTCAAAGCAATAGAATTAGAAATGAAAAAGGAGAAGTAACAACTGACACTGCAGAAATACAAAGGATCATGAGAGATTACTACAAGCAACTCTATGCCAATAAAATGGACAACCTGGAAGAAATGGACAAATTCTTAGAAAAGCACAACCTGCCAAGACTGAACAAGGAAGAAATAGAAAATATGAACAGACCAATCACAAGCACTGAAATTGAAACTGTGATTAAAAATCTTCCAACAGGGCTTCCCTGGTGGTGCAATGGTTGAGAGTCCGCCTGCCGATGCAGGGGACGCGGGTTCATGCCCTGGTGCGGGAGGATCCCACAGGCCGCGGAGTGGCTGGGCCCGTGAGCCATGGCCACTGGGCCTGCGCGCCCGGAGCCTGTGCTCCACAATGGGAGAGGCCGCGGTGAGAGGCCCGCGTACTGCAAAAAAAAAAAAAAAAAAAAATCTTCCAACAAACAAAACCCCAGGACCATATGGCTTCACAGGAGAATTCTATCAAACATTTAGAAAAGAGCTAACACCTATCCTTCTCAAACTCTTCTAAAATAAAGCAGAGGGAGGAACACTCCCAGACTCATCCTACGAGGCCACCATCACCCTGATACCCAAACCAGACAAAGATGTCACAAAGAAAGAAAACTACAGGCCAATATCACTGATGAACACAGATGCAAAAACCTTCAACAAAATGCTACCAAACAGAATCCAACAGCACATTAAAAGGATGATACACCATGATCAAGTGGGGTTTATCCCAGGAATGCAAGGATTCTTCAGTATATGCAGATTAAGCAATGTGATATACCATATTAACAAATTGAAGAAGAAAAACCATATGATAATCTCAATAGATGCAGAGAAAGCTTTCGACAAAATTCAACACCCATTTATGATAAAAACCCTCAAGAAAGTAGGCACAGAGGGAACTTACCTCAACATAATAAAGGCCATACATGACAAAACCACAGCCAACATCATCCTCATTGGTGAAAAACTGAAACCATTTCCACTAAGATCAAGAATGAGACAAGATTGCCCACTCTCACTGCTATTATTCAACATAGTTTTGGAAGTTTTAGCCACAGCAATCAGAGAAGAAAAAGAAATAAAAGGAATCCAAATCAAAAAAGAAGAAGTAAAACTGTCACTGTTTGCAGATGACATGATACTATACATAGAGAATCCTAAAGATGCTACCAGAAAACTACTAGAGCTAATTAATGAATTTGGTAAAGTTGCAGGATACAAAATTAATGCCCAGAAATCTCTTGCATTCCTGTGCACTAATGATGAAAAATCTGAAAGTGAAATTAAGGAAAGACTCCCACTTACCACTGCAACAAAAAGGATAAAATATCTAGGAATAAACCTACCTAAGGAGACAAAAGACCTGTATGCAGAAAATTATAAGGCACTGATGAAAGAAATTAAAGATGATACAAACAGATGGAGAGATATACCATGTTCTTGGATTGGAAGAATCAATGTTGTGAAAATGACTATACTACCCAAAGCAATCTACAAATTCATTGCAATCCCTATCAAACTACCAATGGCATTTTTCACAGAACTAGAACAAAAAAACCTCACAATTTGCGTGGAAACACAAAAGACCCCGAATAGCCAAAGCAATCTTGAGAAAGAAAAATGGAGCTGGAGGAATCAGGCTCCCTGACTTCAGACTATACTCCAAAGCAACAGTAATCAAGACAGTATGGTACTGGCACAAAAACAGAAATATAGATCAATGGAACAGGATAGAAAGCCCAGAGATAAACCCAGGCCCAAATGGTCACCTCATCTTTGATAAAGGAGGCAAGAATATACAACAGAGAAAAGACAGCCTCTTCAATAAGTGGTGCTGGGAAAACTGGACAGCTACATGTAAAAGAATGAAATTAGAACACTCCCTAACACCATACACAAAAATAAACTCAAAGTGGATTAAAGACCTAAATGTAAGCCCAGACACTATCAAACTCTTAGAGGAAAACATAGGCAGAACACTCTATGACATAAATCACAGCGGGTTTCCCTGGTGGTGCAGTGGTTGAGAGTCCGCCTGCCGATGCAGGGGACACGGGTTCGTGCCCCGGTCTGGGAGGATCCCACATGCTGCGGAGCGGCTAGGCCCGTGAGCCATGGCTGCTGAGCCTGCGCGTCCGGAGCCTGTGCTCCGCAATGGGAGAGGCCACAACAGTGAGAGGCCCACATACTGCAAAAAATAAATAAATAAATAAATAAATAAATAAATAAATCACAGCAAGATCCTTTTGGACCAACCTCCTAGAAAAATGGAAATAAAAACAAAAATAAACAAATGGGACCTAATGAAACTTAAAAGCTTTTGCACAGCAAAGAAAACCATTAACAAGATGAAAAGACAACCCTCAGAAGGGAGAAAATATTTGCAAATGAAGCAACTGACAGAGGATTAATCTCCAAAATTTACAAGCAGCTCATGCAGTTCAATATCAAAAACACAAGTAACCCAATCCAAAAATGGGCAGAAGACCTAAACAGACATTTCTCCAAAGAAGACATACAGATTGCCAACAAACACATGAAAGAATGCTCAACATCATTAATCTTTAGAGAAATGCAAATCAAAATTACAATAAGATATCATCTCACACTGGTCAGAATGGCCATCATCAAAAAATCTAGAAACAATAAATGCTGGAGAGGGTGTGGAGAAAAGGGAACCCTTTTGCACTGTTGGTGGGAATGTTAATTGATAAAGCCACTATGGAGAATAGTATGGAGGTTCTTTCAAAAACTAAAAATAGAACTACCATACGACCCAGCAATCCCACTACTGGGCATATACCCTGAGAAAACCATAATTCAAAAAGAGTCATGTACCAAAATGTTCATTGCAGCTCTATTTACAATAGCCAGGACATGGAAGCAACCTAAGTGTCCATCAACAGATGAATGGATAAAGAAGATGTGGCACATATATACAATGGAATATTACTCAGCCATTATAAGAAACAAAATTGAGTTATTTGTAGTGACGTGGATGGACCTAGAGTCTGTCGTACAGAATAAAGTAAGTCAGAAAGGGAAAAATAAATACGGTATGCTAACACATATATATGGAATGTGAAAAAAAAAGAAAAAAATGGTCATGAGGAACCTAGGGACAAGATTGGAATAAAGACACAGACCTACTAGAGGGTGGACTTGAGGATTTGGGGAGGGGGAAGGGTTGGCTGGGACAAAGTGAGAGAGTAGCACTGACATATATACACTATGAAACGCAGAATAGATAGCTAGTGGGAAGCAGCCGCATAGCACAGGGAGATCAGCTCAGTGCTTTGTGACCACCTAGAGGGGTGGGATGGGGGGTGTGAGGGAGAGAGATGCAAGAGGAAAGAGACTTGGGGACATGTGTGTATGTATAACTGATTCACTCTGTTATAAAGCAGAAACTAACACACCATTGTAAAGCAATTATAGGCCAATAAAGATGTTAAAAAAAAAAAAAAGAATATGTAGCCAGGCCGAACTTGAACCAACCTGTCCATTTCTGTAATTCATACAGGTGTGGACACATACAGTGATTTGGTGGCCCTCCAGAAGTGTATTTTGTAGGAGGGGAATAAGAAGCTTCACAGAAAGAAATAAACCTAGGACAAAACAGAGACAAGTATAATGAACTTTACTTAAAAGCAAGTCTTAATCATCAGAGGAGAAGAGTGATTTGAAGTGAAGCATACTGTCTATCCTTCTCATTGAATTAAAAGAAAACAAGGCTGGGCTTCCCTGGTGGCGCAGTGGTTGAGAGTCCGCCTGCCAATGCAGGGGACACGGGTTCATGCCCCGGTCTGGGAAGATCCCACATGCCGCAGAGCGGCTAGGCCTGTGAGCCATGGCCACTGAGTCTGCGCGTCCAGAGCCTGTGCTCCACAACGGGAGAGGTCACATCAGTGAGAGGCCCGCGTACCGCAAAAAAAAAAAAAAAAAAAAAAAAAAAAAGGGCTTATAAAATATAAATAGGTAAAAATCAAGATAAATATCTAAATGTAAATTTTTCAAAATCTATTCATTAGGGTTAGATGATTTTCTGGGAAGGGAAAGAGAGGAAAGCAAACAACAAGGCTATTATTTGAAGAAAATAAAAATTATCTGACCAGGGTATTTTTGGTTATATTTTAAATATCAAGAATAATGTTGATGATATTGTAAGCAGTGAATGTGATGATTGCCAGGAAATTAGTTGGAGCATGTAGCTGGAAAACAAAAGTAGCATGCATCTGTTAAACATCTTACCTAGTAATTCTTGTATTTGGAAATATTACTGGGGAGCTTAAACAATTTTAAAGATGGTAATTATTTATTAGTCATCACTATAGTAATGTGTTTTACTCAGTGGTTCTAGTCAGAGAAAATGTTCTAGAAAATACACCCCTGCCCTGCCTAGCATTTAATTAATTAGCCTAAGAACTGCAATATGTATTTTATAGATTTCACTCATATCTTACACTGGCATTCACTTTTCTAGACTGATATATCTAAAATTAATCCACCAGTCACACAGGAATATTACTAGGTTTTCTATAAAGATATATGATAAAGAAAAATATATCTTGTGATAAAGTAAATACAAATGGTAATACTATTTAATATAATAAAAAAGCTAAAATTAAGAAAAGTGTTAGTTTTATTCCCACCTGACATAGAAATAATAAATAATTGCTTTATGCTTAGATTATTTTTTTAGAGAAAGAAACAGTTTTATTTCTGAATGAGCTTTAAACCAGAATACGATGCATATCCCAGGAAATCCATTAAGAGATTACAAAGACAAAGGTAAATCTCACCATTTTATGTAGCCAAGCAGATACAACCCATTCCATACATATTCTCAAGATAAATATTATCTAGTCCTCAAGTAAGAGGACTTGACAGCACTATTTTCCACACATAGTTCATCCTAAGTTCACCTTGTAATTGGGATAACCATCTCTGTTTGCTAGTTGCCTTTATCCAAAGGAAAAGTAAATTTCTCATATCTTCATGACAGGAGGTAAGTTTGCAACATGAATCCAGGATATGCCTAGACTATCCTATTATAAAGATTTATAATATATAAAGATTTTCTTTACCAAAAATCTAGATTTAATTCATGATTTAAATGATAATTTGTGGAGGCGATCAAGATGGTAAAGTAGTTAGACCTTGAGCTCATCTCCTCCCACAGACACACCAAAACTACAACTACATATAGAACAACTCTCTCCGAGAACAACCTAAAGATTAGCAGAGTAGCTCTCCTACAATTAAGGATACAAAGGAAAAAACACATTGAGATGGGTAAGAGGGACAGAGATGCTATCTAGTCAGGACCCATAGGCAACCCAGAAGCTGAAGGGGATATCATAAACTCAAAGGACCTCCCTAAGGAATGAAGTGCTCAATCCCCACATTGGGCACCCCAGTCCTGAGGACCAGTACTAGGAAGATGAGCCCCTATAATGGGTTTTAAAAACCAGCAGGGCTTATGACTGGGAGAGCTGGAGGGCTATAGGAAATCAAAACTCCAATATTAAAGGGTGTACACAAAAACTTACTCACTCTGAGTCCCAGCACAGAGGCAGAAGTTTGAAAAGTACCTGGCACTCTAACCAGCCTGCCAACACCAGCCTGCAGACCAAACAAGATTCTGTCCCTCAGCACGCCCCAGGAAACCCCCAGCTTGGGTTGTGCTCCAGCTACAGCCCCACTCACCAAGGCAGCAGCCCTTGGTGTGCCCCAAGAGAAGCCTCTGTCTGCATCTACTTCAGTTCCAGCCTTCTTGCTAAAGTCACTGGGCACATGCAGTCTGCATAGGGACACTTTCACACAAGGACACACCTTCAAGACCAGGAGAGGTAACTATTCTGCCCGATTCATAGAGACATAGAAAATGAAACAAAATAGGAAGACAGAAGAATATGTTCTAAATAAAGAGCAAGTTAACCCCAGGGGAGGGGTGGTACCCTAATGAAATGGAGATATGTAATTTACCTGATAAAGAGTTTGAAGAAATGGTCACAAAAATACTCAAAAAACTGAGAAAAAGAATAGAGGAACTCAATGAGAACTTCAATAAATAATTTAAAAATATAAAAAAAAAACAATTACAGCTGAACAACACAATAACTGAAATAAAAAATACACTAGGGCTTCCCTGGTGGCGCAGTAGTTGAGAGTTCGCCTGCCGATGCAGGGGACGCGGGTTCGTGCCCCGGTCCGGGAAGATCCCACATGCCGCGGAGCAGCTGGGCCCGTGAGCCATGGCCGCTGAGCCTGCGCATCCGGAGCCTGTGCTCCCCAACGGGAGAGGCCACAACAGTGAGAGGCCCGCGTACAGCAAAAAAAAAAAACAAAAAACACTAGAGGGAATCAATAGCATATTAGGTAATATAGAAGAATGCATAAGTGACCTGAAAGACAGAATAGAAAAAAATTACCTAATCAGAAGAGCAAAAAGAAAAAAGTGTTTAATAAAAAGAATAGTTTTAGGGACCTCTGAGATAGCACCAAGCATACTAACATTCACATTATACGGGTTCCAGAAGGAGAAGAGAGAGAAAAAGAAAAGGGTAGAAATGTATTTGATAAAATAATGGCTGAAAAGTTTCCCAACCTGGGGATGGAAACAGATACCCAGGTCAAGGAAGCACAGAGAGTTCCAAAGTAGATGAACCCAAAGTGATCCACACCAAGACATATCATAATTAAAATGACAAAATTAAAGATAAAGAGAGAATTTTAAAGTCAGAAAGAGAAAAGCAGGGAACCCCCATAAGGCTATCAGCTGATATTTTGGCAGAAACTTTGAAGGCCAAAGGGAATAGCATGATATATTCAAAATGCTAAAAAGAAAAAACCTATAACCAAGGATATTGTACATGGCAAGGTTACCATTCAGAACTGAAGGAAGATACAGGTTCCAAGACAAGCAAAAACTAAGAGTCCATCACCACTAAACCAGCCTTACAAGAAATGTTAAAAAGCCACCTTTAAGGGAAAAAGAAAAAGCCATAACAAGATATAAGAAAATATATGAAGAAAAAATCTCACTAGTAAAAGGCAAATAAATAGTAAAGGCAGAGGATCAACAACTTAATAAGTATCAAGGTTAAAAGACCAAAAGTTATACAGTCAACTATAACTACAATAAGTAGTCAAGAGATACAGAAAAAGATGTGAACTATGACATCAAAAACATAAAATGTGGATAGGAGTAAAAAAAAATGTAGAGCTTTTAGAATGTGATTGAACTTAAATGACCATCAGCTTAAAACAAATACATATAGGTCAATATATACAAACTTTATGGTGACCAAAACCCAGAAACCTACAATAGATACACAAAACACAAAGGAAAAGGAATCCAAACATAACACTAAAGAAAATCATCAAACCACAAGGGAAGAGACTAAAAGAAGAACCAAGTAGAACCACAAAAACGACCAGAAAACAGTGAAAAAATGGCAGTAAGTCCTTGCCTATCAGTAGTCACTTTAAACACAAATGAGTTAATGCCCCAATCAGAAGATATAGGGTGGCTGAATGGATTTTTAAAAAGACCCATCTATGCACTGCCTTCAAAAGACTCACTTCACAGCTAAAGACACACATAGACTGAAAGTGAGGGGATGGATAAAAATACCCGATGCAAATAAAAATGGAAAGAAAGCTGGGCAGCAATACTTATATCAGACAAAATAGACTTTGAGGCAAAGACTATAACAAAAGACAAAGAAGGACATTACATAATTAGAAATAGGGAAATCCAGGAATGGGATATAATATTCATAAACATATATGCACTTTACATAAGAGCACATGAATATATAAAGTAAATATTAATAGGAATAAAGAGAGAAATTGACATTAATATAATAATATTAGGGGACTTTAATAACCCACTTACATCAATGGATAGATCATGCAGAGAGAAACTTAATAAAGAAACATTGTCCTTATATAACGTATTAGGGCTTCCCTGGTGGCACAGTGGTTGAGAGTCTGCCTGCCGATGCAGGGGACACGGGTTCGTGCCCCGGTCCGGGAAGATCCCACATGTCGCAGAGCAGCTGGGCCTGTGCGTCATGGCCACTGAGCCTGCGCGTCCAGAGCCTGTGCTCCGCAATGGGAGAGGCCACAACAGTGAGAGGCTCACATACCGCAAAAAAAAGTAATAATAATAACATATTAAACAAGATGGACTTAATAGATACCTAAGAACTTGCCATCCAAAAGTAGCAGAATACATAATTTTTTAAGTACTCAAGGAACATTCTCCAAGATAGGTGCACATGGAATGTTCTCACGTGCTAGGCCACAAAAAAGTCTCAGTAAATTTAAGAACACTGAAGTCATAACAAGCATCTTTTCCAACCACAATGGTATGAAACTAGAAATCAATTACACGAAGAAAACTGGAAAAAACACAAACACGTGAAGACTAAACAACATGACACTAAAAAAATATGTCAATGAAGAAATCAAAGAGGAAATCAAAAAATATTTGAGACCTATGGAAATGGAAACATAACTTTCTAAAATCTATAGGACACGGCAAAAGCTGTTTTAAGAGGGATATTCATAATGATACAGGTTCACCTCAAGAAACAAGAAAAATCTCATATAAACAACCTAACATTACACCTAAAGGAACTGGAGAAAAAGAACAAAGCTTAAAGTCAGTAGAAGGAAAGAAAAAATAACTATCAGAGTGGGAATAAATGAAATAGAGACTAAAAAAAAAATAGTAAAAATCAATGAAACTAAGAGCTGTTTTTTTTAAAAGATAAACAAAACTGATAACCCTTTACCCAGACTCATCAAGCAAAAAAGCAAGGGCCCAAATAAATAAAATCATAAATAAAAGAGGAGAAGTTACAAATGACATCATAGAAATACAACGGATCATAAGAGATTACTGCAAACAATTATATGCCAACAAATTAGACAACTAGTAGAAATGGATAAATTCCTAGAAATACACAATTTTTAAAGATTGAATCAGGAAGAAATAGACAATATGAACAGACCAATTACTAGTAATGAAATTGAAACAGTAATCAAAAAACTGCCAGCATGCTAATTTCCAAGACAAGACAGCATCACAGGGGAATTCTGCCAAGGGTTTTTTAAAAAGTTAGTAACTATCCTTCTTAAACCATTCCAAAAACACCGAAGAGAAAGGAATGCTTTCAAACTCATTCTATGAGGCCAGCATTACCCTAATACCAAAACCAGACAAAGACACTACAAAAGAAGAAAATTACAGACTAATATCCCTGGTGAACAGATATGCAAAAATCCTCAACAAAATATCAGCAAGCCAAATTCATTAAAAGGATCATGTATTATGATCAGATGAAATTTACTTTAGGAAAGCAAGGATGGTTCAATATCCATAAATCAACCAATGTGATACACCACATCAACAAAACAAAGGATAAAAATTACATGATCATCTCACTGGATACAGAAAAGGCTTTTAACAAAATTCCTCAGCATTCATGATAACAATTTTCAGCAAAGTGGATATAGAGGGAACATATCTCAACATAATAAAGGCCATTAATGACAAACTCACAGATAACATACACAACAGTGAAAAGCTGAAAGTTTTTCTTCAAAGATCAGGAGCAAGACAAGGATGCCCACTCTCTCCACTTTTATTCAACATAGTATTGGAAGTCCTAGCCACAGCAATCAGAAAAGGAAAAGATATAAAAGGCATCCAGATTAGAAGAGAAGAAGTAAAACTGTCACTATTTGCAGATGACCTGATACTTTATGTTGAAAACCCTAAGGTCTCCACCAAAAACTAATAACTAACAATTGAATTCAGTAAATTTGCAGGAAACAAGTTTAGTATATAGAAATCTGTTGCTTTTCTAAACACTAATAATGAACTATCAAAAAGGGAAAGCAAGAAAACAATCCTTTTTAAATCACATCAAAAAGAATAAAATGCCTTGAAGTAAACTTAACCAAGAAGGTGAAAGACTACCCTGAAAACTATAAAGCATTGATGAAGGAAATTGAAAAATTATACAAATAAAAGGAAAGATATCCCATGTTAACTGATTAGGAAAAGTAATATTGTTAAAATGTCCTATCACGCAAAGCAATCTACAGATTTAATGTGATTCCTATCAAAATACCTGTGGCTTTTTTCACAGAAGTGGAACAAATAATCCTAAAATTTATGTAGAACCACAGAAGACCATGAATTGCCAAAGCAATCTTTAAAAAAAGAACAAAACTAGATTTCTCATGCTCCCTGACTTCAGACTATATTACAAAGCTAGTAATCAAAACAGTATGGTATTGAAACAAAAGCAGATGTGAAGATCAATGGAACAGAATAGAAAGCCCAGAAATAAACCACACACTTATGGTTAATTAATCTACAACAAAGGAGACAAGAATATACATTGGAGAAAAGACAGTCTCTTCAATAAGTGGTGCTGGGAAACCGGAGAGCTACATATAAAAGAATAAAATTAGAACATTATCTCACACCATATACAAAAATAAACTCAAAATGATTAAACACATAAATGTATGACTGGAAATCATAAAAATCCTAGAAGAGGACATAGGCAGAACACTCTTTAAAATAAATTGGAGCAATTATTTTTTGGATCTGTTTCCTAAGATAAATGAAACAAAAGCAAAAATTTTTAAATGGGACGTAGTTAAACTTAAAAGCTTTTGTACAGCAAAGGGAAAACAAAATAAAAAGAAACCTACTGAATGGGAGAAAATATTTGCAAATGATATGACCAATAAGGGGTTAATATCTAAAATACATAAACAGCTCAATATCATAAAACGCAATATCAAAAAAACAAATGACCTGCTTAAAAAATGGGTAGACCTGAACAGACATTTTCCCAAAAGGATACACAGA
This sequence comes from Hyperoodon ampullatus, assembly GCF_949752795.1. NCBI lineage: Eukaryota > Metazoa > Chordata > Mammalia > Artiodactyla > Ziphiidae > Hyperoodon > Hyperoodon ampullatus. The sequence goes on along the minus strand of NC_136917.1, from coordinate 128,843,755 downwards.
TGGCCAACAGGCACGTGAAAAAATGCTCGACATCACTATTTATCAGAGACGTGTAGTGCAGCTACTATGGAAAACATTATGGCTGTTCCTCAAAAAAACTAAAATAGAACTACCATATGATCCAGCACTCCATTCCTGGGTATAATTCGAAGAAATTGAAAACAATAACTTGAAAAGGTATATGCAGCATTCTTTACAAAAGCCAAGAGATGGAAGCAACCTAAGTGTCCATTAACAGATGAATGGGTAAAGAAGATGTGGTATATATACACAATGGAATGTTAGTCATAAAAAGGAATGAAATCTTGCTATTTGTGAAAACACAGATGGACCTAGAGGGTATTATATGGTAAGTGAAGTAGTCAGATGGAAAAAGACAAATACTGTATGATTTCACTTATATACAGAAACTAAAAAACAAAACAAAGTAACAAACATGGCAAAACAGAAATAGACTCATAGATGCAGAGAAAAACAAGTGAAGAGGGAGGGTGGGGGTTGGGCAAAATAGGTGAAGCAGATTAAGAGGTACAAACTACCAGTTATAAAATAAGTAGGTCACAGTTATATAATGTATGGTACAGGGAGTATAGTCAATAAAAGTTTAATAACTCTGTATGGTGCATAAACTATAAAAAATATTAAATCACTGTTGTACACCTGAAACTAATATAATATTGTAAATTAGTTATACTTCAATCTAAAAATTAAATTTAAATTAAATTTTTAAATGCTAATTTAACAATTGATTACAAAACATTTTTACCTTATTTTAGTTTTATGACATCTATATTGATTGTGTGGCTTCAAAGAAAATCTAACTTCTGGGACATCACTGATCCCACAGTCAATTTCTTCACATTTTGCATGGAGTATCCAAATGAACCTGGTTAAACCTCTGATCAATTCAACTGCCTCAAGGAGACTTGGCTAATAGAAGAGGAGGGCAGTCATTAAATTTCTCTAGATTTTTTATTAATACTGATTGATGTCGAAATAAAGATCTTGTCCAAAGACTGTGTTTATTTCCGTTCTGAAACATTATTGACTAATAAAAATGAATGCTTATGTGCTCAGTTTCAGACATTATAACCAATAATATGCATTGCTCTTTTTACATTTGACATCTCCTCCATGGAGTGAATAATCAGTACTGTTCTGAACTCTGTGGAATTATGTTTACCCAAATTTATGAAATAATATAGTGAACAGTATGACTTCTGATTTGTTATTATGTTGTTTGCTCATCTTGATCCCATAAGGACAATGTGAACCTTTAGTCACAACTTGAGTGAGTCCCTTTACTGTGTTTTCTACTTAGTCAAAATAGCATATCCCTGATCTAATTATTTTGAAAACTGTATTTCAGGGAAAACTTCACAGTAAGCTTACAGCTAAGAAGGAAGTCAAAAAAATTACTTTGGTCTTGTCATAAGACCATCTGATTAGGTTATTTTCTCAAAACCATACTCTCAGGAAGGGTGTTTACACCCACTTCAGAGTACGAGTCAACTGAGAATTCTGAATACCTGGCTATGGTCTATATTGTACAAGGTATAGGTAGAGAACACAGAGAAGAATGACTCTGGGATTCTTCACACTAGGAGAGGAGAAGGGTAACTTTTTTTCCCTTTATTTTATACCTCCATCTCAAATCTCCAGAGGAGGGTAGATTCGCAAGGTTCCTGCTTCTATTTTCCCTGCGTCATCTGCAAACTTCTTTACAGTGATAGAGATTGGACCATCCGATCCAAAAAGATGAGACATAGGTCAACTTCATTTGAAGAGAGATTTCCTATGGACTTGCTTTGAATTAATATATGAAAAGGTCCAATCATGTATTTGTAAACTTCTACAAAAATATTAATTATATGCTCCAACCATCAGGGCTTCTGCTGCTTCCAAATCACACATTAAATACTATAACTGTGTATCAACCAAATTAAAATCCTGTCCTAAGCAGAAGAGTCAAGTTTGCATTATCACTCCTTCATGCCATCATCTCGCTTCTTAACAAACCATGTGTCCATCCTTTTTGAACACAACAAATACCATAAACTTATTTAGTACCAACAATACTCAAGACTGGGATGGATGCAACAAAGATAACAAAGATGAACGTAAGATAGACTCTCCCCTCAAGAAACTTTCAGATATACCTTCTCCCAGCTAGTCCCACACATTACATTGCCATTATCTTAGTCTTAACGCTGCTCCCTGTGAAGGAATCATGGCAGTACCTCGTCTAGGGGTCAGGCAGAGGCATAGGTGGTGGACATTTCCAGACATGCCTCCTTTCATAATACCATTTTTGCTCACTGTGTATCCCAGTTCCCTCAGGGCATACATGGCAATAGCCTCCCTGAGTCTCTACCTTCCCTCCAAGACAATGGAAGAGACATCACTCCACTGATACAAGGCCAGTCCCTAAACTTTTTCTCTAGGTTCCATTCACTTCTGCCTACCCAGAGACTTTGCCAAAACTATCAGTTCTTCACTCTCTCTTATGTCTTCAACCTCTCCTTCTAAGCTGACATTTTTGCACAAGCATTTAAACATATACACAGTATTAACCAAAAAAAAAATTCTTCCTTGACTATATAACCTCTAGTGGCCATCTAAAACTTCCCTGTCTATTGGTGAAGGCTTAGAGCTCCAATAACCCCCTCATGTAGTTAAACTCCAAGGATACCTCTGACTGTCCGAAGACTGTCTGTACCGGTACGTAGAAGCATTTAGACCATCTGTTCTCCTTCCCCAGTACCAACAACAGTGCCTCACACATGGAAGATGTTTGAAAAAGTCTGTTGAAATGAATTCACACAACTGAAGCTATGATGCAAGGAATGGGTAGTCCATGAGAATAATGGACTTGATGCTCTACCTGACTCAGTAAATCCCACATCCTCATAGTAACTAGTAGTATGTCACAGATTCAGCATACCATAGAAGTTCACAGTAGTTATTAATTGATGATTTTTGTAGATTACAGCCATGTATTTATTTTTATAAGATGGAAACTTAGTTTTTTGAAATATAAGTGATGTGGTATAGTAGTTGCTTTAAAAGTAAAAAAATCTGTGTTGGTGCTTAGAAAATATAAAGCACATTTGTAAAAATTCTGTGATCTATAACTGGCCATCAAGTACATTTTAATGTTTTAATGGCTAAGACTATATAATTTAGATTAGCCATATGCAGAACAAAGACATCCTCAATTTACTTGGCCCTGTAGAATTTCATGAAACACAATCAGCATCTCTCAGAAAATATGTTGTTTCAGATCTGGAGGTCACGACACTATGCTGAGTATGATGAACCAGAGAACACAATTACTGACTCTAGTAGATGGAGTGCACTGAAGAAAAAAAATGATTAATTCCATAAGCTTATCCTTGATGTTGCCCCAAAACACTTTCCTTTGATGGAGACAAAAATCTCACTAGGCTGCAAAGAAACTCACATCTGTCATCAGTTTGCTCGTTAAAATCCTACTGAAATAACATAGAATGTCATAGTGGATTAGAAACAGTAAGAAATACAACATAGCTATCACTTTCTTAATCCATATTTGAGACTGATAAAGGTATTATATATATGTGTGTGTGTATACATATATATTTGTATATATGGATTTATAATTAGAGGAAGGAAGGAAGGAAAGAAGGGAGGGAGGGAGGAAGGGAGGGAGGGAACTTGGTAGGCAACATGGGAATGGTTAGGAATCAATGCCTTATTCAGAATCACCACCAGTGTAAGAATCGCCACCATGCTCCCTCCTCACCAAGAGGCAGTCTCTGAGTAAATTGGACATAGAAGCATCCTCAATGGTGTCACTTATGAATGAAGGATTACATTTAATTATAATTGACTATGTAAAAATGTGATTGGAGATACAAAAAAATGATAATGATTAAAAGTTAATATTTTTGAGCACTTACTATGTACTTGATACAGAACAAAGAACTTCATATTTACCTCTTATGTAATTCACAATAAAACCCTATGACATAAATATTATCTCTTTTTCTCAGTGAGGAGCCTGAGCTTATACAACTTAAATAAAATCTACCCAAATCAAAGAACCAGATCATTGGAATTCAAATTCCTGGCAAAATACTCCTTGTGTATTTTGTCTTCATATTTCCAGATCTTAGGGTCTTTAATCACTTACGATCTGGAAACATGGACAACAGATTCACATAATTCCATTATATTAAAGTATCAACATCTCTATGGTACTCAGTACTTTTATAAAGGGAAATGTTTCTTCTGATATGAAATAAGTGAATTATTGATCAGTTTACTGACAAAGTGATGTTAATGGCAGAGAGGGGAATAGCCCAAATATCTCTGTGCTTATCTCTACAATCACAATTTAGTAAAGAAGATTTAAACTTGGAGGTTATTTTTTGTAGTGAATATCATATTTATGAATAAAAGACAAAACTAATATAGGATAACACCTGTCATAATTCTTGGTCTATCTTTAACACATCTCCAGAATAGGTCTTCTTCACACCACAGTCCCTGGCCTAGGTGTCAATGCAGGCCTCTAAAAGGACAAGTGATGGGTTATAGGTGGAGCTTGAAGAATTACACATAACCCATAGTCTCTCTTAAGGCTGCAGCAGCCATAAGCATCAGTGTCCAACCCACTTGGTGTTGTACACATAAACTTTTGCCCATAGACAAAAAGGTTGAGACTGAGAGTTCTACAGGCACAGAGGTAGCATATAAAAATTCTACACGTTTAATTCTGAGCTTCTAAAAGATGTTAATGAGGGAAATCTCCTCATGCCTAGTGCCACTCCCAAATATCACACAATGCCATCAGCACAATATAATCCTTTGGAAGTCTCCCAACTTTTTCTAAAGTCACTCATAAAGGAATTTGACCAACGTATTGTTCTCAGTAGAGAGAAGCAAGGAAAACATATTTAAATTCTGTCAGTTTTATAAATACCTAATAGTGCAGAAACTAGTAGATTATCTATAATTGGGTTAATGAGATATTTCTTTATGAGAAAAGTTGTTTGCTGTTGCTAAATGAAAGAAAATCAAGAACCTTAAAGATATAAAAAATTAGAACAGGAAAAAATTAAATTCTTATACTTCAGAAATTGCAAACTCAGTGACAACAGGAAATGACATCTGGAATGCAAAAATATCTTCCTATATTACACGTGACTGAACAGCAGTTTGTATCTATCATGTCAATGAGCATAGCAACCTACACAGAATGGTTAAAGCAAGCAGTATTTTTGTTAATCCCTTTGCAACCCAATCAAAATATGTGAAACTGAGAGCCCTGAATAAACATCTAACTTTCTACAAGTGTGAACCAATGTTGTCCATATTTTTAAGAGTTTTTCCACAAAATTATTGTAGTTTCAGTAAAAAAATAATTTAACATTACTCAAAATTGCATAGTCCTAACAAAACAATATTTCCTTCCAACCCTTACCCGTATTCATAAATAATTTTGAATAATTATAATTTAGCAGTGATATAATTTTAAATTAACCTTAATATTATGTTTTGTTTTAGTATTGAATTATTTAAGAGTAACTGTTATGGGGGAAATCAGTAGAGATAGCAGAGTAACAGGATGTGGAACTCACCTGTCACATGTCAAAAATACATCTACATGTGGAAAAAGTGTCAATGAAAACTAACTGGAATCTGACAGAAAGACTCCTATAAAATCAAGGCTGTAAGAAAGATTCACATGTAATTGAGTAGGAAGGAAAGAAAAGCAATCAGGTTGGGACCTGTGCCCCTGAATGGGGACTCAGAGAAAAAGGGAGAATACATGGCTGGAGACCCACGCTGTGGAGTAAGCAGTGAGAGCCACAGATTGGGTGCCCCAGTCTTGGGGTTCTACACAGGAGAGATGAACCCCCTTGGCTGGCTGGAGTTCTGCTGGGACTAGCATGAGGGCTATGGAAGCCTGGACTCTGCTCATGAGGAGTGTATGTGTGCTGGTTTGCCCCCAAGGCAGGGCAGAGAGGGCCAAGAGAGGATTTCTCTAGCAGCTGCCAGGTTTCCTGTGCCTCATCATGTACCGTGACCTGAGCCAAACAGATGCTCCAGTCCTGCTCACTCCATGTCACAGCATAGCACTGGACCGAGGGTGGCCACAACCAGGGGGAACATTTGGCCATGGGAAGCAGAGGTGACCACATTCTGGGGTGAAGCCTGAGTGGGGCAGCTGCTGCTATTGTTGGTGGTAACTCAGACAGTACATCACAAGCAACACATCAAAAGCAGCCCACGACTCTGATGGCAAATGCTCCAATACAGCTCATGCCCATTATACACCAAGAGTCAATGTGAACACTGCCTGTCCTGTGCTGTGGCTCCACAAAAGGGTGAGGGAGGTGAAGTCTGGGGGCAGTGATAAGCTCAGAGGGACAAAGGGGACTTGCACCCAAGGCTGTGTCTGAGCAGAGTGAGGTAAACAACTGTGGGTAACTACACAGGCAGCTCAGACCTCTGCCTATAACCAGTACAAGTGGAGAGCCTGCATAACCCCCTCTCCACCTGCTTCAACACTCCCCACAAGGGTCCTGGTGCTGGGAGAGGGGGAAATACACACTTAAAGGGAACAGAACCAGCTTAGGCCTGACCCACAGGGCTTCTGCTCCAGCAACTTGGGATCAGACCCCTGTCACCAATAAGGTGGTGACAGCCACTGAGTAGAGGGATAGTCCCACCTCACACCTGGCCTTGCTCTAGCCCCTCCATCTCCAGCTCCACCCCCAACCAAGGTGATGGCAGCCAGCACACCCTGAGGAAAGATGTGAATTGCATCCATGTCAAATCCAACTCTCCCATAAAAGGCATTGGGCACATGCAGTCTCTATAGCTATGCTCCCATATAAGAACACACCCTTAAGACTGCAACAGGTAACTGTGTCACCTAATTTCTTAGAGCCAGAAAAAGTTAAGCAAACTGAAAAGGCAGAGGAACTGCTCTCAACTGAAAGAACAAAAGAAAAACGCTGAAAAAATAAATAATGAAAGAGAAATAGACAATTTACCAGATAAAGAATTCAAAGCATTGGTAATAAAAACAATAACTGAATTGGGGAAAATAATGGATGAAAAAAAGTGAAAATTTTAACAAGGAAGTAGAAAATATAAAAAGGACTCAATCAGAAATGAAGAATTCATTATCTGAAATTAAAAACATACTAGAAGGAATGAACAGCAAACTAAGTGAAATAGAAGAACACATAAGTGCTCTGGAAGATAGAATAAAGGAAATCACCCAATCAGAACAGCAAAAAGAAAATTTTTTTAAACTGAAAGCTATTTAAGAGATCTATGCGATAACAATAAGCATACCAATATTCACATTATAGGGGTCCCAGAAAGAGAAGAGAGAGAGAAGGGTACTGAAAATGTATTTGAGGAAATTATGGCTGCAAACTTCTGAAACCTAAAAAAGGAAACAGATATCATCCAGGTATAGTAAGCAGAGAGGGTGCTAACAAGATGAGCTCACACAAACCAAGACATACCAAAATAAAGTGGCAAAAGTTAAAGAGAGAACTCTAAAGGTAGCAAGAGAAAAACAAACAATCATATAAAGGAATCCCCATAAGGCTATCGGCTAATTTTTCTGTAGAAACTTTGCAGGCCAGAAAAGAGTGGCACAATATATTCAACGTGCTGAAAAGGAAAAACCTGCAACCTAGAACACTCTTCCCAGTAAGACTATCATTTAATATTGAAGAAGAGAGAAAGACCTTGTCGGTCAAACAAAAACTCAAAGAATTCATCAATACTAAACCTGCCCTAAAAGAAATGTTAAAGTGGAAAATCTAAGTGGAAAAGAAGAATCTATAGGAAAGGGAAGAGCCCAATAAAAAATACAAATATAATGATTAATGATTGAGGATCAACCACTTAAATAACCCAATATGCAGATTAAAAAACAAAAAATTGTAAAAGCAGATATAACTACAATAAACAGCACATAAACAAGAAGATGTAAAATATGACATCAAAAATAAAATACGGGGGAGGGGAGTAAAAATGTACATCTTTTAGAATGTGTTTGAACTTAAATGACTACCAGTTTAAAATAAGTAGATACAATTCCAGGTCAACATATATGAACCCCTTGGTAACAACAAATCAAAAACTTACAATACATATACAAAAGCTAAAAAGAAAGGAACACAAGCATACTACTAAAGAAAATTATCAAACCACAATGAAATAAACAAAAAGAAAAAATAAACAGAGAAGAACTAGAAAAACAATAGGAAAACAAATAATAAAATGGAAATAAGTACATACCTATCAATAATTACTAAAGGTGTCAATGGACTAAACACTCCAATCAAAAGACACAGGGTATCTGATTGGATACAGGTAACAAGACCCTTCTATATGCTGCCTATAAGAGACTCATTTCAGGGCAAAAACACACAGACTGAAAGTGAGGGGATAGAAATAGATATTTCATGTAAACAGAAATTACAAGAAAGTGGGGATAGCAATACTCATATCAGACAAAATAGACTTTAAAACAAACTGTATAACAAAAGCAAAAGAAGGGCATTATTATATGGGATCAGTAGAAGAAGAGAATATTACATTCATTAACATATATGTACCCAGGGACATACCTGGTGGTCCAGTGGTTAAGACCTCACCTTCCAATGCAGGGAGTAAGGGAGTAAGGGTTCGATCCCTGGTCAGGGAACTAAGATCCCACATGCCTTGTGGCCAAAAAGCCAAAACATAAAACAGAAGCAATATTGTAACAAATTCAATAAAGACTTTAAAAAAATACATTAAAAAAAAGAATATGTGCACCCAATATGGGAGCACCTAAATATATAAAGCAGACACTAACAGACATAAAGGGAAACACTGACAATAATACAATAAAAGCAGGAGACTTTAACACCAACTTACATCACTAACAGATCATCCAGACATAAAATCAATAAGGCAACAGTGGCCTTAAATGATGATGGACGAGTTAGACTTAATAGAGATATACAGGACATTACATCCCAAAACAGCAGAATACACATTCTTTTCAAGTGCACATGGAACGTTCTCCAGAATAGATCACATGCTGGGCCATAAAACAAGTCTCAACAAGTTCAAGAGGATAGAAATTAAATAGGGCATTTTTTTCCGACCACAACCATATGAAACTAGAAATCAATTACAGAAAGAAAAATGGGAAAAGAACAAACAAATGGAGACTAAACAACATATTACTAAAAAACCAGTGGGTCAATGAAAAAATCAAAGAGAAAATCAGCAAATACCTCAAGACAAATGAAAATGGAAACAAAACTCTCCAAACTCTGTGTGATGCAGCAAAAGCAGCTTTCAGAGGGAAGTTTACAGTGATACAGGTCTTCCTCAAGAAACAAGAAAAATCTCAAATATACAACCTAACCTACCACCTAAAGGAATTAGGAAAAGAAGAACAAACAAAGCCCAAATTCAACAGAAGGAAGAAAATAATAAAGATCAGAGAGGAAATATAGAGAGAGTAAAAAAACAAAACAAACAAACAAAAAACCAAAAGATCAATGAAACCAAGATGTGTTTTTTTAAAAAAATAAACAAAATTATTAAACTTTAGCCAGGTTCACCACATGAGATGTGAGAGAGGACCCAAGTAAACACAATAAGAAATGAAAGAGGAAAAATAATAACTGATACCACAGAGATCCAAAAAAATCACAAGATAATACTATGAACAGTTATATACCCACAAGTTGGACAATCTAGAAGAAATGGACAAATTTCTAGAAAGATACAACCTGCCAAGAGTGAATCAAGAAGAAACAGACAATTTGAACAAACTAATCACAGGTAGTGAAGTTGAATTTGTAATTTAAAAAGCTTCCAGGACTGGAGAGCTTCAAAGGTGAATTCTACCAAACATATAAAGAAAAGCTAATATATATCCTTCCCAAACTATTTTTTAAAAAATTGAAGCAGATGAAACACTCTTAAATTCATTCTATGAGACGACCATTATTACCCTGATACCAAAACCAGACAAAGACACTATAAAAAAAGAAAATTACAGGCCAATATCTTTGATGAATATAGATATAAAAATCCTTAACAAAATATTAGCAAACTGAACCCAACAATATATAAAAAGAATCATGTACTATGATCTAGTGGGATTTATGCCCAGGATGCAAGGATGGTCCAATATTTGCAAATCAATCAGTGTAATATGCCACATTAACAAAGGAAAGATGAAAAGTCACATGATCAACTCAACAGATACAGAAAAAGCATTTGACAAAATTCCAACATCCATTCATGATAAAAATTCTCATCAAAGTTTATATAGAGAGAACTATATCTCAACATAACAAAGGCCATTTTTGACAAACCCATTTTTGTGTATGATTTTATGTCTAATATCATGCACAACAGTGAAAAGCTGAAAGCCTTTCCTCTAAATCCAGGAACAAGACAAAGATGCCCACTCTAGCCATTTCTATTTAACATAGTATTGGAAGTCCTAGTCACAGTAATCAGACAAGAAAAAGAAATAAAAAGCATCTAAATTGAAAGGAAAAAGTAAAACAGACTATTTGCAGATGACATGATAATTTATGTAGAAAACTCTAGTCTTAACCTAAAAACTATTACAACTGATAATGAATTCAGTAAAGTTGCAGGATACAAGATTAACATACAGAAATCTGTTGCATCTCTATACACTAATAATGAACTATCAGACAAAGAAAGTAAAAAAAAAATCCTGATTTAAATTGCATCAAAATGAATAAATATCTAGGAATAAGCTTAACCAAGAAGGTGAAAGACCTATACTCTGAAAACTATAAAACACTAATGAAGGAAACTGAATATGATACAAGGAAATGGAAAGATATCCTGTGTTCACAGCTTAGGAAAAGTAAAATTGTTAAAATGTCCATACTACCCACAGCAATCTACAGATTTAATATGATAGCTATCAAAATACCTGTGACATTTTTTCACAGAAGTGGATCAAATAATCCTAAAATTTATATGGAACCACAAAAGACTCTGAATTGCCAAAGCAACCTTGAGAAAAAAGAACCATGCTGGAAGTATCACCCTCCCTGGTTTCCAACTATACTGCAAAGCCACAGTACTCAAAACAGTATGGTACGTCCACAAATACAGACACATAGATCAATGGAACAGAACAGAGAATCCAGAAATAATCGCATGCACCTATGATCAATTTACCTATGACATAGGAGGCAAGAACATACAATGGAAAAAAGACAGTCTCTTCAATAAGTGGTGTTGGGAAAATTGGACAGCTACGTGTAAAACGAGAATAGAATGTTCCCTCACATCATATACAAAAATAAACTCAAAATGGATTAAAGACCTAAATGTAAGACTAGAAACCATAAAACTTCTAGAAGAGAACACAGGCAGAACACTCTTTGACATAAATTGTAACAACATTGTTTATGGACCTGTCTCCTAAGGCAAAAGAAATAAAAGCAAAAATAAACAAATGGGACCTAATTAAACTTAAAAGCTTTTGCACAGAAAAAAAAATCAACAATATGAAAAGGCAAATTATTGAATGGGAGAAAGTACTTGCAAATGATATAACAGACAAGGGGTTAATATCCAAAATATAGAAACAGCTCATACAATTCAATAACAAAAAACTCACAATCAAAAAACAGGCAGAAGACCTGTATAGATATTTTTCCAAAGAAGACATATAGGTGGCTAACAGGCATATGAAAAGGTGCTCAATGATGCTAATTATTGGAAATATGCAAATCAAAACAACAATGAGAATCATTTCACACCAGTCAGAATGGCTATCTTCAAAAAGTCTGCAATTAACAAATGTTGGTGAGGATGTAGAGAAAAGGGAGCCCTTGTATACTGTTGGTGGGAATATAAATTGATGCAGTCACTGTGGATGTTCCTCAAAAAACTAAAAATAGAATGACCATATGATCCATCGATTCCAATCCTGGGTATATATCTGGAAAAAATGAAAAGACTAATTCAAAAATATACATGCACCCCCAATGTTCATAATAGCATTATTTACAATAACCAAGATATGGAAACAACCAAAGTGTCCATCAACAGACAAACATATAAAGAAGATGTCACACACACACACACACACACACACACACACACACACACACACACAATGGAATACTACTCAGCCATAAAAAGAATGAAATTCTGCCATTTGCAGCAATGTGGATGTAGGTAGAGAATATTATGCTTAGTGAAATGTCAGACACAGAAAGACAAATACTATATGATAATACTTATATGTGGAATCTATAAATAAAACAAACAAATGTATATAGCAAAACAGATTTACAGATACAGAAAACAAGGTAGTGGTTACCAGTGGCAAAAGGGAAGAGGGGAGGGGCAAGATAGGGGTATGGAGTTAAAAATACAAACTACTATGTATAAAAAACAGATAAGTAACAAGGATATATGGTCCAGCACAGGGAATTATAGCCATTATTTTGTGATAACCTTTAATGGAGCATAATCTATAAAAATAGAATTATATTTTTATAGAATATGATATGAATATGTTATACAAAAAAAGAAAAAACAAAAACCTTTGCACATGTCACTACATTAAAACAGAATTAAATTTCAAAAAGAGTAACTGTTACAGACGGAGTATTTGTGTCCTTCCAAAATTCATGTTGAAGCTCTAACATCCAATGTGATGTTATTTGGAGGTGGAGCCTTTGGGAGATAATTAGGTTTAGAGGAGGTCAGGAGAGGGTGCTCTCATGATGGGATTAGTGTCCTTATAAAAAGAAGAATCCAAGCTCCCTCTCTCTCTGCCATGTAAGGACACAGGGAGAAGGCAGAACCCAAGAAGAAAGCTTTCACCAGATCCTGACCATGGTGGCACCTTAATCTCGGACTTTAGGTCTCAGGAACTGTGAAAAAGAAATTTCTGTTTTTAAACCACCTCATCTACGGCATTTTGTTATGGCATCCTAAGCTGACTAATATAGTAACTAACATTTTTTTCCCAAATGAAGGAATGATCCTTATAAGAATGGCAATTCTTATAAAACCAATTGATTGGATTTTCTTTTTTCCCTCAACTTTTAAGAGTTATCAATCCATTTTCTTCTACAAGTCCTACTAGCTCATCTTTCTCTTTTAGTATTTTTAGAGACTGGATATATTCTGGATTACTACTTACTTGCAAAGCACGCACCCAACACATTCTCTTTAAATTCAGTCCTTCACATTTTTCACTTCCCGATCTTTACCTTACCATCTCAAAAACAACAATGTCAACATTTTATAAATCAGTCTTTATTCAACTATAAACTGAAAATATGGAGTTATTATTGTCACTATATTCCTTTTTCAAAAGATTAAATTAATTATAATAAAATATGAATGAAATATCTTACCTCATTACCCAGGAACAAGATTTATATTAGTCCCAATGAGATTCTGATCCCACAACCCATGCTCCATCATCAATCATTACCTTGCTCCCTGCCATCTTGAATATTTCCCTATTCACTTCTCTGGCTCCTTCCCTCTTCTTCCTAGATGTGAAGAGAGGACCTCATGCCCATAAAAATATTCCTTCACTGATTACTCTTGCAGTTATCAACCCTCTTTCTCTCCCTTTTGCTACCAAACTCACAGAAGGAAAAACACAGAGAGATACTAGTCAACCTTTGATGACTTTCTTTTTCCCTTATTCACTTCAATCCCCCAACCTGAATTGCGCTCACACCACCCTGCTGAAAATCTCTCACAAAGATGACCATGAACTCCAAATTGCCACATAATTGATCAACTCTCAATTTACATGTTATTTGATCTTTCTATTTCTTGTGGCAATTTAACCACATTCTCTTGAAAGCCACTAATTTCTTTGCTTCAAGGTCACTGGATAGCTGTCAAGTTTCCTACCAGCTCTGCTGACTGCCTCTTCCCTATTTCCTAAATGTGGACATAAAACAAACAAGATTTTGTCATCAATCCTCATATCTTTTCTTGCTTTAAACCATCTTATCCTGAACTAATCACTGCAACAGACTCAATCAATCCACATCCCTAGGAGACTTCTCTGGTGACCTACGGTTCCTTCAGACTTTGTTAAGGTTGAAGTTTACTTATGCTCCTGGTCACATGGTCAGCCCTTGTTTCAGTTCCTCCACCTCCACCCTTGAAAATTTGGTGAGGTTCTTCCAGGGAGTTTTATGCATTTACTTCCCGTGAAGGTTTTTCCATTTGTGCTTGGGATTCCAAGCTGATGGTTGCTTTCCTCAGCCTGGTCCTCCCTGTACTATATATGGTGCATAGACCTCACTCTTTTGACCTCTACAGGAAATCTTTCCCATTTTTCAGGGTGGATACGGGTTGTGTGCTTGTGTTTGTGTGTATGTGTGTGCGTGTGTATGTTCAGTGAGCATTTGGAAGGGAGAGAGCAAAATATGTGGGCTCAAATAGTCATTCTGAATTGAAACTCCACCTCTTACTTTCCCACCACCCTACTTTTACCTGACATTTGTATTAATTCCACAGCCACTAAATCAGTGTTTCTCAAACCACCTGCATCATACTCTTCCAGTGCGGTGTTTATTAAACTGCATTTTCCTGCATTTTAAACCCATTTCTACTCAAACAAATTCTCAGGGGTTGGGGTCCCATTGTGAAGCAATCCCAGGATATTATAACAAGCTTCTCCAAGAGATTCTGACATACACTAAAGATGGAGAACCGCAGCACCAGACAAGAGGGGAGAGCACTGAAGGTCTGTACATGCCTTAATGTTCAGAAAGTTCCAGCACATGACCAGCTGGTTCTTCCTAAAACATGAGCTGAACCTCACATCAGCCCTTCAATGCAAACATTTTTCACTGCTACCAGCAGCAAAATAAAGCCCCCTATCTCATCAGTTTGTCATTTAAAGTGTTCTACAATCTGACTCTCAATCTACCATTCCAGCCTTATCATCAGTTACTTGGTGACACAAACCTTATGTTCACGTTTTATCTGTGATTTAGAAGCACTGGTTAACATTCATAAGAAAATACTACGGACAGCATTCACATAATAGTTTCCAATTTGGCTGAACACCAAAAATGTTCTGTAAGATTCAAGAATTCACAAAAAAGCAATGAGTAAGTAAATGTAAACAAAATGCTCTTAGAAGGATGTTTTGTAACCAAAGCCTGAATATCTTTCTACTGGGGAATGTACTTGCTTAAGTGAGATTCAAATAAAGAATTAAAATAATCCTTACAGGTTTTTGCCCTGCTGGACTGTTTGAAGTTTGTAATTAGGATGTCCTCTGGGTCTAGATTATCTGAATTCAAATCCCAGCTTCTTCACTGACCTCGAACAATTTACTTAATCTATTTGTATCAGTTTCTTCGCTTGTAATGTGGGCAAAATAGGAGGATTTACCTCATTAGGTTGTTTGGGGGAATTAATGAGTTAATATAGATAAAGCACACAGGACCTTACCTAACACATATAAATATATGTGATATAATCATACAAATACACAGACACATGCAAAAGTATCAATGAGTAGGAGAAATACTAAACAATTTTATATTTAAGAAGTTTGAAATACTTCGGGTAACTTCAGATATAAATCAAAATCTGGACTTGGGAAAAGTTTAGTCTTTGGACATATACAGAGAGATTTGGATGTTATCAATATGTAAATGGGACTCAAAGCCACAGATTTAGATGATCTCACCCTGAGAAAAGATGTAAAGAAAGAGAATAGGAGAAACTTTGAGACAGAACCTAAAAATAGGACCTTTAGGCAGACTCAAAGTTTAGTGGCTACCTTGTATACTGGACTTGGCATTTAATTAATTATGACAAGCCTTATTTCTGGGTATAAAAGAATAATATATAAGCCCAGAAACTCTTCGGTTTTCTTAGAGAAAATAACATTGTTATGTATCCCAGTGGTGATACATAGCATAGAGCCATTAAAATTATTTACTCTCACTTGTTAACTGCTTGTCAAAATTGTTCCCTAGTATGTCCATCTCATTAGAACAAATTCATGTTTTCAAAACAAGCATTAAAACAGAACTGATGGTACTTAATGGGGAGCATTAATGTACTAACAGGAGAGGTGATGTGTCTGAGTAACTCCAGGTAGGAGTTAATGTCTATAAATTTCAGATACCTATGGAGGACATTAGCCCTGGGCTCTCAAAGTGAGGTGGCCCATTTGCCAGGAGGGCAGGGCCCAGAAACCAGGTCTGCTGTACAAAGGGTCTAGCAATGCAAGAACTGCTCCTCAGAACGAAAAGAAGGTGTGGACAATGGGTGACCTGTAGCACCAGACTCGTGAGCTACTAAAGGGTGTTGCTCTCTCAAGTCACTCTTCTGCTAATAAGATGCATTTAAAGGCCCTGGAAAGGCAGGAAAGTGCTTGACAAATGTTAGTTTGAAAGAAAGTATTTTCAACTCACAGCAACATCTCAGTGTCAAAGTGTCACTTGATGTTCAGTGACCATGGAAAAGAAGGAATGGGCATTAGACACATGAGATTGTCCATATTTTTCTTAGATAAACATATCAAATGGCAGGGGGAAAATGGATTTCCAGTCCCATGTGACATTTCTGATTTTTCTCTGAAGCCACTCCATCAGCATTTGAATTTTACCACAAAAGAAAATTTGGCTAAGGAAAAGTTCTGAAACATTCCAAATAAATTAACTAATGTGCCCACAACAACGTAACAGCCCATTGTTCCCTTTCACCTTAATAACTAAAAGATAAAACTAAAACATTATTGTTTAATATCCCAAAGCAAATCATCAGATTCTCTAA
The DNA here is from genome assembly GCF_949752795.1 of Hyperoodon ampullatus. Taxonomy (NCBI): domain Eukaryota; kingdom Metazoa; phylum Chordata; class Mammalia; order Artiodactyla; family Ziphiidae; genus Hyperoodon; species Hyperoodon ampullatus. Next base: position 128,826,898 of record NC_136917.1, on the reverse strand, counting down.
TTCCCATAATGATGCAATATGCTTATCAAAATTTTCAGCATCGCACTGAACCATATAATGAGATTATTGGGTCTGATTGGCCCCAATATCTTCTTTAAAACATTCTAATGGATGTAATATTTTAATTCTGTGATATAGATAAACTGGTATATGGGTTTTTTCAACTATTTGTGATTGTTTTAATATAATGCTTCCCCCCAACCTCAACTTTCTAAGCACTCAGGGCTTTCTGAGATTATTCCTTAAAATCTTTAAACCCTCACAGCTGTCCAGAAATCTTACTGTATTTTCTTAGTTCATTCATTCTCCTACCCAAAGATGATTATTTCACACTCTCTTTCAGCTTTCAACAGTTTCCTGCCTATTCTCATGTTCAGTTGACAGTTTGATTACTATTTCACTGAAAAAAATTAGAGCAAAATAGAAAATAATTTCCTCTGTTTCCTCCATCACATTTACCAAACCCTCCACTTATATATCAAATCCCCTCCCCTTTTACCTGCTCAAGAATATTTCTCCAGTCATTACCCTCTTTCATGCATCACTAATTCACTTCTATGAATTATTCCAATCAACATAAAATCCCATTTAGGTTTCAACTACCAGCTGTCTCAATTCTTTGTCTTCTTTAGAGCAAAACTCCTCAGAAGAGTTGTCCAGACTCATGATCTTCACTTCCTCTCTTTCCACCTGTTTTTGAATCCATTCCCACCATGCTTTCATCTTCAGCACTCCACTGAAACAGCTCTTGTCAAGGTCACCCAAGACCTCCTCAATGTTAAATACATGAGTCAATGCCCAGTTGTCACTCAAGTAATAAGCAACACTCAGCAATTAATCCCTTCTTCCTTTTTGAAACACTGTCTTCACTTGACTTCCAAAACTTCCCTCATTCTAAGTTGTCTTCCTGCCTTGCCAGCTGCTTCTTCTCAATATCCTTTCCTGTATCCTTCGCAGGTCCCCAACCTCAGTACATCGAATTGGTTTCTCTTGTTCTTCTCCAGCAGCTCCTTAACTTTAAAATCATCAGAACTCAAATTACATTTGTAAACCAGACCTGAACTCCAGACTCATGTAACCAACTGTCTACCCAACTATTCCACTAATATGCCTGAATGCATATACCAAATTAAAAATGGAAATCCTGATCTCCCCCTTTTCGTCTCAGTAAATAAAAACTCTATATAGTTTCTCAGTTCAGGATTCATATAGTCATCCGTGACTTCTTTCTTTCAGGCAACTGACATCAATCCATCAGCAAATCTTGTCAACTCTACTATTAAAATATATCTAGATCTTGTCTGTCTGTCTTGTTAAAAACACAACTATCACCCTGGTCCAAGCCATTATTATCCTCCACCTGGAATAATGCATTTTTCTTCTGTACAGATACTATTGGTACTCTGTCCAGATCTCCTTTACTGGGCAGGTGCACTCATCTTCCAGATGTTATGAGTATTGATTGCTAAACAGCTCATAGCTGCATCTCTAGAGAATTGTCTTTGGAAGCCCAGTGATCTACTGATACAGGGATACAAAGCTGGCCTCTTATCTCAAAGTGGAATATTTTGTGGTGCCATTCATATTCCAGAGATCCCCCTCCAGATTAGATTGCCTTCTAGTTTGGCTTAGGTGAAGGCTGGGTTTAAATGAAGATAAATTTTTGCTTAATTTCTCCCCATGCCTCATACTGCTGCCCTTGCTTCTTAGTAGGTTTCTCCTAAGAGTACTCTCATAGTCAATCACTTCCTTGATAATACCCATCTCAATCTCTGCTTCTGTGGAACCTAATCTAAGATATGTTCTAACTGGTCTTTGAATTTTCACTGCTATTTTCTATTCTCAACACAGTGCACCATGTGATCCCAATAAATCTTACAGGGAGATTGTGTCATTCTGAATGATACTTTCCAATGGTCTTCCATCGCACTCATAGTTAAAGCGAAATCTTCTGCAATGACTATTCAGTCCTACATGATCTCTCTGATCTGCTCTCTGAATAACTCTTTATATATACATACATATGTATATATATAAAACATACAAATACATATGTATGTAAATATATATATAATTGTATATACATATATATATACACATACAATTAGATAGATATAGAGTTGCATCTATATCTACATCTGTATCTGCATTCATCTGGTTTCTTACCTATCTTTGAGAATTTAAACTCCTTGAGAGCAGAAACTATCTACCCACACTGATACATTTCCACTACCTAGAAGAATTTTTGGCACATAGTGGAAATCAAAATGTTTGTTGAATTAGTGAATCATCTAGTTTACCCTCTTTGGTGCTGTCCTTATCCTGGCTTCCCTGTCAATGTCCAAATGTAAAACAAAATTTTATTTATGGCAAAGATAAGTGCTGAGAATTGAATGTTAAAGACCATCCAAATAAGAAAATAAGGGCTGTGCTTTTTTTTGGTTGCTATTTTGAGCTAAAATTCTCCCTTAATATCTCAAAGATCCTAGCCTGAGAGAAGCAACAGTTTGAGAAAGGGAAATAATTGGAGACATGTTTCTTTTGTGTTAAGTAGGCCTTTGGTTATGATTTTCCATTCATTAGCTTCAAAAGATTAGGTGTCCAAGTTAATAAAGCATCAAGCATATCTTAAATTGTAATACATCGTCAACATTTGACTCAAATAGTGAATTGCATCTGTCTGATCATATAGACACCCTGGGGTTTGCCACAAAAAATTTATAACTTACTGTCCCAAATTTAACTATCTTCAAAAAATAAAACCAAATTTAAGCCTGAGGTCAGTAATACAAGTCACAGATGCCAAAACAATACCCTAAATGCCAAATAGAAAAGATTTTACTTCTATTCTATCATACTTTTCTTATCTTTAACAGTGAACACTAAAAATTACATAGAATTTTTATTATATAAATAGTTAACATGTATTTACTACTCCTACCAAATCCCTACTCCTTTAGAAACAGATGGATAAAGAAGTGAAATAGGAATAAATTAACTTGATATCTTCAAGACAGTGTCAATCTATCAGTAAAAACTGTGCTTCAAAAGAGCAACCTTATGTGTCTGAAACAAAATGGCACTCTTGCAATTTTGATTAGGAATCAAAGTGGGTGGGCCAATAATGCCATTTTGTGAAGGATGTAATCAACTGAATATACTTAAATGCTAACCACTAACATCTAATTTAATTAAATAACTATTTATTGTGGACTCACTCTGTACTAGATGATAGACTGGGGTTGGGATTCAAAAAGGAGGAGCTGTTGGAAATAAAAATGTTTGTTGGCTACACACATTGTTCTACATACTGCTAATGTAATGATGAGCACACAGATACTTTTCAGTAAATAAGAGAGATATTGACCATTTAATCATATACAAATGATTAGAATATCTAAGCACAGTGAAAGAAATATATAGGGCTAACCATAAACAAGACAAAAAGACAACCCTCACAATGGGAGAAAATATTTGCAAATGAATCAATGGACAAAGGATTAATCTCCAAAATATATAAACAGCTCAAGCAGCTCAATATTAAAGAAACAAACAACCCAATCCAAAAATGGGCAGACAACCTAAGTAGACATTTCTCCAAAGAAGACATACAGATGGTCAAGAAGCACATGAAAAGCTGCTCAACATCACTAATTATTAGCAAAATGCAAATCAAAACTACAATGAGGTATCACCTCACACCAGTTAGAATGGGCATCATTAGAAAATCTACAAATAACAAATGCTGGAGAGGGTGTGGAGAAAAGGGAACCCTCTTGCACTGTTGGTGGGAATGTAAATTGATACAGCCACTATGGAGAACACTATGGAGGTGCCTTAAAAAACTAAAAATAGAATTACCATATGATCCAGCAATCCCACTACTGGGCATATACCCTGAGAAAACCATAATTCAAAAAGACACATGCACCCCAATGTTCACTGCAGCACTATTTACAATAGACAGGTCCTGGAAGCAACCTAAATGCCCATCGACAGACGAATGGATAAAGAAGATGTGGTACATATATACAATGGAATATTACTCAGCCATAAAAATGAATGAAATTGAGTCATTTGTTGAGACGTGGATGGATCTAGAGACTGTCATGCAGAGTGAAGTAAGTCAGAAAGAGAAAAAATATATTGTATATTAACGCATGTATGTGGAGCCTAGAAAAATGGTACAGAGGAACCAGTTTACAGGGCAGAAGTTGAGACACAGATGTAGAGAACAAACGTATGGACACCAAGGGGGGAAAACCACAGTGGGGTGGGGATGGTGGTGTGCTGAATTGGGCAATTGGGATTGACATGTATACACTGATGTGTATGAAATTGATGACTAATAAGAACCTGCAGTATAAAACAAACAAACAAAAAACCAACTAATACTAAACTTTCTTTGGGTTATTTGTATGGAAATATGTTAATATAAATGTTTCAGACATTACATGAAATTTCTAAAAATCTTATATGTTCTGGTATAATGTTATAAGTCATAATTCTAGTTATTACTTTAAAATGTACGTCTCAGAAATAACTAAATTTCCTTGTCAATTGCATTATTATGAACTTTCATCAAATCTTTAACCGTGGTCATTTTTAAGTCTTTTATCATTTACAGACAGTTCTGGGTGTACTCTGATGCTTTTGCAAAAATGTTCCTATAAAAGGGTTTCATCTTCAAGGAATTCATGGAAAAGACTCTGACAAGTTCAGGTTTCTGGTAACTGACTATACTGCTGAACTGAATGAACAAGCATTTTCAGAACTCTAATGGAAAACTGATGAATTCATAAAAGTGCTAACAAAAGATCAAGATGAAAAGACAAATAATTACATGGGACTGAGTGAACTGATGAGGATGATTATAATTTTTGTGGCTTTCTGTTTGAATAAAAAAAGAATCCCACAAGGACTCAGAGGCAAAAAATATACAAATCAATTTTCACTGCAAAGTAAAGGAGCTGTTACAGTGGAGGATTACTGGACTGAATGTCAATATTATGACATAGTACGAGTGTGTTTCATGTTTGGTAATCGCAATCATTGTTGCTTTTGTTGTGGTCATTCATTTACAATGCTTGGCATCAGTTTATCTCTTGTAAAAATAAAATACAGTGTGTGTGTGTGTGTGTGTGTGTGTGTGAAAAAATAAAAAAATAAAATTACAAAAAAATAAGTAAATAATAAATTTTAAAAAAGAAAATTAGCCCACAAAAAACAAAAAAGAACAATAGACAGGCCTTTCCAATTGCAGACTCAAGGTTGCAAGTTTATAGACATATAGGCTCTCAAATCTCTAGAGGAAGATGTAGAAAAATAGAAACTTACTGAAGTAAAAACAAAACAAAACAAAAGAAATATATAGGGCTATGTTAGCATAAAGTAGGGAGTCCTGACCTAGTCTAGCAGTTCAGAGAAGCCTTCTATAGTGAAGTGAATTTTCTAAGGTGAGAAGGATGAGGACAGGCTCAGTAAGTAAAGGAGAAAGAGAGATGGGAGCAAGTGTTCCTGAGAGACAGGAACGGAATGTAAAATTAATGTAGGAGGAGCTCAGAGAGGGAGGCAGAGAATGCATCAGGACAAGGCAGAAGGAAGGCTAGATACAGAGTGTGATTCTGATTGCAGAGGACCTGGAGGACTACACTAAGGAGATGCTAATAGTCTTGAGAACAATGGGAAACCATTAACAGGTTTTAAGATAAAAGCATATGATGAGCGATAAGCTTAGATTTGTATTTTGAAACAATGACTCTTATTGCAATGTGGACAACAGAGTAGATGGGGGGGCAGCTTAGATAGGTTGGCACAGGTAAAGATAAAGAGAGAAGGATGGATTCAACAGATAACTGGAAGGTAAAATTGAGAGGTCTTAGTGATAGAATGCTTGTAGCAATGAAGAGAAGGGGTGAAGATAAATAATTGGATGAAGGTTGATATTCATATTTACAAGGTCCACAGGAGGAAAATATGGCATAGTGAGCAGGCAGTAAGGGAGACCATGTCTTCAATTTTGGATATGTTGGATATAAAGTGGTATCTCAATGGGCGATACTGACAAATCAGTAGCATATACAGTTCAGAACCTCCAGAGAGCAAATGGGTTGAATATATAAATTAGTTAGTTTGGTATAAGTGATCATTGAAATCAGAGGCGTGGAAAATACAGGTTAAGAAAAAGGAGGGATCTCGAATCAGGCTTGAGGAACTCCCAACACTTAACAGCCAAGTAGAAGTTAAAAGGGAGATAGTGAAGAGAACCCAGAGATGAAAGAAGAAAACCAGGAGACAGTTTTATAAATGACACCAAGGAAGAGGTGCTATGAGAACACAGAGGGAGGGAGAAACTACATCCAACTAGTAAGATTGGGAAAGGCCCCACTTATTATCTGGCCATTTTTTTTTAAAGATTTTTTTGATGTGGACCATTTTTAAAGTCTTTATTGAATTTGTTACAATATTGCTACTGTTTGATGCTTTGGTTTTTTGGCCACAAGGCATGTGGGATCTTAGCTCCCCGACCAGGGATAGAACCCGCACCCCCTGCATTGGAAGCCGAAGTCTTAGCCACTGGACGGCCATGGAAGTCCCTTATCTGGCCATTGGAAAAGATATGGAATAACACACACGAAGCCTCTGATATTGGAATAACTTATCCAAAATTATAACCCTGAATCAATAACAATGACCTTCGCATAGATCAGTCAAGAAGCCTACTGAATAGCATTGTCCAAAAGAAACAGGCACATATTATTGTAATTATAATGTGATGTAACACACTTTTTTAAGGATTATAGAAAGGAATTAATTTGGTTATAGCACACTGTCATTTGACCAGAGAGAGGCAGAGAGGCGGCAAAATTCATTCCCTCTTCTCTGGGCTAACAGCTAGACCATTTCCCCTTCATGGACGTGGGAATATAAGGTGAGTGGAAGCAATGTATGCCACTTCTGGGCCGGCTCACAGAAAACCTCTCTGGCTTCCCCATTCAGCTAGTGATGGAAGAGATGTTTGAAGCTTAAGAGGAATAGGAAGCCAGAGATTCATAGGAAGAAATCTAGGTGTTTGAATGACCAGGCAGAAGACAGCCCACCAACCAGAAATATCAACTGACTGCATGAATGAGAGAGAAACTTCAATTGTTTTAGCCACTGGAATTGTGGTTTTATCTGTTACAGCAGTAAATATCAGTTACACTAACTGATACACTGAGGCTGACTACTTTGGAATCTACCCAGGTGGGCAGCACTTATCTCACAGCCCACAATCACCTTTCATTCCTACCGATTTACTAAGATGAAATTTACCATATTTCATTGATATGGACAGAATGTTCAAAGTCAAAGGGCAGTTAATTTGCTTTTAAGCATTTTCTTAAATCTGAGTGGGTCAAAATAATTTAAAGTTTTCTTTTTCTGGGAAACAGTATATTTTTTTGAAGTAAATTATAGTTAAGCTACTCTCTTACCAGAAGAGGAAAACAATGTTCCATTTTACTCCTTTGACTGACAGTTAAGTAAAAAGCAAATTCTAATTTTGTCATCAATATTTGTGCTACAGTGAGTTGAATAGTAATTAAGCAAAATATAGTTATCTCAAATTGAAAAGAAAATGGCAGATTTTTATATTATATACTCTTTGCTTAGAAAGGTACAAAAATTCATTTAAAATACATATTTATATATAACAATATGCAAATGCTCATATGGCAGCTTGGCAAAGATGCTGGGGAATCTTTGGATATTGCATATGCTTAATCATAACTTCTTTTTTAAGTCTCTGGAGGGGGGGAAGAAAGTGCCAATAATGACACAGTGGTGGAACCTAAAAAGTTCTATAGGTGGAAAAGACAGGAAACAAAAAATATTGAATGCATGAGAGAAAGCATTACTAAGAAGATTGAGATGTCTTCTGGGTTCTCAATATTTTTCAGGCTTAATTTCCATATCAAATCAGTAATTTGACTATTGTAGTTTGATTTGTATCTCTCTTTCATCTAGGACCTGCTACATAATTTACAGGACCCATCCAAGTGCAGGGCCCTATGTGAATGCCCAGGTTGAACAAACCAGGCCTGCCCTCAAGTCTCTCCCTCAAAAAAAAAAAAAAAATTGCAAAATAACAGAACTGAGGCCAAGATTTTTGAAGTGTTATGAATGAAAACATTTGTTTGCAGCTTATTAGAGTTTCTGTGTTAACTGTGGCCATTTAGCAATGTTGTCCCCTCTAATATTCATATAAGACAGTGGGTGCATAGGAAATCTCTGTACCTTCCTCTCAATTTTAATGAGGTCAGTAATAAAAGTCACAGCTGTCAAAACCTGTTAATGGTTTCCCATTTTTCTCAAGACTATTAACATCTCCTTAATGTAGTCCTCCAGGTCCTCTGCAATCAGAATCACACTCTGTATCTAGCCTTCTTTCTGCCTTGCTCTAAAAAATAAAGTCTATTTTTTAAAAATGTTTTTAAATTGTTTATTACTTATATGTAATCCCACTGCAGAAAGAATTTACATGTTGGATTTTGAAGTAATTTGGACAGTCCATTCCTTCATTATAAACGCATGGTAAATTTAATTATAATTATCATTCAGTGGAAAAAAACAGAATTACTGCATTACACTCAATTACTTGTGGGGTTTAGGTAGGAATTAAAGCAAACTGGGCAATAATACTCATTCATTCATGCATTAGGCATTTACTTAGGATTCATAATATGCCAAAGAGACACATGGGAGATAAAACTGATAAGGACTTTTGTCTCCTTAGGTAGGTTTATTCCTAGGTATTTATTCTTTTTGTTAAAATGATAAATGGGAGTGTTTCCTTAATTTCTTTTTCAGATTTTTCATCATTAGTGTATAGGAATGCAAGAGATTTCTGTGCATTAATTTTGTATCCTGCTACTTTACCAAATTCATTGATTAGTTCTAGTAGGTGGCATCTTCAGGATTCTCGACACTGATGAAAGAAATTAAAGATGATACAAACAGATGGAGAGATATACCATGTTCTTGGATTGGAAGAATCAACATTGTGAAAATGACTATACTACCCAAAGCAATCTAGAGATTCAATGCAATCCCTATCAAACTACCAATGGCATTTTTCACAGAACTAGAACAAAAAATTTCACAATTTGTATGGAAACACAAAAGACCCCGAATAGCCAAAGCAATATTGAGGAAGAAAAACGGAGCTGGAGGAATCAGGCTCCCTGAGCTCAAACTATACTACAAAGCTACAGTAATCAAAGCAGTATGATATTGGCACAGAAACAGAAATATAGATCAATGGAACAGGATAGAAAGCCCAGAGATAAACCCACGCATATATGGTCACCTTATTTTTGACAAAGGAGGCAAGAATATACAATGGAGGAAAGACAGCCTCTTCAATAAGTGGTGTTGGGAAAACTGGACAGCTACATGTAAAAGAATGAAATTAGAACACTCCCTAACACCATACACAAAAATAAACTCAAAATGGATTAAAGACCTAAATTTAAGCCCAGACACTATCAAACTCTTAGAGGAAAACATAGGCAGAACAGTCTATGACATAAATCACAGCAAGATCCTTTTTGACCCACTTCCTAGAGAAATGGAAATAAAAACAAAAATAAACAAATGGGACCTAATGAAACTTAAGAGCTTTTGCATAGCAAAGGAAACCATAAACAAGATGAAAAGACAACCCTCAGAATGGGGGTAATTATTTGCAAATGAAGCAACTGACAAAGGATTAATCTCCAAAATTTACAAGCACCTCGTGCAGCTCAATATCAAAAAAACAAACAACCCAATCCAAAAATGGGCAGAAGACCTAAACAGACACTTCTCCAAAGAAGATACACAGATTGCCAACAAACACATAAAAGAATGCTCAACATCATTAATCATTAGAGAAATGCAAATCAAAACTACAATGAGATATCATCTCACAACAGTCAGAATGGCCATCATCAAAAAATCTACAAACAATAAATGCCGGAGAGGGTGTGGAGAAAGGGGAACCCTCTTGCACTGTTGGTGGGAATTTTTTTTTTTTTTTTTTTTTTTTTTTTTTTTTTTTTTTTGCGGTACGCGGGCCTCTCACTGTTGTGGTCTCTCCCGTTGCGGAGCACAGGCTCCGGATGCGCAGGCTCAGCGGCCATGGCTCACGGGCCCAGCCGCTCCGCGGCATATGGGATCCTCCCAGACCGGGGCACGAACCCGTATCCCCTGCATCGGCAGGCGGACTCTCAACCACTGCGCCACCAGGGAGGCCCGGGAATTTTAATTGATACAGCCACTACGGAGAACAGTATGGAGGTCCTTACAAAACTAAAAATAGAACTACCATACGATCCAGCAATCCCACTACTGGGCATATACACTGAGAAAACCATAATTCAAAAAGAGTCATGTACCAAAATGTTCGTTGCAGCTCTATTTACAATAGCCAGGATATGGAAGCAACCTAAGTGTCCATCAACAGATGAATGGATAAAGAAGATGTGGCACATGTATACAATGGAATATTACTCAGCCAAAAAAAGAAACATAATTGAGTTATTTGTAGTGAGGTGGATGGATCTAGAGTCTGTCATATGGAGTGAAGTAAGTCAGAAAGAGAAAAACAAATACCGTATGCTAACACATATATATATGGAATCTAAAAAAAAAAAATGGTCATGAAGAACCTATGGGTAAGACAGGAATAAAGACACAGACCTACTAGAGGGTGGACTTGAGGATACGGGGAGGGGGAAGGGTAAGCTGGGACAAAGTAAGAGAATGGCATGGACATATATACACTACCAAACATAAATAGATAGCTAGTGGGAAGTAGCCACATAGCACAGGGAGATCAGCTTTGTGTTTTGTGACCACCTAGAGGGGTGGGATAGGGAGGGTGGGAGGGAGATGCAAGAGGGAGGAGATATGGGGATATATGTATATGTATAGCTGATTCACTTTGTTATAAAGCAAAAACTAACACACCATTGTAAAGCAATTATACTCCAATAAAAATGTTTAAAAAATTGATAAGGACATGGTTATTAAAAGAGCAATTTTTTTATTCATAATATAAACATATCAAAGGCACAGATTTTACTACTGGACAGCTCCTTATTTGATATATCAAGTAACTTTGTCTTCATAAAGAATGAATGCACTAACACAGTAAAGGCACTCTGAGACATCTGTGTTGTCCAGAAGAAGTAGAAAGGGATTATACACTCTGTTGCAAACCATAGTGTCTTCCATTTTCTATTTCTTCAGGATGTGTTTGGCTTCTACCAGATGGTAAGTCAAAGAATAAAAGCTTCTCATGTTTCCCCATAAACAAGACATCAAAGTCCAACTTCTGGCTCTGCCACAAATTGTGTCACCTGGAGTGTGTCACCTGGAGTAAGTCACCTAACTTCTCTGGGTTTTCAGTCTGCTAACATCTATCAGTTGAAGAGGATGGACTCTCAAAGATCTCCAATTCTCTCACCTTTCCAATCAGCCCCCAAAATTACCACCAAAATAAACTTCAATCATGGGCTTTGGAGTCCCCCAGATTCGGGGTTTGAGGTCACACTGTACCACTTACTTGCAGCAAACTTTTGGCAAATCCCCAAACTTAAATTGTCTTATCTATAAAGTGAAGATAACCCCATAGAACTGTTATAAAGATTAAAAGAACTAAAGCGTAAATTGCTCCTAATCCAGTATTTGAAACCTAGTAAGCACTCAAAAGATGTTAACTAATATGAGTTAGTATTATACTACAAAATTCTCAACATTTGGTATCCAGTAGCTAACTGAATATTTCCACTGACAGGTAGATCACTATTTCATGAGAAAGTGCTTTCCTGTCTTGGACAACTCAATTATAAAATTTTTTCTTACAATAAACTTAAATCTGACTCCTTGCAAGTATACATTCCATCATTTATTGAAGTGATTTTAAAGCTGGTGTCCACAAATAATTCAGGAAGTTGATAAATTTGGTTGGAAAACATTACATCTACATTTTCACTAAGTTCTAACTGAAAAATAACATTTCCTTCCATTATGAATATAGTCACCAAACCACAGTAGTTTGTGTAACTTTGTCACTGATGGTAATCACAGATATTTTCTTATTAGAGTTGTTGTAAATATCTCAAAACAAAGTATGGTAGACATTAGACCTACTAGATCTTGTTACCTGATGCATTAATCAAGATGCACAATAGCACTATAGAAAAATTTATCTTAATATTTTGATAATTTAATTTCCTTTTTAATCCTATAATTATATTTTATACTTAAAAACCTCATATTGAGAAGGCATTCATAGGCTTACCCAGTCTTCCAAAAGGATCTAGGACACATACACACACACACACACACACACACACACACACACGGTTAATAAGCTCTGTTCTAGAGGAAACTAGAATAATTCTATCCCCTTTCTCACTGATGAACCCCTCAACCATTGAAAGACAAATACCTGATTTTCAAATGCATTGTCTTTCTCTCTGCCTCTTTTAAGCATCTCTAACTGAGCATGCCCCCACGCATATACCATGGAATACTAGTCTGCAAGATTATCCAAGAAAGAAAAATAGTCCTCATTCGAAAATGTGGGGAGGAAAAGGGGGGAAGGCATCAAATACCAGAAGTAGCAAGAGGAAGAAAAAAGAGAGTATGCATCTGGAGAGAGAAGCAAAATTAAAATTATTTTTATGAAACAGAGCATGTCTGTGTCTGAGGAAAGAAGTAAAAGAGCCACTGGAGAGTGAAATAGTCAAGAGAGTGGCAGGAAAGCCAATGATAGGAGGATCAGAGTCCTAGAAGAAGGGTCAGGGGATGAAGGGAGAATGTAAGTATTTTGGGGTGAATGCAAATTATTTCAGGACACTGGGGTAGGCCATTTCACTCCAGGTTTCCCTATGTCATCCCATCTTGGACATTTACAATGTATATTGATACATTAGTCTCTGAGAAGTACTACCCAAAAGACACCTATTGAATTACTTAACAACTCATCTTTCCAAATTTTGTTGACCACAGACTTTCCTCCTAATAATACTTGTTAATATACAAAGAGCTACTATTCTGCAGATTATACTGGGAAACTGCTCTAGCTTGCCAATGAGCAGGATACTCCACAGGTGGTCTGACTATTGTTAGTGCACAATGAACTTCTGATAACTTTCTTGTCTGAGCAAGAATATTTCAATTAAAGTTGGCTCTTTTTCTCTCACAGGAAGTTTCCATTTAGAGGATTTTAGACAGATTTATCACATTGATATATACCACTGATAGCTCAGATATATCAACATTGGTTCATCTAGTACTTGCAATTAACTATTCTTTTCCATGAGAACTGTAAACACAGTGAGGTCCTTCTCATTCTGTACTCATGCTATTTCTTTCTTTGCATATTGTTCTTTGAACAAAATATTCACTTTCTCACTGAACTTAAGTGTGTGTGTGTCCTTAAAATATGCATTCTGAAGTGCCTACAAATGTGAGGCCAACTTCACTAAACTATGCTATGTGCCTTCTGTAGCCAAGATTAAAACCACAAAAATTAATATTAGTATAAATGGTAAGAAATATGTACTAGTATAAAGTGCTATAAGTAACTGCTTCCAATTATTAGTCATCACTATAATGTTGGCATCTACATTCACACTGTTGTTTTTAATGGATCAAATAAAATTGTGTTCAGTATAGTAAAATTGTGCCATTAAGGGCTTTTTTTGCTGAAAGCAGCATTATATTTTAACTCAGTAGTTCCAACTCTGGAAATTAGCAATTCTATCCTAGTACAACTCTGCTCACTGAAGTATCTGCAATGAGATCTTGGAAGTTCTGATGGTTCTAGGATCCATATATTTACCCCTGAAGGTAGAAGTTTAAAACTCCAGAATGAGGAAGCTGCTATTATACATTGCTGGAAGTTTCTCCATGATGTTTGGCTCCTTAAGTAGGAATACAGTTCAGCACTAAGCCAAAGGGCTTCTTAAATAGACCATTCATTCAAGATAATTGAAGCTTAGGTTTATTACATGAAGGATTAGTCACAAAATGGCAATGCTACAGCCATTGGGTTTTTCTCAAGATATATGAAAGAAACAAACCAATGATGACGTGCAATTTACAACTCTTTTAATGTACACATTCAAAGTTCTTAATAGGCAGCATTATACATTAATCATACATACTAGATTCAGTGACAATCCCTTAAATAGCAAGGCTATTTTCAAGGGATATAATGCGATCAGGTAAATTTAAACCTATACAAGGACCACTGCCATTGACGTCTATAAAATTGCAGTGCCAGACTTACTGTTACGAAATATATGTAATGTCACAGAATACAAAAGCCCAGGAGAGAATAAATCAATCTAATAGCCATGCATGCAAGCATGTGGGCAGTGGAGAGAGCAGGAGGGGAAAAATAGGCTACTCACTGAAAACCTATATGGCGTTCGGTTCACCTAGGTCAACTTTTCTCAAACTGCAAAATCTTGAGGTGTTTCAAGCAAAAAATTTTCCAATAACATCGTTTCTTCTAAAAGATATTTAATGTATTTATATAGACTTGTATATTATTCTCATGCAACAATTTGTATTGAAGAAATAGAGAGAAACCCAGGAAATTGCATGAGCCATAAATGCATGTGGTAGAATCTAAATATCAATGTTTCAGTGTATCTAACCACTTCTTTTACTGATATCCATAGGCTGACTCTTAATAATTATTGCTCTTTACTATGTAACCTTATTTCAGCTATTTTTGTCTCTTTTCATTTTCCCAATACAAATGAAAATGATTTAATCTGTTTAATATGTATTATTGTTTTGGTCCTGTATTGAGTTAGAATATGAATTGTTTTTCACCATTCCTTGCAGCAACTAAGTTATCATAGGCCATTTTTTTTGTTCTCTTTAATCTAAGTGCATATTATATCCCATGAGCTATTGCTGGTGTTCTATCAATATGTAATTATTTAAAAAGCATTCCATATTCCATGCCAGAATGGCCATCATTAAACAGTCTACAAATAACAAATACTGGAGAGGGTGTGGAAAAAAGGAAACCTCCTACACTGTTGGTGGGAATGTAAATGGGTACAGCCACTGTAGAGAACAGTATGGAGGTTCTTCAAAAAACTAAAAATAGAACTACCATATGACCCAGCAGTCCCACTTCTGGGCATATATCTGGCGAAAACTCTAATTCGAAAAGATACATGCACCCCAATGTTCATAGCAGCACTATTTACAACAGCCAAGATGTGGAAGCAACCTAAGTGTCCATCGACAGATGGATAAAGAAGGTGTGGTACATATATATACAATAGAATACTATTCAGCCATAAAAAGAACGAAATAATGCCATTTGCAGGAACATGGATGAACCTAGAGATTATCATACTAAGTGAAGTAAGTCAGAAAGAGAAAGACGAATACCATATGATATCACTTATATGTGGAATCTAAAATATGACACAAGTAAGCTTATTTACAAAACAGAAACAGACTCACAGACACAGAACACAAACTTATGGTTACCAAAGGGAATAGTGGGGAGGGGGGAGCGATAAATTAGGAGTATGGGATTAGCATATACAGACTACTATATATAAAATAGATAAACAACAAGATCCTACTCTATAGCACAGGAAACTATATTCAATATCTTGTAATAAACCATAATGGAAAATAATATGAAAAAGAATATATATATCTGAATCACTTTGCTCTATACCAGAAACTAACATAACATTGTAAATCAACTATATGTCAATAGAAAAAAAAAGTATTCCACGGTCAAATAAGTTTGGAAAACATGTACTCTGAACAAATTTTCCACTAATTTCTATCTCTACATGGTATATTCCAGAATGGGGACAGAATCATTGAATCATAGAATTTCCATGCTGGAAGAGACATGGGTATAGTTTCCCCACTTTACTTAAAGTGAGGCCCTGAGAGGTTAGGTGACTGGGCTCAGTCGATTTAGTAAGCTGGATGAAGGATGACTTCTAGTTTACAATTCTGGGTTGTTCCCCCTGATGCTTCTACTCCCTGATATCATAGAGATAAGGAAGGAAGGGAGGGAGGGAGGGAATAAAAAGGGGGAGAGGGAAGGAGAGAGAAACGAAGAAAGAGAGAAAGGGAGAAAAAGAAAGAAAGAAAGAAATGGTAGAATAGAAGGGTTGGCCTAGTAGTATTATTGCAGAACTGAAAGATTAAGTGACATGTGTTTGCTATGAAACCAAAGTATTTAAAACATCATGAAACTCCATAAATAAGCAGTTATGTAGAAGAGACATGAAGGGCTATGAAATATACCCTAGAGGTCAACTGTAGATCCTAATAAAGAATGGGATCATGGGGACCCAACATAGATTAGTGACTCATCATGAGCAAAAGCAAATTAAGCTTGAATTTTGATAATGGTTTAAAAATTAGCTAACTCTCAGAGGATTGTTTGGCTGTAAAAAACAGAACCCATTCATGCTTGCTTAAGCTGAAAGGAGGAATTTATTTAAAAGGCTATAGGATTATTTTATAGAACTCAAGGCTAGGGAAGCAATTAAGCTGCCTGTGAGATTAGAACCCACCCAGAAAGCTGCCAAGAATCAAGGCAGCTATACACTGTCTCCTTTTCCTCCCTGGAGCTCACAGTCTCTCATCTATTTATCCCCGGGCACATCGGTGTCACTCTCTTCCTTCTCTGAAAATCGGCCCTCCCATTACAAGCCCCAGTAAAGAGACAGTAGAATCAATGTGTCCTAAATCCAAATTCCTCAGAGAGAGAATCTGTCCTTCTATCTTGGGAGATGTGGGGTGGTAAGAATGTAGTGTCAGGACCTCCTGTCTCCTCAACAGAAACTACGAAAGGAGACCCTCTAGAATGACATGATTAGGAGAGTCTGTAAAAAACATACCAGAGGCACAGAAAATAACCAGTGGCAAAGGAAGCATTTAGCTTCCTTAGGGCCAAACATCCCTTGGGAAGAGGTCAGCTACTGACCACGGGAAAAGTAAGAATGCACAGAAACTAAACCTGGGGAGAGAATAAGAAGGAGGAATCCACACTTGCCTCTTGGAAGATCACTGACTTTTGCCACTCCTAAGGATGCAGTCACAGCAGGCGTTGTTTTAGGACTCTAACATGAACCTAAGAAGCATGCAAACAGGGTAATAACCAGAGCTTGTTTAATCTCTTCATTCCTGCATCTGTTCTACCCAATCATAGTCACTCTGTTCAGAATTTCTTCTTACCGGCCTCCTGCCATGGCTACTTCTTGCTTTCCTGTGGACCTAGGACACAATTATAGTGAAAAAAGAAGGATTACCTGCAATGATTGCCACCAGGCAGACATGGCCTTAGAGAGAATCTAACCAATCCTGGTGTGCTAGAATAACACATGCTTTCAAGTTGGAGAGGCCTTGGTCTGAATCCATGCCTAATGCTTAGAAGCTGTCTGACCTAAATCAATTTACCTAATTTGATTCCTGATTTCTCAAGATTACAAAAGTTTCCTCAATGAGTTTTGGGGTAAATACATAGGATAATTTTAAATTATGATAATAATAATAATTGTTATTACTATTACACCATCAAAACAATAACTGGACTTCTGACCTTTATCTCTTCTCCTAAACCTTGATTATAACTTCTATAGCAAGTCATGAATATTGGGCCCTTTTATGACAAACATGTACATGAGGGCTTACATTGCAAAACATTACCATAAGAATTGTGTAAAAAACAAGAATTTATCAGTCACAGGACCCTACCCACAAGGAAATTACAAAGATATAATGGACAATAAAACAAGTATGTAAATGAAGGAAAGAAGGAAGGAAGAAAGGAAGGAGGAATGGAGGGAGGGAGGGAGGGAGAGAGGAAGGAAAGACTTTAAAAATTGGGCTTTTTCATATATGATCTTATTTACTCATCACAAGCCATCTTTCAGGTAGGTATTATTATTCCCAGTTTACAAATAAGTGAACAGAGGCAGAAGGATTAAGGGGCTTTTGAGAAATATTTAAGAAGTGGTCCAGATAAAGTGTTGTAATGGGATCACAGTAGGAAACTATTGCTTTTAGCTGTGAAGGTCAGGGTTTTGTGAAGCAGATGAAATGTGAGCCTTCCATACTGGATAGGATGTGGATTTTGGCAGAAATACCAGCAGGAGCAAGGGCCTTGATAGCAGGAAAAAACATAGCCATATCTGAGGACTACTGAGCAGCTAGATCAGTTCCACAGAACTACACACAAAGGGAATAGTCTTGGAAAACAGGTCTGGGGCCAGATGATGGAGAGCTTGAATGCCTGGCTTTACAAGTTGTAATATTTCTGTGGGCAGTGGATAACCACTATAGGTGAGTGAAGACATCATGCCCTCAGATCTTTGAGCTAGAGGCTACATATAAGAAAAAATGAAGTGGAGAGCCTATGACAATCACCAAGGCAAAGATAGTAAGAGTATGATTTAGGATAGTAACCATGAAAACGGAGAAATGATGAAGGTGTAAAAGGAAATCACAGAGACAGATTTAACAGATCTTGCGTTTGATTGAAGAGTCAAGAGAGGAAACAGCCAAAGATGTCATAAGTCTTAGAAGTAAGGGGCTCTCACAGTAGCTGGGAGTGAACAAGGAATCAGACTCTTCTCACTTCTGCTCTCTGGGCTTTCTCTTTAACAGGAGGCTAAATTTGAAGCTGCTTCTATACTAACAAAAATGAAGCATATTGTTTTCATAAACCTTTGTAAAATCTGTTGCATTCTCTGGCATGTTTGCAAATAACACCACGGTCTCCAGACAGTTTATATGCAACATGCTTCACGTCACTAGCAGAGAGACATCACTAAAATAATATTCTATAACAAATGTATGATACATATAGCTGATTCACTTTGTTATACAGCAAAAACTAGCACAACCTTGTAAAGCAATTATACTCCAACAAAGATGCTAAAAAAAAAGAAAGAAAAAAAAAGAAAGTCTTAAATTTCCCTTTTCAAAAAAAACAACCAACACATATATGAAGGTCACTTCTCAGAAGACTGTTTTAAAAAGGGAAATACATTTGTTGAGAACTGCTAATAATCTGATACTTACTTAAACATTAGATGCACATATATTTTCATCCACTACTAGTTTGGGTTTATTATTCACCCTCAAGACACTTAGAACTGTGTTGTCAGCATCAGCTGCACATTGGAATCACCTACAGAGCTTTAAAGAATGCTGATGCCTGAGTCCTAACCCCAGGACTCTGGTGTAATTGACCTGGGAGCAGCCTGGAAATTGGGTTTTTTTTTAAGCCCTCAAGGTTATTCTAATATGAAGCCTGGGTTGAGAACCACGGAACAATAAAAAAATAATAATCATTTATTTTAGAGCTAATTAAGAAGCTTGACTTGCCATCAGAAAAGGTAATCAGCCACATTTATATAATTCATACACATATGATCCCAAATCAGTCTTCTCCTAACATTAAATAAGATATAGCATTAAATAAGAAAAATTTTATCAAGAAGGAGGGTTTGGTGGGCTGAGTGGTAAGAATTGGGAGAAGAAATGAATAATCAAGAAAGATGTGAAATACTCTGACTTCTGAAGCACTTTGTTTATTCTTCTGACTCAGCAGCAACCCTGGAATAGTATAGCGGTGAGAGCTCTTCTCTGTTCCTCCCTGGATCCTCCGCAAACACCAAGTCGCCGACTGGCTCACCCCAGAAGTGGATTCCAAGTTCTTCCACTCAGCATCCCAATGGCAGCTGCCCTTTCCAGGGTGCAAAGGCAAGATAAGGCTCTTGTCCACATTAAAATTCAAAGTAGGGAGGAAGAGCTGGTTCTTGGTCCTGCTTCTTCATATCTGGGGGGATGCTGGAAGGAATGCTTATTTCCCGTCTCTTCTTTCTCCTGTCACACACAGACTAAAGTGCCAAATAACTCCATGGCTTAAGGCACTGCCAACAGAAATCCCATATTAAATGTGCCTGTTGCTTGGGAAGAGGAAAGCACTTCCTTCCCTTGCTTGCCATTTCTAAAGAATAAGCTGCTACCCTCCCTCTAGCAGGCAGGGCTGTGAGGGACCGGGACCAGGCACGCGGTGACAGCCACGGAGCACTGCACAGTGAGATGACTCTCTGGCTGTTCTGAATTGCTCACCGTTATTCCATTAACAGGTTTTTTCTAGTTTCATTCTGGCCATCATTCATTTTATTACTTGTCCATTGAAGAGCCCTCTTCCCCAGTGTTTACACCTGGAATTCCATCCTTTTCTTAAATCCCAGTTCATTTCCTCATTTACCCATTAGACCACACCAACTTCCTCTCTCAGTTTTGGAATTGGGTATCTTTGCATTCGTTATTCTTCCTTATCAGACCTCAGCACCTCGAGAGACAGAATTTTGCCTTTGTCCACATGTATACATTATACAGCACCAACTGTATACTTTTCATATAACAGGCGCTCAAAAAATTTTATCAGTGAATTAACTGAGTGAATTTCAATATCATCACAGACTTCATGTATGACTGGAATTCTCCCAGTCTTGAAATAATGAACAAGTTTGGACATGAAAGGGGTAAAAGTTTCAAGAGTCTCCCCTGGAGTAGACATCTAGAGAGACACTTAATTATTCCACATAAATCATGGACTCATATCTGAAAGCAAACATGAATATTCTCAGATAGCTTTACCTCATGGGATTACAGTTGTTCTATCACGACTCTTTAATAGTAGCATATGTTCTTTCCTGGAAAAGTATTTAAATAAGCTTGGTTTATGCAAGTCCCAGGAGTCACCCCTTATAATTGTAACACTGAAATCACTATAATTCTTGGTTTAAAGAAGCTAATATATTTTCAATCAGGGTGAGAAGGGGCCCATCACTTATCTCTGAGCCCTGCATACAGCACGCTCAAGAATGACGTCTCCATCTCCAGGGACTGGCAAGCTGTATGTTTATTTTTGAGACCTTGATATAAACTACCCTTGCTTCCTGATTGCCGCGTAAGCTACAGGGAAGAGACTTTAATTACTGAAGTCCTCACCAGTTCTAATTTACTTAAGGGTCATTTCTACATTGCTTCCACGGCAATCCGTGGAGTTTTGGCTTATTGGCAATGACTTTGCTTTTACTTCAAGAACCTCGTTTGACCCAAATCAACCTTGTTCCTATTTGAAAATGTCACAAAATTTGGAAAGGTGTTTGGAGAGTTCTAGTTTCCAGAAATCCTGTCCCCCAAAGTAACTCACATAGAGTCTTTACAGCTGGTACTCAGTATAGTTGGTGAAAGAACAAATGAATGAATGAATGAATGAATGGTGTTTACATTTTGCCAGTTGAAATAAACAAGATCGGAATTTGAGATCTTTTGGCATTTGGTTCAGGAAAAATTACAATGTCATGGAATTTGGTGCTGAAAAAACTCACTTGAAACCCATCTAAATATTATATCATATAAATAAGATGTTCACTTGTTTTTTATTATTAGGTGTCTTTTGCTACATATGTCCTCTCTTTCAACAAGAGTATAAATTATGGGGGAATTATGTTTATTGCTCAGCACAGAACTTTGTCCCTGGTAGTAGATGTTATATAAGTGAGTGTGGTTGATTGATCTACTTCCACATCATGCAGAATTTTGCCCTTGGACTCATGTTCCACCCCACCCCCACCATCCCCCAGGTACAGCCTGTTGGATGGGTTGTGGTGTCCAAGATCAAATAGAGCCATTCGCACAAATGCCAAGGCCAGCCGCCTGGGAAAATTGCAAAGTGGCAAAGGATGTCCTCACTGACCTTTTCTTCACCATTTTCCCTTCTCCACCAAGTACTCTGTCACTCTCTACTCACTTCAGAAAGGAATCTGATTCACTCATTAACACAAAGTTGAACTATGAACTTAATATTACCCCTCATGTGGCTTCTACATTTTAAAAGTGGTCCAGGGCTTCCCTGGTGGTGCAGTGGTTAAGAATCTGCCTGCCAACACAGGGGACACAGGTTCGAGCCCTGGTCAGGGAAGATCCCACATGCCGTGGAGCAACTAATCCTGTGCGCCACAACTACTGAGCCTGCGCTCTAGATCCTGCGAACCACAACTACTGAAGCCCGGGCCTAGAGCCTGTGCTCTGCAACAAGAGAAGCCACCACAACGAGAAGCCCACACACCGCAACGAAGACCCAATGCAGCCAAAACTAAATAAATAAATAAATGTATTAAAAAATTAAAAATTAAAAAAAAAAAACGTGGTCCAAAGGAAAACACAACATTCAAGACAAAGAAAGGGTTACTGATAATATTATTAGCTCAGAGATTTACTTTAGTTATGGTAATGACTATGAGGTTGGGCTGACCCTAGAGGACAGTCACTCCTTCTCTGTATATATTTATTTCTCAGCATCAATTGCTAACCAAAGAATCACCACAGCTCTCCTGTGTTCAGATACTCCACAGGCTGCCCTGAGCCCTACCTCGCAGAGGACAGGCATGAAGTTTGGAACCTCTATGTTCACTTAATGCAGCTCCCAGGTCTATTCCTTGAGAGCTAGCCCAAGCTCATGGGCTGGAAATTAGCTTTTCTCTAAAAGACCCCACCAATCCTGGCCCCCAAGACTTACCAGCCATCTCCTTTTTGGCATTTTCTAGGATTCTGCCTCACATGGGCTCTGGAACATTCCCTCCAGTTCTTTGGCCTTGCAATCTCTGTGAGAATGATCCCCATTCTTGAGCTCAGCTTCTTCTGCTCTGCTGCCAGTGCTCCCTGTTCAGGCTCACGGGAGGAACACTACTTTCCCTTTATCTAAGGGCCAGTCTCACTTCCTCTCTCCACTTGCCAGGAGGCCTGAGGTGTGCCTTCTTGGGGCCGGAAGCTCTGCAAGCACTGCACCCTCACCAGCTACCACTGCTGCTGATCACAGGTGCTGCGTGTCATGGCCATTGCCACGTGGCCAGGACCTACATCAGCCCACTCTCTGTTTCACAGGCAAGTCTTGGATCCTCCCGGCACCAGTGAAAGGAAAACGCCTGCTGCTCCACACACTCTGCCCTGTCTCAAAATAGCACTTCTTTCCTTGCCTGAGGATTAGGGACTTTCCAGAGTAATTGGGAGTAAAATATTCATTTTCCGGCTTCCATGGTGGCGCATTGGTTGAGAGTCTGCCTACCGCTGCAGGGGACGCGGGTTCGTGCCCCGGGCTGGGAAGATCCCACATGCCGCGGAGCGGTTGGGCCCGTGAGCCATGGCCGCTGGGCCTGCACGTCCGGAGCCTGTGCTCCGCAACGGGAGAGGCCACAACAGTGAGAAACCCGCATAGCGCAAAAAAAAAAAATTCATTTTCTTCGGGAAAACCCATTTCATCAATGGGTTCTGCCAGCATTGCCCATCCCTCCCATCAAAAAATAGTCCATCCCTGAAATATTTCCAAAAATCTGGATTTTTTTATATGTTTCCATAATCAAAATGCTATAGAATAATATAGCATTGCCCATCCCTCCCATCAAAAAATAGTCCATCTCTGAAATATTTCCAAAAATCTGGATTTTTTTATATGTTTCCATAATCAAAATGCTATAGAATAGTGACTTTCAAGCATTTTTACTGCAAGTCACATTAAAAATTACATTTGATCTCTCAAGTAGTACATACAGATATAAAAATATACATATAGCTCTAAAAAAATGCTAAACCAAAAAAGAAATTAAATACCTTATTATGTATTATACTCTGAACTCTAAAATTCTACTTCATTTTAAAATAAGATTGAGTCAACTGATTGGTTGCACATTTCACTAATGAATGAGTCCCTACACAGTTTTAAAAAGCTGTTTTACAAAAATGCCCTTGGCAGCCCAAGAATTGGATCAGCTGGACCAGCTGGCTTCCTAATAAAGAAGGAACCACAATGGTAACAAGAAAAAGATAACAATTGTTGCTGTAAAAGATTACGTTAGTAATTCCCATGATCACTGGCAAAGTATGAATTCTCTGGTGAGTTGATCATGTTTGGTGGTAATATAAGAAAGATTTACCCAGGAGATATTTGAAAACCAGTGCCTTTTAAAAGGAAACAAAGAAATCACTGAAAAGAAAACTTGTTTGCTTCTGTCCTGAGGGTGTTCCTTGCTGTGGGGATCACACAGGTTCCCAAGTGCTGGCTGTGAATGGGCCACACTGCACTATTTTTTTTTTTTTTTTTTTTTTTTTGTGGTAGGCGGGCCTCTCACTGTTGTGGCTTCTCCCCTTGCGGAGCACAGGCTCCGGACGTGCAGGCTCAGCGGCCATGGCTCACAGGCCTAGCCGCTCTGCGGCATGTGGGATCTTCCCAGACCGGGGCACGAACCCGTGTCCCCTGCATCGGCAGGCGGACTCTCAACCACTGCGCCACCAGGGAAGCCCCATATTGCACTATTTACCAACAGGAGGAAAGAAGTGCCTCGCATGTGCTTATTTCCAGCTCTAATTTCCCAGGATTAACAGGGAAGTTGGTATTTTACAAACATCATTTTTCACATACTCACTTTTCTTTTTATAGTGATGAGTCAAGATAATGTGCCTTAGGTATATGTTGCTGTGTAACAAATTATCCCCAAACGTAGCAGCTTAAAACAACAAACATCTATTATCTCACACAATTTCTGAGGACGGTAAATGCAGGAGCACCTTAGTCAGGTGGTTCAGGTGCAGCGTCTTTCAAGGGCTTGCAGTTAAGCGGCCAGTCATCTCAAGGCTCAGCAGGGCTGGAGAATCTTGCCACAGGCACTCACATGGTTATTGGCAGGCCTCGGCCCTTTGCTGGCTGTTGGCAAGAGGCCTCCATGCCTTATCATGTTGGCTTCTTCTTAATTTGAAGAACACATCTGAGTGTCTTCATGACTTGGGAAGACAAGTCTTGACTGGCTTCCCCCCATTTCTCTGATGACTCTCAGTGAGAAAACACTCAAGACAGAAGCCACAGTCTTCTATAACCTAACCTCAGAGGTGACATACCATTACTTCTGCTGTATTCTGTTGGTCACAGAGATCAACCTTGGTGCAATGTGAAAGGGGATCATTGGAGGCCATCTTAGAGGCTGGCTACAACAGAATGTTTCTCTAGATGCCTATTTTCGACGATGTATCCAAATAATCTGATGTTCAAATGGCTATTTTATTGCCTCTCACCACCAAACAAGAGTCATTACCACAAGAGTCGCAACCATTTTTTTTTTGGAGAGGAGGGTAAAGCCTACAGATCCCTTTAAGTCTCTAATGAAAGCTGTGGGTATACTCCCCAGGAGAATGCACAGAGGAGGCATTACAATTTTTCACACCATTTCTCGGAGTTCAAGGATTTCCTGCAAACTTTCCACAGACCTCAGGTTCAGAAAAAATGTCCTCAACAGTTACCTTCTTCCTGTAATCGTTAAGCACAAGGACATGACTGTTGTTGGGAGCTTATAGCAGGATGTACACATAAGTAATGACTGATAAGTTTGACTTCTAGAGTCAAACCCTAATGTACATTTGCATTCAACCAGAAATTCAAAGGGCTTTGGATAAAACATAGCCATAGTTTGAGCCCCAAGAAGCCTTAGGGGTGTTGATTCTTTCTGGGCAAGTTAAAGACAGATGGAGGAATTTTGCTATGGAGAATCTTCACAAACAAAAATGCAGTGTTTCATCATGAGTGTTTGATGATACCTCAGAGCTGTCTATGTTTAAAACTGTGGTCAATACAGTTGAGCCTAATCTGATTTTTGCTGTAAGCCTGTTTCCCTTCTTTTCTTTTTCAGGGTTACATTTTGAAATCCAGACACTGACCCGTGGCCACTCACCTTTAGCCTAACAGCTACTTTTACTGGGCTATAATCTTCCTTTCCCACTGAATGTAATTTTCAAGGATGTTGCTCAAATATTACTTTCCCCTTCCAACTGGTCGTCTAGAATATCTAGTAGATTCTATTTTCTGGTATCATTTAATAGAAGCCTTTAAAAAAAGAGTGAAAGCTTTTAACCATACAAGGTCATGTGCCCTTCCTGTGTATTCCCATGACACACTATGTAGATCCTAGCATAGTACATGGAAGAAGATAAAAACAGGGTGCACCTTCCTATTTTAATTGCTCAGTTATTTGTCTGTACTCCCACCACTCACTATGATCTTCATCAAGATAGGACTGCTTCCATCTTGTTCATCATTGTATCTCCAACACCTGCACCAATATTTGGCACACAGAAAGCATATCATATATACTGAATGAACTAAATAATATGCTAAATCCATAATTTTTATTCTATAGTGCTACATGAAAGGTGAAACTTACAGGGGTGGAATAAAATAGAAAAAGCTCTGGACTGGGCTGGAAAGCCTGCCTTTGATACATCTTAGCTGTGCAAACTAAGCTCTGTCTCTGAGTCTCAGTTTCCTCATCTGCAAAATGGCATAATACACAACCACATTATAGGATTTTGTCAAAGTCCAACAGGAAAATTCAGGTGGAAAATATTTTGTAAACTATAAAATATTAAAATCTGTCATGCATTATTACTATTATCACAGAGATGCTAGACAACATGAAAAATTGGTGAAAAGTTTTAAAAAGTGCCTCTCAGACAGAATCTATACTCAGTGGTGGAAGAGTGTCAGAAGGAATACTTCCACGAGGTAAATAAGCAGCCATTTCTATTCTGAAGGCTGCATTCTGTGCTCTCTGTCATTACAAATCGAGTTATTGATCTTGACAAGTGCAGAAAGTACTTTACAGAAAATAGATATGACAAGGTCCCTGACTACTAGGTTTTCATGTAAACAAAGGTAGAAGACTTGGCCTCAATAATAAAGCTCATACACCTCCTTCAGAGGATGGCCAAGCATTCCAATCTTTTTCAAGTATAACCCTGAGTGTTGGGAAAAATGTGAATACACAATAAAAGGTAACTAGGTAACCAGATGAGTTTGTTATCTCTACATATGAAGGTAAAAGTGTGGGTGTATTCATGCCCCATAGCTCCTTATCATAAATGGGAACTTGGAAATAGCTCATGTAGACACTTTGCTGGACACACTAGTGTTGACAAACAGAGACTTATGTTTCTAACCTTAAAACAATAAAAAAATAACCATATAAGTTCTTACAATGTAGAGTCACTTGTCAACAATTCACAATCTGGATTATGTGATAACTCACCCTAGTTATTTAATAACTGCATTGCTCTATTCCCTCTTTCAAATATACATTCCTTTCTCAATGTGAATGAGGAGGCTGAGCAAATGATTAAACTCATAGAGGAAAAAAACTTCAAAAATCTCTCTTCAAAGCAAAATATTTTCCCCTTCGCTCTCTTATGATAAAAATAAAATAAAACGAAACTCTACACTTCCATCGTAAACATTTCAAACAGAGGATTTATCAGTTAATGTTTCCCATGGCATCATGAGATCACATCAGTAGACACTATGGGGCTAAGTTCATATGATCAAAGTTATATAATAAGCAACACTGGAAACAAGATGGCGGACTAGAAGGACATGCTCTCACTCGCTCTTGTAAGAACACCAGAATCACAACTAGCTGCTGGACAATCATCGACAGGAAGACACTGGAACTCACCAAAAAAGATACCCCACATCCAAAGACAAAGGAGAAGCCACAATGAGACAGTAGGAGGGGCGCAATCACAGCAAAACCAAATCCCATAACTGCTGGGTGGGTGACTCACAGACTGGAGAATACTTATACTACAGAAGTCCACCCACTGGAGTGAAGGTTCTAAGCCCCACGTCAGGCTTCCCAACCTGGGGGTAGGCAACGGAAGGAGGAATTCCTAGAGAATCAGACTTTGAAGGCTAGTGGGATTTGATTGCAGGACTTCAACAGGACTGGGGAAAACAGAGACTCCACTCATGGAGGGCACACACAAAGTAGTGTGCACATCGGGACCCAGGGGAAGGAGCACTGAACCCAGGGGAGACTAAACCAGACCTACCTGCTAGTGTTGGAGGGTCTCCTGCAGAGGTGGGGGGTGGCTGTGGCTCACCATGGGGTCAAGAACACTGGCAGCAGAAGTTCTGGAAAGTACTCCTTGGCATGAGCCCTCCCAGAATCTGCCATTAGCCCACCAAACAGCCCAGGTCGGCTCCAGTGTTGGGTTGCCTCAGGCCAAACAACCAACAGGAAGGGAACTCAGCCCCACCCATCAGCAGTCAAGTGGATTAAAGTTTTACTGAGCTCTGCCCACCAGAGCAACACCCAGCTCTACCCACCGCCAGTCCCTCCCATCAGGAAACCTGCACAAGCCTCTTAGATAGCCTCATCCACCAGAGGGCAGACAGCAGAAGCAAGAAGAGCTACAATCCTGCAGCCTGTGAAACAAAAACCACATTCACAGAAAGACAGACAAGATGAAAAGGCAGAGGGTTATGTACCAGATGAAGGAACAAGATAAAATCCCACCAAAACAATTAAATGAAGTGGAGATAGGCAATCATCCAGAAAAGAATTCAGAATAATGATAGTGAATATGATCCAGGACCTCGGAAAAAGAATGGAGGCAAAGATCAAGAAGATGCAAGAAATGTTTAACAAAGACCTAGAAGAATTAAAGAACAAACAAACAGAGATGAACAATACAATAACTGAAATGAAAACTACACTACAAGGAATCAATAGCAGAATAACTCGGGCAGAAGAACAGAAAAGTGACCTGGAAGACAGAATGGTGGAATTCACTGCTGCAGAAGACAATAAAGAAAAACTAATGAAAAGAAATGAAGACATCCTAAGAGACCTCTGGGACAACATTAAATGCAACAACATTCGCATTATAGGGGTCCCAGAAGGAGAAGAGAGAGAAAAAGGACCCAAGAAAATATTTGAAGAGATTATAGTCGAAAACTTCCTTAACATGGGAAAGGAAACAGCCACCCAAGTCCAGGAAGTGCAGTGAGTCCCATACAGGATAAAACCAAGGAGAAACACGCCGAGACACATAGTAATCAAACTGGCAAAAACTAAAGACAAAGAAAAATTATTGAAAGCAGCAAGGGAAAAATGACAAATAACATACAAGGGAACTCCCATAAGGTTAACAGCTGGTTTCTCAGCAGAAACTCTACAAGTCAGAAGGGAGTGGCATAATATACTTAAAGTGATTAAAGGGAAGAACCTACAACCAATATTACTCTACCTGGCAAGGATCTCATTCAGATTGCATGCAGAAATCAAAAGCTTTATGGACAAGCAAAAGCTAAGAGAATTCAGCACCACCAAACCAGCTCTACAACAAATGCTAAAGGAACTTCTCTAAGTGGGAAACACAAGAGAAGAAAAGGACCAACAAAAACAAACCCAAAACAATTAAGAAAATGGTAAGAGGAACATACATATTGATAATTACCTTAAACATGAATGGATTAAATGCTCCAAGCCAAACACACAGGCTTGCTGAATGGATACAAAAACAAGACCCATATATATGCTGTCTACAAGATACCCATTTCAGACCTAGGGACACATACAGACTGAAAGTGAGGGGAAGGAAAAAGATATTCCATGCAAATGGAAATCAAAAGAAAGCTGAAGTAGCAATTCTCATATCAGATAAAATAGACTTTTAAATAAAGAATGTTACAAGAGACAAGGAAGGACACTACATAATGATCAAGGGATCAATCCAAGAAAAGATATAACAATTACAAATAGATATGCACCCAACATAGGAGCACCTCAATACATAAGGCAACTGCTAACAGCTGTAAAAGAGGAAATCAACAGTAA
Source organism: Hyperoodon ampullatus (assembly GCF_949752795.1). Classification (NCBI taxonomy): domain Eukaryota; kingdom Metazoa; phylum Chordata; class Mammalia; order Artiodactyla; family Ziphiidae; genus Hyperoodon; species Hyperoodon ampullatus. Next base: position 128,797,121 of record NC_136917.1, on the reverse strand, counting down.
CAAAATAATAGTGGGGGACTTTAACACCTCACTTACAAAAATGGACAGATCATCTAAAATAAAAATAAATAAGAAAACACAAGATTTAAATGACACAATAGACCAGATAGATTTAATTGATATTTTTATGACATTCCATCCAAAAACAGCAGATTACACTTTCTTCTCAAGTGTGCACAGAACATTCTCCAGGATAGATCACATCTTTGGTCACAAATTAAGCCTCAGTAAATTGAAGAAAATTGAAATCATATGAAGCATCTTTTCTGACCACAACGCTATGAGATTTGAAATGAATTACAGGGGAAAAAACGTAAAAAACACAAACACATGGAGGCTAAATAATACGTTACTAAATAACCAAGAGATCACTGAAGAAATCAAAGAGGAAATCAAAAAAGACCTAGAGACAAATGACAATGAAAACACGACGATCCAAAAGCTATCGGATGCAGCAAAAGTAGTTCTAAGACATAAGTTTATAGCTATACAAGCCTATCTCAAGAAAGAAGAAAAATCTCAAATAAATAATCTAACCTTACACCTAAAGGAACAACAGAAAGAAGAACAAACAAAACCTAAAGTTAGCAGAAGGAAAGAAATCATAAAGATCAGAGCAGAAATAAATGAAATAGAAACAAAGAAAACAACAGCAAAGATCAATAAAACTAAAAGCTTGTCCTTTGAGAAGATAAGCAAAATTGATAAACCATTAGCCAGACTCATCAAGAAAAAGAGGGAGAGGACTCAAATCAATAAAATTACAAATGAAAAAGAAGAAATTACAACAGACACCACAGAAATACAAAGCATCTGAAGACACTACTACAAGCAACTCTATGCCAATAAAATGGAAAACCTGGAAGAAATGGACAAATTCTTAGAAAGGTACAAACTTCCAAGACTGAACCAGGAAGAAATAGAAAATATGAACAGACCAATCACAAGTAATGAAATTGAAACTGTGATTAAAAATCTTCCAACAAACAAAAGTCCAGGACCAGATGGCTTCACAGGGGAATTCTACCAAACATTTAGAGAAGACCTAACACCCATCCTTCTCAAACTCTTCCAAAAAGTTGCAGAGGAAGGAATACTCCCAAAGTCATTCTATGAGGCCACCATCACCCTGATACCAAAACCAGACAAAGTTACTATAAAAAAAGAAAATTACAGACCAATATCACTGATGAATATAGATGCAAAAATCCTCAACAAAATACTAGCAAACAGAATCCATCAACATATTAAAAGGATCATACACCATGATCAACTGGGATTTATCCCAGGGATGCAAGGATTCCTCAATATATGCAAATGAATCAATGTGATACACCATATTAACAAATTGAAGAATAAAAACCATATGATCATCTCAATAGATGCAGAAAAAGCTTTTGACAAAATTCAGCATGCATTTATAATAAAAACTCTCCAGAAAGTGGGCATAGAGGGAACCTACCTCAACATAATAAAGGCCACATATGACAAACCCACAGCAAACATCATTCTCAATGGTGAAAAACTGAAAGCATTTCCTCTAAGATCAGGAACAAGACAAGGATGTCCACTCTCACTGTTATTACTCAACATAGTTTTGGAAGTCCTAGCCATGGCAACCAGAGAAGAAAAAGAAGTAAAAGGAATACAAATTGGAAAAGAAGAAGTAAAACTATCACTCTTTGCAGATGACATGATACTATACCTAGAGAATCCTAAAGATGCCACCAGAAAACTACTAGAGCTAATCAATGAATTTGGTAAAGTTGCAGGATACAAAATTAATGCACAGAAATCTATTGCAATCTTATACACTAATGATGAAAAATTTGAAAGAGAAATTAAGGAAACACTCCCATTTACCATTGAAACAAAAAGAATAAAATATCTAGGAATAAACCTACCTAGGGAGACAAAAGACCGGCATGCAGAAAACTATAAGACACTGATAAATAAGTTAAAGATGATACCAACAGATGGAGAGTTATAGCATGTTCCTGGATTGGAAGAAGCAATATTGTGAAAATGACTATACTACCCAAAGCAATCTACAGATTTAATGCAATCCCTATCAAATTACCAATGACATTTTTTCCAGAACTATAACAAAAAATCTTAAAATTTGTATGGAGACACAAAAGACCCTGAATAGCCAAAGCAATCTTGAGAAAGAAAAACAGAGCTGGAGGAATCAGACTCCCTGACTTCAGACTATACTACAAAGCTACAGTAATCAAGACAATATGGTACTGGCACAAAAACAGAAACATAGATCAATGGAATAAGATAGAAAGCCCAGAGGTAAACCCACACACCTATGGTCCACTAATCTATGAGAAAGGAGGTAAGGATATACAATGGAGAAAAGACAGTCTCTTCAATAAGTGGTGCTGGGAAAACTGGACAGCTACATGTAAAAGAATGAAATTAGAACACTCTGTAATGTCATACACAAAAATAAACTCAAAATGGATTAGAGACCTAAATGTAAGACTGGACACTATAAAACTCTTAGAGGAAAACATAGGAAGAACACTCTTTGACATAAATCACAGCAAGATCTTTTCTGATCTGCCTCCTACAGTAATGGAAATAAAAACAAAAATAAACAAATGGGACCTAATGAAACTTCAAAGCTTTTGCACAGCAAAGGAAACCATAAACAAGATGAAAAGACAACCCTCAGAATGGGAGAAAATATTTGCAAATGAATCAACAGACAAAGGATTTATCTCCAAAATATATAAACAACTCATGGAGCTCAATATTAAAAGAACAAACAACCCAATCCAAAACTGGGCAGAAGACCTAAATAGACATTTCTCCAAAGAAGACATACAGAGGGCCAAGAAGCACATGAAAAGCTGCTCAACATCATTAATTATTAGAGAAATGCAAATCAAAACTACAATGAGGTATCACCTCACACCAGTTAGAATGGGCATCATCAGAAAATCTACAAACAACAAATGCTTGAGAGGGTGTGGAGAAAAGGAAACCCTCTTGCACTGTTGGTGGGTATGTAAATTGATACAGCCACTATGGAGAACAGTACGGAGGTGCCTTAAAAAACTAAAAATAGAATTACCATATGACCCAGCAATCCCACTACTGGGCATATACCCAAAGAAAACCATAATTCAAGAAACATATGCACCCCAATGTTCACTGCAGCACTATTTACAATAGCCAGGACATGGAAACAACCTAAAAGCCCATCGACAGACAAATGGATAAAGAAGATGTGGTACATACATACAATGAAATATTACTCAGCCATAAAAAGGAACGAAATTGGGTCATTTGTTGACACGTGGATGGATCTAGAGACTGTCATACAGAGTGAAGTAAGTCAGAAAGAGAAAAACAAATGTTGTATATTAATGAATATATGTGGAACCTAAAAAAATGGTACAGATGAACCGGTTTTCAGGCCAGAAATTGAGACACAGATGTAGAGAACAAATGTATGGACACCAAGGGGGGAAAGCTGTGGGGGGGTGGGGGTAGGGTTGTGATGAATTGGGTGATTGGTATTGACATGTATACACTGATGTGTATAAAATTGATGACTAATAAGAACCTGTTGTATAAAAAAATAGAGAAAACTATAAAAAATTATATAAGCTCAAAATCAAAATTTGGTGAGTTAATTGAAAAAAATGATAAAAATTCTTTTAACTTTCTATTGAAAAACAACATACATACCAAAAAATGCACAAATCATATACACATAGCTAAGTAAACTTTTACAAAGAGTACACCATACAATCAGCACCCAGGTGAGAAAACAGAGTATTATCAACACCCTGAAAGTCCCCCATGTACCGCTTTTCTAGTCATAGCACTCCCCCCATAACCATTCTCTTCATGGCTAGCATCAAAATATAGTTTTACTTTATTTTTGCACTTAATGTAAATGGAATCAGACACCATGCACTTTTCTGTGCCTGACAAACTTATGTCTGGGAGATTCATCAATATTTTCGAACGTAGCTGTAATTCATTCATTCTCATGGCTGATTAGTATTACATTGTGTGAATATATTACAGTTTAGTCATTGGTTCTTTTTTTAATGGGAAACTGGGTACTTTCCAGTTCTTGTCTATTATAAATAGTTCAACTATGAGCATTTTGGTGCAATCTTTTGATGAACATCTGCATGCAGCTATGTTTGGCATGTACCGCGGAGTGGAATTGCTGGTTCATAGGATATATGCATGTTCAGCTTTGAATAAATACTGCCAAACAGATTTCCAAAGTGCATGTACCAATACACAACCTTAAAGACAGGGACTGAGCGTTCTGGTTGCTCCACATTCTTGTCAACACTAGGTATTGCCTTTTATATTTTAGCAATTCTTGTGGGTGTTTGGTGGTATAGTAGTTTTGTTTTTCCTTGATGATCAGATTGAGCCCCTTTTCATATGTTTATTGACCTTTTGGATATCCTGTTTGGGGAAGTATCTCTTGGAGTGTTTCGTTTATTTTCCTATTGGGATATCTGTCTCATTCTTATTGATTTACAGTAGTTCTTTACATATTCTGTATTCAAATGTGGAGTAAGTTTTGTATTCTAAAATTATTAGTAAAAAAATGCAATGGCTCCATGACATGAATGGATTAAACAAAGAAAATGAAGTGTTTGAAATTCACTTGATAAATATTTATCAAGCATATACTACATGACAGGCACTGTGCTAGGCTGCATGGAGATGATTTACAACAACACACAGACCTTTACATCAACAAATGATAGGACAGTAGATTATAACTGCAGAAGTTCAGATAGAATTCATTTTCTTATTGCATCTTCCCTCCTCTCTCAACACTGAATATCAAACAATTTAAAAGGCCTTCCACTTCTGAAGGTCTGAGAACCAGCCCAAGAATTAGGGCATGTTCTTGAACCAAATCCAATAGCTCATTCAGCTTTGAACTAAGTGAATTAAATGACAGGAAAGTCTTCTTATTAAATGTTGTGCTTTGGCCTGCTGCCCCAGTGTGCTGGCTAAGTTTCACAATCTCGGTCAGTGACACATATCATGAGAGAATGAGGAGCCTGTGTAGTCAAGCTGGTCAATTTAGGGGCTAGGAATGCTGGGGGCAGAGCCAGAATTGGAAATGTGCCTCACAATCCAGGAATCGAGGATTCAGTCTTCAAAGCTGCTAGAAAAAGAGGCTAGAATGAACTTTTTGTCTAGAACCTGGATTAGCCACGACAAGACAGAACCATAGTCATTGTTGCTCCTACCACTTCCTGGAAGGTCCTGCTGCCTCCTAATACCGTGTAGTATATATCCAGTTATTAAATCCAAGTTACTCCTCTCTTTTCATCGACCAGAATCCAAAGTTCAAAACATTTTTGATGGTTAAAAGGATATGCTAATATTCCTTAGACTTTAGATCTTCTTATTCCCATAGTGGGCATTCCCCTAGAAGTCTCAGTGATTTGCTAAAATTTAATTTTACTTAGAAATTCTTAAGTTACATGCACATTCTTAGATAATAAAAGTAATTAGTCTACATTAATTTCTTCATGAAAAACCGTAAGTCCATAGTATAAAACATAATCAATTCTAGATTATCATCAGTCTAAAATAAAGATTTCTCAGTTATAAAAGCTTTGTTCCAGAAAACTTGGAAAACAAAAGTATAGAGAAATGTAAAACAAAATCAACTACAATTCTATCTGCCCCAGTCTCTGTTAATATTTTGGCAAAATTTCAACTCATTATTTCTATGTATGCTTTAAAAATAATATCATATATTCCTATTTTTATGCTGTTTTTAAAATTAACTTAAATTCATGGTCTCAGCTTTTCTGTGTTTTAAAAACTCTTAGTAAACCTAAATCTAATGTTTACATAGTATACCATGAGAGTGATGTATCATAATTTATTTAATGATTCCCTCTCCCTTGAGGCATTTAGGATTTTTAAACTAATTTCACTAAATCGGTAGTGTTGAGTAAAGACTTTTGTTCAACAAAGACTACTTTTTAATTTTGGATGTTTTTCCTAAGTACATTCCTAGAATTAAAATATGGTATAGAGATATTTTTAAAGACACACATATTTACAATATACTTTCCAGCAAGATGTTTTCCAATTTTGTATGAATGCCTGTTTGACTTCACCCTAATGAGCATTGGATATACATGTTTTTGTGTACATATCACTCACTGATAGATGAACATTGTTTTTACTTTCATTGGTTTCTTGCAAAGCAGAGTATTTTTCAATTATTTATTAGCCACATGAATTTCCTTATTTCATTTATACATTCATTATCCAAATGTTTATTGAACATCTACTAGGTGCCAGGAGTGTTCTAGGCTATAGAGAAACATCAGTGAACAAAGCAAATAAATTATCTGCCCTTATGAAGCTAGTGGGAAGAAACAATCCATAAAAAAATTACCATAAAATGTGTCAGGTTGTGATTAGTACTACAAGGAAAAAATAAAGAAGGTGAAGAGTTAGAGAATGAAGAGCGTGTTATTTTAGACAAGTGGTTAAGGATGAGTTCTCTCTAATGAAATAAAACAAAAATTATTTGTGAGTCTACTGGCCCATTTATAGGAGTTTTCTTTCTTAAATTGTGATTTAAAAAAAAAGAAAGATCCCCTCAGAAAATTCTTGCTATTATCTGAATTTTGCCTCTGTACACCACTAATAAAAGCCAGTTTCCCCAGCAGAAATAGTGGACAACAAGGCATTTTGCTCTTTATTGTAACACCTTCTAACTCTAACACCACCGTGGCTGCAGCTATACCTCCTCCAAGGATTGAGCGCCGTCTTGTGCAGGCTTGCAACAAGCACTGCACATGTGTTTCCTCACTAGCAGCTACCACATACCTACGGCACTGCTGTTACTGTCCAGATTTCACAAATGAGAGCAATTTAGAAGAGGCAAAGTCAGGAAACAATCAAGGTCTAAAATGGGTATAAAAGTAAAACTCTTCTGCATGAAATATATATCCATCCATCTGCCATCCACATAACAATACCTATGGGAAAACTGACAAATGGCAGGGATTTTCAACCCAAAGACATGGATTCTCTCCAGTAAGTTTGTCTGGTTGAGATTTTAAAACAGACAAACATGAACACAAATGTGTTTCTGGTATAAAGAAAAAACAAAATGGATATATAAACAATTCACAATATGTCATAATCTCAGTTTCCATTAATTGTTTTTAAGCAGCTAAAATCTCCTTGAGGTAAAATAAATTAATGGAGAAGTCTGGAGTGGAGAAAACCAACTCACTAAAATTTCAACAACCCTTGTCTTCTCTCTTAGAAACCCTTAATGGGCAACATGATGTAATTCTAGTGGTACCAGCTAACATTTATTGGCCATGTATAACATATCAGGCACCATGCTAAGTATTTTACTGTCATTATTTCATTTAATATAATACAAACATACTGTATTAACAAATATTATATGACACAAACTTATGACAAAAAATGACTGAATTAAAAGTTAACATATTATGAGAAAAAAGAAAAAAGAAAGATAGTCAACATCTACAGAATTTGGCACTAAACAAAATCAATATAAGATCTTAAGTTTCTTAGGTTTTATTCCCTTTCTTCTCAGAAAGCATGATGATCCTTAACTACTGGGTCATCCAAACCTATATCACTGCTCCAAATACATTTAGCCTTTTCCTTTAAATAATAATGCAATATATTATTATTTGTTTACCCAGATATATGTATACTCATATAATCTTAGCAAGTTGGCTTTAATCCTGACCACTAGATTCAGTTTTTCTCTGAATATATATAAACCAGATGGATTGAGACTCAACCCTATGAAGAAAAAAATGGTGTTAATTAACAGTACTAAACTCATAAGATTATTGTGAGAATTTCATGAACTAATTACATGCTTAGCTGGGTGCCTAGTACATATCATATACTCAATATTTATTTCAATATTTTCACTGTTAACTTAATTAGCACCATATACTACTCAACTGGGCAAAGCAGCCCAAACTTGATTCTAATCTCTTTCTTTCACTGGCTTCTTGGAAATTGAGGAAGAAGTTGTTAGGAGAATCTTATAGTGATGTTGATTACCACTTAAAATTATAGCAATGTACAAAGCCAGTGTGCTCCAAGTTTCTTTGTGCAAAGGAGCATCATTTGAAACATTAGAGATTCATATCAAATTTAGTTACTCCTACATTTTATAATCCTCTAAAAAGCTCATGCAAATTTCCTAGGAATGTGGAATTGATAAAAAGGTAGAGCTCTGTGAGTTGCAGGGAATTTTAGCTACTTCAAACAAAAATACTAATAAATATACACGTGTTAGGTAAAGTCAGAAAACATTTTGCTTGACCACTCATCTATTCAAGTATTTATTGAATAGATTTCCTCATTAATTCTTCTTTTCTAAACTACAAAATTCCATTGCTTCATCTCATGAAAAGCTTCTTTGATCTGAAAGGTAAATTTCCAAATCTACTATTTCTCCTCTATCTTCAACAGTATAGCCCTATGGACTCTTTAAGAAAATACAGCACAAGTAACCAGGAATACTTCTCTCACCTACCTCTAGTATTCTTGTCTTCCTCTCCTCATCTTATACTTTTCCCTAAACGTAGATATTGACAAGTGTAAGTATAAAGTCACTATTCTTTAAAGAGCTGGTTTGAAATTTTCCTAAGTTATTTTTTAAGTTCTATGCAAACAACTTAAATCTATAAGTGGGTCAATAAAAACACTTCAAAGCAGAGCCCAAGTAGCACTAGCAGTCAAAATTCATCATGATGTGCTTGGCACAAAAGGTTTTCTTAATGAATTATCCATTAAGTGTCAGGTAAATTAATTGGCATGGACTTTTCCAAAAAGAAAGTGGAAGGAGAGGGAAACAGTTAAGTACCCAGGATGCTAAAGGAAATCAATAGGCATTGAGAAGAGGGCTGCAGTAACTGCCATGGCTCCTTTCCTCTTTCTGGACTTTCATAAACTTGTTATTTTGCTCTCCCAACCTCACACACTTTACTTACTTTTCTGGGAAAGTATAATATATAAGTTGACTTCAGACTCCATTTTGGCTTTTGAATCCTAAATGGGAGTTTTGTATTAAAATTAAAACCTGAGTATTACATTACATTAACTTTATCACCCATATGCCCCTTCTTCCTCGCTGATAGAATTTTAAAAGAAACTAAGAGTCTGGCCACTTTTAGAGTTTGGACTCTATAAAAGGAAGGTATAATTTACCACTTACTTTCAGAGAAAAACATTGAGTACAAATCACTTCCCTTGAAAATGCTATTTTCCCACTCTTCAACTGCCCCACCTAATGGCAAGAGGCACAAATAGCAGTCATTTTCTTGATTCCATAGTTGAAGCAGCCCAACAATAATTTTCCTTATCTGGGCAAACTTGCAGCAGTCTTATGATTGAAACGTAGCTCCTTCTCCCCTCCCCTTCACAGTCCTACACTCCACTCCAAGTCAATTACTAACAGATAGCCCAGGACAAAGAAATCACAAATAAGAACACTCACAACCCAACCCTAGCCAGCGAAAAGATATGGGTTAGAATTCATCACTACCACCTGCGAGTGAACTCAGGTACTGTTAGATCTATCTTCTTTTTAATTTATCTCTAATGACAATCTTCCTGACTAGAGATGAAGGGTTTAGTGAGGTTCACATGAGAGAACAGATGAAAGTGCTTAACACATTATTTTATTTATTGTTAGAGAGGACCACAGAAATCATCCACTACGCCCTGCCCCCAATTCACACAGGAGAACACTGAGGCACAATGAGGTCTAATGGTCATCCAGAAATCACATCCATCTTTAGTGATAGAATCCATGTCCTTGAGAAAGATCCAGCCTGCTGAACCCACCACCATTTTCTAATGAGTAAATCCTCCCAGTCTTCTACTATTAACAAGTGAAAAGCTGTATTATGTCCTTTAGAATGTTAAGGGGAAAAAGTGCAGGGGAGAATATTTTTAAGTTAAAACCTTAAGTTAAAACCAAAAAATAGAACATATACCCAACAAAATACAGCACAGTATTACAAAAGGGACTTCAACAAAATAGATTTACTCAGCATGTCCCACATATGGCAGATTAGCACTGTGTAAAACTGATAATACTTTCCAGAACCCAAGGCTTGGTGTCAATAACTGCAATTAACTATGATCCTTTGAAAGGTTTTCCATTACTCCTCCACATCAACATAGAGCTGGCCTATTTGTCTCAGTAGCTGAGTTTGATCATATTCTATTATATCTCTAAGGACCTTTTTAAAATCCAGTGTTGGATGCTATTTGAGTTGTTCTGGGGATTGTGTGTGTGTGTGTGTATTTTTTATTTAGTTCTTTGTAGTAATAGTTGAGCTGCAGAATACCTGTCCTGAATTTGCCTTCCCAAAATACAATACAGATTTATCATCCTAAGAAGTAATGTTCATCCAACTGTGGTCCTTGGACTACATCCAAATCTTCTGGAGAATTGTTTAACTATGGAGGTTCCTGACCTTCCCAGACAGACTGACCAAAGTAAACTGGTCAGTAAACTTTAAATGGGGTAAAATGGGGTAAACTTTAATAATATGCATTTTTCCAGATGATTCAAATGCACATTACTTGTGAGAGACACTGCCAGGAGAATGAAAACAATGCCACCCAACCACAAAGGGCAAAGGAAGAAATTAATTTTCTGCTTCTCCCAGAAATCTCCACGCTTGGAACCCTTTTCACCTGGTACTACAGACTGAGTTGGTAGAACTCCTTAAATTAATGAGAGACTTTCCTAGCAGGATTTTCAATGATTTTTTCTTAGTCCCTGTCCTGAGAACAAATTACACAGAAACACAAACAGATGGTTTTCAGTTATCTGTTTTTTAAACAATCTAAGTAAATTGAAAAACACAATGTGTTGTTATCAAATAACAGCTGCACCAAAACCTACCAAACTGAAATTCAAGGTCATTTTGAAAGAAGGAAAAAGAGGTAGGAAGAAGGAAAAAGATGGGCTTAGGCATCTCTTTTTAATTCAAAGTCTGGGATAAACCCTGGGCTAGTTATATTGTTTCATCAACTGCTTTTTTTTCAGTTTCATAAAATATCTAAGTGTGCTTACTTCTCCTTTCCATCATCATTCTCCCCATTCCTTCTATTTCTATCCCTCTTGTCTTGCCTATTTATTCCTCTATATCTTTACCTCTTGAGAAATTTCTTGAGCCTACTTCTACTTATTTTCTCACTGGGCAGGGTTAGAAATCATTCATTTCCTCTGAGAAACTTGGTATCTTGAGTAGCCTTTTCTTCTTTGCTCTTTCTAATAGGAAATCCATCTTTATATTTACCCAAGTGCAGAAGCACACGTGGGTCTGATTCTATAGACAGAAAAAGCAGATGGACAAAGAACTGAGTGATCCTAAATTACACTATATCTATTCTCTTCTGATGATTATAATAATTGTTCTCCTCACTTCAGGGAAGCACTTCAGCTGTAGCAGGGCGCTGGAAAGGGATGACAAGGGATGGAAATGCAAAGTAACTGACCATATTGAGACTCTGAAAAGATACCTCCTCTACTGGGTGTTGTATGTCCTTAGTAAACAAGACTATAAGCTTATTTCTTACAATTATTTTAAGGAGGACCTATTTCTCATGTCCTCCCCAGCCTTGAGATAAGCAGGAGAGGGGTAAGATTGGGGAAGAGAACACTGACACTGAACACAGGAAAGAAGAAGGGAAGACGGGCCCCAGAACACCTGTACTACCTTGATAGATATCTGGGCATAACGCAGAGGAGAAGGTATTGGAGAGGAAAGCCATCTAGCAGCAGCCACCTGGTAGAGCCTCATCTATTGGCTGAGGAAGGTTTTCCTAGAAATGAATGTATCATTTAATTATATTAACCTCAAAATGCCTCAAAGCTGTCTTTAATACCCATTAGTTTCCAAATAACCATTTATTCTCCAGTGTCTCCTATTATTCTTCTCATTTGTAGTACTTCATTTTTAAAGAAAATTATCATTTAATAAAAATACTTCTTCCCAAACTCAACATGGAGATGAATCAAGCAATGAGTTAAGAGGTATCAACAATAAATTTATTCCTAAATTACAAAAAATAATAATACTAAACATCAAGTAAAAAATAATACTAAATGTTCAAAAGAACAAAATGTTCAAAAGAAATCCTTTATTTACAAGTAAGAGGCAGATCACCAAGAGACACGGGTTAGCACTTAAACATCATTTTAAAATGGAATTTTTCAGGAGGCTGAGTGTAACCTCCCTTATATGGCAAAACCAAAAAATCTAATGAAATCTGAAAGTCATTTTTCTTTTCTCCTTCTATTCAAAAAACTTCCACTTCCATTAAACAGACAGATTATTCAGTAAATGGTGCAAAAATACGGGGATACCAGTTTAGAAAAAAATATATGGCTGAATGTCTATGTCACTCCCTACATGCATTGATAAATACCTTGATTATAGAGAGGACAAAATACTAAATGTTAAAAAATGAGAACACATTCACAAGATGATTTAGTCAACAGGTAACTTATAGTCAAGGAAGATGTGATGAAAATGTTGGCTCACTTAGACTCTGCTGGGATTCTTAAGAAATTGTAGGAGGACATAAGCTATTTGACAGAACTCAGGGCCACAACCCAGTTGTTAATTAAAGGTGTCACTGGATAGTGTACAGGATTCATACCACAGAAGTTTGTGCTATTGGGGCCAAAGCCCTGGGACCTAGATTTTCTAGATTTCAAGTTGCAAACCACCCTGCCTACCTCCAGATTGACTGGCAGTGACTGAAGTAAGGTGTGGGCAGAGTCACACACAAAAGACTAACCAAGAACTCAAAAGATCTAACCAAGATTTACCAGAGTTAAAAGTAAAAGCTTGTGAAGAAGAGTGTTATCCTGGCTGGGGGTTTGGGGCAGAATTTCTGCTTGGCATGATATCTACAGGAGGAAGAATTTGATGACTCACTTTTTCCAACTCTATCATTCCTGTCTTTTCTGATCTCTCACTAGAGATAATCCATTGGCTCTTTTCTAACCAAAGTTCCTCCTTAGGCTCCACTCTCTCTCACAAGACATTATGGGTCGCTTCATGCCACCCATTCTTCTGGGAACCCTTCCTGAATAGGCAGTCCACTCCACCGTTTGTATGTATATATGTATATTTATGTGTTAGTACTTATTCACTAATATGGCTGTACCTCATGCAACATAATGACTGAAAAGAAGAAAAAAGAATGATACATTTTCTCAGTTCACTCCATATAGCTTTTATTGTCATACTTGTTATTACTATGGAATATGCCTTCTTTCCCTCTTCTGTACGATAACAAATCACAATACGTGTAAGACAGCTCACCATGGAGGATTATTAATCTTTAAAAACTGTTTCAAACAGCTATCATTTCAGCATCTAATGCAATTGAAAGGAAATGAATTTGTTTGTCAAGTTTAGGGGAAAAAAGAAAACCATAAGAATGTTAGAAAACATGGGTGAAATTATCCATAATCTTGGAGTAGAAAAGCCTTGTTAAGCAAAATACAAAAATGAGGAAGCTGTAAAGGAAAAGATTAATTACCTTGTAATAACATAAAAGGCATACCTCCACTGCTTATTATTCAGTTTCATCATAGGTTTATACAATATTTAGGAAAAAAATCTCAAATTAATTAGCTAAATTTTTTTCAACTGAAACATTCAGTTACCATCCTAAATCCTTTTCCCTCACAAAGAACACAGGGATTCTTGGCTGGGGTTAGTTTCTGAGTCTATCTGTGTGATAGAATTCATTGCTACTGTAGAACGGAGAAAGGGAAAAGCTGAGTTAAAGCAAGACATGAAGAAATGGGCCAGTTTTCTAACTCCATTTTTTAAAATTTATTCATTAATCCACCAGTCAGTTAACAAAAATATACTGTTTTCATTAAGTCCCCATGAGATCAGACATACCCATGCTGAGAGAGAGACAAGTAAAACACATTCCAAATCCAAATAAGTTATGTTGTTATCATCCATCCCTTTGTTCCCCTTCATTACTGCAGAGACAGATTCTAAAGAAATTGAGAGACTACAGTAACAAGAATAAAATAACCTATTTCATTAACTTCCATTCCTCTGGATTTTAACATAATTTTATTTCACTAATTCTTTGTGGACATGCAAATTATTTTTAGTTTGCACTATCCTACCTGAAAGACTAAAACTCAATTTCACATTTGTTTCACAGAAAACAGGTCACAGTTTTCACTCTATTTTCAGGTTTTTTCTTTCTTTTCTGCTGCATTTTTACCTTATAAATTATACTGATCATGATTTTTCTGAGTCTAGTCTGGGTGACTTGGTAAAAATTTTTAAATTTCAGAAGAAAGAAAGTTTAAGTAGCAGTGAGGGGAAAGGAAATCTAGTATTTATTATGCAACTATTATATATGGTATGGTGCTGTGCTAGACATCTTAACATGCCTTATCTGTTTAGTTTTCATAACAAGCGTATGATGTAGTTTTTCTAATCTATATTATTTTTGGATGAGACAACTAAGGCTCAACTATAGCTCAGTAACAGCTAGTAATTGATAGGCTGGTCTTTGAACACTGGTCAGCATAATTTAAGAATTAAGAGAAGGGAACAAATCAAGAAAGAGGGAAGAAAAGTAAACACATCTCAGGGTTTGGATTTAAAAGTCTTCATTGCAAATGCCTTCCCAATTCCTGATAAAAGTGGTTTCTTATCTGCAAAAAAAAAAAAAAAAAAAGATAATAACACAGCCTAATTTACAAGGTTATTATGAGTCTCAAATAAGGTACTGTTTGTAAAATCACTTTGCAAATTGAAAAGCATCATATGAATTTTTTGTATAGCAATTATCCCAATGAGGTCTCTGTACACACACAAAAGAGAGCACTTGATAAGAGAATGAAAATGCTTCAGAAAAACTATGGAGAGAAACAGATGATGACATAGATGATATATAATGACATAGATGAAATAACAGATGAGAACTTCTTACTAAATTACAATGAACTGTTTATACAATTCTGAAGAATACATTCATCTGACTCTTTAATTTTTTTGTATTCAGTAATGGAAATAAATAAAACATTCAGTAATTTAATTTTAAAGAGGAGGATAAAACTAGGAAAGCTCAAGTGAAAACAGAAAGCCATGCAAGATAGAAAGCACAACAATCTAATCATGAAAATATTTTCAAGTTTGGGGATCAAAATATGTACCTGGCAACATATTTCAGGGTCATGATTACTGAAATAAACTATTTTATAGATGCTGCAAAATTGTGTTGCCTTCAGAAACTAAACTATAGTGGAATTTGGAACAAAGGAGAGTCCTTCTATCAAAGATGGACTCGACACATTGGCATTTGTGGTGTGCATCAGCTGGATGGAAAGATTAAGCAAGAGTAATGTACACAGGATGGACCTAGAGATTATCATACTAAGCGAACTAAGTCAGAAAGAGAAAGACAAGTACATGTGATATCACTTATATGTGGAATCTAAAAGATGACACAAATGATGAAACAGAAACATACTCATAGATGTAGAGAACAGACTTGTGGTTGCCAAGGGGGAGGATAGGATTGAGAGTTTGGGACTAGCAGATGCAAACTAGTATATATAGGATGGATAAACAACAAGATTCTACTGTATAGCACAGGGAATATCCTGTGTTAATATCAATATCCTGTGTTAAACCATCATGGAAAAGAATATGAAAAAGTGTATGTGTGTATATTTATATATATATATATATATATATATATATATATATGTATATGTATATAAAACTGAATCACATTGCTGTACACCAGAAATTAACACATTGTAAATTAACTATACGTCAATAAAATTAAAAAAAAAATAATGTACACAAACCAAACTTGTTTACTCCTTTGCAAATACAAGGAGAGAGCAATTGTTTCTAGAGCAAGAAACAAAACCAAAAAACCCTATATATGTCTAAGAATATTCAGCTGATTCCTGAAATTATCTTGTGCAGGATATGTAAAGAGAAATATCTTTTGCAGAGACGGGACATTGATGAAGACTATGCTGATCTGAGGTAGAAAAAAGGGTTAACTCATGCAAGGAGTGATTTGAATAAAAGCTCTTGCTATTCCAAAGCTCACATGTGCTTTATAAAGCTCTTTTCCAGGAAGGATGAAAACCTATCTAGCCACTTAGACGAATTCACTCAAATCTGAAAGACCGTGCTCTAATTAGAATGAAGCATTTGGAAAAACATGTTCAAAAGGTCATATGGCCCACATGGCCAATTATCTAAGAGAAACTGCCATTTGCATAGGTATCATCTTACAATCTATTTACAGTTATAAGAAAGAAACTGAATAACTTAATACTTTCCCTCCCTATACCCAGACAACAAGTCTAAAATCTACTTTTGATCAAGATGTATGCATATAATAACTTTAATATTTTAAAATAACTTGACTATTCAGTTTTATTGTTAAAACCTACATAAAATTTTTGGCATTTTCCTCTTATTCTATGCCATTATTTCAAATATTTATACTGTAGGTATTTTAAGCGTTAAGTCCTAGCTCATTTTTGTACCTCAGTTTGTCCATCAAATAGGGATAAAAATGGTACTCACAGAATAGTTTTGAGGATTAACTAAAATGAGTAAACATATATAACGTGTTGGTATTTGGTAGCGCTCAATACATTTTTGTTACAAAATATTGTATTACAAAAGTATATTATAAGGTAATTTGAAATAGCATAGCCTATGCCAAAAACTACAGTAGCAGTATACACACAGGTGTGTGTGTGTGTGCATACATGCACACAGATAGATACACAAAGTATTTGCCCCCAAGTATTCAGACTTCTGTGGACAAACAATGAACAAAGCGCTCTTGCCAGATAACCATGTGACATTCAGAGCCCTTCCCACCATTTCTGGGCAATACCCAAGGGAGAGGAACTTGCATGTACCAAGGTGGTATTTGTCACAACTCCCTCTGAACAGTTGTCCCAGTTAATGTACCATCACTGCTTCCTCCCTGCTCTTTTCTTCCCTTGTCTCAAGTGTGAATATAGCCTTCTTCCTCCTCACACCCTGGGGCAAAATTGTTACAATGATGTTGTAATTACAGGCTTAAAGAAAGGTTTGAGAGACAAAAAAATAAAACAAACAAAATCTTTAAAACCCATCAACTCAGTACTCCTAAAGGGGCTTTAACCAGGCCATCTCTGCTGTGGGAACCATTTGTAAGTCCCTACTTGCTGCCATGTGCCTCCTTCCCTGCAAGGGCTTTCTCTCACCTTTTCACTTCCCAGAGTCCTCCAGAACACTGCCTTTCCCCAAACTGTATCTCCCTTGAACAGCCACGGGCACGTTAAAAAATTCTAGCACTTTATTATGCAAAAGGGTTTATCTTTCTTAGGATGTAACCTCTCTTTCCAACAAGGCTGGGGGCCTCCATTCACAATTAAAACGTCTCCCTAAACAAAAATCTCCTCCATTTTCTGTCACACTACAGAATGCAAAAACATCTGGAGTTTACCGTTTACCATATAACACCGTTGTCCAATCTATAAACAGCAGAATTAATTGGTATGTTACAATTTATTTTTAGTAAACACATGGTGTAAAAGTGCATTAGCATATAACTGATGCCTGCAGTCACACAGTTACATATGTGAGGCTCAGTGGTATAGTGACCAGAGGAAGGAATTTGGAATCAAATGATCTGGAAGTACATCTAGGCTTCTCCATCACTAGCTGTGTGGGCATACTAACTCACTTAATCTGACTAAGGTTCATTTCGAATCTCTGTAAAATGAGGATAAAAATAACTACGTATCCTACCTGCAAGTTTTTGTGATGAAAAGAACAAGAAAATGTTGGGGTGGCATATGAAACAATTGTATTTTACAATTATAAGTTATTATTATTATTAGTCATGTTAGCACACATATTAGATCTTAATTCCACTTGATATCTAGTACAAAAATCTAACATTCATCCAATCCGTTTATATACAAAATCATATATGCACGATCAGCCTTTACTATAATTATTCTTAAAAAAATAATGAATTATGAATGATGGCTGTAATAGAAATTACACTCACACACATACATTTATAACGTCAGCTTCTACTTTGTTGCAGATTTAGCCTTTAAGAACTAGTTTAAATTCTAATCAAAAGCAATTGTGAAAAGATATAGATTCAAAACAAGACAGTACGCTGCTAATAGGAAAAAGTAAGATCTGCAACAGAAATGGATAAAGAAACAAATGTTACTAGCTTACATATACAACACATACATAATTTTATTGGTCCTCTCTACTTTGGTATATACTTTAATGACACCCAGCATGGTAAGGAAAAATAAAGTGATTCCCAAGTCATTGGCAGAGTAGGAAGTACAGTCGGAATGAGGAAGACTCAGATAACTGCAGTAACATTTGTTGCTTGTTTAGATGTTGGGAGGGATAATGAGCAAGGAGTTGAGGAAGGTTCCCAGGGCTTTGGTTTAGGCCATTGGCTTGATGCCTGGGGCAGCAAATGCAGTAGAGAATAGAAAAGCAGAAGCATGTTTAGAGAGGAGAAAGAATAGTGCATGAATCTAGTTTGGGAAATGTGTGGAGATAATGAATGTCCAACCTGCAACTGAATAAAATTCTGAAACTAAAACTAGAAATCTGAAATGGACATGGAGATTTAGACACAAACAGAAAACAGATAAAGACTGGAAAGGAGGTAAGATTATCTTAGAATATCTTGTGGGCCAAAGACAGGATCTTGGGGAACAGCATTGTTTAAGGGGCATACAGACCTGAAAGGAAATATTTAAATAAATATCAGGAAGAGAAGAGGAATTGTCCAAAGATGTACACATGGGCAGCAGTGTCAAAAGCAAATTGAAGATCTAATTCATTTTCCAAGGCCAAAAGGAGAGATAGAAAAGAGATGAGCAAAACTGCAGTTGAGTATGTAGGAGGGAGGGGGTAATTGACTAAGTAGTCTGAGGAGCTGGAGGTGTTGGTCCTGAACAGGAGGAATATCTTCAGCCTTTCAGACTTGAAGAAAGAAAGCAAAAATCATGAGAGCATATGTGCATGTTATTTGGGGGACACAAAAAAAAGGATAGGAAAGTGGAATAGTTCACTCCAATAAAGTATTTTTACTGCATATTTTAGGTATATTCTTGCTGGGTATAGAATTCTAGGTTAACAGTTTTGTCTCAGTACTTTACAGATGCCACTCCTATGGCTCCTTGCCTGCATAGTTTCTGAGGATAAGTTTACTGTAATTCTCATCCTTGTTCCTCTGTATGTAATTTGTCTTCTTTCTCTACATTCAAGATGTTCTCTTTGTGTCTTGATTTCAGTCATTTGAATGCTATGCTTCTGTGAGTGTGAGTGTGTGTGTGTGTGTGTGTGTGTGTGTGTGTGTACTTTGGTATGTATCTTGCTTGGTGTACTCTGAGCTTTAGAGTCTGACTTGGTGTGTGTCATTAATTTTGAAAACTTTTCAGTCATTATTTCTTCAAACATTTCTTCTACCTCAATTTCTCTTTCTTTTCCTTCTGTGATTTCAATTATGCATATGCTATACCACTTATAGCTCTTGGATGATCTGTTACGTTCTCTTTCTTCTACGTTTTCTTTCCTTTTTGTATTCCAGTTTGAGTGATTTCTACTGACTTATCTTCAATTTCACTGATTCTGTCCTTGGCTGTGTCAAGTCTACTAATAGGCCCGAAGACACTCTTCATCTTTGTTACTGTGTTTTTTATTTCTAGCATTTCATTTGATTCTTATAGTTTCCGTCTCTCTGCTGAAATTATCTATTTGATCTTACATGTTGTCAATCTTTTCCATTAGAAACTTTAACATACTAATCAAATTTAAATTCCTAGTCTGATCATTTTAACATTTGTGCCATATCTGGGATGCTTCTGTATATTATTTTGTCCTTTTGAAGTATTTTCTCTTGTCTTTCTATTTGCCTAATATTTTTTTACTGAAAATTGGATATCTTGTGTTGAACAGTGGATACTGAGGTGAATAAATTTTTATGCTTAAAGATAAGCACAGTTTTCCTTCTGCTAGGCCTTTTGCATGGGAATTTGAATTAATCTAGTCAGGAACGGGACTAGATTTGAGGGGTTTTGTTCTTATGATTAACCTCAGTGCACCACAGGCATCAAATTTCTCTAATAACACCACATGCATAGGTTATGGCAGCCGTCCCCAACCTTTCTGGCACCAGGAGCCAGTTTCGTGGAGGACAATTTTTCTGCAGATGGGGGCGGGGGTGATGGTTCAGGCAGTAATGCGAGTGATGGGGAGTGGCAGAAGAAGCTTCACTCGCTCATCCACCATTCACCTCCTGCTGTGTGGCCTGGCTCCAAACAGGCTGTGGACCAACCTGGGGGTTGGGGAACCCTGGATTATGGAATGGCTTTCCAGTGGTTGTTTTCTTAATATCTGCTCCATCCTTAGTTTTGGGTCTCCCTTTTGTGCTGGGCCCCCAGAGAATCTGTCTCTGGAAGCTCTTGCAGCCTATTCCACTGTTATTTTCACTCAATGCTTGTTAGGATGTTGATGGGAGATCAGGGAAGAAGAGTGTTCCTTGATGTTCTGATTAAGCCTCAGTCTTAGGTAGGCACTGTGCTCCCGGGGCTCAGGGATGAGGTCATTACAAGTGCTTCTGCTCCTCCTCCAACTGTAGTGCTGGTCCTAGCACATATTCTTACCTCCCACTCTGAAGACAGAGCTTTATTTTCCTGTTCCCTTCTTCACCAATGGATTTCCCCCAGTACCCTAAGTCAGAAGTTCTTACTGCTCTTCCCTTTACAGAGTAGCTCTTTAATTCCACTGGGGAGATGGGTCTGGTTTCAATAGTGGCTGCTGTTCTCCCCAGTCTTCCCTGTGAGCACCTGGTGAGGTTTGTAGAGGAAAAGTCTGCTACAGGATTCCCCCACAACCCTGCATATGCAACGGCCAGTGTGTCCATACTCTCACGCTAGCCCACACTCAACCTTTAGCAATTCATTAAAAATTTTCTCTGACTCTCCTTACTGCTTTACATAGCATCTGATGTAAGCAAATGACGGCATCCTTTCTCTTCTTCTTAAAAAGTGTCTGCCTGTCTCTTTCCAGATTTGGGGTTGCTTGGTTGTCCTACAACCTCAATTCTCTGATGGATTTTTTTTTTTTTTTTTTAGTTTCTGCTTTATAACAAAGTGAATCAGTCATACATACACATCTGTTCCCACATCCCTTCCCTATTGCGTCTCCCTCCCTCCCACCCTCCCTATCCCACCCCTCCAGGCGGTCACAAAGCACCGAGCTGATCTCCCTGTGCTCTGCGGCTGCTTCCCACTATCTATCTACCTTACGTTTGGTAGTGTATATATGTCCATGCCTCTCTTTCGCTTTGTCACAGCTTACCCTTCACCCTCCCCATATCCTCAAGTCCGTTCTCAAGTAGGTCTGTGTCTTTATTCCCGTTTTACCCCTAGGTTCTTCATGACATTTTTTTTTTTAATTCCATATATATGTGTTAGCATACGGTATTTGTCTTTCTCTTTCTGACTTACTTCACTCTGTATGACAGACTCTAGGTCTATCCACCTCATTACAAATAGCTCAGTTTCGTTCCTTTTTATGGCTGAGTAATATTCCATTGTATATATGTGCCACATCTTCTTTATCCATTCATCCGATGATGGACACTTAGGTTGTTTCCAGCTCCGGGCTATTGTGAATAGAGCTGCAATGAACATTTTGGTACATGTCTCCTTTTGAATTATGGTTTTCTCAGGGTATATGCCTAGTAGTGGGATTGCCGGGTCATATGGTAGTTCCATTTTTAGTTCTTTAAGGAACCTCCACACTGTTCTCCATAGCGGCTGTACCAATCCACATTCCCACCAGCAGTGCAAGAGTGTTCCCTTTTCTCCACACCCTCTCCAGCATTTATTGTTTCTAGATTTCTTGATGATGGCCATTCTGACTGGTGTGAGATGATATCTCATTGTAGTTTTGATTTGCATTTCTCTAATGATCAATGATGTTGAGCATTCTTTCATGTGTTTGTTGGCAGTCTGTATATCTTCTTTGGAGAAATGCCTATTTAAGTCTTCGGCCCATTTTTGGATTGGGTTGTTTGTTTTTTTGCTATTGAGCTGCATGAGCTGTTTATAAATTTTGGAGATTAATCCTTTGTCAGTTGCTTCATTTGCAAATATTTTCTCCCATTCTGAGGGTTGTCTTTTGGTCTTGTTTATGGTTTCCTTTGCTGTGCAAAAGCTTTGAAGTTTCATTAGGTCCCATTTGTTTATCTTTGTTTTTAGTTCCATTTCTCTAGGAGGTGGGTCCAAAAGGATCTTGCTGTGATTTATGTCATAGAGTGTTCTACCTATGTTTTCCTCTAAGAGTTTGATAGTTTCTGGCCTTACATTTAGGTCTTTAATCCATTTTGAGCTTATTTTTGTGTATGATGTTAGGGAATGATCTAATCTCATACTTTTACATGTCCCTGTCCAGTTTTCCCAGCACCACTTATTGAAGAGGCTGTCCTTTCTCCACTGTACATTCCTGCCTCCTTTATCAAAGATAAGTTGGCCATATGTGCGTGGGTTTATCTCTGGGCTTTCTATCCTGATCCACTGATCTATCTTTCTGTTTTTATGCCAGTACCACACTGTCTTAATTACTGTGGCTTTGTAGTATAGTCTGAAGTCAGGCAGCCAGATTCCTCCAGCTCCGTTTTTCGTTCTCAAGATTGCTTTGGCTATTCGGGGTCTTTTGTTTTTCCAAACAAATTTTGAAATTTTTTGTTCTACTTCTGTGAAAAATGCCAGTGGTAGTTTGATAGGGATTGCATTGAATCTGTAGATTGCTTTGGGTAGTAGAGTCATTTTCACAATATTGATTCTTCCAATCCAGGAGCATGGTATATCTCTCCATCTATTTATATCATCTTTAATTTCTTTCATCAGCGTCTTATAATTTTCTGCATACAGGTCTTTTGTCTCCTTAGGTAGGTTTATTCCTAGATATTTTATTCTTTTTGTTGCAATGGTAAATGGGAGTGTTTTCTTGATTTCATTTTCAGATTTTTCATCATTAGTGTACAGGAATGCCAGAGATTTCTGTGCATTAATTTTGTATCCTGCTACTTTACCAAATTCATTGATTAGCTCTAGTAGTTTTTCGGTAGCATCTTTAGGATTCTCTATGTATAGTATCATGTCATCTGCAAACAGTGACAGCTTTACTTCTTCTTTTCCAATTTGGATTCCTTTTATTTCCTTTTCTTCTCTGATTGCTGTGGCTAAAACTTCCAAAACTAGGTTGAATAAGAGTGGTGAGAGTGGGCAGCCTTGTCTTGTTCCTGATCTTAGTGGAAATGGTTTCAGTTTTTCACCATTGAGGACAATGTTGGCTGTGGGTTTGTCATATATGGCCTTTATTATGTTGAGGAAAGTTCCCTCTATGCCTACTTTCTGCAGGGTTTTTATCATAAATGGGTGTTGAATTTTGTCGAAAGCTTTCTCTGCATCTATTGAGATGATCATATGGTTTTTCTCCTTCAACTTGTTAATATGGTGTATCACATTGATTGATTTGCGTATATTGAAGAATCCTTGCATTCCTGGAATAAACCCCACTTGATCATGGTGTATGATCCTTTTAATGTGCTGTTGGATTCTGTTTGCTAGTATTTTGTTGAGGATTTTTGCATCTATGTTCATCAGTGATATTGGCCTGTAGTTTTCTTTCTTTGTGACATCCTTGCCTGGTTTTGGTATCAAGGTGATGGTGGCCTCGTAGAATGAGTTTGGGAGTGTTCCTTCCTCTGATATTGTTTGGAAGAGTTTGAGAAGGATGGGTGTTAGCTCTTCTCTAAATGTTTGATAGAATTCGCCTGTGAAGCCATCTGGTCCTGGGCTTTTGTTTGATGGAAGATTTTTAATCACAGTTTCAATTTCAGTGCTTGTGATTGGTCTATTCATATTTTCTATTTCTTCCTGAGTCAGTCTTGGTAGGTTGTGCATTTCTAAGAATTTGTCCATTTCTTCCAGGTTGTCCATTTTATTGGCATAGAGTTGCTTATAGTAATCTCTCATGATCTTTTGTATTTCTGCAGTGTCAGTCGTTACTTCTCCTTTTTCATTTCTAATTCTATTGATTTGAGTCTTCTCCCTTCTTTTCTTGATGAGTCTGGCTAATGGTTTGTCAATTTTGTTTATCTTCTCTAAGAACCAGCTTTTAGTTTTATTGATCTTTGCTATTGTTTCCTTCATTTCTTTTTCATTTATTTCTGATCTGATCTTTATGATTTCTTTTCTTCTGCTAACTTTGGGGGTTTTTTGTTCTTCTTTCTCTAATTGCTTTAGGTGCAGGGTTAGGTTGTTTACTCGAGATGTTTCCTGTTTCTTAAGGTGAGATTGTATTGCTATAAACTTCCCCCTTAGAACTGCTTTTGCTGCGTCCCATAGGTTTTGGGTCGTCGTGTCTCCACTGTCATTTGTTTCTAGGTATTTTTTTATTTCCTCTTTGATTTCTTCAGTGATCATTTCGTTATTGAGTAGTGTATTGTTTAGCCTCCATGTGTTTGTATTTTTTACAGATCTTTTCCTGTAATTGATGTCTAGTCTCATAGCATTGTGGTCGGAAAAGATACTTGATACAATTTCAATTTTCTTAAATTTACCAAGGCTTGATTTGTGACCCAAGATATGATCTATCCTGGAGAATGTTCCATGAGCACTTGAGAAAAAAGTGTATTCTGTTGTTTTTGGATGGAATGTCCTATAAATATCAACTAAGTCCATCTTGTTTAATGTATCATTTAAAGCTTGTGTTTCCTTATTTATTTTCATTTTGGATGATCTGTCCATTGGTGAAAGTGGGGTGTTAAAGTCCCCTACTATGATTGTGTTACTGTCGATTTCCCCTTTTATGGCTGTTAGTATTTGCCTTATGTATTGAGGTGCTCCTATGTTGGGTGCATAAATATTTACAATTGTTATATCGTCTTCTTGGATCGATCCCTTTATCGTTATGTAGTGTCCTTCTTTGTCTCTTCTAATAGTCTTTATTTTAAAGTCTATTTTGTCTGATATGAGAATTGCTACTCCAGCTTTCTTTTGATTTCCATTTGCATGGAATATCTTTTTCCATCCCCTTACTTTCAATCTGTATGTGTCTCTAGGTCTGAAGTGGGTCTCTTGTAGACAGCATAT
Organism: Hyperoodon ampullatus; assembly: GCF_949752795.1. Classification (NCBI taxonomy): domain Eukaryota; kingdom Metazoa; phylum Chordata; class Mammalia; order Artiodactyla; family Ziphiidae; genus Hyperoodon; species Hyperoodon ampullatus. Next base: position 128,771,839 of record NC_136917.1, on the reverse strand, counting down.
ATATGGGTCTTGTTTTTGTATCCATTCAGCCACTCTGTGTCTTTTGGTGGGAGCATTTAGTCCATTTACATTTAAGGTAATTATTGATATGTATGTTTCTATTCCCATTTCCTTAATTGCTTTGGGTTCGTTATTGTAGGTATATTCCTTCTGTTGTGTTTCTTGCCTAGAGAAGTTCCTTTAGCATTTGCTGTAAAGCTGGTTTGGTGGTGCTGAACTCTCTCAGCTTTTGCTTGTCTGCAAACGTTTTAATTTCTCCATCAAATCTGAATGAGATCCTTGCTGGGTAGAGTAATCTTGGTTGCAGGTTTCTCTCCTTCATCACTTTAATTATGTCCTGCCACTCCCTTCTGGCTTGTAGAGTTTCTGCTGAGAGATCAGCTGTTAACCTGATGGGGATTCCCTTGTGTGTTATTTGTTGTTTTTCCCTTGCTGCTTTTAATATGATTTCTTTGTGTTTAATTTTTGACAGTTTGATTAATATGTGTCTTGGCGTATTTCTCCTTGGATTTATTCTGTATGGGACTCTCTGTGCCTCCTGGACTTGATTAACTATTTCCTTTCCCATATTAGGGAAGTTTTCAACTATAATCTCTTCAAATATTTTCTCAGTCCCTTTCTTTTTCTCTTCTTCTCCTGGAACCCCTATAATTCGAATGTTGGTGCGTTTAATGTTGTCCCAGAGGTCTCTGAGACTGTCCTCTATTCTTTTCATTCTTTTTTCTTTATTTTGCTCTGCATCAGTTATTTCCACTATTTTATCTTCCACCTCACTTATCCGTTCTTCTGCCTCAGTTATTCTGCTATTGATCCCATCTAGAGTATTTTTCATTTCATTTATTGTGTTTTTAATCGATGCTTGATTCATCTTTAGTTCTTCTAGGTCCTTGTTAACTGTTTCTTGCATTTTGTCTATCTTATTTCCAAGATTTTGGATCATCTTTACTATCATTATTCTGAATTCTTTTTCAGGTAGACTGCCTATTACCTCTTCATTTGTTAGGTCTGGTAGGTTTTTATCTTGCTCCTTCACCTGCTGTGTGTTTTTCTGCTTTCTCATTTTGCTTATGTTACTGTGTTTGGGGTCTCCTTTTTGCAGGCTGCAGATTCGTAGTTCCCGTTGTTTTTGGTGTCTGTCCCCCGTGGCTAAGGTTGTTTCAGTAGGTTGTGTAGGCTTCCTGGTGGGGGGGACTAATGCCTGTGTTCTGGTGGTTGAAGCTCGATCTTGTCTTTCTGGTGGACAGGTCCACGTCTGGTGGTGTGTTTTGGGGTGCCTGTGGACTTATTATGTTTTTAGGTATCCTCTCTGCTAATGGGTGGGGTTGTGTTCCTGCCTTGCTAGTTGCTTGGCCTAGGGTGACCAGCACTGTAGCTTGCTGGTCGTTGACTGAAGCTGGGTGCTGGTGTTGAGATGGAGATCCCTGGGAGATTTTCGCTGCTTGATATTATGTGGAGCTGGGAGGTCTCTTGTGGACCAGTGTCCTGAGGTTGGCTCTCCCACTTCAGAGGCACAGCACTGACTCCTAGCTGCAGCACCACGAGTCTTTCATCCACCCGGCTCAGAATGACAGTGAGAAAAAGTAGAAAGAAAGAATTAGTAGAAGAAAGAAAGAGAGAGGGAAAGAAAGGAAGAAGGGAAGAAAGGAAGGAAGGAAGGAAGCAATAAAGAAAGGAGGGAGGGAGGGAGGGAGGGAGGATGGAAAGAAAGAAAGAAAGAAAGGAGGGAGGGAGGGAGGAATGAAAGCAAAAGGAAGAGTGAATGGAAGAAGGGAGGGAGGGAGCAAGGAAGGGAAGAAGGAAAGAAAGACAGGAGGGAGGGAGGGAGGAAGGAAAGAAAAAGAAAGTGGAAAGAAGAAGGGTGGGAGGGAGGGAGGGAGGAAAGAAAAAGAAAGAAGGAAAGGAGGAGCGGAGGGAGGGAGGGAGGAAGGGAAGGTAGGAAAAAAAGAAAGAGTAGGTAAAGTAAAATAGAATAAAGTCTGAAATATAGTAGCGTTATTAAAATTAAAAAGTAATTATTGAAAAAAAAAAAAACTCGGACCGATAGAACCCTGGGACATATGGTGGAAGCAAAGCTATACAGAGAGAATCTTACACAGAAGATTACACATACACAGTCACAAAAAGAGAGCAGGGGGAAAAATCAAAAATCTTGCTCTCCAAGACCACCTCCTCGATTTGGGATAATTCGTTGTAAAAAGAGGAAAAGGGCGAGAAGTCTGAAATCTTGCTAAGTCCACCTCCTTAATTTGGGATAATTTGTTGTAAAAAGGGGGGAAAGTCTTAAATCTTGTCCTCAAAGTCCACTTCCTCAATTTGGGATGATTCGCTGTCCATTCTTACACTCCACAGACGCAGGGCACATCAAATGGACCGTGGAGCTTTAATCCACTGCCTCCGAGGCTGCACAGAGAGATTTCCCTGTCTCTGCTCTCACAACTCCCGGGTCTCAGCCTTGGACCTGGCCCCGCCTCGGCGCGTAGGTCGCCGGAGGGCGTCCGTTCTTCGCTCAGACAGGACGGGTTTAAAGGAGCTGCTGATTCGGGGGCTCTGGCTCACTCAGGCAGAGGGGAGGGAGGGGAATGCCCTCTCCTCGCGCACCAGGCAACAAAAGGGAAAAAAGTCTCTTGCCTCTCCGGTAGCTCCAGACCCTTTCCCCGGACTCCCTCCGGGCTAGCACTAACCCCTTCAGGCTCTCTTCCTGCCGCCAGCCCCAGTCCTCTCCCTGCGCTCCGACTGAAAGCCGATACCCGAGCCTCAGCTCCCAGCCCCGCCCGCCCCGTGGGCCGAGCAGACAAGCTTCTCGGGCTGGTGTGTGCCTGAGGGCACCGATCCTCTGTGCCAGAATCTCTCCGCTTTGCCCTCCGCACCCCTGTTGCTGTGCTCTCCTCCGCTACTCCGAAGCTTTCCCCCTCCGCCACCCGCAGTCTCCGCCCGCGAAGGGGCTTGTAGTGTGTAGAAACCTTCCCTCCTTCACGGCTCCCTCCCACTGGTGCAGGTCCCGTCCATATCCTATTGTCTCTGTTTATTCTTTTTTTCTTTTGACCTACCCAGGTATGTGGGGAGTTTCTTGCCTTTTGGGGGGTCTGAGGTCTTCTGTCAGCGTTCAGTAGGTGTTCTGTTGGAGTTGTTCCACGTTTAGATGAATTTCTGATGTATCTGTGGGGAGGAAGGTGATCTCCGCGTCTTACTCTTCCGCCATCTTCCTCTGTCTCCGATGGATTTTTTTAAAGTCATGAATATGTAGTGTGTCTAGATTTTTACTTGATGGCAGGGTGGGACTGACACTCTTTGCAACATTCTACATCTCTGAGCTTAAACCAGAAGTTGGATAGTTCAACCCAGAACCCCTCAATGTTCTGAAGTTAAGAAGTTATTCTTCTGGGAGTAATTGAAGTAATAGGGTTTAGTGACTGTTTGGATTCATTGATAATTCAGTCCCTTCGAATATTTTTAGTGGAACGGGGACGCTCTCTGCTGAGAACCGACCTTGCTTATGCAAACAATATGTCTAAAAAACATAAAGACTTGATCAGAACTTTGAAAGATATTGTTATAAGACCATCTCATAATCTCCTCAGAAAAGACTGTGCCAACATTAGAAAACTCTATCAGAAATTTTTTCACTTATATCTATTCTAAGCCACTTTTGTCAACATCTAACTCCATTTGCATGGGGAGGGTGTTTTCAGTTTTCCCTTCTCACTTTAAAAGTTTTTCAGCACTGTTTTGGGAAGTCAGAACATACAAATGCTTTCTAAATAGATAACAACACTACCCACTGGAGGAGATACTCCTCTCTGACTACTTTGCCAATTATTTCATTTATATTGGGTGAGGAAATACATCTTCTGAATTCCTGCATGAGCAATTCAACAACAACAGAAAAAGAATCTTTTATGTCTTTCTATGTGTACATTCTGGGGATTTCTCATGGTTTCCTCAACACCCTTGTTTATCTTTGAATATCCCTTCAGAGACTATTGCTTCTGAGCAATATCTAGGTCTCACTTGGTATGATTCATCTTATATTGAAATGCAACCCTGCTGGTAAATTAATGCTATGTAATGGCCTCTTCTAGAAAAACATAAGTTGGGCATTTAATATTTTAAAGTACAAAGCAGAAATGAAGACCTGTAAAACTTGTAGCTTGTTGTTTTAAATGAGTTTGTGGAAAAGATGATTTTTATTGTAGCACTGTGGTATTATTGTTTGAGTAGTTGTAATACATTTGGTTTTTAATGATCAGTGAGCCAGATTCTCTGAAGTGCTTAAGTCTCAATCTGGAAGTGAATTGGTGGACTGTTAATTATCCAAACTTCTGGGGTATCATTTGGTATGCAGCTCCATGGGGTATGACTGCTGTAGTACAGTCTAATAGTTGGTGAGGGCTTAATAAATATTGTTGACTGAATTAAATTCAGGAGGCTGAGGGCTATAAACATGGCCAAATCACTAGCACAGAAGCATTATTGCCAACACCGAAGTCCAGGCTTCCATAATAGTAAGGAGTTTGCGGGGAGGACAGATATGACCATAAGAGAGTTATAAGCTAAATGTCTTATTCCCAGTGCTTGTGCTAATACTGGACCTGTACCCCAAATTCTATGTGTGTGGTGTGTGACCAATCTAGGCAATAGAAGAAACTAGGAAGCAAGGTCAGGGGCTCTAACAACATAACCATTAACCATTCTTGGCCATGGCATTAAGGCTTTTAATATACACAACTTAGGGGAATGTGTGAACTGTCAAGAATGACTTTTTCTAACAATAAAAGTGAAGGGTTTTTTGTTAATCTGTTTATCAATGGACCAATTCTATTTTTAAAAAATGCCTAAGACTTAAATCACTTGGTACAGAAGCATGTGTTACAACTGAGTACCAAACAACATTATTTGGGGGTGTTTTTGCTTGGTTGGTTTGGCTTTTTGTTTATTTTTACTTTGTAATGTGCTTTCAATACTGTTTTCTCATTTTACCCTTGAAACAATCATAGTAGATATTGAGAGCATTTGATAATAATCTAATGATTTATGGTTTTCTCATCCTCCTTCCCCTACCAGGACATAGATACAAAGTGGCAAAACCTGGACTATAACTCAGGACCTTAAGGACCATCCCTGGGCTGACTTTGAAAGCACTGACATTGGGAAACTGTGTAAACACATTGGTAAGTTTAACTGACATCATTTTTAACCTTCAAAATACTTGCTTATAGGTAGCCATTTTAATAATAAAAAATGACATCTAACTCTAACTTAAGAAAAAGAAAACTGGCTTTAATTAAAACTATGTGGCCTTTATAAGTAAACATTTTTTTCTGGAGCAATATACTATTAATAGAAAACGTCACCAAATTATTATGCTTTTCTTCATAATTTCACTTTGTTACGGAGCAATACTATCTGTACGAGTCATTCCTTAATATTTATCATCAACTCAACAAAACTTCTCTCCATTTTTACGTATCTTTGATGTTTACATTGTGAAGTAAAGTATAGGCAATTATTTCTTGGATATAATCATTCAGAATTCAACTCCAACTCGAAAGTGTCCAAAAATGAAGTAGCAAACACATCACAATATCAGGGGGAAAAAAAATGGAGGTGTTTTTCAAAGGCAACAATGTAATGATTGACTATGGCCACTAAAATTGTCATGTGATTGATTTCAGAGCAAATGGTGGCTGATCAGCCCCTACTCTTTCAGACCTTTCCTCCATACTCACATTCATTTATACTCGGCTATTCTTGCACTATTGTTGATTATCTGAGAAAAATTCTTTTTAACCACTTGAAAATAATCTATGTTTCTGAAACAATGAGCGTAATTGACAAGCATGGTACATTATTCACAGTTTAAAATATCCTGCCAAAGAGGATACCCAGGATGCAAAGAACAAGTACACAGAGGTGTAAGAGGGATGCGACTTCAGCATCCCTGGGAAGAATTAAAGATTAAAGTGGGACAGGCTTGGGCAGTCAGGGTGGTGTGGGGGGATGAAATAATAAATAGAATATTATAACAGTTATAAATTTAGTTGTCAAATATGCTCTATAAGAGTAGAGACCATATGTATCTTACTCCCCATTGGATACCCAGAGCCTAGCAAGCACAGTTCCTAACACACAGTAGCCATTCAATAAATATGTTTCGAATTTTGTAAAGAAAGAGCACAAGCATGAAGCATGAAGGCAGGAGTAATGACCAAAGGAATAAAACCTCTGAAACTACAAGTTCTCATTTCAGTTTACTGCTAACAAAGACACAAGCAAGAATATTATTTTAGTTTTGCTTTGTACTTTGCACGTTTCAAAGCGTCTTTACCAATAGTATCTCCTCTGACCTTCTTTGGACTTAAAGAGACACCAGCAGTGAAAAATCCAGTTTCTATATACTTAACTTCATCAGGATTCTAAGCTGTTACAATTCTGTCAATCTCATACCTTAGGTGGTGATGGATATAGCAGAGAAAGGAGGCCAGTCTGGAAAGGGATCCATTATTTTTACTTGAACCATAAAGCCCCCAGAATAAGCAGTCTTACAGAGTAATTGTGAGGAACAATCAAATGCAGATACCTCTGAAGTGCCCTAACAAAATGTATCATCTTTTCTAAATTTCTTTTCAGTCTCCCCTCTCCAAGTAGGCACCAGTGGAATGAAATGGCACAAATTTCTCAGCCTGGGCCATTAAAAGAGCAGTTGCTTCTCAAAACTCAGCAATGTAAAAGTATAACTAGAAAACATTATTTTTTAAGAAAGAGATAAATTTGGTTTACAAATTTTGGACATCTGAAGTCTTTTGTGAAAAGAGGAGATTCTAGGAAGCCTGCTGAGCATACTTCACCAGGTGGGCTCACGGCTCCTGGTCTCAAAACTGGAAGCCCATTTAGATGGGTTTTAAACTCAGAATGCTAAGTACTTCCCAGATACTCTGTGCCCTCCAAACAGCCCAGGATTTGCTTCCAGTTTTGAATAAATACTAAACAACAATTCTATCAAAAAAGAACAGGGAACGACAATTAACAGGCATCTAGTGAATGAAAATTTTATCCAAGTATAGAGCATCCAAAAGAATCCTAAGTCAAATGAGGGCAATTTTGTCAAGAAACCAACAAATCCTATTGAGCAGAAGATATCGTAAATCTCTCCAACTGGTAGGAAGAAAATGATACAAGGTACTAAGAAACGGAGAATTTAATGTAAAATACTACAAGATACATTAGAATTCAATACATAAGAGAGTTGATTAATGAAGAAATATTAAAATTTATCCAGTTCATTCTCTAGACGGGAAAGTCTATAAAAATTCATGAGTTGAGAGAATACCAACAGAGATATTATAAGGAAAAGTACTTAAAATTTTTTTTTAAATAACCCCTGATTTAAAAATACACTATCAGTATAGACAATTTTATGTGTCTCTCCCCTAGTCTGTACCTTTACTTCTCATTCCTGGTTAGCATAAAAGCAGTGGCATAGACAGAGAGAACTGGGGTGGCTCAGAGATAATCAGGTCTGAAATTTACAAACCTCTAAAAAGTTAGCTAAACTGGTAAACCCACTGACAGGAGAAAGTACTTTGGAGACTTATGTTACTGGATTGGATGTTAAGAACAAACAGTATAAAATAAGCAAAATAGGAATAGTAAAGGGAGGAAAAATATTTTAAGTAAAAATAAAGTTAGCCCCTGAGGTTTATGAAGAGAGCTGATTGGAACCTCAAAAATCATCACTGAGTTCCCCTAACATAAAATCTAGAAAATAGGAAATGAAGAGAAACATGTTAACTGGATAGTTTTCAGTGTTATCCAGTTGGGAGAATATGTGGACTCCAGAATATCAGCCACCAATATCACAATCACTTATTAATATCATCCCTTAAAATTATCAGACTCATTGTTATGGACTGAATAGTTGTGTCCTCCAAAATTCACATGTTGAAATCCTAACCCCCAATGTAATTATATTGGAGGTGGGGCCTTTGTGAGGTAATCAGGGTTAGATGAGGTCATGAGCTGGGGTCCTTATAATGGGATTAGTGCCCTTATAAGAAGAGACACCAGAGAGCTTGCTCTCTCTCATCTACCACATGAGGACACAGTGAGAAGGCCAGGAAGAAAGCTCTCACCAGGAGCCAAATCAGCCAGCACCTTGATCTTGGACTTCAGCCTCCAGAACTGTGAGAAAATAAAATTCTCTTATTTAAGCCACCTAGTCTGCAGTAATTTGTTATGGCAGCCTGAGCTGATAATATACTCTTTTTGCCCCAATGCTTTGATTTTATATTTACCTGGGAACTGATTTTCAATTCAGTTTTATGAATGGTACAACAGGACCTAAAATCAAAGAAACTCATAACTGATAGAAAACAGAACTCTCACATAGTTTAACCACCCATCTTATGCCTGAATCTTTAACATGATATAGATATTGACTAAATGGTCTTGGAAGCTAGACTTGAACCCCTTTAGTGAGCAGAACTTGCTTCATTTCCAGGCATTTCCATTTGATCCATTTCTGGGCCAGATACTATCACTCTGCTCTGTAGCTACAAAAAAGCATCTGCAAACCTCAAAATAGAGAGAATTTATCAAGCAACTTATTATGTGATAGGTGTTTTCACCTTCATTATGATATTTTTCTATCTTACAGATAAAGACACTAAGGTTCAAAAAAAATTAAGTAATTTACTAACAGTCAGATCTTTAAACACCAGTGGATCTGGGGATTGATTCCACATCTCTGAACTCAACAACTATTTTCACTGCACCAGTGATCTCTAAACTATACTGATTTTGAAAGCAGATGACAGTAAAAGGTAAATATAAATAGAATTCCTAATATTTTCTTTTTAAAGCCTACATTGGAGATTGCTGTACTTTATCACACCAGCTCCCTTATACCGGGTAGACAATAAAAAGCTAGATCAGTGAAAGTATATCCATATTGAAAAATGCCAGAACCTAATGTTGGGAGATCATGATTATTATTCTGAATACAAAGACTAGTAAATCTGTTATTTTAAAAATTATTTTCAACAGAAGTACAGGCTGCAAGAGTTAAATTTTTAACCTTGGAAGAGTCATACTATGTTACTATTTCACTGGACAAATGCCAAGGAAAGCTTGAGTCACAGATGTGGTGATGGGGTCACTGTAAATGGCTCCTTTCCCTTTGGAACCAATAGATTGAAAAGAGTCAACAGAGTTAACTCAGGTCACTAAAGGGCTGGGGTAGAGTCTTGACCACTGTAGCAAATTAAACTGTTTAATTAAAAACAGAGTTGTTGCTACAAGTGCTTTCATAAAATCTTCTAACAGCCTCAGAAAGGGTATTCTATGCTAACCATTCTGTCTCTGTCCCAAATTGCTATGCTATGCAGGTAGCAGGGAAAAAAAAATTCTAGATGTTTACAACTAAATGCTGCTCTAGATCAAATTAAATGGCTTCATGAAAACATATTTGAGGCAGAAGAAAGCAAGTTTTAAATAGAGAAAACAGTTGATCCGTTATGATTCAGAATAGTAAATAAAAATAAAGCACCCCTTGTACATGGGATTTTCCAGCTATGAAGCTTATAGGAGAGTAATAACTCACCAAACCTCATTTTACCAATCACTATTTTGAGATAAAATAGTTTTACACTAAAATTTTAGATTTTGTAATTGTTGTGCAAATGTCACTTGTTCAGTCCCATTGAAGCAAAAGTCAGAACAGCAAGAATTGTCCCCAGATTACATAAATGGCAAAGACACTTCCTGAGGTTAACACAGAGAGAAATCTGTTTGAGCTCTGCCCTTTTGGACAGAGAACCAACACCCAGAAAAAAATATAGTCTTAAGCACCCCAAGAGGTATAAAACGCACAGCTGTCATGTTAGAACTTTAATTATACCTGCAAAAATAAAATGCCAGTCCAATAAAAGGTGGCTTGAAAACTTTAAAAAGAGGTAAGGCCTTCATACCACAAAACTTACGGGAGAACCTTCTGCTTGTGGTAGCCAATGGGGCCATGCCTGCTTTGGTACTGTCCATATGCCCAGTTCCTCCCTTTTGTACCCACTGCAACTACAAATTATCCTCCAAAACCAGCAAACTGTTGCTTTAAGTAAAAAGTGGTTTGTTTATATTCTTTTAGTTAAAATTTTTCATGGATCCCTTCCAAATAAAGGAAGAATTCAGAGCATTTGTCATTAAAAGGGACACTGCACCAGGTCTTGAATGAGAGGAGAAAAATATGAACACTGCTTTAAATGCTCAAGAACAAATAAGGTGACTGTCTAAAGATGGTCTTTTTTTCCCTCCTCTTTCGTGTTCCTTAAGTTTTCACAATGACAGAAGCAAGATACATAGAGACACACAGGGAGGAGCGGAGCCCATTTGAACACTTAGAACATTCTCTTTGGATTTTCAAATGCCGTAATGCCAAAGAAAAATATTCTCAGATTCTAAATCAAATTAATTCTTTAAACCTTCCTCATCAAAAACGGGAAACATCTACTTCTAAGTGTACAATTTTGGACTCTGTTATGGCAAAGACTTAAGGGGTGGGGGTGACATTCTTAAACCAGTGCAAAATAAAATTTAAAAACTCTAAAGTGACAACTTCTCACTAGGCAAAAAGTCTGGCTCTTTTCTCGGATAAACAGTAATCTCCTGCTTAGAGTCATTTAATTAAGTGGAAGCACTTTCTTTATGCTAGTGGATTTTCAAGAAGCTAAGAAGCATTGAAATGAGAGCTCTACTGTTTACATTTGGACAAGTGTGTGTAACTCAGATTCTCTTAATCTGGGAAGCATGAGCCTTTCCACCAAGATGAAAATTTTTGCATAAAGCAAATATAAATAGGAAATCTCCTAGCATCATGAAGTACTCGGAGGTCCTTAAAGTCACAGCTCAGTTAATCATTTGCCTTTGGAATATTTTCCTCCAAGAACAGGGAAATGTTTAATAATATATTTTTAATTATTCAAAATATTCTCCCTTTCACCTTTATACATATTTTTCACATCACATGTTTCTGAAATTTAATAAAGGAAGGAAGTATTATATGTATGGTTTGCTTTCAAATTTAACTTATAATAAGAAAAGCTCAGTAACAGAAAGATGTGATTGCAGTTTGGTAATTTGTATGCAGGTCACCTCCCATTACAATGAGCAGCTCTATGATAATAGAAGGAATTCCAGGCTCCATGCCATGGCCCTTGATTTTACACAATAATCCATACAATTAAACACCAACAAGTAAAACAAATGAATCTGGACATTCCCTCAGAATTTGTTGAATTTCCTTGGTTGGTTATTAAACAGAGTCAGTACTCAGTCCAAGAACTGGCACACTTCTGGGTACATCCTCATTTTTTTAAAAACCCTACTGGGCACTATACTTCCCTCCCCATTACTCCTGCATTGCTCACCCTTAAAAGCTTGATGGTAATTAATTCTATAGAAAGAATTAAAAATGGCCTTGGGCCATCACCATAGAATCACTGGTTGTAACATAAAGTGTTCCCGTACTAGAGAAATGTGTTTGCATTTGTGGTTTTTCTCATGCCTTCAAATGAATGTTCCTACGTCATAACTACATCTGTTTGGATGCCTTTTTTCCCCTTGGGTAAATGAACAAAGGGACATGTTCTTAGAGCTTGCCTGATGGAAATTAACAGTCTACTTTCATCCCTGCCTTGTGTAGCTTTCTTTGAGTTGCTCTATTTGCTTATGCTCTCTTTCATAAGCTAATAGAAATCTAGAAATGATCACCACTTTGGCACCTTAAGAACACCGAGTGGAAATAAGACAATCTCCATCAGGGCCTTGAGGACTTTCACTAAAAAAAAAAAAAAAAAAAAAAAAAAATTTAAAGGAGGAGATTAGAGGATTAAAGACACATGCCATGGTAGAAAGCTCATGGAAGTGATGACCCACTGATTAAGTATTCACATTATTCATCATGTACATGAACTTGCAGAATGTGATTGACTGAAGTACCTAGTAATGTAAGTTCAATTTATCCTTTTGAACTTGCCCAGAAAGTTTGATATTCAAGACATAAATTTTCTCAGTTTCAACTTTTTATATTTTCTGCCTGCATCCAAAAATCAGGGTTTCCAATATCATACCAGTAGGCATATACAAATGAATGGTAAGGCATATAAACTGGCTGAAACAGAATTCCCATCAAATGTCAACCAGGCCACAGAGACAAACAAGTCTTCATTTGTTAATAAGCTGCATACAGTCAGAGAACTGAAAGTTAACCAAGGGTTTCTCACAAGTCTCAATATGAAAGCACAGTATGAAAATCCAAAAGAAAACAGTAAAAAGTTGTGGATACACAGTTTTAGAAAATAAATGAAAACAAAAAGTACTTACACTTTTGCTCCGAGAAAGCAAATCACAGGTATTTCTCTTCATGGTGGTGCTTTAAGTAATTCAAACAGGCAATAGTTGTTTTCAATGTCACTGCTCTCACTGCAACAATTATCCACTCAAAAGCCAATTGGCATTCTGAAGAGAAAGGCAAGGAAATGTTTAATCAAGTATATGATTAACACATGCACTTTGAAATGCTGTCTTAGAGGAGGACAGTAATTCTTCAATTATTCATCAAAACAGGTTACAATGGTGCTGTGTTTAAAGCAGTAAAAGTATACAGGAGCAACATTTCCAAAACAGTTTTTGTTAAATGTAAGTTAGAGATTTCAGGCACCATCTGTTTCTCATTAAACATTCAAATGTACATTTCTAGTGGCTGAAAAAAAAAAAAAAAGGTATGGTAGCCACAACCTAAAGTTACACGTATGAAATGAAAATGCATACTGACTTGTGTATGTGCTGATCTGGCTGGTACAGCTATGGACCCCTCAATTTTCCACTAAGGCAGGGGTCCCCAACCCCTAGGCCGTGGTACCATTCCACAGCCTGCTAGGAACCGGGCCGCACAGCAAGAGGTGAGTGGTGGTCCATCTGCTGCTCCCCATGGCTTGCATTACCGCCTGAGCCATTCCCCCACCCCCTTCTATGGAAAAATTGTCTTCCACGAAACCCGTCCCTGATATCAAAAATGTTGGGAACCGCTGCATTAAGGGATCGCCAAGTTAGCTTTGTTCACTGCTGCAATCTTACCTACATCTGCAAGCCCTCTGACCACTGCATAATGGTCTCTTGTTTCATTAGCAATAATCTACAGTACATGGAAGACATTCCAGTGGCTCTTCAGTAAACTTAGCGTAAACGTACCCCTTCAGTTCAAAGAGGTTGCAAGGAATGGTTGAGAGAAACTGTTTACCTAGTCAAGCAGCAACCATTAAAGAATTATTCTACAGCAGTTGCCACATGAATATGATAGCCTCATTGCCTATCCTTCACCTTCGCCAGACATTAAGAAGAAAATTCTGTTTTGAGCTTTGAAGAAAGAGCAAATAGAATAGTTAGATGTGTTGTGTTCATTTCTGATATTCAGCTGTATCTAGACATGATTTACATACTTACAGGGTGTATTTGCATTTGGGTTGAAGTGCCTTTTGGGAAAGAAGCTACTCTGAGGATAAGAGGATGAGGCAGACAGGCATGAAAAAAACACAAGAACTCTGACATTGTATGTATAGACTGGTCCTAACAGCGTGTAGTTCTGTCACTTAGATTTGTTCTAAGCTTCTCAGAAGACTTGTGTCTGAGGTTGAAGGAAAAGAGTAACAGTGAGCAAGGTCTGAAAAAGTTTGTTTTGCTCAAATGATTGAAAAATATCAAAGTGCAAAGTAGTGTGAGTTACACACTGAAAAACATAAACAAAACAAAGTAACTATACAGAATTTTATAAAACATACAAAACTAAAGGAGAGAGGACTCCAGGGGAACACAGCATCTGTGTGGGCCCCTGGGGGAGGCCAGCCTAAAGCAGCACGAGAACTCAGTGGTCCCCACGGGAGCGGACAGGGACCTTCACCCAGCAACCCGCAGTAGCGCCCTCTCAAGGCTCAAAGATTTGTCTGAACACGTGTGAGTCAGCCCTCAAGATTTATGAAGATAAAAGGAAGATGCCTTTAAGGAGGCCAGAGATCCCACAACAGTAAAGTGGAGCTGGAGCCAGAGAAATAGAATTTACTGTTGGTAAGAATATCCCTAGATACGACTTGGGGACCCAAATGGCAGTGAGGAAGAAAGCCTGTTTCCGGGGTTGATGAAAACGCTTGCCTGAGGTTAGAGAAAAATACACAATCAAATGTGAGTTGTTAGAATAAAAATAATTTCTTTGAGTATGCACGGATTTTGTTTAAGCGAGTGGGGATTAGAGGCAAGAGTTGACCCACAAATGCTAAGTTCTCAGCTACTATACCTCCAGGAATTTAGTCACCTTTACTGATTAGTTATAATGTCAAGAATTTCATAAGTTCTCAGAAAATGTGAAATTACGTTATTCACCTAGATCAATTTAAGAAGTGAACAGAAATAATATAAACTGTGAACCAAGTATTTCATATCCAGGGAGGGGGAAAAATCAGCTAAATGCTGTGGGAAGCTTACACACTATCAGAGAAAAACTCATTTGAAATATTTAATTATTCATTCAGTATTTAATAAGTACCCTTAAGGGTAACCATGGAATAGTTGCCCCAGTGGACTAGTGACTCAGTGGTTTTAAATTAACTAATCAGTCAAATCAGACAAATGATGGATTTGACCTGGTAAGATTTGCTGAATTAATCAGGTTTTTAACAAATTTGCCTTGACATATTTAAAGACCAGCATTAAGAGGTACTTTCCTATAGGAATTTAGAATCTGTAGAAATCTGAATACACAAAGGGATTTAACTGAAAACTGATGGCTAAAGTGATGGCCCTTCTCAGCCTGTTTACCTAGGAGGCAGCAAGGCCTTGCTAAGAGTATGGATCTTGAAACCAAATACACAGGTTAGAATTTCAACTCTCCAATGGCATTCTGTGTAGCTTTAGGAAAGTTACTTAACCTCTCTGAGCTTTTTCCAGATCTGAAAAAGGGAGATAATAATACTCATGTGTGGAGGAGCTTCAAGATGGCAGAAGAGTAAAACGTGGAGGTCACCTTCCTCCCCTCAAATACATCAGAAATACATCTACATGTGGAACAACTCCTACAGAACACCTACTGAATGCTGGCAGAAGACCTCAGACCTCCCAAAAGGCAAGAAACTCCCCACGTACCTGGGAAGGGCACAAGAAAAAGGAAAAAACAGAGACAAAAGGATAGGGATGGGACCTGCACCAGTGAGAGGGAGCTGTGAAGGAGGAAAGGTTTCCACACACTAGGAAGCCCCTTCACGGGTGGAGACTGCAGGTGGCAGAAGGGGAAGCATCGGAGCCATGGAGGAGAGCACAGCAACAGGGGTGCGGAGGGCAAAGCGGAGAGATTCCCGCACAGAGGATCGGTGCTGACCGGCACTCACCAGCCCGAGAGGCTTGTCTGCTCACCCGCCGGGGCAGGCGGGGGCTGGGAGCTGAGACTAGGGCTTCGGCCGGAACGCAGAGAGAGGACTGGGGTTGGCGGCGTGAACACAGCCTGAAGGGGGCTAGTGCACCACGGCTAGCCGGGAGGGAGTCGAAGTCTGGACCTGCCGAAGAGACAAGAGACTTTTTCTTCCCTCTTTGTTTCCTGGTGCGCGAGGAGAGGGGATTCAGAGCGCCGCTTAAAGGAGCTCCAGAGACGGGCGCGAGCCGCGGCTATCAGCGCGGACCCCAGAGACTGGTATGAGACGCTAAGGCTGCTGCTGCCGCCATCAAGAAGCCTGTGTGCGAGCACAGGTCACTCTCCACACCTCACCTCCCGGGAGCCTGTGCAGCCCGCCACCGCCAGGGTACCGGGATCTAGAGACGGCTTCCCCTGGAGAACGCACGGAGCACCTCAGGCTCGTGCAAAGTCACGCTGGCCTCTGCCGCCGCAGGCTCGCCCCGCATCCGGGCCCCTCCCTCCCGCCGGCCTGCGTGAGCCAGAGCCCCCCAATCAGCGGCTCCTTTAACCCCGTCCTGTCTGAGCGGGAACAGACGCTCTCAGGCGACCTACATGCAGACGCGGGTCCAAATCCAAAGCTGAACCCCGGGAGCTGTGAGAACAAAGAAGAGAAAGGGAAATCTCTCCCAGCAGCCTCAGGAGCAGCGGATTAAATCTCCACAATCAACTTTATGTACCCTGCATCTGTGGAATACCTGAATAGACAACGAGTCATCCCAAATTGAGGTGGTGAACTTAGGGAGCAACAATATATATATTTGTTTCCTTTTTCTCTTTTTGTGAGTGTGTATGTGTGTGCTTCTGTGTGATTTTGTCTGTATAGCTTTGCTTTTACCATTTGTCCTAGGGTTCTGTCTGTCCTTATTTTTTTTTTTAATTTTAATTATAGCTTAAAGCTTGTTATCATTGGTGGATTTGTTTTTTTGGTTTGGTTGCTATCTTCTTTCTTTTTTTTATTACTTTTTAATATTTTTTAAATTTTTTTAATATTTTCATTTTTTATTTTAATAACTTTATGCTATTTTATTTCTTTATTTATTCTTTCCTTTTTTTCTCCCTTTTATTCAGAGCCATGTGGATGACAGGGTCTTGGTGCTCTGGCTGGGCATCAGGCCTGTGCCTCTCAGGTGGGAGAGCCAAGTTCAGGACATTGGTCCACCAGAGATTTCCCAGCTCCACATAATATCAAATGGCAAAAATTTCCCAGAGATCTTCATGTCAATGCTAAGACCCAACTCCACTCAAAGACCAGCAAGCTACAGTGCTGGACACCCTATTCCAAACAACTAGCAAGACAGGAACACAACCCCACCCATTAGCAGAGAGGCTGCCTAAAATCATAATAAGGTCACAGACACCCCAAAACACACCACCAGACATGGACCTGCCCACGAGAAAGACAAGATCCAGCCTCATCCAGCAGAACACAGGTTCTAGTCCCCTCCACCAGGAAGCCTACACAACCCAATGAACAAACTTTAGCCACTGGGGGCAGACACCAAAAACAATGGGAACTACGAACTTGCAGCCTGCAAAAAGGAGGCCCCAAACACCATAAGTTAAGCAAAATGAGAAGACAGAGGAACACACAGCAGATGAAGGAGCAAGGTAAAGAATGCCCACCAGACAAAACAAATGAAGAGGAAATAGGCAGTCTACCTGAAAAAGAATTCAGAGTAATGATAGTAAAGATGATCCAAAATCTTGGAAATAGAATGGAGAAAATACAAGAAACGTTTAACAAGGACCTAGAAGAACTAAAGAGCAAACAAACAATGATGAACAACACAACAAATGAAATTAAAAATTATCTAGAAGGAATCAATACCAGAATAACTGAGGCAGAAGAACGGATAAGTGACCTGGAAGATAAAATAGTGGAAATAACTATTGTAGAGCAGAATAAAGAAAAAAGAATGAAAAGAATTGAGGGCAGTCTCAGAGACCTCTGGGACAACATTAAACACACCAACATTCAAATTATAGGGGTCCAAAAAGAAGAAGAGAAAAAGAAAGGGACTGAGAAAATATTTGAAGAGATTATAGTTGAAAACTTCCCTAATAAGGGAAAGGAAATAGTTAATCAAGTCCAGGAAGTGCAGAGAGTCCCATACAGGATAAATCCAAGGAGAAACATGGCAAGACACATATTAATCAAACTATCAAAAATTTAATACAAAGAAAAAATATTAAAAGCAGCAAGGGAAGAATGACAAATAACATACAAGGGAATCCCCATAAGGATAACAGCTGATCTTTCAGCAGAAACTCTGTAAGCCAGAAGGGAGTGGCAGGACATATTTAAAGTGATGAAAGGGAAGAACCTACAACCAAGATTACTCTACCCAGAAAGGATCTCATTCAGATTCGACATAGAAATTAAAACCTTTACAGACAAGCAAAAGCTAAGAGAATTCAGCACCACCAAACCAGCTTTACAACAAATGCTAAAGGAACTTCTCTAGCCAGGAAACACAAGAGAAGGAAAAGACCTACAATAACAAACCCAAAACAATTAAGAAAATGGTAATAGGAACATACATATTGATAACTACCTTAATAGTAAATGGATTAAATGCTCCAGCCAAAAGACATAGACTGGCTGAATGGATACAAAAATAAGACCCGTATATATGCTGTCTGCAAGGGACCCACTTCAGACCTAGGGCCACATACAGACTGAAAGTGAGGGGATGGAAAAAGATATTCCATGCAAATGGAAATCAAAAGAAAGCTGGAGTAGCAATTCTCATATCAGACAAAATAGAATTTAAAACAAAGACTATCACAAGAGACAAAGAAGGACACTACATAATGATCAAGGGATCAATCCAAGAAGAAAATATAACAATTGTAAATAATTATGTACCCAACATAGGAGAACCTCAATACATAAGGCAAATAGTAACAGCCATAAAAGGAGAAATCGACAGTAACACAATCATAGTAGGGGACTTTAACACCTCACTTGCACCAATGGACAGATCATCCAAAATAAAAATAAATAAGGAAACAAAGGCTTTAAATGATACATTAAACAAGATGGACTTAATTGAAATTTACAGGAAATTCCATCCAAAAACAACAGAATACACATTCTTCTCAAGCACTCATGGAACATTTTCCAAGATAGATCATATCTTGGGTCACAAATCAAGCCTTGGTAAATTAAAGAAAATTGAAATTGTATCAAGTATCTTTTCTGACTACAATGCTATGAGACTACATATCAATTACAGGAAAAAATCTGTAAAAAATAAAACACATGGAGGCTAAACAATACATTACTTAATAACCAAGAGATCACTGAAGAAATCAAAGAGGAAATGAAAAAATACCTAGAAACAAATGACAATGAAAACACGACAACCCAAAACCTATGGGATGTAGCAAAAGCAGTTCTAAGAGGGAAGTTTATAGCAATACAATCCTAACTCAAGAAACATCTCAAATAAATAACCTAACCTTACACCTAAAGCAATTAGAGAAAGAAGAACAAAAAATCCCCGAAGTTAGCAGAAGGAAAGAAATCATAAAGATCAATCAGAAATAAATAAAAAAGAAATGAAGGAAACAATAGCAAAGATCAATAAACCTAAGAGCTGGTTCTTTGAGAAGATAAACAAAATTGATAAACCATTAGCCAGACTCATCAAGAATAAAAGGGAGAAGACTCAAATCAATAGAATGAGAAATGAAAAAGGAGAAGTAACAACTGACACTGCAGAAATAAAAGGATCATGAGAGATTACTAAAAACAACTATATGCCAATAAGATGGACAACCTAGAAGAAATGGACACATTCTTAGAAAAGCACAACCTTCTGAGACTGAACCAGGAAGAAACAGAAAATATAAACAGACCAATCACAAACAAAAGCCCAGGACCACATGGCTTCACAGGCGAATTCTATCAAACATTTAGAAAAGAGCTAACACCTATCCTTCTCAAACTCTTCCAAAATAGAGCAGAGGGAGGAACACTCCCAAACTCATTCTATGAGGCCACCATCACCCTGATACCAAAACCAGACAAAGATGTCACAAAGAAAGAAAACTACAGTCCAATATCACTGATGAACATAGATGCAAAAATGCTCAACAAAATACTAGCCAACAGAATCCAACAGCACATTAAAAGGATCATATACCATGATCAAGTGGGGTTTATTCAAGGAATGCAAGGATTCTTCAATATATGCAAATTAATCAATGTGATACACCACATTAACAAATTGAAGGAGAAAAAGCATATGACCATCTCAATAGATGCAGAAAAAGCTTTCGATAAAATTCAACACCCATTTATGATAAAAACTTTCCAGAAAGTAGGCATGGAGGGAACTTACCTCAGCATAATAAAGGCCATATATGAGAAACCCACAGCCAACATCATCCTCAATGGTGAAAAACTGAAACCATTTCCACTAAGATCAGGAAGAAGACAAGGTTGCCCACTCTGATCACTATTATTCAACATTGTTTTGGAAGTTTTAGCCACAGCAATCAGAGAAGAAAAAGAAATGAAAGGAATCCAAATCAGAAAAGAAGAAGTAAAGCTGTCACTGTTTGCAGGTGACATGATACTATACATAGAGAACCCTAAAGATGCTACCAGAAAACTACTAGAGGTAACCAATGAATTTGGTAAAGTAGCAGGATACAAAATTAATGCACAGAAATCTTTTGCATTCCTATACACTAATGAGGAAAAATCTGAGAGTTAACTTAAGGAAACACTCCTTTTTACCATTGCAACATAAAGAATAAAATACCTAGGAATAAACCTACCTAAGGAGACAAAATACCTGTATTCAGAGAACTATAAGACACTGATGAAAGAAATTTAAAATTTTACAAATAGATGGAGAGATATACCATGTTCTTGGATTGGAAGAATCAACATTGTAAAAAATGACTATACTACCCAAAGCAATCTACAGATTTAATGCAGTCCCTATCAAA
The DNA here is from genome assembly GCF_949752795.1 of Hyperoodon ampullatus. Taxonomy (NCBI): domain Eukaryota; kingdom Metazoa; phylum Chordata; class Mammalia; order Artiodactyla; family Ziphiidae; genus Hyperoodon; species Hyperoodon ampullatus. The sequence goes on along the minus strand of NC_136917.1, from coordinate 128,751,390 downwards.
CTACCAGTGGCATTTTTCACAGAACTAGAACAAAAAATTTCACAAAAGACTCTGAATAGCCAAAGCAATCTTCAGAAAGAAAAACGGAGCTGGAGGAATCAGGCTCCCTGAATTCAGAGTAGACTACAAAGCTACAGTAATCAAGACAGTATGTTACTGGCACAAAAACAGAAATATAGATCAATGGAATAGGATAGAAAGCCCAGAGATAAACCCACACACATATGGTCACCTTATTTTTGATAAAGGAGGCAAGAATATACAATGGAGAAAAGACAGCCTCTTCAATATGTGGTGCTGGCAAAACTGGACAGCTACATGTAAAAGAATGAAATTAGAACACTCCCTAACACCATACACAAAAATAAACTCAAAATGGATTAAAGACCTAAATGTAAGGCCAGACACTATCAAACTCTTAGAGGAAAACATAGGCAGAACACTCTATGACATAAATCACAGCAATATCCTTTTTGACCCACCTCTTAAAGAAACAGAAATAAAAACAAAAATAAACAATTGGGACCTAATGAAACTTAAAAGCTTTTGCACTGCAAAGGAAAACACAAATAAGATGAAAAGACAACCCTCAGAATGGGAGAAAATATTTGCAAATGAAGCAAATGACAAAGGGTTAATCTGCAAATTTTACAAGCAGCTCATGCAGCTCAGTATCAAAAAAACAAAAAACCTAATCCAAAAATGGGCAGAAGACCTAAATAGACATTTCTCCAAAGAAGATATACAGATTGCCAACACGCACATGAAAGAATGCTCAACATCATTAATTATTAGAGAAATGCAAATCAAAACTACAATGAGATATCATGTCACACCTGTCAGAATGGCCATCATCAAAAAATCTAGAAACAATAAATGCTGGAGAGGGTGTGGAGAAAATGGAACCCTCTTGCACTCTTGGTGGAAATGTAAATTGATACAGCCACTATGGAGAACAGTATGGAGGTTCCTTAAAAAACTAAAAATAGAAGTACCATATGACCCAGCAATCCCACTACTGGGCATATACCCTGAGAAAACCATAATTCAAAAAGAGTCATGTACCACAATGTTCATTGAAGCTCCATTTACCATAGCCAAGACATGGAAGCAGCCTAAGTGTCCATCGACAGATGAATGGATAAAGAAGATGTGGCACATATATACAATGGAATATTACTCAGCCATAATAAGAAATGGAATTCAGCTATTTGTAGTGATGTGGATGGACCTAGAGTCTGTCATACAGAGTGAAGTCAGAAAGAGAAAGACAAATACCATATGCTAACACATATATACAGAATCTAAAAAAAAAAAAAATATATATATATATATATATATATATATATATATATATATATATGTATGTATATATGTATATAGTCATGAAGAACCTAGGGGCAGGATGGGAATAAAGATGCAGACCTACTAGAGAATGGACTTGATGACACTGGGAGGGGGAAAGGTAAACTGGGACAAAGTGAGAGAGTGGCATGGACATATATACACTACCAAATGTAAAAACAATAGCTAGTGGGAAGCCACCACATAGCACAGGGAGATCGGCTCGGTGCTTTGTGACCACCTAGAGGGGTGGGCTAGGGAGGGTGGGAGGGAGGGAGATGCAAGAGGGAAGAGATATGGGGATATATGTATATGTATAGCTGAAGCACTTTGTTATAAACCAGAAACTAACATACCATTGTAAAGCAATTATACTCCAATAAAGATGTTAAAAAAAAAAATCTGCCTGCCAACACAGTGGACACAGGTTCGAGCCCTGGTCTGGGAAGATCCCACATGCCGTGGAGCAGCTAAGCCCGTGTGCCACAACTACTGAGTCTGCACTCTAGAGCCCACAAGCCACAACAACTGAGCCTGCATGCTGCAACTACTGAGCCTGCGCTCTAGAGCATAGAAGCCACAACTGCTGAGCCTATTAGCCACAGGGGCTGAGCCCGCATGCCACAGCTACTAGAGCCCGTGCTCCACAACAAGAGAAGCACGACAATGAGAAGACCGTGCACTGAAACTAGATAAAACCCACGCACAGCAATGAAGACCCAACACAGCCAAAAATAAATAAAAGAAATATTTTTTTTAATTTAAAAATAAATAAATAAAAATTTAAAAATAAATGTGATGAGAAACTATGGGAGGATTTTGAGGGGGGGAAGGATATGATCTGACTTAAACTTTAAGTGGCCCGAATAATCCAGAGAATTATAATCTGGATTCGAGTAATCCAGATCATTCTGGATGTTGTATGGACAGTGGACCATGGGAGGGTATCAGGAAGATGAGTCAGAAGGCCTTTGTCATGAGGCCTCTCATGGTTGATTTCCTCTGATGAGAGGTTAATCTCCAAATAAAGTGTTATTTATATGTGGTCAAAAATAATACTCACGTGTGTTTGAGTTTAAATGAACTAATATGTATAAAGTAGTGTCGAGGAGTACACTTGTCACATAGACAATGCTTGACTATCACCACCACCATCATCATCATCATCATCATCATCCATCATTACTACATTTTTCTCTTAATATCAAATGACAAGCAACCACACATTTTTCCCCTAAAAGTTCCAAACTCTTTCAAATAAAAGAATCTTGGGCAAATATACTTTCAGTTAAGCAGTAATAAATAATGTATCCATTCGGGTTCCATGAGTAACAGATAGCACACTCATATTAGGATCATTTAAGGAGGGTTTAGTAAAGAGACTATCTTAAAAGATGTGCGTAGATAGAGGAATCCATGAAGGATGGTGAAGTAGCTGGAGTTTAAATGATGGAGTTATTACCACCAATAACTCCAATAGTGGAGTTATTACCACCCCAGCCTAAACGGACAAGGAGAGGGATGGGTCAACAGTCCCTAGGAGGAGACAGTCATAGAGTGGGCTGCCTTGAGAAGGGAGGTTATTATCTGGGATGCAGCTAGCCTCAAGTGACCCTGAAGGTAAAGAGATGAGGGAATGAACTTCATTTCACTCTCCTCCATCCCTCTGATCTCCTCCATCCCTCTGATGTCCTGCTGGGACTCCCCATCAGGTAAATGCAACAAAGCTGCTGCCTACACCTCAGTGTAGTGTACACCTCCCAGGGTAAAAAGACTGCTAGGGTCGGGCAGGGAGAAGGGTGGAGCTGGAGGGGACATGAAAATCTGATCTGCAGTCTATGAAGAAGATGGTACTTTTCTGTTATCTCGTCTCATCAGAAGAAAAACATCTATCATTTATCTTTAATCCTCCCAACAACCCTTGAGATAGATACTGTTATTATCCCCATTGCACAAAAGAGGAAATCAGCTCCAAGAAGTAAATTGCCCAGTAAATAGTAGCAGAACCAGGATTCAAACCTGATTTGTCTGACTTCAAAGTCCATGTTTTTGTCTACCCTGACATCTTGCTTTGCTGCCAAAATCATGGACCAATGCATTTTTTTATTGGAATGTAGTCGATTTACAATGTTGTGTTAGTTTCAGTTGTACAGCACAGTGACTCAGATAGATAGATAAATAGATAGATAGATAGATAGAGATATGGAGATATATATATTCTTCTTCAGATTTTTTCCATTATAGGTTATTACAAGATACTGAATATAGCTCCTTGTGCTGTAATTAGGTCCTTGTTATTTATCTATTTTATATATAGTAGTCTGTATTTGTTAATCTTAAAGTTATAATTTATCCTTCCCCCCTGCTTTCCCCTTTGGTAATCCTAAATTTGTTTTCTATGTCTGTGGGTCTATTCCTGTTTTGTAAATATATGATATCGCTTATATGTGGAATCTAAAAAAAAAGATACAAATGAACCAATGCATTTTAATTATCAACAAGTGGTAACCCTTGCAAGCATCCAAGCTGAGCCTAAACAAAAGAATGTTTGATAAAAAAGGTCTCCTCTCAGGAAGGCAGTTATCTTCGTTCCTACAAGTTCTTGCCTTAGCAAAGATCATGCGGTGAGACAGCAGAAATGCTTTCTCCCTCCAGGTGCACTGAAAAGCCAACCAAGTGGGGGAAGACTCGCACAGGCAATTTCATTACTAGAGGAGTTTCCACATAAAAGTTAATTAGGGAGAAGGAAGAGTCACCTCCTGCAGAGAAAACACTTTAGAAATAAAAATGAAGAGAGCATCTAGGTCAGGTAGAGGGTGCTGGCACATTCAGAGACGGAATCTGAGCTGGAGCATGGGGATAAATTTTGCTACTTCGATGCAAGGAAAGGGAGTTAAAACAGGATCTTTCCTAGAGACTGAGGATTTATAGAGTGGAAACGCCTCACCGTACACCTCACCGTACACCTCACCGGTCAGCCTCCTGAACTGGGCATCAGAAGAAATTGGTTCCACTTGCATCACTGAGTCGTATACACAAGCTGGATGGTGTTAGGAAAATCCCTTATCTTTTTTCTTCTACCACTTACTTGCTTCTCTGTAAAGATAAAAATATTTCTACAACCCACCTCATGGGGTTATTATGGGGGTGAATTAGATAACGTCTGAGAATGTTTTCTGGAAAATATAAAGTTCCCTGCAAATGTCAGTTAATTCTATTCACTTAAACATCAAATGTGTTAATGCACTCTAAATATGAGTGGAAAAGTGTTCTAAATATCTCCAAATATTAGAGAGGCTATTAAATGTATTTTATATATTTCAGAGGAATTTTTTTTATTCTTTACCTCCTATGGAACTAATTTTTTCTTCTGCTTGATAATGTATATGTTGTGATTGCTGAATTATAAATCCACTCAAATGCATTAATTTAAAATATATATTTATTGAGCATCTCATATGTGCCAGGTAGTGTACTAATCTCTCAGATATCCACCAAACTTTCTAGATTCAGGGAGAAAGGATTATTAGGGTGCAGTTGCCTATGAATGAGCAAGGCATAATATATTTTTCTCCGATTTAATGTCTTCTCCACCTCATCAAGATAGATTTGTCTAGGGCTGCATAAAATAGACATGAAAGTAAAAACAGGATAGGCATTCTCTTTCCTTGACTAGATTCTAATCTAGAAAGAAAAATGCTAGATATGACACATATAAAAAAGAAAAAAGTCTGCTCATGATAAAAGACAGTCACAGTGAACTGCAATAAAAACAAGCTCAATTTACCAAGAATCATCCACCAAAATACGTGCAGGCAAGAAATTAGGAGGCAGCAATGCAAGAACTAAATACTACAAACATTAAAAGAAAAGAAGCATATGAGGGGATAAAAATCAGACTTTTCATGAAAGTTTGAGTTGTTGCCATAGCTCCTAAGTGCCCACTAATTTGCCCTCCCCACATAAAAGGTGGGTAACTTAGACATTTGCCCCAGTGTCCCTCTGCTAAATCTGTGATAGAGACAAAGGAAGAACGTAGAGTTCTACTTTCTAAAGTTGTGAATTAAGAGAAAGGGCACCTTTTTGGTCCATGTCTAAACATTACCATAGTGGTTTCCTGCTATTTATATCTCCTTTTTTCTAGGGTACCCTGTGGAGGTTGTCTGTTATCTGAGCACCTGCTAGAAGCTGTAGAATCTAGAAAGAGTTCACAGTACAATGGGGAAATTGAGGTATAAGTATGTACATAATCTGCCTAAGATCACAGAGCTACCTCCTGGGACAAGGCAGGAATTAGACTGAGGCCCCTGCACTGTGTCCAGTGCTCTGTCCAGCTGATGAATCTGCCCTGTGCAGTGGTTCTCTTTAAACTTCCTCCATAGGCCAACCCACCTACCCCTTTCAGTGTGCCCAACAAAGCTCAACAACTTGGTTCTTGCTAGAGTCAGTGCAATCAACTTACAACACAAGGATAGCACTGTATTACCAGGTCACAGCTCCTGCTCTGGAGGGCAGGCCCCTTCAGTGACCTCTGCATGGACCCAGAGGTGTTTCAGTCAGAGGACCCAGGTAATGGGTGATTTACATCTTTAATCTGACCTTGTCTCATACTCTATTCCCCAACACAAACCATCCACCCTCGTCTGAATGGTCTAATCCCTCCAACACCTTAGCCATGTGGATTTCCATCTCCTATCCCTATGTACACATTCTTAGTGTTCTTCTATTCTCCACCTTTCTGAATTTTTCTGTTCTTCAAAGTCCAGCAAGTTCTACCTTTTAATGACAATTTGCCCTGTGGCTCCAAGTCACACAGTTTTCTGCTGTCTCTGAATTCTGACAATAAAGGCTATGTTGCACCATAAAATCATATACTATCTTCCATTTTTTTCACTAATTGTTTTATAGGTTTAATTTTTGCTTCCTCAACTGGGGGTTGAATAAAGTACATTTCAATGCCTTTTCCACACTGCAAGTTATATGATTATAAAATACAAATTCCAAAGGTTGAGAGTAATTCATTATCATTCCTTTTGCCCTTTCTATAGTGTTTAACATAGTGTTGAACACTCAGCAACCACTTAGCAAAATATATTTTAAAAATAGAAGTATAAATCCATAAGAAAAACATGAGCATTTAAATTAATAAGCAGTATAAAATTGGAAATAAAAGTATATCAAAATGTGGAAAATATTCAACCTCAGTATTTATCAAAGAGATGAAAATTAAAATCTCAAGGTTTTTGCTTGTGTTGCTTACAAATTAGCAGAATTAAGTTTTTTAAAATAAAATGCTGGGTAATGGTGTTTATATGATGAAATATGCAATTCATATATTACTTATCAGATTCAAACTAACATAAGCCTTTGGAAAGGAGTTTGATAATAAAGTACCATAAACTATAATGGTGTTGTATATTTTGACATAGTAATTCAGGAAGTAACATGAAATATGCAAAGGCATTAGTAGCAAGGTTAATCATAATTATAAAAATTTGGAAACAATTTAGATGTCCAGTAGTGATGGAATAGCTAAATAAAATATGAGAAACCTCATGATGTACCATGCAGCTAAAAATAGGTTTTTACAAGGTATTTTAATTACAAGAGAAAATTCTGCTATAATGTTAAATGAAAAGAGCAAGATTAAAGTTGTATATAAAGTGTGATCCTCTCTCATACCCTGATTCTCTTGTGCTTCAAATTTATGCATTTGAAAGCCTGCCAGATGTCTCCACTTGGAAGATCCACAAACATCTCAAATACAACATGTCCGTGTATGAACTCCATATTTTTTCTTTCTTCACTCCCAAATACATTCCTTCTTGTATCTTCTCCCTCTCAGTTACTGGTACCACCATCCGCCCAGCTACCACAGCCAAAATCCTGAGCCTCTACCACTCCCTGGTCACCCGTGCTCAATCAGTGGTCATGTCCTGCCAGAGTACCTGGCAAAGATTGCTCAGCTCTATCCTCTCTTAGCAGGTTTCCCACCACTACTCTCTTTCAGAGTTCTACCTACACCATTTCAGCTACATTGTAATATGCCTCCTTGTCATCAACACTGCCTGCTGTCCCTCCACACAGCATATTTCACTCATTTGTTATACTGAACCACCTGTCGTCCCCCCACACACTCTGTGCTGTTTCCTGCCTCTGTGTTCTTGTTCTTTTCCCCTTCCACTTCCCTATATCTTCTTCCTTCCTTCTTTACTTGACTATTTCTGCTTCAAGACTCAGCTGAAATGTCAACTCCTCCTAGAAGAGTTTCCTGATTCTCCCACTATCCCCAGACCGGTCCCCACTGCCAAGCTTGACCAAGGTCCCCCTCCTCTCCTCTCCCCACCCACCATGCTTTCTGAATGCCCCCAAATGCATACATGCCAAGTTATACTGCAATGATCTGTGTCTCACTGTCACTGTCATTCTAGACTCTAAGACCCTTGAGGGTAGATAACATTTCATGTTTGTATACACGATCACCACATAACATACATTCAATATATATTTTACTGAATTCTGCCAAACTGAACTGCTTCCCTTGGCTAGAATTATGAGAAGGAAAGTACATTTCGTCTCTACACTAAAAAAAACCCCAAATATTTCCCTTTGTAGTTTATACCCCCAAACCATCATTCTATTGTCTTCTCCTCCCCCAAAATAATAACAGCAGTCCCTCTTCTTCATTCACCAGACATTTACTAGACACTTGTGGTACCCAGTCAACTGTGCTAGGGTCCAGGGATGCAAAGATAAATATGATAAAATCTCTCTCTGCAAGGAGCTCGCAGACTAGAGGGAGAGAGAGACGAACAGCACAACACAGTAAGTGCTCTGACAGAGGCTCAGAATAGCTGGTGTGGGACCCAGAGGAGGCAGAAAGTGATTCATATGCCTCATGGCTTCAAAGTCTGTTCTGAGTTATTCTGCTCTTGCGAACGCTTTGCTTTAAGTTATTCAAATACCATTTCATATACTGATTCTTTCCCCAGGCAGAGTGAAAGGAACATGGAAATTCGGCCAGGTAGTTCCTTTCATCTCTTTTGCACATCTGGTCAGACCTCTGTCTCTGAAGAGGAGGCGGCTATGGAACTCCACACCCAGAAAATGTTCTGTAAATGCCCCTCGAATGTATAATATACACGTGATCACACTCACGTAAGAGAACACAAGCCACTTTTGATTTCAGCACACTTTTATTATAAAATAACTGATGTTTTGGAAAATGAAAGCACATCATTTGGCTCCTCGGTAGCTCAATGCTTCAATTCCAAGGGTATGGCAATGCCAAAACACCCACTCTTTCAACACTTCCCTTGACCAGTATTTCAAAATAGCCCAGCTGAGTTGTTTAGCAGCAAATAAATTACCTCTTTCTAGGATTCCATGATTTGTGGCCTTTCCCCCACAAGAAATAATTGCAGCTCCCTAAAATACCATTTTTCACCCTAAATACAAGGCCAGGGACTTTCCAATTAATCTCTCACAAATGTAAGGTCTGTTACTTGACAATACCTTACTCTGGTTTTAGCTTCCTGCTGAAGTAGGAAAGTTACAACAGAAGCTTCTTTTCAACAACTTTTCTAACCATATCCCTCCCACTGCCTCATTATGGTGCCCTTGCAGGCCTGGGCGGTGGGAGGTGACTAGAGCAATTCTGTCATGTGAATCATAGGACAGCATGGTGCATAGTCTGCTGGCCTGAGGCCAAGATGGAAAGAGCCTCTGGGATGTGTCATTGCCAGCTAAATTATAACAGATCCATTGAGAGCCTCAGGACAAAAACCCCTGAGTCATCATGCGGGAAAAAAAAATGACAGCAAGACAATTTTCACAAAATCTCTGGTTTAAGCAGCTCACTACCTACAAACGAAGGTGGAGTTCACTGAAGCACTGAGGTTTCCACTTTTCCAATACTTTCCTGCCCCATATCAGATTAAAGTAAAAGTCTACCATCTGAGTACTTTTAAATTTGAGAAGCATTCGAATGGCACTGTCATTGAAGGCTGTAGGATGTATGCACAGACTGTGGTCTACAAATGATGTATTACAAATCATAATCAGTACTTTTCATCATGAGATGAAACATCATGGAACATGTTCTCAGTTGTGGAACATGAACCATTCTGTCTCTCTAGTTAAAACAAGAAAAACATTATGTAGATGATGGATGGGTGGATGGATGGATGGACGGATGGATGGATGGACGGGTGGACAGATGGACGGACAGATGAGAGAGGCAGACAGAAAGGGAGCTGGGGAGAAGAAGAGGGAGAGGGAGAAGAACAGACATCCACGTCATATATCCTGAATTCTATTATGTAAAGCTTTCCAAATCTGAGCTGTAGAACTCTCATCTCTAAAGTTATAGTGAGCCAGACCCTTTCAGAAGTTTCTTTTTAAACCAACACACCCCTTTGTTCTTTAGTTGTTTCCATTTATCTGTTAGCTATGAATTCTACCTTTTATTTTCCTGCAAAATCTACACTGTGAAAAACTCACTTAAGACAAATTACAGGGAATTCCCTGGTGGTGCGGTGGTTAAGAATCCGCCTGCTAATGCAGGGGACATGGGTTCGATCCCTGGTCCAGGAAGGTACCACATGCCACGGAGCAACTAAGCCTGTGCACCACAACTACTGAGCCCGAGTGCCACAACTACTGAAGCCCGTGTGCCTAGAGCCCATACTCCGCAACGAGAAGCCTGCGCACAGCAACAAAGAATAGCCCCCGCTCGCTACAACTAAAGAAAGCCCACATGCAGCAACGAAGACCCAACACAGCCAAAATTTTTAATTAATTAATTAATTAATTTAGAAAAGGGGGAAAAATTCTTTAAAAAAAAAGAGACAGGGCTTCCCTGGTGGCACAGTGGTTGAGAGTCCGCCTGCCGATGCAGGGGACGCAGGTTCGTGCGCCGGTCCGGGAAGATCCCACGTGCCGTGGAGCGGCTGGGCCCATGAGCCATGGCTGCTGAGCCTGTGCATCCGGAGCCTGTGCTCCACAATAAGAGAGGCCACAACAGTGGGAGGCCTGCGTACCGAAAAAAAAAAAAAAAAAAAAAGAGAGACAAATTATAATTGAATTATCTTAAGACCTAGTAGTGTTATTGGTTTAGATTACACGGGATACAATTAGAATTTGAAGAAAACAAAATAAAAAGATAAAAAGAGACTAGGGCAGTTGGCAGAGCATCACGCAGATCTCACTGAAGGCAGGAGTATGAAAGCTTTTCTAATGAGGCTTCAATAGAACAAGTTTTATCCTAGCACCCTGTAACTCAGTACCCTCAAGCTATCATTTCTCCCTGATTAACAATTGCTACCCAAGGAATCATTGCCTGAAGATTGTATAAACAGCAATAAAACAAGGCATGAAATGAAAAGTTCAATGTTAACTAAAATAAACATAAACAAGGAAATTAAAATAACCAAGAAACCAATGACTAGGAGTAAAAACCCAAACCAACGGGTTCTCTGCCCCTTACAAAGTGACAACCTATTATCATCCTTCAAGGGAACAAGCCCACTGTGCTGGAGTCATTAACACGCAGACAGTGAAAACTGTACATTGCCTCTTAATTTTAGTTGGAGCCAAGGAACAAATTTTTAATCAACAGGAAAAAGTAGTGTTTTTTAATATTGAAATTAAAACAACTGCAGAAAAGAAGCTAGACAATTAATTTGGATTCTTAATATTTGTTGAAAAGTTTCTCTATTCTACCATTTTGTTGTGGGCATTAAAGGTTATAAACAACAAAGTCAAGATCTATTACGGCAGAGATTATAATGCTCTTCTACCAAGAGAGAGTCATTTTCAACCTTTTCTGTCTCTTTCATATTCAGGGTATATGTAGGAGATAGAATCAAAAGTATTTTGATATAAGATATTGTAATATCTTAAAATTCCCTCTTTTGGAATGAAGTGAGCTAAAGATCTTTTCATAAGCATGAAAACTGTTTGGAAAAAAAAGTGGCACTCTACTGAAGGGGTTGACTTGATTCTATCTCCTACATATACCATGAATATGAGAGAGAGTGGCATGCACATATATACACTACCAAACGTAAAATGGATAGCTAGTGGGAAACAGCTGCATAGCACAGGGAGATCAGCTCGGTGCTTTGTGACCACCTAGAGGGGTGGGCTAGGGAGGGTGGGAGGGAGGGAGATGCAAGAGGGAAGAGATATGGGGATATATGTATATGTATAGCTGATTCACTTTGTTATACAGCAGAAACTAACACACCATTGTCAAGCAATTATACTCCAATAATGATGTTAAAAAAAAAACAGTAGAATGTATAATACAAAAAAATAAAAAAGATATTACCTGAAGGAGAAGAATTTACATTAGAAAACAAAAAGGCAACCTAGTGAATGGGAAAAGATATTTGCAAATTATATGTCTGATAAGGGGTTAATATCCAAAATACATAAGAAGCTCATACAACTCAATATCAAAAAACAAACAACCTGGTTAAAAAAAAATAGGGAAAGGACCTGAATAGGCATTTTTCCAAAGAAGACGTACAGATGGCCAACAGGCACGTGAAAAGATATTCAACATCACTAATTATCAGGAAAATGCAAATAAAAACCACAATGAGATATCACCTCACACCTGTCAGAATGGCTGTTATCAAAAAGACAAGAAATAACAAGTGTTGGTGAGGATGTGGAGAAAAGGGAACCCTCTTGCACTGTTGGTGGGAGGGTAAACTGGTATAGTCACTTGGAAAACAGTATGGAGGTTCCTCAAAAAATTAAAAGTAGAACTATCATATGATCCAGCAATTGCATTCCTGGGTATATATCCAACGAAAACAAAAACATTAACTTAGACACATGCACTCCAATCTTCATAGCAGCATTATTTACAATAGCCAAGATATGGAAGCAACCTAAGTGTCCATCAACAGATAAATGAATAAAGAAGATGTGCCATGTATATACACACACACACACACACACACACACACAAACTGGAGTATTAGTCATAAAAAAGAATAAGATTTTGCCATTCACAACAACATTGATGGACCTGGAGGTTATGCTTAGTGAAATAAATCAAAGACAAATATTGTATGTTTTCATTCATATGTAGAATCTATAAAATAAAACAATGAATATAACAAAACAGACTCACAAATACAGAGAACAAACTAGTGGTCACCAGTTGGGAGAGAGGAGGGAGGAGGGGCAAGATGGGGAAGGAGATTAAGAGGTACAAACTGCTAGGTATAAAATTAATAAGATACAAGTTTATAATATACAGCACAGGGACTATAGCCAATATTTTATAATAACTTTATATGGAGTATAATCTATAAAAAATTGAATTACTGTGTTGTACACCTAAAACATATAATATTGTAGATCAACTAGATACTTCAATTTTTTAATCTAAATAAATAAATAAAAGAAATCTTATTCAGAGATGAAAAGGAAAAGAGCAAAATGAATTAGTGCAACAGTATGACTTGGAATTAGTCATACCTGGAGTCAAATTCTGTTTTGGCCATTTCCTAACATTGTGGCCTCGAGGACTCTGTTTAACCCTTTTGAATATCAAGTTCATGGTCAATATAAATGTAACCATTGAAACCCATGCTGCAGGGGTACAGTGTAGACTAAATGATGGACTGATGGGTCAGCACATACTAAACATTTTACCTGGATCACAGGAGGTGTTCCTTCAATGTTAACTTCATTTTACTTTCTTTGCCCTGTACCTCAAGGAAGCAAGCACCGGGTTTTTTAGGAGACTCAGATTTTACTGATGATGCAAAACTGTTTCATTAAAAATGGACTCTTCCCAGGATTATTATTCTGCAGTCACGCTGGCAGAGAATGAGAGGAGCCTGTTCTAATTCTCAGACACTCAAGTGCAGCACAAGATTTAATCTTTAGTGTCTGTGTCCAGGCCTAAGCTCTTCCATGGCCTCCTGTAAGGTCAAATGAACATTTCAAACCTTATAGCCAGAGCTTTGAAATTTTTTGAAGCTTGCTTCTTTAAGTACTCTTTGATGAGTTTCAAAAGGAACCCTATTACTTTTCCAGCAAGAATTGTGCCATCCACTCTCAACTGCTAGCACTAAGCAGCTACCAAGTTCCTCACAAATTTGAAAGGCTCTGAGTATAGAGAAAGGACAAGCAGAGAACCCCGATGCACAGAAGAAAACGCATCTTGGTTCACCATGATCTCCATGATTACCCAGTACTGTTTAGAGCCTGGTTGCTCTAATTGGAGCCTGTGCTGAATCATTGCGATTCATGTGGTACCCATCTGGCACCTGAAATCAGATTTTGTTCCCTCTGCATTCATAATGGTGAGGAAGGGTGGGGATGCATAACTGAAAAACCCCTTAAAGATTATTTTGCTAATAGATGAATTTCTTAGTGAAAAGGGAGAACAGCAGTTTCTTTTCTAAGGATGTGGCTCTCTTTCATCACCTAATGGTCTATTATCGATAGCTCAATTTTTTAAAAGGCAATGCTATTTGGGAAACTGGAGTTTTATCTTTAAAAATCTCTCAAATTCACTGGAGGAGTAATATAAGTGAAAGTGTATAAGCTGCAAAATAAAACCAAATTTAATGTCTGAAATCTAAGGAACCAAGGAAGAGAAACTTGGAGTTAAAAGGATATTTAAGTTTCTAGATCATAATATCATACCATGGTATATCATACCATATTATACTGTACCATAACAGAGATATTGTTCCTGACCATCCTATTCTTAAATATTACTAAGGAATGAGAGCCCTTAGCCCACTACATTAGATAGATTTTTATATTTTTTTGGCAGCACCATGCAGCTTGCAGGATCTTAGTTCCCCGACTAGGGATTGAACCTGGGCCCACAGCAGTGAAAGCACAGAGTCCTAACCACTGGACCACCAGGGAAGTCCCTAGGTAGAATTTTTAATAAACATTTTTTTGTTGTTGGGGAACCAGTTTGTCACTTATATTTGGCATAAATCACTCTATTACAATATTTCAGGTCCTTAAAAACTTAATAATAATAATTATTAATTACAAAAATAAATTTAATTTATTCTTGGCTATTCAGCTTTTAAAGACCAAACTATCCTGGCTCTGTTACTTATTGTGTGACCTTGGGCAAGTTATCTGACCTCTCTGTACCTAAGTTTCTCTGTCTGTACACTAGAACTATGATATCTTGCTTCAAACCATTGTTGGAAGGAATACAGAATTCATAGAGGCAAAGTGCTGGAAATAGTGACAACACATAGCATTCATTAAGATATCATCATCCTCATATCTCTTTCTTACTCTTAAGAAACTATGATTTGTTTACAGTGAATGTACAGTAAATGTGTGATGGGGACCACTATTTTGAAAATAACAATCCAACACTTTTGTATTCACTCTAAATCATGCTGCTCTGTAGGCACCCCATTCATTGAATCAGTTATTTTAGCCTGGCCCCTGGCAAGGAAGCAGAGAGATGATTAAAACCCCAGATAGGTGGTAGGAAAAAACAAATCCACTCTACACCCCTCACTGGATTTCCTCATACCAACATAGGGCAGAAATATTGTTTTAGGAAGAATGGGAGTCTAGGATAGCACCCAGAGGGCTTCTTCATGGGCTGGTGACACTAAAGTTATCTTAAAGTCTCCGTGTGCCCCTAGAGGGGAAAAGGGAGATGGCCGATAGTGATGGCTGGAGAACTTGACAGAGTGATGGTTTGGAGAGGGGGTAAAGTGACACTAAAACTAAACCCTGTAGGGTAGATTTCCCAAACAGGGGATCAAATGAAAACTGCAGCCAAACCTGAGGAGAACTACAGCCCAAGCAAGAGTTGGGTGCCAGCCTAGTCAGTGAAGAGAGCTGAGTCCCGTAAAAGCAATTCCTGTTCTTTATCTATGCGAAGAGGACAGAATAAAAAAGTATTAAGCCAGCTTTAGGTACTTCAAAAGTGGAGGCAGGAGGGATTACAACCAAATCACTGCAGAGATCAAATCATTGTATTTTAGTGATACAAAAACACTAAAATGGAAAATGGCATATGACCCAAAGTTGCCTTTCTCCCAATGCTATGAGAACAATAATAATTGTATTATTTTAATCACAAACATTTACCAGGCATTTACTGTGTGCCAGGCAATGTTCTAATCACTTAAAATGTATTAACTCATTCAATTCCCATAGAATTCTGTAAAATGGCCACTATTTTAATATCTAATTTGTAGATGAAGAAATAGAGGCAGAAAAATGTTATATAACCAGGCAAGATTACATGACTAGTAAATTTTGAACCCAGGATATGTAAGTTTCCTCCTGTACACGAAGGCCATTTTGGTTTTTTAGGGAAGGGGCCAGAACTCATTGAAAAGGAGAAAAACAATCTTTATCTAGAGCAAAACTTTGAATTAACTTACCCCCATCAGTGCAACAGTAGTCCTAGAGCTAAATGATTGATTATAGGAAATAAGAAAAGCCACATTGTTTCTATATTAGAATTGTAGTGAGTAAATTTTGACCCTTTTATAGAGTTAGTCAATGTAAATATACCAAAGTTTCCAATATAAGATAGGAATTTCAGTCTATTTCATTCTCCTTGCTCCCAAATTGAATTTGAAGCAGCCAAAGAAACACAACAATAGGAAAAACAGGGAAGAGTGCCATAGATTTAGGGAATTTCTGTAAAATAGCCCACAGGATCCAGACTGCCTGTGAGTCCATACACTCTGGAATGTGAGAAGAGTTTAATAGTAAGAAATGTACTTTAAAAAATTCATCATAGCACTAGATCAAGGAGGAAGAGAAACATGTAATCCTCCCTAAAAAAATCTTTTAAAAGCATGTAAAAATACTGAAACATTGAATCCCAATTTTTAAGCTTTGATTAAACAGGACTATAAGGCATACCTTCCTCAAATAGCCAATGTCTTGCTTGATGAAAGACCAGAGACATTCCCACTGAAGTCAGGAGCATGAGGACACTCACTGTTACCACACTTAGTTAACAATATCTTTAAAGTGCTAATTAGCACTTAGTTAACAATATCTTTAAAGTGCTAATTAGTAAGTCTAATAGAAGCGAGTCATAAATATTGGCAAAGAGAAGGCATATCTATAGTTATGTGAAAAATCACAAACTCTTTATTTGAAAGACCCCCAAAATATAAAGTTAAAAAAAATTTTTTTTTAATGTTTAGTAAGGTGCGTTGCTTACAAATCAATGTTTTCCTATATACCAACATTTGGAAATGTAATAGCAACCAAACAACAACAACAACAATCTATAAAACTAGGCACAAAGAAGATTTTGAGGGTTTTGTTTGCATGTTCATTTACAAAGGTACAAGGAATACATAGGGGAAAAATATATAAAACTTTCTTGAAGGACATAAAAGGAGACACACCAAAAAATAACATGTTTCTGAAGGAGAAAGAATGTGTGATTATAATCATGTGCAGTTCCAACATGAATTATTAATCTATTTATTTATATTTAAATATTTGTTATAGAAACTTTCAAAAATACACAAAGGCAGAGAAAATAGGATCATGAACCCCAAGTACTCATCATGCAGCTAACAGTAGCAAGATTTTTGTAATCTTGCTTTATCTACCCTAACATGCACTTTCCCCACTATACCTTCCTGCTTGCATAATTTAAGACATCATATAAATAAACATGTAAGTATAGGTAGAAAATTTCTGAAAAACAACAATAACAAAGGAAGAATTTCTATAATAATTAAAATAATTTATCCTGGTACCAGAGTAGAAGAAAAACCAGTGGAACTGAAAAAAAAAAAAAAAGATACAACTATATATATGAATTTGATATTTGATAAAGGTAACATTTTTCTTTAACAGTGTTCAAAGCATAGGTTACTCTATCATTGGGTTGAGACAACTTGATAATCATTTGGGTACAAAATATCTTCGTATCAGGCCAGAAAATATTCCAGATGAATTTAAGATTTAAATGTGAAAAATAAAGCCATGGAAGTAGTTACATGGAACATTTGTAAATATTTTATTTCTTTAAGGGTACAGAAGTTCTTTCTAAGCATTGTATGTGCCAGACACTTTGCTAAGTGCATAATCTAGGAATAGAATGACTTAACTAATTTTGAAAATAAAAAAATTTATAAATATTTTAAAATATAAAACGTAAACTAGGAAAAATCACAGCATATTTTACAGATAAAGTTACAACATGAAGAACTCTTAAGAGTCCATATGAAAAATAATCATGTCCCAGTAGAAAGAGAGGCAGAGAGCATGAAAAGGCAAATTCACAAAAAGATAAATTAAAATTTTAAATTAACATGTGGGAAAAATCACCTTCACTAACAAGCAAAAAGTAAGTAAATAAAACAAGGAGATGCCTTATTTTTTCCATTAGATGGTACATTAAAAATGTAGGAGCATTCATTTACTGCCAGTGGGAATATAATCAGTACAATATTTCTAGACAGGTTTTTGGCAAATATATCAAAAACCTGATAAACACACTTACCCTTTGAATCCGCATGAGAAAAGGATACAGAGATGTCTATGCAAAAATAATGATCAAGTGCTGTTCATAATAGGAAAAAATGTGAACAAAGTAAATATCCGACCACAGAGGATTATCTAAATTAATATTTCTATAAAAATGAAAAGGAATATTTTGAAGCTATTAGAAATAACAATGTAGATGTATATATAAAGATGTTCACAATAAACTGCTAAGTGAAAAGCACAGGTTACTAATTGTATTCATAGTATGGTCCCATTTCTGTACTCTGCCTGTACATACACAGAAAATAATTTGGAAAGACAGACATCAAAATATAACAGTGTGTAGCTCTAGAATTATGGGAGATTTTCTCCTTTTGTTTCTGTGCCTAATGTGACCTAATTTTTCTACAGTGATGATGTCCTAATTGTGCTACAAAATTAAGTAACAAAGAAGTATGTATAGTTATAGCATTAAATACAGTTTGTAGCTAAAGACCAAAATTGTTGGAAGACAGAATGATCATGGAATTCCTTAGTCATAATTGGATGGATGCTTCTAATAAGAAAGGTCATGCAGGCTTTCCATGACTTGGCTGGAGGTGGGATATTTCAGATTGTGAACATATATGCTTTGGCTGCTGTGAAATATGAAGCAGGCTTTGAAATTCAAGTATAATTACAGAAATTCAAACTGACAGTCATTACAGTTAGTTCTCCTGAGTAAATGAAAGCAAGAAATCTTAAAAATAATATATGATTAACACGTTTATAAAAATGGAAAATTTTAAATTTGCCAATCATCATTCCTAAAGTGAGCATTAGTTTACACATTTCAGATGTAAAGTTTCATTGACTGAATTAAGTGTATACAAAAGCACTTGCCAAGACACTTTTCCATAAATTAAAAGAAGAGAGCAACCAATAAAGAAAAACCAAAGCACTGGTTTAACCCAAGCAGGCAGAAAGCCTCCAGGTGCCATATGCCCTCCCCACAGCCTGCAAGAACCTTGATCAGCCAGAGCTTGGCTCAGCCCTGTGCCCAGAACAATCCTGTTCCCAATCAAGAAGAATTTAAAGAGCTCTATATTAATGGACATTGAAAGAAGCAGAAAGAAAACACACTTGAGTGTCAGCTTCTTGCCAGACACGACGTTATTAGTTTATATCCATTATTCCACTTAGTTCTTCAGAATCTGTGGAATAGGTGGCATTTCCCCCATTCTGCAGATGATAAAACCAACCTAAGATAAATGAAATTATTTCCCCAAAGTGTCACAAGTCACAAGTAGTAGAAGTAGAAGTAGTAGAAGTGTGAGTCAAATCCATATCTCTTTGGCCCAAAACTTTACACCCTTTTCAAAAAGCTATAAAGACAAATCTGATTTTGTTACTTTGTAGCAGTTGGAGATGGGCTAGTTGGAGGTTAAGCAAAACAGACTTTTGAGCCAGAATGCCTGGGTTCAAAACCCCCCTCTGCCACTTGCTAGATGTGTGACACTGCACATGCTTCCTGACCTTCTGTGACTCAGTTTCCTCCCTTGAAAGTGGGGGCAATAGGAGTACCTGCCTCATAGATAAGGACTGACTGATAAGTGTTAAGATGTAGAAAGCACCTGGGACTTTTCCTGACAAATACTAAGCATCAGTAAGTGTTAGCTATCTTTATTATCGTTTGTGGGTTTTTTGTGGCCACTTTATGGTCCATTTTCAACAGCTTGTCTTTACCTTATGCACCCCCTTCCTTGTCTCCCAGCTTTCTCCCTGCTAGCTCCCTAAGACTCCAAGTCTAATCGCCAGCTTAGCAGTTGGGTCCCTGTGCACCAGCTGCCCAGGGCGCCAGGACTGCTCACGCTGAGGATCTGCCAGCCTGGGAGCCTTTGCAGGACCTTGGCCGTGCCACCTACCACTTGTCATCCCCTCTCAGTACACTGCTCTGCCTGCAAAATGGCAAAACGTCCTTCTGTCTCTACCAGTAGCAGCCACCCCTCCCCTTGGAACAGATCCTGTTTCCGGATTCTGGCAGCACAAATTTTGAAAATGTTCCCAGTCAGGCCCACTATTGTCTACTGAGCTTAAGCTCGCATTCAGAGAGAGACCAAAGAGAAAGCTTCTCAAATTAGAGATTATGGTCCCTCCCATCTCCAGAGAACCCTTGAAAAAACAGTGCAAGGTGGGAATTACACATGCACTTCATTTTGAAAATTGCACAAACAGCACAATATTTTATTCATGCCATTAAGGGAGGTATCTCCAAACACGCTATGACTATGTACAAAGAAGTTATATCTGAGTATTTCTGGAGACAGTGCTGCTTTCTGCATCCTGACCTTCTCAGCTTCTTTTCTTTCCGTTAAAACATATTCACTGGCTCCATGCGCTTTGTCAAAATCATTGCCAAAAACAAGGATTTGCAGCGTGACACCTGATTTGAAATCACCTGCAGATCTTTCATCACTATGTCACCTCTAATATTATGTTAATAAGTGCTTAACACTGCCTCCGAAGTTCAAATCCTTCCAGATTACCTGTAACACTATAGGCACCTCCCTCAAGGAAGCAGCAAAGTACTGATATTTTTAGCAGCACAAGGCTGAACAGAAAAATAAAGTACTCTGATGCTTCAAAGGACAGATTTCCCGGCCTTTGCCAGGGCCCCAGAAATGGAAAAATGAATTATTTGGCCTTGCCATTCATCCAAGGTTTTCTGTGCTTTGTTTTGATATTTATAAATATAGGCATTTTCATTTTGCTTTTTTGTAGATGTATGCTTTGTAGCTACACTATGCATTTCACCCAAAGTTCTCAAAACTACTTTATATCAACATTTCACAATGTTAAAGCTAGAATTCAAATTTCAGAGATAATGAAAGGGAAGCAAAATCTTCCAGTGATTTTTGAAAATATATCTGTACACAAGATGCATAGAGCTAATATTAGATTGGAAGGAACCACTGTTGGATAAACCACATTTTACTCTGTCCTAAAATGATGGCACAGTTGCTAGCAGGACTCAGTAAATATTCACAATGAAAAACCAGGTATTTGTTGAGCATCTCCGAATGGTGCAAAATCTGCTCTAGAAGGTATTGTAGGGAGAAAAGAATGTATAAAACATAAATCTCTTTAAACACTATCTTGTTCAGAGAACAAGGCTGAAATGAGAAACAATTACAGAACACTACCATCTATAATTAGAGCTTAATAAATTGCATGGTACAGCTAACAAGTTCAAAAGTAATTAAGAAAAGAAAAATAAGAGAGGTTGTTACAGGCTAGGGATGTGAAAAAACAAAGAGTGTAGTTTTCAAGCAGACTTTAAAAAGTGACAAGTGTATAAATGGGCAGAACAGAAAAGGAAAAGCGCTCATGCCTGAAAGGAACAGCAGAGGGGAAATAGATGGAAAGTCATTGAAGGCAGAGAAGAGACTAGTACACAGGTGTATAATGGGGGAAGGTGGACGGTAAGAAGGTAGGAAGAATGACTTCTCTATAGGAACAGAAGATTTGTTACAGGAAGTAAAGGGAAGCAACCTGGGATTATTGTACAAAAAGATTAGGGGGCATTGATTGCCAGTTAAGCTTGACCCAGTAGGTAACCAATGTGCTCTTAGCAAATGAATGGCATGGCAGGGCCCTGCTTTAAGAAGTATATTCAGCCAACAGAAGATGAATAAATGGGAGGTGATCTAATTCAATGGTTTGTTTTCTTACAAAGGTCCTTATTTTTCTACATAAATTAGAAAGATCAGGTCTCCTCTGTTATAATCTCTGAAACCTTCGGTGACTGCAAAGAAATTCAGAATCTCAGTTCCAATAGGAGTAGTAACATACTTGTTACACTATTTTTATAAGAATTAAATTAGATTATGTATGAGAAGTGATTAATATATAGAAAGCACTTAGTAAACATCAATTCTCTCCCCATAAACTCTTTGAAGATTCTGTGAATAGTCAAAGATTAGTTATAATTGAGATGCTGAGATTTAGGCAAAGCTGTTACATGGAGCTTCCAAAGCGTGATGGAACAATCAAACTGTGTATTTAATCAATCAATGGTCTGATCTTATTTCAGTGTAACCAGTGTAGCCCTAGGATTATTGCTCATTCCAAATGGCTTCATGAATGGGTATATTGAATTTTATCTCAAATTTAAATGGGACAAGTTATTATACCACCTCTGATACATTTTTATAAACTTAGATTAAGAAATAGATATAGCAAGTATGAGGTTTCCATACATTCATTTATTCTTTCAAAAATATTGATTGGGATTTCCCTGGTGGCACAGTGCTTAAGAATCCGCCTGCCAATGCAGGGGACACAGGTTTGAGCCCTGGTCCAGGAAGATCCCACATGCCGCGGAGCAGCTAAGCCCATGCACCACAACTACTGAGCCTATGCTCTAGAGCCCGTGAGCCACAATTACTGAGCCCACGTGCCACAACTACTGAAGCCCATTCACCTAGAGCCTGTGCTCCACAACAAGAGAAGCCACCGCAATGAGAAGCCCACGCACCGCAACGAAGAGTAGCCCCTGCTCGCCGTGACTAGAGAAAGCCTGAGCTCAGCAATGAAGACCCAACACAGCCAAAAATAAATAAATAAATAAATAAATTTTTTTAAAAAAATTATTGAGCACCTACTAAGTGCCAAGCATTGTTCTGAGCACTGGGAATATATCAGTGAACAAAAAGACAAAAGCTCTACATTCATTTACCTTATATTCCAGAGGAAGAAGACAGATAATAAATTAAGATACAAATAACATATAAGTAAAATAAATAATTAATGAGCAAAATATATATTATGTGAGATGGTGATGTGCAAAGACAAAAACCAAACATATGGGGGACAGTGATTGCGATTTTAGATAGAATGGCCAGGAAGAGATTCTCTGAAAAGATAATATTTGAATAAAATCCTGAAGGAAGCATGGGAGGGAACCCTGTAAGGGTCTGGCAGTGCCCTGGTGTGTCTGAAGCGTGGTCAGGGTAGCAAGGGACTAGTGTGCCAGGGTGAGAGGAGTTAAGCTGAGTTCAGAGAGGTAACAGTATGGTTAGGGCCTTGTAAGGCATATCACAGCCAATCTCTGGGTGCATGGCCCTTGCAGAGCAGAAGAGAATAGCAGAACAGTGGCTGGCCTTTGGAGGGCACAGAAAATGGCACCAAGCTCCAATACAGCAACAGCAAGTTGTACTCTTCCAGGGCTACCCCGTTTTAAATGGTTTCCTTCAACACCCAGCCTCAGAATCCCCTCTCCCACAGCATACTAGCAGGCAGCAACAATGAGAGATACTATAAAGGAAAAATATCATCGTAGCATTGTACATCAGCAGTCCACAAACTAGCAATGGTACCAGGCCACGCTTTGAGAACCACTATCCTGGACCTGACAGGACACTATCCAGCAGGCAGAAGGTGTCCACAGGGCAGGAGGTGCCAGCAAGCGCAGGTGGTGTCTGCAGGAAGCGCACTTCACGGGCAGCCAATTAGGAGCGCAGAATGGTGAAGGAAAAGGCAACTTGAGGTTTATAAATTAAAACCAATTTCTGAGCTCCTCCCTCTCCATCCACTGATATAAGAACCAGGCTGTTTGGACTCTTATTTTCACTGACTACCTGGAAGAGGAATCTGTGCTGGCAATCTCCATCTAGAGTCAGGTAACATTGCTAGAAACTGTCAGAAAGCCTGCTTTCCCCAAAGCAAAGGATATTTCATAATTAGTGCTAGTGGCCTAGACACCTGGTCTGCTCCCTCTTCTACACTAGAATCTTTATACTTTAAGTAATTAATAAGGAAATTCCTAATGAGATTTAACCTCCCATTTCCCAGAGACAACCAAAGATAATCATACTGTGGAAACATTACATGTCATTTTTTCTCTCTAGGCAACCATGGGGATTTAGGAAAAGCTTCCTGTTGACAATTTTGGCACTCATCTAAAAAACAAAAACACTAGAATTCTGTCAACATTTCAACCTAGCAAACTGTCTATTGTTTTGGCATTAAATAAAGTAGAGAAACAGCCAGGATGGTAATGTCACAGGATGGTGAAATGTCACCATTATCTTACGGCAATTTCCTCAACATCCTTGAGTGCAAGATTATTTTTTCTCCTACAATGCAGTTTGAACATAGCACTTATTTCCTGGGATAGGTTTAGAAGTTACTGCACCTATACTGGCAGATGAGCGAGCTAGAAGAAGGGAGAGAAAGAGAGAGAGTGAGAAGTTGAGAGAGAGACCATGATTGCAGGCATAAACTGATTGTGCTTTTTTAATTATCTTGAACCTAATGAAGTGTTCACTTTAAGTTGGGAACTTTCGTGCACTAATTACCTTACTTGAGAGTTTAATAAAAGCTACCATAACATGATCAGAAACCTTTCTAAGTAACTAAATTACTTATGTATAAGTAATTACTTTCCTACTTTTGCAGCTATAAGGTAAATGGACTCAAAACAAAAGAAAATGCACATCAGCTCAAAATCTCATTTCCCTCAACATGAATTGCAAGTGCAAATTTTGAGATTCTACTAACTTAGGATCTTACAACCTAAAAACATAAAGTTTTAGTAAAACTGCTAATTGTAACAAGTTACAGCAATTTTCAGTTTTTAAAAATCTAATATTTCTGGTAAAAAGAAACTGAGAACTGAAAAAATTACATGTAAACCCTCAAGCTTTTCATTTACCTCAAAAAAGAGATGCTCCTTTTGTTGAAAAACAAAACCTTTTTTTAACCTCAAATTTAAAAATAAAAAAAATACAGGCTTGTAAAATTATAAAAATCAAATTTAAAATTTGAAACAGCAGAGACTTCCCTGGCAGTCCAGTGGCTAAGACTCTGCACTTCCACTGCAGGGGGTACGGGTTCCATCCCTGGTCCGGGAACTAAGATTCCAGCATGCCACATAGTGAGGAAAAAAAAAAAAATTGAAACAGCAAAGTAACAAAATATTTACATAACAAACACATTAGGTTCTTAAAACAGGGAAAACAAAACTGGATTCCATCAGGAAGTGAATAAAATTACTTACTTCTCCTACTATTTAGCAAGAGACAAAGCCTTTCCCTACAAATAGATGATCTATGAGTTGAAAAGACTCCCTGTCCAAAAAAAAAAAAAAAAAAGAGGTACCTGGAAGCTCTAAAAAACCAAGTTGACTGTTTCAAAAACCATTCCAAACCTCACTGCAGATAGTTCATGGTACAGTATCATATTTACATTTCCTTGTATTTTCTTATTTCCCTTCTTCTACAGAAAAACTAGATTACAGAGCTTGTCCTTCTAGAGGACTAGAGTGTCAGGCCGTACTAGAGCGCGGCCTCGGTGATCAAGTCCAGTTTCAGTCTGGTGCTTCTGTCTCTAACAGTTGTGTTTCTAGTGGATGCTGCTCGCCACAGCTGGGAGGCCAAGCCACTGCCAAGTGCCTCAAGCTGAGAAGCAGCGCAGCCACAGCTGGCGGCGGCCAAAGCACGCAGCTGGAGGAGCCAGGCGCACCCGCCCCTTTCCCTCCAACTCGGCCCTGAAATCTCCGAGCCCCGTCGCTCTGCTAAAAGGACAGAGGAGCCCTCCCAGCTTGGAGACAATCGCGCAGACCAACAACAAAACCGCCCCTTCCGGAAACACTGCACCTCATGCAATTCTCTGCACTCGGGGACCACTCAGTAATAGACCACAGATGCCTGGGAGGCATTTCTCTTCCAGGGAGGTTGCAGCAGCACGTGCGGACTCTCATCAGTTCCTACGACGCAGGAAGGCAAGCAACCTCCCTTTTGCAGATAAGAGAGCTAGTGTACCGAGCAGCCCCATCACAGGAGACTGGGGACAGATCCAGAACCCATTTCATATGGCACAGGTCTCTGGATTGTCCTGAGGGAAAGCTGCCCCCTTTAGAAATTGTGGGAGTGGGGAAAATACATATATATATATATATATACATATATACATACACACATATATATATACACACACACACATCAATATATGTGTGTGTACATATATGTAATTTCCTCGTTCCCCCAAACTCTTTCCCAGATTTGCTACCATAAACGTACTAAAAGGTTGAAAACAGAGAAGATGGAATTAGAAAAAAACAAGAATTAAAAGAAAATATTTATTGTGTAATGTAGCTGCTTCCCTGCCCCTGCCTCCATTTGCATGGTAATTTTAATGTAGTTTTTAGATTAGCTAGGGTTGGCAGTAATATCACCCACCCGGCTCATGCAGTATTTACTATGTGTACTCCAAAATCTCAGTAAAAATTAGTCTTGTAACGTTTCCTAGGAATTTATTTAAGAGTCCCTGAAATAGTGTGTCGGCTACCTTGAACTCCATGATTAACTTGACTTCAAGTCATGAAATTTATTTGTGTTTTGGGGGCATCAGGGTAATTGAAACAGGCTCACAAATCCATAAGCTCCCAAAGCATTACTTGCAGAGGAAAGATGTCATTATATATTTTTAATGTATGTAGAAACTATTATCATGAATTTAAAAAATGAATTCATTTTTAAGTGTCACTAAATTCATAGTGGCTCTTTGTCATCATATATTTTTCAAGTGATGCACTCTAAAAATATAATTACTCTCATGTGGAACTGTGGGCTGGATTTAATGACACAATTCTAATGGAATATAATGGAAATAATGATTTGTGAATTCTGAGACAAACCTATTTAACTTTAACCTAGCATTGCCCAGTCAGAGACTGGTGAATTTGCCTCCCTGGCATCCCTTCTCCCTTTTCTGGATACAAAACCATAACTTTTGATGATCCTCTCAGGGTATCATTACATGTTTTGGATAGGGCAGAATACATGCCCTCCCACCGGCTGGGATGGGCTTGTACCCTAGGCCTGGCCAATCAGAGCACCCTATCCCAATAGCCTGCAAGTGATTGGTGCAGTGAAAGTCAGATGACCCAGGACAGACTAATCAATCTCTTCCCTAAGATTTGATATGGGAATCCTGGAAGAAAGAAAGAGTCTCTTCTTCTTTTGGGATCACAAATTATAAGCCATAGATAAGCCTGGTTTCCAGAGTCCATTTTATCCTGGTTTCATGGAAAGAAATTGCCTGACAATGACCCAGTACAGAGAGCAGAGAGCAGGGGAGCAAAGCCAAAAGAAGGAGTAATAGAAAGGCTTAGCGGGTGACACCATTTAAGCACCTGTTGCTGGATCTGTCCCCACTGGACTTAAAGCTATGTGATCAATTCATTCATTTTTTGCTTAAATTACTCTAAGTTGATTTTCTGTCTGCAATGAAAGCCTTGCATAATACTAGAGGTAAACACAGTGTTTGTCACTGAGATGGTCTCATTAAAAAAAAAAATTGCTCAAAAATTGAAAAAAATATTGATGATCAACGCACCACAGCATTTTCACACTGTTATCCATTTCCTTCTTCTTAAGCTTTTTCCTTCCCTGATTGCCATGATGCCACACTCTCTTCATTCTTCTCCTAAATCTATGACCTTTCCTTCTGTGTCTCCCCACTTGTCCCTGAAGTGTGAATGCTCTACATTTCTGTTCTCAGCTGCTTCTCTTCTCTGTATACTTCCTCATCTAATTTCACCCATCTTATGTCTAGTAGACATGATGAATTGGTCCTCAGCATGCATTCCAACCTCTTCCTAGAGAACCCACCCTTCCAAAGAAGCTGGAAAGATAAAGACCACAATTTCTGGACTCCCTTACAACAAGAATTCTGAATCTACACTAGGTTCTCCCAGTCTGATGTACTCCAGTGAAATATTTGGAAGACAAAACTGAAGTAGCGATGGCTTCACAGGCGAATTCTATCAAACATTTAGAGAAGAGCTAACACCTATCCTTCTCAAACTCTTCCAAAATATAGCAGAGGGAGGAACACTCCCAAACTCATTCTATGAGGCCACCATCACCTTGATACCAAAACCAGACAAGGATGTCACAGAGAAAGAAAACTACAGGCCAATATCACTGATGAACATAGATGCAAAAATCCTCAACAAAATACTAGCAAACAGAATCCAACAGCACATTAAAAGGATCATACACCATGATCAAGTGGGGTTTATTCCAGGAATGCAAGGATTCTTCAATATGTGCAAATCAATCAATGTGATACACCATATTAACAAATTGAAGGAGAAAAACCATATGATCATCTCAATAGATGCAGAGAAAGCTTTCGACAAAATTCAACACCCATTTATGATAAAAACCCTGCAGAAAGTAGGCATAGAGGGAACTTTCCTCAACATAATAAAGGCCATATATGACAAACCCACAGCCAGCATCGTCCTCAATGGTGAAAAACTGAAACCATTTCCACTAAGATCAGGAACAAGACAAGGTTGCCCACTCTCACCACTCTTATTCAACATAGTTTTGGAAGTTTTAGCCACAGCAATCAGAGAAGAAAAGGAAATAAAAGGAATCCAAATTGGAAAAGAAGAAGTAAAGCTGCCACTGTTTGCAGATGATATGATACTATACATAGAGAATCCTAAAGATGCTACCAGAAAACTACTAGAGCTAATCAATGAATTTGGTAAAATTGCAGGATACAAAATTAATGCACAGAAATCTCTGGCATTCCTTTATACTAATGATGAAAAATCTGAAAGTGAAATCAAGGAAACGCTCCCATTTACCATTGCAACAAAAAGAATAAAATATCTAGGAATAAACCTACCTAAGGAGACAAAAGACCTGTATGCAGAAAATTATAAGACACTGATGAAAGAAATTAAAGATGATACAAATAGATGGAGAGATGTACCATGTTCTTGGGTTGGAAGAATCAACATTGTGAAAATGACTCTACTACCCAAAGCAATCTACAGATTCAATGCAATCCCTATCAAACTACCACTGGCATTTTTCACAGAACTAGAACAAAAACTTTCACAATTTGTATCGAAACACAAAAGACCCCGAATAGCCAAAGCAATCTTGAGAACGAAAAATGGAGCTGGAGGAATCAGGCTCCCTGACTTCAGACTATACTACAAAGCTACAGTAATCAAGACAGTATGGTACTGGCACAAAAACAGAAAGATAGATCAATGGAACAGGATAGAAAGCCCAGAGATAAACCCATGCACATATGGTCACCTTATCTTTGATAAAGCAGGCAGGAATGTACAGTGGAGAAAGGACAGTCTCTTCAATAAGTGGTGCTGGGAAAACTGGATAGGGACATGTAAAAGTATGAGATTAGATCACTCCCTAACACCATACACAAAAATAAACTCAAAATGGATTAAAGACCTAAATGTAAGGCCAGACACTATCAAACTCTTAGAGGAAAACATAGGCAGAACACTCTATGACATAAATCACAGCAAGATCCTTTTTGACCCACCTCCTAGAGAAATGGAAATAAAGACAAAAATAAACACATGGGACCTAATGAAACTTCAAAGCTTTTACACAGCAAAGGAAACCATAAACAAGATGAAAAGACAACCCTCAGAATGGGAGAAAATATTTGCAGATGAAGCAACTGACAAAGGAGTAATCTCCAAAATTTTGTACAAGCAGCTCATGCAGCTCAATAACAAAAAAACAAACAACCCAATCCAAAAATGGGCAGAAGACCTAAATAGACATTTCTCCAAAGAAGATATACAGACTGCCAACAAACACATGAAAGGATGCTCAACATCTTTACTCATTAGAGAAATGCAAATCAAAACTACAATGAGATATCATCTCACACCAGTCAGAATGGCCATCATCAAAAAATCTAGAAACAATAAATGCTGGAGAGGGTGTGGAGAAAAGGGAACACTCTTGCACTGCTGGTGGGAATGTGAATTGGTACAGCCACTATGGAGAACAGTATGGAGGTTCCTTAAAAAACTACAAATAGAACTACCATATGACCCAGCAATCCCACTACTGGGCACATACCCTGAGAAAACCATAATTCAAAAAGAGACATGTACCAAAATGTTCATAGCAGCCCTATTTACAATAGCCCGGAGATGGAAACAACCTAAGTGTCCATCATCGGATGAATGGGTAAAGAAGATGTGGCACATATATACAATGGAATATTACTCAGCCATAAAAAGAAATGAAATTGAGCTATTTGTAATGAGGTGGATGGACCTAGAGTCTGTCATACACAGTGAAGTAAATCAGAAAGAGAAAGACAAATACTGTATGCTGACACATATATATGGAATTTAAGAAAAAAAAATGTCATGAAGAACATAGGGGTAAGACAGGAATAAAGACACAGACCTACTTGAGAATGGACTTGAGGATATGGGGAGGGGGAAGGGTAAGCTGTGACAAAGTGAAAGAGCGGCATGGACATATATACACTACCAAATGTAAGGTAGATAGCTAGTGGGAAGCAGCCGCATAGCACAGGGAGATCAGCTCGGTGCTTTGTGACCGCCTGGAGGGGTGGGACAGGGAGGGTGGGAGGGAGGTGCAAAAGGGAGGGGATATGGGAACATATGTATATGTATAACTGATTAAATTTGTTATAAAGCAAAAAAAAAAAAAAAAACTGAAGTAGCGCCTAGTTTCCTATTGGTTTTGCTGTTGCTGTTGGCAAAGAGGGGTGTGGAAATATGGGGGTTTCAGCAGTGGTGTCCCTGTGGAAAATCATTGACGCCGTGGTATATGGAGAGCTGTAGCAGTTGTGGTTGTGGCGACCTCCTGTTCCCAGGACTGCAGCCACACTGCACATTCTTGAACTCCAAAGCATCAGTGGCAGCCTCCTGATGCCTCACCACCATCCTCTTGGGACCAGTTGGACAGTCTGGTGCTGGATATCATTTCTGGAAGCCCACCTCTCCAGCCCTTCCAATGCTTTTGCAATTCTAGAAAAAACTAGAGGGAGTGTTTGCCACCCAATTTCTCCAGAATTCTCTCCATTGACAACACAGTAAAATAAAACACCTTGTGAATAGCCCATAAAGCTGTGCGTTATATAGCCACTACTTCCTAGGCTAGACTCATCTCCTGCACGATTCCTCTTTACCCCTTCACACACTGACAAGCCAGCCCTCCCTATGCCTCTATTATTTGCGTATGATCCTCTGTTCTCTGGCATCTCCCTCTCCTTCTTGATTGTCTGAGAAATGTCTGTGCAGACTTCAGAAACTCCTCCAGAGAAATTAGGCATCTGTTTGTAGGCACCACAGGACTCTATGTTCAACACTTTTAGAACAATCATGTTTGGTGTGTTATAATTTTTGTTTTCATGTTTATCTTTCTACTGTCATTGAAATTCGTTGAGGGGATGAGTAGTGATTTTTTCTCAGTTTCCCAAGCCTATCATAATATACGATACTTAAATGAATGGAATGGGAATTAAAATGTCCCTCAATTTATGAAATGTTGTAGAGGCTTAAATACATTTCCTTTCAGCTCCATCTCCTGGGAAAAATAAGATCAGAAATAAAATGTTTCCACTTTGAAAAGACTACATACACATGAAAACTTTATTAATATCACTCTTTAAATAGCTTCAGGAAAGCTCTCCAACACAGCCAGCACTACTATAAGTCACGTAAAGCTAAGGAAACTTCAACTATTTCCTCAAACCCACACGACCTGGATTTTTCCCCATAACCCAGTCAGCTTTTCCATTTTCTCCCTCAGTTCATGGGAAGGAGACAGGCTACTGTGACAATCTCTCTCTTCTGTTATCCTCAGTGTTTTCTACTTTGTGTGCTCAAATAACTTACAGAATTTTATTTTAAACCAGATTTAAATGAAGGTGTCCCACATTTGATAACTAGGAGTAAGATGGTGGGCACAGGGAACTCTTAATAAATTTAATAAAAATTAATTTAGTGCAACTACCAGACATCACTTTAGTAAGAGTATTCTTTTCCATACTTGGAGAAGAGTTAAAGCTTACTTTTTAGTGCACAAGTTCAAATGGAAAGAAACAGTGATCTCAGCAGGGCTGCCACACTATTATGGTATATTATGGGTATTTGAATCCTGGTTCACAGACTTTCAGTAAATGAATAGAAGACAGCTGCCCTTACTGATCCTAAATACTTACTTAGAAGGGAGAAAATACCACATGCCAAACAGGATTTGGACTTAGTGGAAGACATTTAAACCTCAAAGTTTTAAGGGAGAAAGAAAATGTCTGAAGCAAAATCTGTAAGCCCCAGAGGTTCTCAGGGCCAGCAAATACTTCAAACTTCCATCCTCTGAAAGGTACTAAGTGAACAAGGCCATCACCTGAGGCAATTATTATTGTTGAATCTGTACTTTCTGTCTTCTTCATGCCACTGTCATACTCCTGTTTGCCAATATTGACCCAACATTGTTATAGGAAAAAAAAAAAAAAGGTCTTTGTTTCCAGATTTTAATTTCCGAGGTAGGCTAACTGCATTCCTTGGTCATGATTGATGGAAGGAGAGTGGTGTGATTCAGTCCTTTGCAGTGGTTTCTATGACTTATCTGGTGAACAAGTCTGGAGCTGGCAGGATTTAGCATTAGCCCTTTTAATCTCAGTTGGAAATGCTGTTTAGGGACATCAGATTCCTGGTACACACACAACAAGAACACACAAAGAAAAGAAAAACAAACTAACAAACCAGAAAATCCTATTAGGAGGCACAGATAAGGAATTTTAGAGCAGAGGTGAAGGTTACTTGCAACTTTCCCTGTGAGTTCCTTACATTTACCTACCAGGGTATTATTTTCATTTCTTCTACAGGTTGTATGACCTCCAAGAAATTAATTTAATATATGGATTTACCCTTCACCCCAACTCTCAAACAAATCAGAATTGCCAAAGTTATTTGGGAAGCAATTACTTTCATTTTTTTTAACAAGGGCTCTTTATTTTCCAAGGAAAATAAGTTTCTTCAAATTACAGATTTCATTAGTGAGTTAAAATGTAATGTGTATCTTTTATCTAGTTCTTAAAGTGTGGTCCCTGAATAAGCAACAGCAATCCATCACCAGGAACTTGTTAGAAATGCCAAATTTAAGCCCCACCCCAGACCCATGAAATCATAAACTGGGAGGGTGGGCCCAGCAATCTGCATCTTAACAAGTCCTTAAGTCACCTTAACAAGGTGATTCTGATGCATGTTAAAGTTTGAGAATCACAGATCCCAAGATAAATATTTTATGGATGGAAATAAGAATTGAAGAGAGAATGAGCTGCCCAACTGCTTAATGTTACAAACACTCCCAGTGACAATGGTTCAAAAGCACTCATGCTGCTATGTCACATTTATCAATTACCTAAATGTTATTACTATAGTCATAAGAATTCTATATCCATGTTGGAAGAAAGTTGGAAAGGAAAGAGGTTGAACATTGAATTACTAAAGCTATATATTTTGGGGATAAAGATTTGGGAGATTCTGGGCCCTATGTTTTACCATCAGGATTATCTCCCTGGATCAGTAGGAAGTAATCAAGGCAGAGTTTTGTTTTGGTGTGTGTAAAATAGAGATCCACTTTGACTTTGAAAACCCATGAAAGTCACTTCCGAGTGAGAGCCTAGAACAGTATCTTAGCTTCCTGCTTTTGCTGAGGCCAGTCATGATCCTCTCTAGGGTTCCAGGTCTAACAGCAGGAGACAAAAGTTTTTGAGGTTCCCCTTACAGTTCATTTTCAACACATAAGCAATGTGTCTCCACCTTGTTACAAGTACTTTCAAATAATTCTCTGATTAAAGACTTTCAACAACCAACACTTGAAAATGAAGCATTTTTATTCGCTTGTAGTATACATCTATTATTTGTGTCTGCCCATCACCTAACCCCCTTTCTCTTGGCAATAGCATGCTTACTTCTTTTGGGAACTCTTCCCTTCTTCATTTCATCCTGGGGTTAATAACAATGGCTTTTCTCTCCCCTTTGTTCACCTGGACAGATAGATGACTCAGGACTACCCAGAGTCCTTCACTAGGATTATTAAATACTGAAGTAAACAGAACAGAGAAACACTTTGTTTTTCCTTTTGAGATGCTCAGCTGGGGTATTGTAAGTCTGGAGCTTCCAGCTGCCATGTTTCTTGCTACTATTTGCTCTCAGTGAGAAAAAGGCCATCAGAGAGATAAGCCAAGATAAGAGTGTCATAGTGGTGATGGGGCCCCTAAGGTCATATATGCTAACAATGATTTAGTCAGCTCTTCAGATTCTAGGTTTTACCCTCCTTCTAGGTCACCCTTTCTTAGCTAGCTTAGTTCATTTTCTGTCACTTGCAACTGAGAGTCCTGAGTAGTATAGCATAGTATGAATGATGGAAAAGACTTAAAGATTTAAGTATATCACCCTAGGTACATACTTAGTAACAAGAAAAGACAGGATGCCTAGCTCTTCATAGTTAATGTCCAATATATTTTCACTATATCACAGCGAGTTATTATCTTTAAAAAGAAGACTAGGGTTTGTTGAATTAAATGCATTATATGGTGACTCGGTTTTCAAAGTATATATTAAAACAAAACACAAAAATTGTGGACCATAAAAGAAAATAATGATAAATTGGACTTCGTTAAAATTAAGAACTTCTATTCATCAAAAGAAAACACAAATATATTCACACATTTGCCAGAATACGTAAAGACAGATCAATAACAAAAAGACAATTAATGGCTAAAATACTTGAACAGGATTTCATAAAAGAGGCTTCAAAAAGCCCCATAATTATATGGAAAGGTACTCAACAACATTATTTATCAGGGAAGTGAAGACTAAAACTATAATGAGATACTACCAGACATTCACCAAAATGACTAAACTTAAAAACACTGACAATATCACATATTGGCACAAATATAGAGGAACTAGGGCTCTCATACATTACTGGTGGGAAGGAAAATTAGCACCACCTCTTTGGAAAAACATTTGGCAGCAGGTGCTAAAGCTAAATCATGCCTACCTCATGAATGTGCAATCCTAATTCCAGCCATATCTACCAAAAAAAGAATGCGTACCTATGTCCATCAGAAATCACAGCAGACATTCATAAACTTGAAAAATGAAAATAAAATAAATACCCATCAAGATGAGAATAATATCAGTAGAATACTACACAGCAATTAAAAAAAACAGGCTAACCAAGCTGTGGTGAGAGAACTAAGAATGGTGATGAAACCAAGAGGGACCCTGTGGGGCCCTCCCAAGTACAAAAGCCTTTCTGTGTCCCCTTTTTCTCATTTGTAGGAAAAAGATTTCACCCTCCTAGACCTTCCCTGAGTACCAAAGTGCAGATTCAGACAGTTACTAATTAGCGGAGTGAGGGAATGCAGAAACAAAGGAAAGCCAGTCAAAAAATAACAGTGTAGCCATGGGGCAAGGTCCTGGGTCCTCCTTAAGGGATATACATAACAATTTGATATGTATCTCTGAGTTTTTCTACAGGTACCAGAAAGCTGATGACTGAGGTTCCTGGAGCACCACCCCGTTACCTCACCACCAGCCACTCAGGAGAATGTCACACACACACATACACACATCCTGTGGCTCTCCCCCCAGATTTGCTTTTAAAAACTCTTTCCTGAGGAGTTTGGGCTTTTTGAGCATGAGCTGCCCATTCTCCTTGCTTGGTCCTTGCAATAAACCCTTCTCTGCTCCAAATTCCAACGTTTTTTATTTGGCCTCCCTGTGCATTGGGTACAAGAACTTGGGTTTGACAGCAGTGGTAACCTCTGAATGGAGGAAAATTAACTGGAAAGAAACAAGAGGGAATTTTTTTTTCATCTTGCTTTATATCTTAGTCTAGGCAGTAGCTACACAAGTATATACATATGTAAAATTTCACTGAATTGTGTATGTAAGAGGTATATACTTTCCTGTCTGTGCACTATACCTCATCTAAGGAGGGGGAAAGAACAAATTAAGAAAATGCTACAAACATATCCTAATTCTCCATGTTTTATAATTTTAAAAGCATTCTTCAAAGATTCCAGAACACAGGAGCCCAAAAGGGAATAGAATTGAGATCATTTCTAATGGAGGGCCTGTGTGATACAACTGTGAAGCTCACATCTCTGCTTGGCTAAGTTGTGAAACACAAAAGAGTTTAGGAAGTATCTGAGTATATTTCAGAGTTGTGTGGGGGACCAGATGTGATAAACTGATGAGCAGAAATAATTTACACATTGTTAAATCACCTTTCTTGAGCCACAAAATCCCCCTAAGTTGAATTTATACGCTCCTTAGAAACAGGGGAAAATAAAACTCATCTCATCCAGCCTTACAAGTCCTCCCTATGAACTATATATACTGGTGAACTCTGTTTTGAGGAATACTGTGTTATTAAATTACTATTTAATTGTATAAATATATCCACCTCTTCCAAAAGCACTCTCAAATAATATTTTCTCTGTATTTTCAAATTACCTTAGAATAATCCATAAATGGCAGAGCATTAGTAAAATAGCATATACAGCAGTCTTATTATTTCTAGCTAATCATTAAAGTACAATAAACATGACAAAAAGTATGTCTAGGTAAATATACACACTCACAAATATTATCCAATCTCTTTCCAAACCTCCTGCGTGCTGACCTTATCAACCCAATTAGATGGTTACCCATTTCCAAAGCAAAGTTAAAGACAATAAACATATCATTGAGAAAAATGAGCAAAGGTTAGCTTCCTGGAGAATTGTTCTTACAATAAGTGTATGATTTTTGTCAATTTGTTTTGAGAAGTGACCAGTGCTACTGGAATAACCTGTTCTATGCTTGTTTCACTGACGTAATCTAGTGGCTGCTGTTGAATATAACATTTCAGAACTGGAAGGAGCTTTAGGAATAATTTAATTCTTCTTCCTCATCCAAGAAGTGAGAAAACTGAGGCCAGAGAGCTTTAATTACTTGCCCGAGTCAAGGTACACCTAAGTTTCTTTACAAATGTAATTTAGAATCTGTGAGCTCTAAAGTCTAAATGAAAAAATATATATATTTCACAAGGGAAATTTTAGTTTGCAAAGTGTAAGGCACTTACCATTTCTAGTCCTTCTCCATTGATACATTGGCACGGTCCTTAAGTTAACAACACGAAATACAGACCAGTGATTCTACACCTCAAAAATAATGCGAGTCTAAACTAAAGCAGGGGTTCTGGAAATGGCAAGGAAAGGATATTTTAAAAATATAAGTCATGGAGGAGGATGACTCCTCAGTTCCCTGGTTGATGGGATATTGTGATAGTCTTCAATCTCACTTCCTACCTACATTCATCCATTTTTCTAAATCATTCTTCAGAATGATCTTCCAATACAGTCCCCATTGCCTACCTTAATCGAGTTCCCTGGAGGCAAATGCTGACACTAAGTGTCATATGAGAGTCATCTATTAGTAAGAGTGGAAAATCAAGGAAGCAGGAAGAGGAACAGGGAAAGGAAGGAGGTCAGGCAAGGCTTCAAGATAAAAGCATATCCACAGAGGGTAACACTGCTTCACAAATGCAAGGCCCTCTGGAGACAGTGGAAGTCAGGTCACTCAAAGTGTGTTTGTAGATCCCTGGGGTCTAAGAACCATGCATTACTGGTGTATGATGAGATAAGGTGCTTGCAGGTAAGTCACTAAGCCCACTGTTTATTTCAGCTGACATTGCTTTCAAAGAACTATTTCTTTATGAAGGAAGCAGTGTGTAGGTTTACGTTCTGCCACAAGTTCACCCTCTCCTGAATGGTAAGAAGTTTGTGGAAAAATCACACCTCAGAATTGTCCTGATCAGGGGAGAGGAAGCAGAATTATTTATATCCCACCACCATCAATCAGTGCTTAAGGACTGTGCCCTGGGGATGTGAAGTGAAAATTCCCAGGCATTTCCACATCTTGGCCGGCGGTGGGGGGAGGAGCTCAAGCAGCCTGAGAGCAGCTTGTCCACAAGGAGATACATGTGATAGAGGTTTGCTGGGAGTAATACTACACGGGTAGATGTGAAAAGTAAAAGACTCCAAGGTGATAAGTGAAGAACACAGACATCATTTGCTAAATTGCCTAGAAAGTCCACACTTTGTCCTAGAGCATGATGCCTTGCTACATCTGCTCTCCATCTTTTCAGTTTCATCTCTAATTACATCCTATCCCCTTCTGCCTCACTCTACACCAGTGGTTTTCAAGTTTGCTTACACATTGGGATCACCTGGGAAGTTTTTAGACCTACTGATGCCTGAGCTCTACACCCAGATGTCCTGGGTTTATTGGTCTACATTGGGTTTTTTTAATTCACCCTTAGGTGATACTCTTGTGCAACCAAGATTGAGAACCACTGCTCTAAGCTTTTTTATTAAACTACTTGCAAATCCATGAGTTTGACATTACGAGGCTTTGCTTGCCATGCCATGAACACTGCAGAAAACAT
Source organism: Hyperoodon ampullatus (assembly GCF_949752795.1). NCBI lineage: Eukaryota > Metazoa > Chordata > Mammalia > Artiodactyla > Ziphiidae > Hyperoodon > Hyperoodon ampullatus. Next base: position 128,713,237 of record NC_136917.1, on the reverse strand, counting down.
CCTTCCCCATCTTTGCCTTTTGAAATCCAATTGACATTTAAAATGCTATTCATTCTTCAAGGTTCAATTCAACTGCCATTTTCTCAATTACAAGGGTTAAGAAACACATGATCAAAGTGCTTAAAATACTTAGCACCCAACCAAAGTATGGTGAAATGTCCTTTTATACGTTACTGGTATATACACACAATAATTTCACCACTTAGGAAGCAATACTAAAGAAAAACCTTTATGTACAACTCCGTTTAGGTTGTATCCTAAATGTCCATCACTAACAAAACAGTTACATAAACCATGTCATAGTCCTCCAATGAAATATAACAATTGAAAATGATACTTTAAAAGAATTTTTAGGGCTTCCCTGGTGGCGCAGTGGTTGAGAGTCCGCCTGCTGATGCAGGGGACACGGGTTCGTGCCCTGGTCCGGGAGGATCCCACATGCCGCGGAGCGGCTGGGCCCGTGAGCCATGGCCGCTGGGCCTGAGCATCCGGAGCCTGTGCTCTGCAACGGGAGAGGCCGCAGCAGTGAGAGGCCCGCGTTTCGCAAAAAAAAAAAAAAAAAAAAAAGAAGTTTTAATAGTCTGGGGAACTATTTATACTGTCACCAATCAACCACACATAATCAGTTTATAAAACCTCATATATGAAACATTATTATCTACTTTCAAAAATGTATGAAAGATTGGAAAATAGATCAAAAAAAAATAAATCAACAATTATTCTAAATGATGGGATTATTAATACAAAAATAATATCATTAAAATTACCTACAACGACTGTTTTGACTTATTAAAAAATTAATACTTTCCCTGTTAATATTTCCCCATTCTGTATTAATTTCTCTCATCAATTTTTTTTTTTTTTTTGAGGTACACGGGCCTCTCACTGTTGCGGCCTCTCCCGTTATGGAGCACAGGCTCCGGACGCGCAGGCCCAGCGGCCATGGCTCACGGGCTCAGCCGCTCCGCGGCATGTGGGATCCTCCCAGACCAGGGCACGAACCCGTGTCCCCTGCATTGGCAGGCGGACTCTCAACCACTGCGCCACCAGGGAAGCCCTCTCTCATCAATTTTAACATATCTTTTGTTTATATCTCTCTTGTGACCCTTGGATTATACCTTGTATTTTTTATTGAGGTATCATTTATCAACAGTGAAATCTTCAGAACATAACTGCACTGCTGAATTGCTTTTTACAAATTTGTCAGAAGGGTTTCATTACCCAGAAAGCTTTTTTATAGCCATCCCTAATCAATCTACCTCCCACCCTGTGAGAAGCAACCACTGATCTGATTTATATCACCTTAGGCGAGTTTTGCCTATTCTAGAATTGCATATAAATGGAATCATACATTATGGACATTTTCCTCTCTTACGTAGAATAATATTTTTGAGATTTATTAATATTTTTGTATTTATTAGTAGCTGGTTCCTTTTTATTGCTGAGTCAAATCCACTGTGTGAATATACCAGCTTTTTTATCCAGACTCCTGCTGATGAACATCTGGGCTGTTTCCAGTTTGAATATTGTAAATAAACTCCTACGAACATTCTTATATAATGTTTTTGTGGACGTTTGTTTTTGTTTCTCTGGGATAAATACCTACATGGCAGATGGCCTCCAAGATGGTACCCAATGATCCTTGCTTCCTCGTATCCAACCTCTTGTGTAGTCACACCCCACATACACACATTTACACCACCCACTGAATAGGGCTACTCTATGCAATCAATAAGATACTGCAAAAATGTATGGAGTACCGCTTTTAAGACTAGGTCATACAAGCTGTCTCCTTGCTCTCAGATCATTCAGTCTGGCAGGACACCAGCTGCCAGGAGGACACTCAAGCAGCAATATGGTGGGATCCAAGTGGTAAGGAACTGAAGTCGCTTGCCAGCCACCATCCTCAACTTGTCAGTCATGTGAGTATGCCACATTCAAAACAGAGCCTCCAGCCCCGTCCAGCCTTCAGGTGACTGTGGTCCTCCTGTATTAACTGAAACCTCATGAGAGACCCTGAGGCAAACCACCCAACTAAGCCCACTCTGAATTCCTGACCCTCAGAAACTGTATGAGATGATAAGTGTTTATTATTGTTTAAGTCATTAAGTTGTGGTAATTTGTGAAACAGATAACAGACACAATCTAGAAGTGGAATTTCTGGATCATAAGACAAATTTATATTTAACTTTTTAAGGGATACTGAGAGTTTTCCAAAGTGGTTGTGCTATTTTACATTTGCAGAGTTACAGTTGTTCCATATCTTTGCCAATATTTGGTATCAACAGTCTTATTTGTTTTAGCCATTCTAGTAGGTATGCAGTGGCATTTCATCAGGGTTTTAATTTAGATTTCACTCATATCAAATTACATTGAGCATTTCATATGCTTTACTGTGTGCTTTATATTTTATGTATTGTTTTTTTTCTTCCAATTTCATTGAGATACAATTGACATAGGGTACCATATAAGTTTGAGGTATATAGCATAATGATTTGACTTACATACATCATGAAATGATTATCACACTAAGTTTAGTGAACATCATGAAATGATTATCACAATAAGTTTACTTTTATAGATACAAAATAAAAGAAAAAGAAAAAAAGCATTTTATGTACTGTTTATGCTACTTTCACAAGACCAAAGAGGCATCTACCACGGAGCTTGGTTCTAATCAGGGGGGTGGTTCTAAACACTAATTTGTTCATTAGTGAGCAGGTTTTTCCCATCAAAACTTAGGAATAGAGATAACCCTGAGCTGGTTCAAACATAGGAGCTGTAAATTGCTCAAGATAATTGTATAGCTCAATTACTAGGTAGTAGAAATTTATAATGAGATGTTAAAATCTTCCCTTCCTTTAATTTCCTAAGAGAAAAATGTGTCACACTTCCCCTTTCTTATTTATTGAGATTTTTCTTGCTCAGTACACCTGGCATTGCACTGAAAGTCTTACATGATTAGATGGAAATAGAGTGACCCTCTTAGGCAGAACATTGAGGCAACAGGGAGACATAAGTTAAATTAGTAAAATCGACACATGATAAATTAAATTTGCTATCTGAAGAAACAACCCTTAAGAGACATTATGTTACAAAGCCAAAAACAGGCAGTTCTTAAGCATGACCTAATTAACAGTATAAACATATCTGTAGATTAAACTTGCCATTACTGGTGGAATGGTCTCATTAGAAGGAGAAACAATGCAACCAGGAAGCCAGAATTTTCTATAATTTATTCAGTATGTATAGAAGAGAACAATGCTGACTGGGGGTCAGAGGACAGCATGAGAATTCTAATCACTAAAGAGGTGTCCTCTATTGTGGGACAGACGTGGGGCATCAGTTGTGTCACCATGGCCTAAATAACAGAACTTCTCCTTTTACCTTTGTTCAGACCCATGATAACCAAATAGCCTGATGACTAATTTAGCTTCTCAGCAAGACTATACACTGGAGCAGACCCGAGTGTTCTGATTGCAACAAAAGAAACAGTTCCCACTGTAAAGAATAAATGGACCCAGGAAGAGATGAGCTAATCAGATAATGAGCATATTCTAATGGGCTTGCCGGTAGTGTTTCACATATTTAATTAGTATGACAGATATTGATTTCACAAGCTGCAGTTGTGCTAAAAAAAAAAAAAACTGGTTTCATTTTTCTATGATGACTTAAATCCTATTTTAAACCCCATTTTTCCTAGTGGCAAATAACCAACTTAGTCACTTCAAGATGTTTTTCAGTCAAATCACGGTTTCCTCTGTCACATGAGGATTTTCCCAGTGATATCAAGGTTCCCCACATTCCCTACCTTCATCTATGTGTGTTTATTTAAGACCTGGAGAATGGATGGCGGGCAGGGCCACCATGTTTTATAATTCTAAAAACCCAATCGTGAACGTATAAATGTTTGCGTCTTTTTTTTTTTTTTGCGGTATGCGGGCCTCTCATTGTTGTGGCCTCTCCCGTTGCGGAGCACAGGCTCCGGACGTGCAGGCTCAGCGGCCATGGCTCACAGTCCCAGCCGCTCCGTGGCATGTGGGATCTTCCCAGACCGGGGCACAAACCCGTGTCCCCTGCATCGGCAGGTGGACTCTCAACCACTGTGCCACCAGGGAAGCCCCTAAATGTTTGCTTCTTGCTCAACCTTTGTCCCTGCTAATGTTCACTACAAATGAGTAAATGAATGGTTTTTTTCTGTCAATACTTAGGAATAAAAGTCCCACCTCATGAGGTCTTTTGAAGGTAGGGATCGCCTTATCATCTCCACACAGGTCAGCCTGTAAATCCAAAAGGCTTCTTCACGTCAAAGTTAGACAATTCATCCACCTGCTTCTATGTAATTCTAAGGGCATGTGAAGAGGTATGTACTGGTTATCTACTGTGATGAAGCAAACTACCCAAAACTTAATGGCTTACAACAATAATCATTTTATTATGTTTATGACATGTGGGTCAGATCTTCAAGGGCTGGGCAGGTTGTTTCTTCTGCCTCCCCTAGGCTCATTTGGTGCTGTATGGCTGGTGTCTGGACAGGTTGGAAGTCCAAGATAGTTTCACTCACACACCTGTTGTCTTGGTGGAAAGAGATGGCAGTCTGGGCTTAGCTGGGCCCCTTTCCCTATCCAAGTAGTCTCAAGACTTCTCTATACAGGCTTTCCAGAAAGATGATCAGACTTCATACAACTGGCTTTCCCCTGAGGGATAATTCTAAGAGATCCAAGTGCAAGCTGCAAAACTTCCTATTACCTGGTCTTAAAACTCACAGAAGGCATTTGGCGCCACCAGAGCTCCCGTGGTCCAAGCAGTCATACCACCTTTGTGCCCTGTCCTCACTGGGGCAGACCCAAGAGCTCCAAGGTAGCTGCAGGACCAGACTCCTGGGGGGCACCACATGCAGAGGTGGGGATAAAACCAAAGCTGAACCCCAGGGCTGGGGCGACTAGGAAGATTGAAAATCTTTCCATCAGCTGTACAAGCTGCCGGTTAAATCCCCACAATCAGACAGGTAGACTCCTGCATCTATGGAATATCTGAGTAGACAATGAGTGTTCCCACAAATGAAAACATTCCAGCTCTGGGAGCTGTGGACTTTGGGGACAAGCACATTCAGGAATTGGGCCAGATCAGAGCCTGAGTGGTCCCCACAGGGCTTACAGCAGGTCCAGAGACCAGCCTAGAGGCAGAGGAGAGCCTCTTGGGGAGGTGGAGGTGGGCTGTGGCTCACGGTGCATGCAAGGACACTTTCAGCTGAGACCCCAGGGAAATATCATTATTACTGTTAATTTTACTATATTTTGATTCATTCTGTTGTTGGTCCTTGTATTTTTTCCTTCTTTCTTTTTTTTGTTTTTTGTTGGTGTTTTAGTGTTTTTTTTTTAGTCTTTTGGGACCTTCGTGTTCTATAACATAATTTTATTTTTTTAATATATTTCTATTTTTACTTTCATTTTCTCTTGTTCTGTGTTCTTTTTCCCTTATTCTTTTCTTCATCTTTTTCTTTAATATATTTATTATTTTTTTTTATATTTCCACTTCTATTTTGCTTTTCTGTTGTCCTGTGTTTTTACCCTTTTTAATTTTATTATTAATTTTTAATCATTTTTATCAGTTTGTTCTGTTTCCTTGCTTTATTCTTCAGTTGGCACACTGCTTTGGTTTTGTCTTTAGGTTTTGTGTCTTTGTTAGTTTTGATCATAATTGATTTTGTTTTTTGGGTTCTTCTATTTGTCGGGTTGTACTTTTCATTTTATTTGATTCTGTGTTTTTTTCTTGTGTGTGTGTGTGTGTTTCCTTGTTTCTGTTTTTGTTTGTTTAATTTTGTTTTTACCATTTCTCTGGGGTTTTGTTTGTCTTTTTTTTTTCTTTAATATATTTTCTATTTTATTTTTTCAATATTTCTATCTTTACGTTGCTTTTCTGTTGTTCTGTCTTCTTTCCCCTTTCTCTTTTTCTTTTTTTTAAATCACTTTAGTCAGTTTGTTTTGTTTCTTTGCTTCATTCTTCAGTTGGCACTCTGCTTTGGTTTTGTTTTTTGGTTTTGTGTATTTGTCAGTTTTCTTTTTAATTGTTTGATTTCATTCTTCAGTTCTTTTGTTTGGTTGTTCTCTTGCTTTTTGATTTACTTGGTTCTATTTTTGTTTCCTTTGTGTGTGTGTGCGTTTCCTTGTTTCTGTTTTTGTTTGTTTGATTTTACTTTTTACCATTTGTCTGGGATTCTATTAGTCTTTTTAATCCCCTATATTGCCCAGATGAGTGACTTGGGGGTCTTGGTTCCTCGACTGGAAGTCAGGCCTGAGGCTCTGTGGTGGGAGTACTGAGTCCAGGATGCTGGACCACTAGGGAATTCCTGGCCCCAGGGAAGATTAATCACGAGAGTTCTCACAAGAGGCCTGTATCTGAATCCAAGACCCAGCTCCACCCACTGCCAGCAGCTCACAGCGATGGATGCCTCACATCAAATAACAAACAAGACAGGAACACAAACCCACCCATCAGCAAACAGACTACCTAAAGTCATACAAGCTCACAGACAGCCCAAAAGACACCACCTGACACAGCCCTGCTCATCAGAGGGAAAAGACTCAGCTCCACCCACAAGTACACAGGCACCAGTCCCTCCCATCAGGAAGCCCAATTAAGCCATTGGACAAACCTCACCACTGGGGCCAGAGAACAGAAGCAAGAGGAACTAAGATCCTGCAGCCTGGGGAAAGGAGACCTCAAACACTGTAAATTTGACAAAATGAGAAAACAGAAAAATATCTTGCAGGCAAATGAGCAAGATAAAAACCCACAAAAACAAATAAATGAAGAGGAAATAGGCAAACTACCTGAAAAATAATTCAGAGTAATGATAGTAAAGATGATTCAAAATCTCGGAATTAGAGTAAATACAAGAAACATTTAACAAGGACCTAGAAGAACTAAAGAGCAAACAAACAGTAATGAACAACACAATAACTGAAATTAAAAATACTCTAGAAGAAATCAATAGCAGAATAATTGAGGCAGAAGAATGGATAAGTGGGCTGGAAGATAGAATGGCAGAAATAACTGTCACAGAGCAGAATAAAGAAAAAAGAAGGAAAAGAATGGAGGACAGTCTCAGAGACCTCTGGGACAACATTAAGCACACCAACATTTAAATTATAGACATCTCAGATAAAGAAGAAAAAAAGAAAGGTTCTGAGAAAATATTTGAAGAGATTATAGTTGAAAACTTCCCCAACATGGGAAAGGAAATAGTCAGTCAAGTCCAGGAAGTGCAGAGAGTCCCATATAGGATAAACCTAAGGAGAAACATGCCAAGACACATATTAATCAAACTAACAAAAATTAAATACAAAGAAAAAATATTAAAAGCAGCAAGGGAAAAGCAACAAATAAAATACAAGGGAATCCCCATAAGGTTAACAGCTGATCTTTCAGCAGCAACTCTGCAGGCCAGAAGGGAGTGGCAAGATATATTTAAAATAACGAAAGGGGAAAACCTACAACCAAGATTACTCTACCCAGCAAGGATCTCATTCAGATTCTATGGAGAAATCAAAAGCTTTACAGATAAACAAAAGCTAAAAGGATTCAGCACCACCAAACCAGCATTACAACAAATGCTAAAGGAACTTCTCTAGGCAGGAAACACAAGAGAAGGAAAAGACCTACAAAAACAAACCCAAAACAATTAAGAAAATGGATTACATTTACAAATGGATTAAATGCCCCACCAAAAGACAGACTGGCTGAATGGATACAAAGACAAGACATGAGGGACTTCCCTGGTGGCAGAGTGGTTAAGAATTGCCTCCTAAGGAAGGGGATACAGTTCAATCCCTGGTCAGGGAACTAGATCCCACATGCATGTTGCAACTGAGAGTTTGCATGCCACAACTAAGGAGCCCACTGGCTGCAACTAAGGAGTCCACCAGCCACAGCTAACACCTGGCACAATCAAACATAAATAAATAAAATTAAAAAAAAAAACAAGACCCATATATATGCTATCTACAAGAGACCCACTTCAACCTAGGGATACATACAGGCTGAAAATGAGGGGATGGAAAAAGATATTTCATGCAAATGAAAATCAAAAGAAAGCTGGAGTAGCAATACTCATATCAGACAAAATAGACTTTAAAATAAAGATTATTACAAGAGACAAGAAAGGACACTACATAATGATCAAGGGATCAATCCAAGAAGAAGATATAACAACTGTAAATATCAATGCACCCAACATAAGAGCACCTCAATACATAAGGCAAATGTTAACAGCCATAAAAGAGGAAATGGACAGTAACACAAGAATAGTACTAGGGGACCTTAACACCCCACTTAAACCAATGGACAGATCACCCAAACAGAAAATAAATAAGGAAAAATAAGCTTTAAATGACACATTAGACGAGATGGACTTAATTGATATTTATAGGACATTCCATCCAGAAACAAGAGAATACACTTTCTTCTCAAAGTGCACACGGAACATTCTCCATGATAGATCACATCGTAGGTCACAAATCAAGCCTCAGTAAATTTAAGAAAACTGAAATCATATGAAGCACCTTTCCCAAACACAATGATATGAGACTAGATATCAATTACAGGGAAAAAACTGTAAAAAATACAAACACATGGAGGCTAAACAATACACTTCTAAACAACCAAGAGATCACTGAGGAAATCAAAGAGGAAATCAAAAAGTTCCTAGAAACAAATGACAATGAAAACACGATGACCCAAAACCTATGAGATGCAGCAAAAGCAGTTCTAAGAAGGAAGTTTATAGCAATACAATCCTACCTCAAGAAACGAAAAATCTCAAATAAACAACCTAAACTTACACCTAAAGCAATTAGAGAAAGAAGAACAAAAATACCCAAAAGTTAGCAGAAGGAAAGAAATCATAAAGATCAATCAGAAATAAATGAAAAAGAAATGAAGGAAACAATAGCAAAGATCAATAAAACTAAAAGTAGTTCTTTGAGAAGATGAACAAAATTGATAAACCATTAGCCAGACTCATCAGGAAAAAAAGGGAGAAGACTCAAATCAATAGAATTAGAAACAAAAAAGGAGAAGTAACAACTGACACCAGAGTAATAAAAAAGAATCATGAGAGATTACTACAAGCAACTATATGCCAATAAAATGGACAACATGGAAGAAATGGATAAATTCTTAGAAAAGCACAACCTTCCAAGACTGAACCAGGAAGAAATAGAAAATATAAACAGACCAATCACAAGTACTGAAATTGAAACTGTGATTTAAAATCTTCCAACAAACAAAAGCCCAGGACAAGATGGCTTCACAGGCGAATTCTATCAAATATTTAGAGAAGAGCTAACATTTTTCCTTCTCAAACTCTTCCAAAATGTAGCAGAAGAAGGAACACTCCCAAACTCATGCTACGAGGCCACCATGACCCTGATGCCAAAACCAAACAAAGTGTCACAAAAAAAGAAAATTACAGGCCATATCACTGATGAACATAGATGCAAAAATCCACAACAAAATATTAGCAAACAGAATCCAACAGCACATTAAAAAGATCATACACCATGATCAAGTGGGGATTATCCCAGGAATGCAAAGATTCTTCAATATATGCAAATCAATCAATGTGATACACCATATTAACAAATTGAAGAAGAAAAACCATATGATCATCTCAATAGATGCAGAAAAAACCTTCTTACAAAATTCAACACCCATTTATGATAAAAACTCTACAGAAAGTGGGCACAGAGGGAACCTATCTCAACATAATAAAATCCATATATGATAAATCCACAGCCAACATCATTTGCAATGGTGAAAAACTGAAAGAATTTCCTCTAAGATAAGGAACAAGACAAGGTTGCCCACTCTCACCAATATTATTCAACATAGTTTTGGAAGTCCTAGCCATGGCAATCAGAGAAGAAAAAGAAATAAAAGGAATCCAAACTGGAAAAGAAGAAGTAAAACTGTCACTGTTTGCAGATGACATAATATTATACATAGAAAATCCTAAAGATGCCACCAAAAACCACTAGATCTAATCAACGAATTTGGTAAAGTAGCAGGATACAATATTAATGCACAGAAATCTCTTGCATTCCTATACACTAACAATGAAAAATCAGAAGGAGAATTTAAGGAAACACTCCCATTTACCACTGCAACAAAAAGAATAAAATACCTAGGAATAAATCTACCTAAGGAAACAAAAGACCTGTCTGCAGAAAACTATAAGACACTGATGAAAGAAATCAAAGTTGATACAAACAGATGGAGAGATATACCATGTTCTTGGATTGGAAGAATCAACATTGTGAAAATGACTATACTACCCAAAGCAATCTACAGATTCAATGCAATCCCTATCAAACTACCAATGGCATTTTTCACAGAACTAGAACAAAAAATTTCACAGCTTGTATGGAAACACAATAGACCCCGAATAGCCAAAGCAATCTTAAGAAAAAGGGAGCTGGAAGAATCAGGCTCCTGTACTTCAGACTATGCTACAAAGCTACAGTAATCAAGATAGTATGGTACTGGCACAAAAACAGAAATATAGATCAGTGGAAAAGGACAGAGAGCACAGAGATAAACCCATGCACATATGGTCAGTTTTTCTTTGACAAAGGAGGCAAGAATATACAATGGAGAAAAGACAACCTCTTCCATAAGTGGTGCTGGAAAAACTGGACAGCTACATGTAAAAGAATGAAATTAGAACACTTCCTAACACCATACACAAAAATAAACTCAAACTGGTTTAAAGACCTAAATGTAAGGCCAGACACTATAAAACTCTTAGAGGAAAACATAGGCAGAACACTTTATTACATAAATCACAGCAAGATCCTTTTTGACCCACCTCATAGAATAATGGAAAGAAAAACAAAAATATACAAATAGGACCTAATGAAACTTAAAAGCTTTTGCACAGCAAAGGAAACCATAAACAAGACGAAAAGACAACCCTCAGAATGGAAGAAAATATTTGCAAATGAAGCAACTGGCAAAGGATTAATCTCCAAAATTTACAAGCAGCTCATGCAGTTCAATACCCAAATAAACCAAACAACCAACTCCAAGAATGGGTGGAAGAGCTAAATAGACATCTCTCCAAAGAAGATATACAGATTGCTAACAAACACATGAAAAGATGCTCAACTTCACTAATTATTAGAGAAATGTAAATCAAAACCACATTGAGGTATCACCTCACACTGGTTAGAATGGCCAACATCAAAAAAATCTAGAAATAATAAATGCTGGAGAGGGTGTGGAGAAAAGGGAACCGTCCTGCACTGTTGGTGGGAATGTAAATTGATACAACCACTATGGAGAGCAACAGTATGGAGGTTCCTTTAAAAATTAAAAATAGAAGTACCATATGACCCAACAATCCCACTACTGGCCATATACCCTGAGAAAACCATAATTCAAAAAGATATATGTACCACAGTGTTCATTGCAGCACTATTTACAATAGCCAGGACATGGAAGCAACCTAAATGTGCATCAACAGATGAATGGATAAAGAAGATGTGACACATATATACAATGGAGTATTACTCAGCCATAAAAAGAAACGAAATTGGGTTATTTGTAGTGAGGTGGATGGACCTAGAGTCTGTCATACAAAGTCAGAAAGAGAAAAACAAATACCATATGCTAACGCATATATATGGAATCTAAAAAAACAGTACTCATGAACCTAGTGACAGGGCAGGAATAAAGATGCGGACATAGAGAATGGACCTGAGGACACGGGGGGAAGCATATGCTGGGACGAGATGAGAGAGTAGCATCAATATATATACGCTACCAAATGTAAAATGGATGGCTAGTGGAAGCTGCTGCATAGCACAGGGAGATCAGCTTGATGCTTTGTGATGACCTAGTGAGGTGGGACAGGGAGGGTGGGAGGGAGACACAAGAGGGAGGGGATATGGGGATATATGTATACATATAGCTGATTCACTTTTTTGTACAGCAGAAACAACACAACATTGTAAAGCAATTATACTCCAATAAGGATGAAATAAATAAAACTCACAGAAGCTCACTTCTGGTACATTCCATTTGTCAACCAAGCCACTAGATTAGCCCACATTCAAGAAGGGAATTAGTCTTTGTTTCTTAATGGGAAGTAGCAAAAAAATTGTGGCCACCTTTAATTTGGGTTGGGGAGGAAAATGGCAAGATTTTTCCAAACTGCTCTGGGGGTCATAAGAAACTCAAGCAGTTTAAGTCAAACTCTCGTGACCTTGACACACCACATCACATCATGCTATATTATCATACCTACTCAACTGGTGTAATACCATTCCAGCATATGAGGAAATCCCACTTGTGAAAAAAGTCACAGCTCCTCACTGCTCTTGGACTTGTATCACCACCTCCTCAGGGTTCAGTTTTGGAGCAGGCTGCAGAGCAGAGAACTTCTTTTCAGGGAATAACTCCATTTCCATCTTCCTTAGCTCATTTTTCTACCCAAGGCAAGAGAATTTTATATTTATCCAACAACCAGGACAAACCAGGGCTTGAATGAATGAATTTTCTTACTTGCCTGGTATTTATGATAGGGCTTGAAAATTCAAACTTCAAAGACTATTTAAAAACTTTTTCTTCTCTGTGGTCTACTGAAGCCTCCCTTCTCTGAGTCATGGAGACCAAGATCTAGATTGAAGAGGCAAGTAGAATTATAGGTAAAAGGTTTTGCATGAGGAAAAAATCACCTCATTAATTACTTCAGAATAATTTTTGTCACTTTTATAAATGGGGCTTCTGGCTGTTCCATTAGTCACTCATGAGTTTGTTCAATTCCTTCTCTCAGAGACTTGAGCTGATTAAATCTGGGAGCAATGATAAAAGTGAATCACTAGGCCTGCAAATCTGAGAACCCAACTCCTCACTACATTGAATTCTAACAAGGGCACCCTTTGGGGCTCTACTTCATAATAACAGTAATTAAAAGCTACCTTTTATTTAATTTGTACCTAACACTGTGCAAATTGCTTCACACATATTACTTTATTTAAATACAGTAAAAACCCTATAAGATAGGTCAGATTATTATTTCCATTTTACAGATGAAGGAACTGAGGCACAGAGAGATTAAGCAATTTGCCCGAGGTCATACAGTGAAAGGGGTAATCTAATCTAGGTAATCTGGCTTTAGAGTTCATGCTCTTAATCACTGTGCTATTGACTCTTCAATGTTTGCTTTAAAACTGCAAAATACAGTAAGTGCCCTACATACAAACCTTCAAGTTGCGAACTTTCAAAGATGTGAACATGCATTCCATTAATGTCAGGCATGAGTGAAATTGCAGCTTGCCCTCCATCTCCCATTGCTGATGATCCTTCAGCTTTACCATCCTTCTCTCCCTCCTCCAGTCAGTAACTCTTCTTACCTGTTCACTCAATGCCAGCCCCTGTATGCCAGCTGTTTTACTATACTACTGTACTTTTCAAGGTACTGTACTGTAAGATTAAAAATGTTTTCTTTATTTTCTATGTTTGTCTGCTTTTATGTATTATTTGTGTGAAAAGTTTTATAAACCTATTACAGTACAGTACTATATAGACGACTGTGTTAGTTGGGTACCTAGGCTAACTTTGTTGGACTTACGAACAAAATTGGGCTTACGTACACACTCTTGAAATGGAACTCATTCATATGTAGGGGACTTACTGTATAATTCTATAGTTGTTAACTACTTTCTGACAAAACTTTATTTTTATTATACCAAATTTTGTCTATAGTCATGTATGTTGAGTGAGGTTCTACTTTCAACATTTATTTGCCAAATGTCTTGCAACATACCAATCAGGAATTTTAATGAACCAGTTATTTGGATGTGAAGGTTGAAAACAGCTTAAAAAACAGTTTAACAATAGTAAATTTAAAATACAATAGAATGTATAAAGTTAAAATAGCCTAAATGTAGGTTTTACTTGTTTGAATACAAACTTCAAAAAAATTTTAATAACTCAAAGCAGGTGAATATTTTCTGAAAAGAAAAAATAATAACCTATGGATTGACTATTATTACTTTGATTTTTATTGACAGGAAAAGAGTTCTTATAGTGACTATGCTAAGAAATCTCTTTCTTTATATCCCTGTCACATCTGGTGACAGCAAAGGTTAACTTGCTAATCTCCAGTTGTGGACTATAAAAACAAAGTATTAGACTTCAAGAGAGGAGAGCTATAAGAATAAAGTAACAGTGAATCATGCATCCCAACTCACAGCTGCTCAAATAAATATGGTACCTCAGAAAACTCAAAGGAAAGGCCCAGTTGGAATCAACCTTCACAAAAAATGTTAGCCTGAATGCACTGTGCCTTGACTCCAAATAGTTTTATAAATATAGAAAGGTACCTTGAAATGCAGCCAATCAATTTTTCAGTTGAGAAAAACCTTCTTTCTTTTAAATACACTTTAAATAATCTTTTTTTATGCTGCAAAGAAAATCATATATAGGGAAAACCTATACAGATACCACTAGCTAGAAGAAATCCTGGCAGGCTGGAATCAGAAGAAATAAGGCTGGATGGGCTTCCCAAAACCTGAACATAACTTTAGGAGTGGTACTGATTTTTGGTTCTGTTTTCATTTTCCCCCAAACTCTCTTTATCATCAATGCTATCTGACACTCTCAATCCCAAGACATTCTTCCTGTATACTTGGACTTTTATACTGTGTTAAGCTGATTAATTCCAGCCTCACCAGCCAAGATTGGAACCAAGATGGCCATCTGTATTACAATAACTTTTAATCATTCTTGGGACTGACCATCTATTTTTGACACAAGGAGGTAAAAACATACAAATATATAGATATACATTGATATACATATACATGTAGCATTATTCATAAACACATCATTACACCTGAACACTTGAGCTTGCAGTCAAAGTTTCTCTGATCAACCACAAGGAAAATATGTTTCCATAATCAGAGTTAAAGATTTTAAATGGGACAGTCACCAATCTGTGCTAATAGGCCATACATCAGTTATTAAATGAGATAATATAAGTGGATATGCTTAATATATGGTTCCCATTCTCTTCCAGTTGTACAGAAAATATAAATATTAAAGAACAGGGAGTAGGTGAAAGGGGATAGTGAAAAATCTTTCACACAATACAAAGGATGTACCTTTCATTAAGTCAGGGAGTTTATTTTGTTTATTGATGGATCCCTAGCACCTAGACAGTAACTGGCCATAGTAGAATTCAATAAACATATATCGAACACCTGAATAAATGATTGCGTGGTAGGAAGGAGGGAAAGGGAGAAAGAGTCAGGAAGGAAGTCAGTCAGTCAACCTGGCTAATAAACTGTGGCTCATACTATAACGTTCTTTCACAAGACTAGTGATTCTGTTCCAAAAGCTAAGAAATCACCCTTTCCCCTGAAACACCAAAAAATACAATATATTCAATTCTAACTATATAGGAGAGTGGGATGTCAGACAGGAGATCAGTTCAAATCCCAAATTATCACTTTGATTTGTGTGACCTTGTTAAAGTTTCTCAACTTCTCTAAGCCTCAGTTTTCTTATCTGTAAAATAGTTACAGTAAGTAATGTACAGCATTTAGTACCTGTTATGGACTGAATTGTGTCCTCCTAAAACTCTTATATTGAAGCATTACTCCCATTGTGTCTGTATTTGAATACAGGACCTTTAAACAGGTAACTAAGGGTAAATGAGGTCCTAAGAATAGGGTTCTAATCTAATAGGACTGAAATCCTTATAAGAAAAGAAAGAGACACCAGGAAGACAGGCACACAGAAGAAAGCCCATGTGAGGACACAGTGAAAAGGCAGCCATCTACAAGTCAGGAGGAGAGGTCTCAATAGAAAGCAATTCTACCAACACCTTGAAATTAGATTTACAGCCTCCAGATCTGTGAGAAATAAATTTCTGTTGTTTGAGATACACTGTCCATGATATTTTGTTATTACTACAGCCCAAGTCAACTAATAAAGTTTTTCAAAGGGCTGTTGTGAACGTTGGACTAGAAAATAAATGTAATATTAGTTCCTGGAACACAGGTAATGCCCATAAATGCTAACTAATATTGTTGGGAAACAATTCTCCATAAGTCTCTCATGTTTCTGCACATCTTCTTAGCAAAGACTCTGAAAACTTAGGCTCAGAACTATCTTTTCAAGAATGTTTGTGTAGCAAACAGTCTTAGTAGAGAGGGATATTATCCAATTACCCATGACATTTTTCACAGAACTAGAACAAATAATCCTAAAATTTATATGGAACCATAAAAGACCCAGAATTGCCAAAGCAATCCTTAGGAAAATGAACAAAGCAGGAGGCATAACCCTCCCAGACTTCAAACAATACTACAAAGCTACAATAATCAAAACAGCATTGTATTGGCACAAAAATAGACATATGGACCAACGGAACAGAATAGAGAGCCCAGCAATAAACCAACACACCTATGGACAATTAATTAATCTTCAAGAAAGGAGGCAAGAATATTCAATGGGGAAGACAGTCTTTTCAGCAAGTGGTGCTGGAACAGTTGGACAGCCACATGTAAATCAATGAAGTTAGAACACACCCTCACGCCATAAAAATAAACTCAAAATGGCTTAAAGACTTAAATATAAGACATGATACCATAAAACTCCTAGAAGAGAACATAGGCAAAACATTCTCTGACATAAATCATGCCAATGTTTTCTTAGGTCAGCCTCCCAAAGCAATGGAAACAAAAGCAAAAATAAACAAATGGGACCTAATCAAACTTATAAACCTTTGCACAGCAAAGGAAACCATAAACAAAACAAAAAGACAACCTATGGACTGGGAGACAATATTTTCAAATGATGCAACCGACAAGGGATTAATTTCCAAAATATACAAACAGATCATACAACTCAATAACAAAAAGCAAACAACCCAATCATAAATGGGCAGAAGACCTAAATAGACATTTCTCCAAAGAAGACATACAGATGTCCAATATGCACATGAGAAGATGCTCATCATTGCTAATTATTAGAGAAATGCAAATCAAAACTATACTGAGGTACCACCCCACACTGGTCAGAATGGCCATCATTAAAAAGTCTATAAATAATAAACGTTGGAGAGGGCATGGAGAAAAGGGAACCCTCTTACACTCTTGGTGGGAGTGTAAGTAGGTGCAACCATTATGGAAAACAGTATGGAGGTTCCACAAAAAAGGTAAAAATAGAGTTGCCATATGATCCAGCAATCCCGCCCCTGGGCATATACCCAGACAAAACTATAATTTGAAAAGATACCCTATGCACCCCTATGTTCATAGCAGCACTATTTACAATAGCCAAGACATGGAAACAACCTAAATGTCCATCAACAGATGAATGGATAAAGAAGATGTGGTATATATATACAATGGAATATTACTCAGTCATAAAAAATAATGGAATAATGTCATTTGCAGCAACATGGAGCAACTAGAGATTATCATATGAAGTGAAGTAAGTCAGAAAGAGAAAAACAAATACCATATGATATCAATTATATGTGGAATCTAAAATATGACACAAATGAACATGTCTACAAAACAGAAAAAGACTCACAGATATAAAGAACAATCTTGTGGTTACCAAGGGGGAGGAGGGAAGGGGAGGGAAATATTGGGAGTTTGAGATTAGCAGATGCAAACTAATATATATAGGATGGATTAACAACAAGGTCCAACTGCATAGCACAGGGAATTATACACAATATCTTGTGATAAACCATAATGGAAAAGAATAAATATGAAAAAGAATATATTTATATGTATAACTGAATCACTTTGCTGTACAGCAGAAATTAACACAACTGTAAATCAACTATACTTCAATAAAATTTTAAAAAACATATTGCTAAAAAAAAAGAAGACAGAGAGGAATAGTGTTTTCCTATGGAACAGAGGGAAGGTTTGTTTATTGTCCAGTATACCAGTATAATAAATATAATGTATCCCTCCAGGGCAAAGTTTGGTCAGGTTTGCTGTAGCCTATTATAAAAGATTCAGGTTCCCTAAGCTCAGAGTTCCTCAGCTGTGATGCTAACCCACTATGTGTGCAACATCCAACTTGGCTGCTTCATTTGCCTCCATAGAACTTGGGGAAAAGGGTAACTGACACAAACATAAAGCTTGCATTGCTTGTAGCACTGTGAGTAATGAAGTCCTTTGTCTTTGTCTTATGACAGCATTCCTGAAAGTGGCTAACATCTTAGCTAACAAGTCAGTAAAACTAAGATCCTTCACAGTTCTTGACAATTATAAGTATCATTTATTACCTTTATTCCTGCTCTTTAGGAAATAAAAACATGAAAAAATAATTTAAAAATATAACCTTGGAAAGGGTAGCTCCTTTTGAATTGAGTGCTTACTAGTAAGTCAATTATTAAAGAGAAAGTGTATGTCCTCCTAAAACTAACTCTTCCAGCCATGCTCCCATAGTCTCTATTTTACCCCTTATCTCTTATCTCCAATCCCTCCAAAACTGCATATGACCATACAATCATCTTTTATTTCTCTCTCACTCATAACCAAATCTTCTTTAAGAGTCATATTCATTACCTTTCTTTCCTCACTGTTTTCTCACTCGTCAATCTATCTCAATACAGCTTGCCTCACCATCTCTACTTAAACAGTTTTGGAAAGCTTACCGGGACCTTCTCTTCATCAGTAAATGCAATGGGCATTTATTATTCCTCCTCTTATTTGACCCTTCTGCAGCATTTAACATTGCTATTCAATCCCTTCTTCTTTAAAACTCTCTCTCTTTGGCATCTGTGACATCACACTCTTCTGGATTTCCCCACATTCTCAGTCTGCCTTTTCAAGCTCTTCGATGCAGGCTTTAAAAAGTTCAGTTCCTCAAGGCTCAGTCTGTTGTCCCCATCTCTTTTGAATCTATTGTCTCTCCAAAGTGGTCTAATTTGTGCTCACAGGTTCTATTATCAGCAATCAATCACAAATTTAATCTCCATACTGGACTACTCTGAGATCCAAACTCCTGGATCTAATTCAAGGTCTCTTCTTGAATTTCTTAAAAGCATCTCAAAGTAAATATATACAAATCCCATTTCTTGATTGCCTCTCCCCCTTCCCACACTAGCACCTGATTTCCTGCAGAGATAGACAGACAAACAGATACATATACACATACATACCTAGATGAGGTAGACATAGCTACAGATAAACAGTACCACCATTCATGTAGTTCTGCAAACAAGAAACCCAGGAGACATTCTTCACTTTTTCTTCTCCATTTTCCCCCCCATACCATAGCAAACTAGGTACAGTCTAGTTTGCCTACAAGACATCTTATACTCTCACTTAATCTCCAATCTCTCCATCATCCTATCTCACCTAGACTCCTGTCATAACCTCCAAATCCATCTTTCTACATTCACTCTTGTCGTCTTAAATTAATTCTCCACACAGAGACTAGATTTATTTTTACAAATTGTCAACCTGCATTTTTGCCACAATCCCCACCTAATCCCTTAAATCCTTCAGTGGTATGCTATTGCTCTCACAAAGTCTTATCATGGCTGACAAGGCCATATGTGCTCTGGCTCTCATTTTCCATTTCAGCCCCACTTCACATCACTCTTGCCCTAGCTTTTGTATTGTAGTCACATTGTCTACTTTCATTTCCTGAAATACCCCACTCCCCTCAATGCATGTTTTCGTCTACTTCAGGGTCACTTCCTGGAATGTGTCTCTTCCCTTGCCCATTACTTCACTACTCTATTCCGCTCATTCTTTAATTCTTAATTCAAGCACTCTTCCACAGGGAAAATTATCCCGACTTCCCTTCCCTAATATTTACATATCCTCACGGCACCCTATACTTTATAACAAATATAGAAATACTGCACGCCATTTGAATGCATCAATAAACGCTAATGCAGAAGACTGTTCCTTTGGTGGCCCCCAATAAACCATGCTTCCAGGTAGTATACCCTCATGTTATCCTCTCCCCTTGAACCTGGGATGGCCCTGTGACTTTCCCTAACCAAAAGAATGCTGTGAAAGTGATGCCGTGCCAGTTCCATGTCTAAGGGTTAAGAAGGCCTAGAAACTTTTACTCCTGCACTCTTGGGTACCCTGAGCTGCTGTGTAAGAAGTTCTGCTACTAAAGAATCACTTTGAAAGACCATGTAAAAAGGGAGACAGGCCCTGAAACTACATGGAAGAATAGAAGCCCGGTCATCTCAGCATCCCAACCGAACCTGGCCCCAGCCCACTGTTGGCCCACCAGCTGAAGACAGCCACATAAGTGACCACCAGGGAAATAACTGCCTCCTGAGCCTGTCCAGGTATGAGAATCAGGAAAAATAGTAAAACTGGTTATTTTTAAGCCATTAAATTCTAGTGTAGTTTGAATGCAGTTATAATGAAATAGCTAAGAACTAAGAATAATTAGGTTATCAATTTAAAAGAATTTTCATACAAATTTACTGATACATTTGGATTTTTTATATCAGTATTTTACTTTTTCTGCTTAAAATAAGAAAGAAACAATCCTAAATTGAGAATTTCAAGACACTAGAGAATTATAATTAAATAGTAGAAGTATATGCCTCTCACCACTCATAAATAATACACATTCTAGCATGTTGGATATAATCACTTCAGAACTTTAGTCTTCTTGTAATACCAATATTGATCTAGTATTATTTTTTTAAGTTTGTGATGTATCAATTGCATTCAGAAATGAAAACCACAAAATTAAATCATTTCTCTCACAAGGTTAATAAATTTACTTTTCAAAATGAAGTATCATTTTTGTCAGTCACAGTGTTTTCTCCTGAGATGAAGCCTTTAAAGTTGCTTGATTGGAAAGTTTTTAAGGATTGATAAAATAGGACTTTCCTGGTGGTGCAGTGGTTAAGAATCTGCCTCCCAACGCAGGGGACACAGTTTCGAGCCCTGGTCTGGGAAGATCCCACATGCCGCAGAGCAACTAAGCCCGTGCACCACAACTACTGAGCCTGCACTCTAGAGCTCACGTGCCACAACTACTAAAGCCTGCGTGCCTAGAGCCTGTGCTCTGCAAAAAGAGAAGCCGCCACAATGAGAAGCTCGCACACTGCAATGAAGAGTAGCCCCCACTCGTCGCAACTAGAGAAAGTCCCCGTGCAGCAAGGAAGACCTGATGCAGCCAAAAATAAATTAATTTAAAAAAAAGATTGATAAAATAAAAGTATTTTACCATAAAGGCTGAAAAGAAAAATATTTAGATCTTGAACTGATGTTTTCAGAATATTTCAGGGAAGTTGAGAAAATAAAAGTACCATTATCTCTATCTTCTAAGTTCTGAAAGATACCATTATTTACCAAAGGCCAATGGAAAAACCCATACTCTCACAGAGATCTCCTTCAACAAAAGTCATAACAACTAAAAAATGCTCTCATCCCACATTACAACCCATCACTGTCATCAAAAGTAAATTCCTATACAATCAACTTCTTTGAACAATCACTAGGGTTTAGCTTCTAGAATGATAGTTTTAAAGTAGCTGATCAAGTGGCAACAATCAACACTTGATATTGAATACTTCCACAGCTGCAAGCATAGCAGTTATTCAGCAAAGTTTCATTAGGAGGATCTGGAATTCAGCCCAATCATTTTGGACAGAAATGGTCTTACATAACTCTTCTTCAATCTAGAGGCAGGCTACCCTTCTCCCAGAAGGAGCTATTTCTGCTGAAGGGACATTTTCACTCTATTACATTAATTGTTTGCATAGTGCTGACCACGTAATACCCAAGCTCTTCAAAAAAGAACACATCAGAGTAATCAGGGCAATAAGCATCATGAGATGCTGTACTGGCTACAATTTAGATTTCATGCTTATTGTAGACTTGTTTTTAATTAATGACAAATTATGAAAGGCCTAAAACTAACCAAAAAAACCACAACTATTTTAAAGTAAAATACTAAAATGTGAATCTGGAAATTCTTTAAATTTTCTTGAGAGTTTTACTCATTTTCAAATGAGTTTTTAACTATCAATATTTTGAAACATCATTCAATAAAGATACCAGAAGAGAGGTTCTGAAGAAGAAACTAGCTCTATTGCTGAATACTGCTATCTGGTTAAAAATGGGACCACATAATGGGGAAATTTGTTCTACTGCTGTTTTCTCATTCCTTGAAAACCACTCATATACTGAGTAGGTGAATCATTCTAGATCTTTCTTTACCATTAGAAGAGGCACTCTGACCACAGATATAATTTACTCTTGTTTTGGCAAAAAGAATAGTGTGAACCACTGATTTCAATTCCAGCTGATGTAAGAACAGAAGCAGTCGGGAGCTTCTTTCAATATTACAAAAGTACTCCTTGACCTTTGACTCTAATGACTTTTGACTAAAGAGGAGAACTTTGGATCAATAGTGAAGAAGAAAATGTTAGACTAAATGAGTAAGTTAGCACAAGAAAAGGTCTCCACCTGTATTAAATTTATAAAACCTTCCTTGAGGAGTTTTCCAAAATCTCACTTGGCAGCCGAAAGTGAACTAACTGAGGCTTGGAAAGCAATAGCATGGTAAACATTATCCATCAGAAGTAAGTAGGCTTTGGCACAGGCTCTGGAAAGTGTCAGATAAAACCCTAGTTTCTGTCATGAACAGGGTTTAAGGTTGTTCTTTTCACTGGTCTCTCATTACTCCCACCTGCTTTCATGGAGTATGCAGTGATGACTTGGGGGATGCTGAAAGGCAGAATTGGTTATAAAGGAAAGAGAAGGTATGTTCAAGTAGAAAAGGAAAGCATATATTATTGGGAAGAGGCAGGCACAAATTTAAACTATTTTTCTTTTGGGGGGGTGGAATTGTATTCCCCCATTTTCCAAAAGTGACACCATGATTTAACTTGGGGAAACCACACTCCCCATTTCAGGCAGTCTTGGTATATGACCCTCCCCTGGTCACAGCAATTGGTTCAGTGATGGTTGTGTGACCTACCTGAGTCCAGTGAGATTCAATCTTGAGACTTTTATTAACACTATCAGTACAAGGCTTTCTGGGAAGATTTCCTTAAGGAAAAGGTGAAGAGGAGAGAGGAACCAAGATGGCAGAGTAGAAGGACATGCTCTCACTCCCTCTTGGGAGAACACCAGAATCACAACTAGCTGCTGGACAATCATCGACAGGAAGACACTGGAACTCACCAAAAAAGATACCCCACATCCAAAGACAAAGGAGAAGCCACAATGAGATTGTAAGAGGGGCGCAATCACAGTAAAATAAAATCCCATAACTGGTGGGTGGGTGACTCACAGACTGGAGAACACTTATACCAGAGAAGCCCCCCACTGGAGTGAAGATTCTGAGCCCCACGTCAGGCTGCCCAACCTGGGGGTCTGGCAACGGGAGGAGGAATTCCTTGAGAATCAGACTTTGAAGCCTAGTGGGAATTGATTACAGGACTTCAACAGGACTTGGGGAAAGAGAGACTCCACTCTTGGACAGCACACACAAAGTACTGTGCACATCAGGACCCAGGGGAAGGGGCAGTGACCTCAGGGGAGATTGAACCAGACCTACCTGCTAGTGTTGGAGGGTCTCCTGCAGAGGCGGGAGGGGGCTGTGGCTCACCATGGGGACAAGGACACTGGCAGCAGAAGTTCTGGGAAGTACTCCTCGGCATGAGCCCTCCAAGAGTCTGCCATTAGCCCACCAAAGAGCCCAGGTAGGCTCTGGTGTTGGGTTGCCTCAGGCCAAACAGCCAACAGGGAGGAAACCCAGCCCCACCCATCAGCAGACAAGCGGATTAAAGTTTTACTGAGCTCTGCCCACCAGAGCAACACCCAGCTCTACCACCGCCCCCCCTCCCCCCCGACAGTCCCTCCCATCAAGCCTCTTAGATAGCCTCATCCACCAGAGGGCAGACAGCAGAAGCAAGAAGAACTACAAACCTGCACCCTGTGGAACAAAAACCACATTCACAGAAAGACAGACAAGATGAAAAGGCAGAGGGCTATGTACCAGATGAAGGAACAAGATAAAACCCCAGAAAAACAACTAAATGAAGTGGAGATAGGCAACCTTCCAGAAAAAGAATTCAGAATAATGATAGTCAATATGATCCAGGACCTCAGGAAAAGAATGGAGGCAAAAATCGAGAAGATGCAAGAAATATTTCACAAAGACCTAGAAGAATTAAAGAACAAACAAACAGAGATGAACAATAAAATAACTGAAATGAAAACTACACTAGAAGGAATCCATAGCAGAATAACTGAGGCAGAAGAATGGATAAGTGACCTGGAAGACAGAATGGTGGAATTCACTGTTGCGGAACAGAATGAAGATAAAAGAATGAAAAGAAATGAAGACAACCTACGAGACTTCTGGGAAAATATGAAATGCAACAACATTCACATTATAGGGGTCCCAGAAGGAGAAGAGAGAGAGAAATGACCACAGAAAATATTTGAAGAGATTATAGTCGAAAACTTCCCTAACATGGGAAAGGAAATAGCCACCCAAGTCCAGGAAGCACAGTGAGTCCCATACAGGATAAACCCAAGGAGAAACACACTGAGACACATAGTAATCAAACTGGCAAAAATTAAAGACAAAGAAAAATTATTGAAAGCAGCAAGGGAAAAACCAAAAATAACATACAAGGGAACTCCCATAAGGTTAACAGCTCACTTCGCAGCAGAAAATCTACAAGCCAAAAGGAAGTGGCATGATATACTTAAAGTGATAAAAGGGAAGAACCTACATCCAAGATTGCTCTACCAGGCAGAGATCTCATTCAGATTCGATGGAGAAATCAAAAGCTTTACAGACAAGCAAAAGCTAAGAGAATTCAGCAACAACAAACCAGCTCTACAACAAATGCCACAGGAACTTCTCTAAGTGGGAAGCACAAACGAAGAAAAGCACCTACAAAAACAAACCCAAAACAATTAAGAAAATGGTCATAGGAACATACATATTGATAACTACCTTAAACGTGAATGGATTAAATGCTCCAACCAAAAGACACAGGTTTGCTGAATAGATACAAAAACAAGACCCAAATATATGCTGTCTACAAGAGACCCACTTCAGACTTAGAGACACATACAGACTGAAAGTAAGGAGATGGAAAAAGATATTCCATGCAAATGGAAATCAAAAGAAAGCTGGAGTAGCTATACTCATATCAGATATAAAAGATTTTAAAATAAAAAATGTTACAAGAGACAAGGAAGGACACTACACAATGATCAAGGAATCAATCCAAGAGAAGATATAACAGTTATAAATATATATGCACCCAACATAGAAGCACCTCAATACATAAGGCAACTGCTAAAAGCTATAAAAGTGGAAATCAACAGTAACACAATAATAGTGGGGGACTTTAACACCTCACTTACACCAATGGACAGATCATCCGAAGCGAAAATAAAAAAGGAAAGAGAAGCTTTAAATGACACAATAGACCAGATAGATTTAAGTGATATTTATACGACATTCCATCCAAAAACAGGAGATTACACTTTCTTCTCAAGTGCGCATGGAACATTCTCCAGGACAGATCACATCTTGGGTCACAAATCAAGCCTCAGTAAATTTAAGAAAATTGAAATTATAGCACGCATCTTTTCTGACCACAATGCTATGAGATTAAAAATGAACTCCAGGGAACAAAACGTAAGAAACACAAAGACTAAACAATACGTTACTAAACAATATGTTACTAAATAACCAAGAGATCACTGAAGAAATCAAAGAGGAAATGAAAAAATACCTGCAGACAAATGATGATGAAAACCCGATGATCAAAAACCTAAGGGATGGGGCTTCCCTGGTGGCGCAGTGGTTGGGAGTCCGCCTGCCAATGCAGGGGACACGGGTTCGGGCCCTGGTCCGGGAGGACCCCACATGCCATGGAGCGGCTGGGCCCGTGTGCCACAGCTGCTGAGCCTGTGCGCCTGGAGCCTGTGCTCCACAGCACGAGAGGCCACCGCAATGGGAGGCCCGCACATCGCAGGGAAGAGTGGCCCCTGCTCTCCGCAATTAGGGAAGGCTCACGTGCAGCAACGAAAAATAAATAAATAAATAAGAATAAAAAACGATTGAAAGCCTCCGAATTCTATAAAAAAAAAAAAAAACTTAAGGGATGTAACAAAAGCAGTTCGAAGAGGGAAGTTTATAGCTATACAAGCCTACCTCAAGAAACAAGAAAAATCTCAAGTAAAAAATCTAATCTTACACCTAAAGGAACTAGAGAAAGAAGAACAAACAAACCCCAAAGTTAGCAGAATGAAAGAAATCATAAAGATCAGAGCAGAAATGAATGAAATAGAAACAAAGAAAACAAAAGCAAAGATCAATAAAACTAAAAGCTGGTTCTTTGACAAGATAAAAAAATTGATAAACAATTAGCCAGACTCATCAAGAAAAAGAGGGAGAGGAGTCAAATCAATAAAATTAGAAATGAAAAAGGAGAAGTTACAACAGACACCGCAGAAATAGAAAGCATCGGAAGAGACTACTACAAGCAACTCTATGCCAATAAAATGGACAACCTGGAAGAAATGGATAAATTCTTACAAAGGTATAACCTTCCAAGACTGAACCAGGAAGAAAGAGAAAATATGAACAGACCAATCACAAGTAATGATATTGAAACTGTGATTAAAAATCTTCCAACAAACAAAAGTCCAGGACCAGATGGCTTCACAGGTGAATTCTATAAAGCATTTAGAGAAGACCTAACACCCATCCTTCTCAAACTCTTGAAAAAGTTGGAGAGGAAGGAACACTTCCAAACTCATTCTATGAGGCCACCATCACCCTGATACTAAAACGAGACAAAGATACTACAAAACAAGAAAATTACAGACCAATATCACTGATGAATATAGATGCAAAAATCCTCAAAAACTACTAGCAAATAGAATCCAACAACACATTAAAAGGATAATACACCATGAGCAAGTGGGATTTATACAAGGGATGCAAGGATTCTTCAATATACGCAAATCAATCAATGTGATACACCATATTAACAAATTGAAGAATAAAAACCGTATGATCATCTCAATAGATGCAGAAAAAGCTTTTGACAAAATTCAACACATATTTATCATAAAAACCCTCCAGAAAGTAGGCATACAGGGAACTTTCCTCAACATAGTAAAGGCCATTTATGACAAACCCACAGCCAACATCGTCCTAAATAGAGAAAACCTGAAAACATTTCCACTAAGATCAGGAACAAGACAAGGTTGCTCACTCTCAGCACTATTATTCAACATAGTTTTGGAAGTTTTAGCCACAGCAATCAGAAAAGAAAAAGAAATAAAGGGAATCCAAACTGGAAAAGAAGAAGTGAAGCAGTCACTGCTTGCAGATGGCATTATACTATACACAGAGAATCCTAAGGATGCTACCAGAAAACTATTAGAGATAATCAATGAATTTGGTAAAGTAGCAGGATGCAAAATTAATGCACAGAAATCTCTGGCATTCGTATACACTAATGATGAAAAATCTGAAAAAGAACTTAAGGAAACACTCCCATTTACCACTGCAACAAAAAGAATAAAATACCTAGGAATAAACCTACCTAAGGAGACAAAAACCTGTATGCAGAAAACTATAAGACACTGATGAAAGAAATTAAAGATGATACAAACAGATGGAGAGATATGTCATGTTCTTGGATTGGAAGAATCAACATTGTGAAAATGACTGTACTACCCAAAGCAATCTACAGATTTAATGCAATCCCTATCAAACTACAAATGGCATTTTTCACAGAACTAGAACAAAAAATTTCAAAATTTGTTTGGAAACACAAAAGACCCCGAATAGCCAAAGCAATCTTGAGAACGAAAAATGGAGCTGGAGGAATCAGGTTCCCTGAGTTCAGACTATACTACAAAGCTACAGTAATCAAGACAGTATGGTACTGGCATGAAAACAGAAATATAGATCAATGGAACAGGATAGAAAGCCCAGAGCTAAATCCACGCACATATGGTCACCTTATCTTTGATAAAGGAGGTAAGAATATACAGTGGAGAAAAGACAGCCTTTTCAATAAGTGGTGCTGGGAAAACTGGACAGGTACATGAAAAAGTATGAAATTAGAGCACTCCCTAACACCACACACAAAAATAAACTCAAAATGGATTAGAGACCTAAATGTAAGGCCAGACACTATCAAACTCTTAGAGGAAAACATAGGCAGAACACTCTATGACATAAATCACAGCAAGATCCTTTCTGACCCACCTCCTAGAGAAATGGAAACAAAAACAAAAATAAACAAATGGGACCTAATGAAGCTTAAAAGCTTTTGCACAGCAAATGAAACCATAAACAAGACCAAAAGACATCCTTCAGAGTGGGAGAAAATATTTGCAAATGAAGCAACTGACAATGGATTAATCTCCAAAATATACAAGTAGCTTATGCAGCTCAAATCAAAAAAACAAACAACCCAATCCAAAAATGGGCAGAAGACCTAAAGAGACATTTCTCCAAAGAAGATATACCGACTGCCAACAAACATATGAAAGAATGCTCAACATCATTAATCATTAGAGAAGTGCAAATCAAAACTACAATGAGATATCATCTCACCCCGGTCAGAATGGCCATCATTAAATATCTACAAACAATAAATGCTGGAGAGGGTGTGGAGAAAAGGGAATCCTCTTGCACTGTTGGTGGGAATGTAAATTGATACAGCCACTATGAAGAACAGTATGGAGGTCCTTAAAAAACTAAAAATAGAAGTACCATATGACCCAGCAATCCCACTACTGGGCATATACCCTGAGCAAACCATAATTCAAAAAGATTCATGTACCAAAATGTTCATTGCAGCTCTATTTACAATAGCCAGGACATGGAAGCAACCTAAGTGTCCATCAACAGATGAACGGATAAAGAAGATGTGGCACATATATACAATGGAATATTACTGAGCCATAAAAAGAAACGAAACTGAGTCATTTGTAGTGAGGTGGATGGACCTAGAGTCTGTCACACAGAGTGAAGTAAGTCAGAAAGAGAAAAACAAATACCATATGCTAACACATATATATGGAATCTAAAAAAAAAAAAGGTTATGAAGAACCTAGGGGCAAGACACGAATAAAGACACAGACCTACTAGAGAATGGACTTGAGGATATGGGGAGGGGGAGGGTAAGCTGGGACAAAGTGAGAGAGTGGCATGGACATATATAAACTACCTAACATAAAATAGATAGCTAGTGGGAAGCAGCTGCATGGCACAGGGAGATCAGCTCGGTGCTTTGTGGCCACCTAGATGGGTGGGCTAGGGAGGGTAGGAGGGAGGGAGATGCAAGAGGGAAGAGATATGGGAACATATGTATATGTATAACTGATTCACTTTGTTATAAAGCAGAAACTAACACACCATTTTAAAGCAATTATACTCCAATAAGGATGTTAAAAAAAAAACTAACTGGGCTTCCCTGCTGGCACAGTGGTTGAGAGTCCGCCTGCCGATGCAGGGGATGCAGGTTCGTTCCCTGGTCTGGGAAGATCCCACATGCCGCATAGCGGCTGGGCCCATTGGCCATGGTCGCTGAGCCTGTGCGTCCGGAGCCTGTGCTCCGCAACGGGAGAGGCCACAACAGTGAGAGGCCCGTGTACCTCACAAAACAAAACAAAACAAAAAAACTAACTAAAAATAGAATTACCATATGATCCAGCAATCCCACTACTGTTCATATACCCAGAGAAAACCATAATTCAGAAAGACACATGCACCCCAATGTTCATTGCAGCACTACTTACAATAGCCAGGTCATGGAAGCAACCTAAATGCCCATCGACAGATGAATGGATAAAGAAGTTGTGGTACATATATACAATGGAATACTACTCAGCCATAAAAATGAACGAAATTGAGTCATTTGTTGAGACGTGGATGGACCTAGAGACTCATACAGAGTGAAGTAAGTCAGAAAGAGCAAAACAAATATCGTATATTAACACATGTATGTGGAACATAGAAAAATGGTACAGATGAACAGGTTTGTGGGGCAGAAGTTGAGACCAAGTTGAGACCAAGTTGACACCAAGGGGGGAAAACCGCGGTGGGTTGGGGATGGTGGTGTGCTGAATTGGGCTATTGGGATTGACATGTATACACTGATGTGTATGAAACTGATGACTAATAAGAACTTGCAGTATAAAAAAACAAACAACAAATAAACAATACTAAACTTTCTTTGGGTTATTTGTATGGAAATATGTTAATATAAGTGTGTCAGACATTTCATGAAATTTCTAAAAATCATATATGTTCTGGCGTAATGTTATAATTCATAATTCTAGGTATTACTTTAAAATGTATATCTCAGAAATAACTAAATTTCCTTGTCAATTGCATTATTATGAACTTTCATCAAATCTTTAACCGTGGTCATTTTTAAGTCTTTTGTCATTTACAGACAGTTCTGGGTGTACTCTGATGCTTTTGCAAAAATGTTCCTATAAAAGGGTTTCATCTTCAAGGAATTCATGGAAAAGACTCTGACAAGTACACGTTTCTGGTAACTGACTATACTGCTGAACTGAATGAATAAACATTTTCAGAACTCTAATGGAAAACTGATGAATTCATAAAAGTGCAAACAAAAGATCAAGATGAAAAAAAATTACATGGGACTGAGTGAACTGATGAGGATGATTATAATTTCTGTGACTTTCTGTTTGAATTAAAAAGAAATCCCACAAGGACTCAGAGGCAAAAAATATACAAATCAATTTTCACTGCAAATTAAAGGAGCTGTTACAGTGGAGGATCGCTGGACTGAATGTCAATATTATGACATAGTATGAGTGGGTTTCATGTTTGGTAATTGCAATCGTGTTGCTTTTGTTGTGGTCATGTATTTACAATGCTTGGTGTCAGTTTATTTATATCTTGTAAAAATAAAATACAGTGTGTGTGTGTGAAAAAAAAACCCTATCAGTACAGAGAAGCTGTCATTCCAGTGATGTTGCTGAAGCAATAGGATGTAAACCTTGTGGGAAGTATATAACTTGGTGGCAAGTTTATGTGTGTGGAGTCTGCTTGAATGATGCCAGAACAGAGAAAAACTGAGCTGTGTGATAGAGAAATGGTCCCGATGATATCTCTGGAGTCCTAGATCCAGACCTACCTACCCCCTGTGCTTCTCAATTATCTGATCCATTTAATTTGGATTAGTATCAATTGCCACTAGTATCTCCAACAAAATCCATGCCTAAAAGAATACATGGTAACATATCTAAGAGATAAAGTAACCAAAAATCGTATGGAAAAAATACACACCCTAAAGGGTCTCAGTAAATAATTCAAATGAGACCATAATAGTCCTAGGAAACCATTCTCTTCTGTGAGACCAGCCGTGACCTCTAAGAATGAGGACCCCAAATCCTTCTGTCTTGAGCCCCTACAACATTGCCACCTGTGTCCCTGGCACTATGAGGGCCAGCGTAAAATCAAGATGGCAGTTCAGCTGTGGAGAAGAGATATTCATAACTAAACTAAAGATATCCGTAATAGTTTAAGTGATTATGTGCCAAATTGAGTTCCACTAACAGCAAAGGTGGGAGACGTCCCACTGTAAGCTGATGCAGTACAAGGGAAGGGCGACTCCCTTAGTCAGGCAATTGTTTAATACATTCCTTTTTAATCACTCTCCTTAGCCCTGTTCAAGGCTGGTTTTTCACAAATAGAATCTATAACCAACTGTTCTATCTTTGCTATCTTTCAAAAAGAACCACTTTCGCATTTTAATGCTTTGTATACAAAATGGCTAGTAGGATATGTAAATTTAAAGGGCTTCATTTAAAGCAGTTTTAAGCAAATGCAATATAAAGTTTAGTAACATTAAGACACAATGAAATGCTGTGGGAAATACTTTAAAATAGCAGCAGATATTAAGCAATACTCCAGCTATCATTATGGTTCTGTTCTCCTAAGACAATAATTTAGTGGCTGACAGGAGTGCAGGCAGGTCTTGCCTTTTGAGTACTGAGCCTTTTGAGTCAAGGAATAATCCTCCTTTCTTACAACTTTAAATCTTTTAAGTCTCTGATCAATTCTGCCTGGGTTACCAGGTGGATCAGCAATAATTTTCCTGGCACTGATGTTTTACCTTGGTCGTTCATCATGGTCCAAAATACTGCAGTTCTAGTCTTTAGCCTCCTGTGCTGGTAAATCCAAACTTGGGAAGCCACATCAAAGGTGTGCTCTTGAAACACCAACAGAGATGAGATGGTGTCTCAGAGCCAGTGCCTCCTCCTACAGACATGTTTCCAACAAGAAAGACTGCAGATGTTTCCCAACCACTTGTGTGCTAAATTGGGTAAAGCAGGTTATTCCACAAAGGACCAGGGAGTATAATTATTACCAAGCATTTTCATAGCAGTCAGCACAGTACTACCTGTTCACAACACATGAAGAAGCCTTAGACTCAGCTCATGGAAGAGAAATGGTAAAGTGAAACCTCCATGGAGCTAATATATTTTTCAGTTTCTCACCAAGAAATTAAGAGTGCCTCTGTAGACAGTGAGGAAGAACAAATAAAATTATTTAAAATGTTTTCAGAGACTAAGAAGAAACATGAAAATTTAATGAAAACAGTGAACACATGCAAATGCAGCACCAGCCATACCACTAATAGAAAATGTTATTGAAAATTGGAGGAGGGGGTATTACATAGTCCCAATTTTTCCTTAATACTTAGTGGAGAGGATTTCTGAAACTCAACTGAAAACTCAGCATGCATATAAATAGCTCAAAGGAAAATGTCATGGGAATAAGATTATCAAGAAACATGTAACCTCATACATATAAGATGTAGCTATATAGTCTTGAAGAACAGCAGAAGGAGGCCATGGCTACACACACACACACACACACACACACACACACACACACACACACACATACCAAGAGTAAGTCACATACCTGTGATCCAATTTTCATTCATTCCGACACATATTCGTTAAGTTTACTTCGTAGTAAGTATTTTTGCTAGGCATTTGAAGATCTATAATACCCTTCTCATGTTAAAACTTTAATGATTATTATTTTTCTTAACACTGTCAGGTTCCAAGGGCCACTGAATAGACATAGTTCTTAAACCAGTGGTTCCACAATTTAGGATTTTATGGAACAATAAAATTTTTACATTAAAAAAATTTTGAGATCAATAGAGGAGTGCCAACACTTTATTTTGCAAATTAAAGGCCTTACGAAATAATTACCATCTACTAGAAGTAACATTTCCTTTTTTTTTTTTCACAAAGGGAAATTTTAACAACGTAAAATAGGAAGGTTAGACTCAGAAGAAAAGGTAATTTCTCAAGGAACAAATTATTGTGGTCTTCGAATACTTTTTCTGGACCATTCTTCTACTTTCTGGCACTCCAATTATGCATATATTGCTGTATTTAATGGTGTCTTACATTTCTTTGAGGTTCTGTTTATTTTTCTTCATTATTTTTCTGTTATTTATATTACATAATCTTTATCAATATATCTTTACTAATTCTTTCTACTGACAGGTCATATCTTCTGTTGAGCCCCTCTAGTAAATTTTTCATTTAGGTTATTTTAACTTTCAACTCTGGAATTTCTCTTTGGTTCTTTTTTTATAATTTCTCTTTTTTTATTGACATTCTTCATTTGATGAAATACAGTCCTCATATCTTCCTTTACTTTTTAAATTATGATAATCCTTTAATTCTTTTTTAATTGAAGTATAGTGCTGTACAGTATTATATAAGTTACAGGTGCACAATATAGTGATTCACAATTTTTAAAGGTTATACTCCATTTATAATTATTATAAAACATTGGCTATATTCCCTGTGTTGTACAATATGTCATTATAGTTTATTATATACTTAATAGTTTGCACCTCTTAATCCCCTACTCCTATCTTGCCCCTCCCTCACCAAAGGTAACCATGAGTGTAACCTGTGGTTATACTAATGTAACCTCATACATATAAGATGTAGCTATATAGTCTTGAAGAACAGCAGAGGGAGGCCATGGCTATACACACACACACACACACACACACACACACACAGAGTATTTGCCTTTCTCTGTCTGACTTATTTCATTTAGCATAATGCTCTCCAAGTCTACCCATGTTGCTGCAAATGGCAAAAATTCATTCTTTTTTATGGCTGAGTAGTATTCCATTGTGTGTGTGTGTGTGTGTGTGTGTGTGTATTTATCCATTCAGTTGTTGACAGACACTTAGGTTGCTTCCATATCTTGGCAATTGTAAATAATGCTGCTATGAACACTGAGGTACCTGTATCTTTTCGAATTAGTGTTTTTGTTTTTTCTATCCTTTAATTCTTTGAACATATTTATAATAGTTGTTTTGACATCTTTCTCTGCTAAGTCTGAGATCTTGGTCTTCTCAAATGCAATTTCTCTTGCCTCCCTTTTTTTTCCTGTGTATGAATCACACTTTCCTGCTTCTTTGCATGCCTTATAATTTTTTGTTGTTGAAATTGGACATTTTCGACAATATATTTCAGCAACTCTGGATACTGTTTCCCACACTGTGGGGCTTGTCATTGTTTTTGCTTAATTATTTAGTGATTTAACTGGCTTATTTCAGTGAAGTCTCTTTGCCCTGCAGTTTGCAACATCTGATGTCACTCTTCAGAGGGCACAGCCTTGAACATGCTCACAATCACCCCAAGATGACAGTGATTTTAGCATGGCTCTTCTTGACTGCCTCTTTCCCTGATCTCAGTTAAGCTGTGTGCCTCTGTTAGTAAAACACAAGACTATTAGCTTACGTTAATTGCTGGCTGATTTCTCTATTGTTTTCAACAATTCCCTGGGAGATAAATTGTTCCACAATTTAATTCAATTCAATTTGGGACACTTCTGGGGTTTTTGAGGCTTGTTACAACCCCAGAAGGACTCTTCTTAGCTGTCTCTTCCTCTGGTACTATCTCTTAAACTTCTAGCTGGCCTATAATTTATCTTTTTGTTATCATGGAGCTAGCAGCCTGTTCTTAATTGTTCATTACCAAAATCTCCATTTTTCTCAACAGTAGTCTAAGACTTAAATGTTTTCACATTCTGATCCAAATAAACTCAGTTCCTTTGGGGAGAACTATGAGGTTCTCTGTCTTATAGCCTGCTCTCCCCCTGGGAAAAAATCTCTGCACCACTGCTCTGGATCTGGGGGAGGGAATAGTGGCCTGTTTCTCTCAGAGTAGACTCTGCTTTTAAAGCAGGTGTTACCCAGGGACGATATCCTCTGGTCTTCTAGACTTACCTCTTCTGGGAACCTCTGTCCTGTGAGCAAGCTGGGATGAGGATGATTGGAGCCCATTATCCTTGGTCTGCCATGCTTATGATCAAACTTTTACCCTATAAGATGGGAATGGGAGCCCTAGACTTTTAAGTCTTGCCTGGCACAGAGTTCTACAACATAGAACTGGGGAGAAGGATTAGAAATGCTGGTGGCCTGCCCCTCCATGGTAGATATTGTAGCCCTAGACTGGAAGCTTCGGGGAGAGGAAGTTCCATGTTTTCTACTACAACCACCTGGAATGTAGGTTCTATTATGATGGGTGGGGACAGAGGGAGAGGTAGTAGGTCATGGCTTAAATGCTAGAAACTCTGGCTGTTTTAGCCTCAACTTAGTAGATTTTCTTTAAATGTTTCTCCATTTGCTGTATGTTCCTGGGACAATTTCCAGAGACTTAAGTGGTTAGGTTTTTAAAATAATTTTCTCTAGGTATGGTTATTTGAGTGCAGAGCCAGTCCATAGGGCTACTCTTGCTGCTATTTCAGAAGTAGATCATTAGTCTATTTTTCCTCATTGTGCCACAGGCTGGTGAAAATTTTATAATAGCTCTATATCAGGCTATAGACTGGCATTTATGGACCATAGCCTAACAAGTTCCATTATATTTTCCAAAGAAAGGTAACTCCTTAAAGAAAGCTCTAAACTAGCATCGCACATTTTAGTGTGCATGAAAACCACCAGAAGAGATTTTTTAAAGTTCAGAATCCCATCTCCAACCCAGAAGTTCTTATTTATGATGTCTGGGGTAAAACCAAAAAAACTGCACTTTTAAAGAGTATCCTGGTGGTGCTTCTCAAAATTTAATGTAAAAATGAATCATCTAACTACCTGGGATATTTGTTGATAAGATTTTCATTCTGGAATAATTTTAAATTTACAGATTCTTAGTTTGGGCAAGGTATCATGGTTATGTAATATGTTAATATTAGGGGAAGCTGGGTAAAGTGTATATGAGAATCCTCTGTACTATCTTTGCAACTATTCTGTAAATTAACATCAATATAATGTTATTAACTAAACTGTAGATATTCTTAGGATTTCATCAATTTCTCCATGAATATCCTTTTTCTGTTTCAGGATACCACATTGCCTTTAGTCTGGGACCTTCGCAAAATGCAGATTCTGCATTTACTTAAAGGTATTTTCTACAATATTATTAGTTACAAGTATACTGAAACTTCCCAGAGTTCTTTGACTCAGATAACTTTTTTTCCCCCATGAACCCTCTAGTTAATTATACATATCCATTCATCTTCCTTATCCATTCATCTGCTGCTGGACACTTAGTTTGCTCCCATATCTTGGCAATTGTAAACAATGCTGCTATGAACACTGGGGTGCATGTATCTTTTTGAATTAGTGTCTTCATTTTTTCAGATATATACCCAGGAGTGGAATTGCTGGGTCATATGGTAGTTCTATTTTTAGTTTTCTGAGAAACCTCCACACTATTTTCCACAGTGGCTGTTCCACTTTATCACCAACAGTGCAAAACAGCATTTTCTCCACATCCTTGCATTAATATTCAGTTTTAAATATTTTCTAAGTTTTATTATGCTTTTGCTTTGACTCATGTGTTGTTTAGAAATATGTTTATTAATTTTCAAATCTATCTGGGATTTTTTTGTTGTTTTTTGCTTAAATTCTTAATTTAATTTCCTGGCAGTCAGATATTGTCTCCTCCCAATTCTCCCTATTCTCTCCTTCTAGAATGCCTATTAAACAGTGAATTTTCTCTTTCTCTCCAACGTGTCTCTTAGCTTTTTTCTCATATTTTCTTTTTCTCGTTAATGCATTCTGCTTGATTTCTTTAAATTACATTAAAGTTGATTGAGTCTCTCTTCAGTTATATCTAATTTGTTGTTTAACACATTTGATAATTTTTTATTTCTTGCAAACCTAACTTTTCTTATTCATAATTTGCTTTTACATCTTAATCATTTTTAATATTCTTATTTTATACTATTCTATTGGATATTTCCATCATTAGAAGGTATTAAGTTTTAATCCTGCTCATTGTTATGTTTTATAACTCTTACTCATTGGGGGCCTTTTTTCTCATGTTTTATAATTTTAGGTTATAATTTAATCTTTAGAAGGAATTTATCTGTAGGAACCCTATGAAGCTTGGTTTAATGGTAATCTCCTTCCCAAGAAGCTTGCAAATGGTTTTGCCAGATGTTTGAGAGTTATCAGTGGCCTAGAATCTTCTGGGTTAATTTCTCAAGTTGTGGTTCTTTTCCATATTATACAAGGAGTACAGATTCAACTCCCAAATCCAAATAAGCCACAAATCCATAGTGATATGTGGTTGGAGAAAATATTATTTTCTAAGACACATATTTCTTGTTTCTTCTGTGCTGATGGGGGATTTTTTTTTCTAGAGCCTCCTATTCAAAACAACTTTGTGCTGAAGATCTGTTTCAACCCACAGAGTCCCAATTTTTCATTTCATATTTCCACATAGTTGTTAAAACATAAGCCCTTGGTTTAAGGAGACTAATTACATCCTCCCAAGAGCGACCACAGCATCGTTCACGTGTTTATCCCTGAGGTTTTCAATTCTATATCTTTATTTCTGACTCACAGTGATACCTTTATTTCCTTTCAAGATCAGATATACATGAAACAGTTTGTTTATTTAATCAGGTACTTCTAAGTGTTTGCATAAGGCACAATACTAAAGTTATCAGCCATGTTTCTAGAACTGAAAGTAAAAAATAACTTCTCTCTAATAAGAATCAATGGTATCACAATTGGCAAGCTATGAATCATTGTAACTTTCCAATTGTGAAACTTTTTAAGCTCAAAAGTGTTTTATCTAAGACTTGTTTTATCCCTTGCCCCAGTTTCAGGAAACTATATTGAAAAATATATAATTAATGTCCATACGTAGCACAGAACTCCAATTAGATAGAAACTTTACACTGTACTTCACATGGATCCACATAAGCCCTTCAGTTTTTTTGGACTCTCTCAGAAGTTCTTCCAATCATATTTTTCTACACTGTCTAAGCACAGATCACTTTCCATATAAGTTTTCTCTGTTCACTATCAACAAATTTCATCAGCTTTTCTTCTTTCTTTCCATGCATTCAATATAGCTTTTCTAAGTGCCTGTTATATTTTAGACACTGGGGAAGTTGCCCAAAACAAATCTAACCCCTGGTCTCACAGAGTTTAAATCTTAGTGCAGGGGAAGGAATAAAAATAATAAACAAATTAATAAATGTATTTTAGGTTGAAATGAAAATTATAAATTAACAAATATATTTTAGGTTGAACCATAGGAAATGGCCAATATTTGATTGTTCCTGACCCATAAAAAAGGTAATTTCATGTCCTTTGACTTAATAGAGTATGACAAGTGATGATAAGTGTTATGAAGAAGAAGAAGCCAGGGTAAGTTGATTGGGAGTGATGGGGTGGGTGTGAGTGTGCTATTTTAGATACCATGGCTACAAATTCTCTCTCAGAATGTGTTGTTTGAACAGAGATGGGAATGAAACGAAGAAGTGAGTGATATGGATATCTGGAGGAAGAACACTCCAACGAGAAGAATATGCATGTGGAAGGGTTCTGAGAAGAGAGGGTGGATGGCATATTCAAGGAACATCAAGGAAAGCAGAGGGACCCAAGTGGAATAAATGAGAATAAGAACAGTGTGAGATGAGAGCAGAGAGGGGGCCAGGGGCAGACCCTGTAATGCCATGTCAGCCACAGTAAAAACTTACTATCTCACTGCTAGTGAGATGTGAAGCCCTTGGAAAGTTTGGACAGCAGAGTGGCAAAACCAGACTTGTATTTTCAGTGGTGTGGAGGCCAGCCTCCAGGGGGCAGGATGGACATAGAGAACTTAGTGAGGAGGCTACTGCACTAGCCCAGGGGCGAGACCATTGTAACTTAGACTTGAGTGGTAGCAAAGGAGATAGTGACGAGAGGCTGGCTAGTCACAATTCTTTCATGACTCGTCTAATCTTTCGTTTTTAAAACATATTTGTCTCATCAATGTTTTATCCCAACAAGTATATTGTCAAGCTCTCATATCCTGACTTTTGTGATCCTGGTATCAAAATCATCTTGCCTGCCTGCTAATTCCAATAAGACACTTCTATATCATTCTAAATTCAGCACCCCCCAAAATCTACATTTGCATGTACCATAGCCTAACACATCTGCATCACCACTCTTATCTCTGATCACTCTCAAGGCAATGGCACCATACCTGATCAAGGAGGAGCTGGCTTTCACTCTGCAAGGAGCATCACCAGAGAATGGACATATGCCTCCAAAGGTCACCGAGTGTCTGTCTCTTCCCAGAGGCTGTAACTGATGGGTGGACTCGGCCTGAGCCACAGCAGGAAAGAGCCATTCATGGCCCACTATGATGCTAAGTCACTCCTCTGAGCAAGAAAACTCCTAACCCTATGCCTGCAGCTGGGCCCCTTCCTCTGAAGTTTCTATACTTTACAACTCCCTAAAAAGGAAGTTGTCTTAAGAGGCTTACAGCCCTTTAGGGAGAAGCTGACCACAGCTTAATGGTATGTTAATGCAACTTCTGGCCCCATTTCCCCCTCATACCCACATAGGGCTCCATGTAGTTTATTCAAAATTTAGGGTGAAGTAATAAGTAACTAGCTGAGCAAGATCAATACCAAGCCACCATGGCAGGATAGAAATCCAGTTTCTCTCTCTCAGTGTCATATGTCATTCAAGAGTAAAGCATAATAATGTTTATAAAATACAGTTAGTCCAAGAGAACAAGTCATGTCAAAATCATTTATCAGCATATCTTAAGTTAAAAAAAATCCTAATATATAGCTTGCATGCAATATGCAAACAGCCTACTAAGGAGAGGATCTGACATTAAAATCTAGCTAAAATTACTACTCAGCTGTAAGACTCACACACCTAAGATTTAACAGCACAGAGCCTCGGTAGGGTCACAAGTAATAGTATTAAAGTGAATATTCAAAACCTATTTTCTGAAAAGGCATTTTGCAAAGATATAACTAGACATAGCTTTTTTTTTTAAAAAAAAATCTTCATTTGCACTATGATACAGAATGAGAAAACAGAAATCAAAATGTATTCATCACCCTGGTCCCTCCTCTACTTGTAAATAAAGCAGAAACTATACATCTTAATGTTTGAACAAAATTAAGCTAGATCTGAAGTGATGTTATTTAAGACTACCAAGGATGAAAATTACAGCCTGAATTCAATCTGCTATCAAAAGCACTTGAGATGCCAGGTAATGTAAAAGAAATTTGAAATAAGTATTAAAAAGTCCACTGAAAGACCTTTCCTTGAATTTTGTTACTGAAAATCCTCTTCTGCTAAAATTTCAAGGTTTCTTACAGTGCTTCTACATATACTCTCTGACCCCACTAACTGAAAACCTTCCTTTTCTGTAGGCAGTGATTTTATCATCAGACACACTGATTCTGCTGAAAATTGGAGTCCATTTTAAGAGTTTTTCACAGCATGGATATTTTTCCCTTATAAATTATTGTTCACTTTTCCTAATACTGCACAAATAATATAACAACAATACTGAGGAAAAAAATTTTAGTTTGAAAGTTCATCGCACATAAAAGCATGCTCTTCTAATGGACCTGTGTCAGGGCCCCAGTCCCTGAGCAGTAAGGATAAGCATCTCTAGAGGCAGGCTAGGAGTGTCACCAAGCAGGCAATAGTCTCAGTCTGGCTTGGCTCAAAGAAGCAAAGATTTATACAGAAGTGACCCTGTATTCCTGGGCCTCCTCAATCTACTAACTTTGATTACATTCAAATTTTGAGATTAGATGAATACCAAAACTAAAAATTTGGGGGGCATGTGGGATGAAGAATATGGCGTGAACATAACTTTTAAACAAAGAAAGATACATTTCTCACATATAACTAACTTCTTTTTTAAAAAAATCCCTCTCCAGGGCTTCCCTGGTGGCGCAGTGGTTGCGAATCCGCCTGCCAACACAGGGGACACAGGTTAGAGCCCTGGTCCGGGAAGATCCCACGTGCCGCGGAGCAACTAATCCCGTGCGTCACAACTACTGAGCCTGTGCTCTAGAGCCCGCGAGCCACAACTACTGAGCCTGCGAGCCACAACTACTGATGCCCACATGCCTAGAGCCCGTGCTCCGCAACAAGAGAAGCTACTGCATTGAGAAGCCCGCACACCGCAATGAGGAGTAGCCCCCGCTTGCCGCAACTAGAGAAAGCCCGCGTGCAGCAACCAAGATCCAACGCAGCCAAAAATAAATTAAAAAAAAAAATCCCACTCCAATTTGCAAAATCGATACTCCCAAATACACAGCTTACTTTTTCAATACTTTTTTTTTTTTTTGGTCAACTGTCAGCTACAGACCCATTCCAGCTTGTTGAGTTAGATTCTTTCTAATGAGGTTTCAAAATAGCTGATGTTCTACTAAAAGAAGGAGAGCCTTGGAAATGTATGGTAAACTAGTCACTGGGTTTTGGAGACAGTTGAAAGACGTGTAAAAGTATGGGGGTGGTAATGGTAGGGGTCTGGACTGATAATGAGACGTAGAAATGCAGGATGCTACAACTTTCAATTTTTCAGTTTTAAGATTTGACTCCTATGGAAAGAGTGGAAAATTGGAGCAGTATCTAAGAGAGCAGGAACCAGCTAGAAGAAAAGTAGTACACCCAGTAGTGTACCTAATTCCTCTGGCTGGCCCATTTTCCTCCTCATGGATCCTCTTTATCAATAAATTTTAAATGGTATTTATACCACTCCTGGGCTCTATTTTCCATTCCATGCCACATTTTAGGAGAAAAGTTATAAAAATATATGTGTGAACTAGAGTAAGATTTTGACTCCTACCACTTGGAGCTTGACTAGAGTGATGAATAGACTAGATTGAATTTTGGTGACTGTACACACTGGTGGATTAAGTCACTGCTTTGAAAGGCCAGTAATTACTGGACTATGAAGAAACAACTCACCAGCAAATGGGTCACCAGCAACTAAAAGGCCAAAAGCATTAGTACTGGAAGCCAATTTATTGGAACTAATCAGATGGCACAAATTTAACCAGAAAGCACCCATTGTTTTGCTGATAACATTTGCTCTGCAAGTTTCAACAATGTAATTTTTAATCTGGGCTCCTATAGAACAGGCTTTTTGCACCTTGCCCCAGAGATTCTGAGTAAATGTATTTTATTTTTAGATGTTTCCTCTCTTGACACAGGGTTCCACAAATATGAAGGAACAAATGATCCCCCAGGCATGCTAGAGGTTGTTGTTATCTCTTCTCTCTTACTCTGGGGTCTCTTGTAAGCATTTAAAATAATAGTTAGCCAAGAAATGTTTTCCTGCAGAACAAGGCACTGCCCTTGGCCCTAAAATGGGAATGCATTAAAAGGATTGAATCTGTTTTGGAACATTAGCTTGGCCCTTTTTGATAAATTGAAGGTGCTTCAGAGTTGAGAGGCCATCTTAATTTTACAGTAAAG
Organism: Hyperoodon ampullatus; assembly: GCF_949752795.1. Classification (NCBI taxonomy): domain Eukaryota; kingdom Metazoa; phylum Chordata; class Mammalia; order Artiodactyla; family Ziphiidae; genus Hyperoodon; species Hyperoodon ampullatus. The sequence continues at coordinate 128,670,375 of NC_136917.1, read as the reverse complement.
AGCTATCTTATGAGAAAGTAAGAAAAATCTCAGGTAGTGCTTTTATTGAAAACATTGTTATTACCATTCTAGCAAAAGAATTTATAGTGAGGAGAAAAGTCACACTGTCTTAATTAATATTATTCACTTTTCTTTACAGAGGCTCACATCTAACATGCCTGGAGTTAGTACTGAAGTCAAGGGTATTAAAGCAAAAGGAACTGAATGTCTTGATGGTTTCCAAAATAATAATTCAAAACATGTCTGTCAATATTTCAGAAGCTACATGTCCCTGATTAACCTGTAATAAAGGTACAGAGTAAAAAGGAACGTGACTCAATGATAAATTACTCACAGAACTATGTGGTGTGATAAACCGCTAATTCAACAAAGCCATCAACATATTACACCTTCAGAATCTTTCATGCTTTTGAAAAGAAACATCAATCAACCTCAATTCTTGGAAGAGTATATCTTAGACACAGCTCTTCTTTCTATACTCCTCTAAAATTGTATTTTAGCCAGGGTTGATAAGCAAAAAGTAACATACTCTTGTCAAAGTAAAGACTGATATTTCTCAAAGGAGAGCATTGCTATGTGGGAGACAAAATATGATCCCTTTGTTCTTGGTCTAAGATCCCTTGATAACTAGAGTCTAGGGTTCAACCAGAAATGTCAATATTACACTAAGAGGCAAGAAAAGATTTCTTCCCATTATGCCTTCATTATACCATTAACAGGCCTGGATCGTACTGACTCACACATATGTATACTCTGTGGATACTCAGTCAAAGATGTTATCGTGTCCAGCTCCTGTTTTTAGGCAGGTGAAGCATTATTGATTCCATTTCTTTTCTTTTTTTTTTTTGACTGCATTGGGTCTTACTTGTGGCATGCAGGGTCTTCGTTGAGGCATGCAGGATATTTCGCTGTGGCGCAGGCTTCTCTCTATTTGTGGTCTGCGGGTTTTCTCTTCTCTAGTTGTGGCGTGCGGGCTCCAGGGTGTGTGGGCTCTGTAGTTGTGGTGCGTGGGCTCCAGAGCACGTGGGCTCTGCAGTTTGTGGCACACAGGGTCTCTAGTTGAGGCACGTGAGCTCAGTAGTTGTGGCGCATGGGCTTAGTTGCCCCGCAGCATGTGGGATCTTAGTTCCCCCACCAGGGACTGAACCTGAGTCCCCTGCATTGGAAGGCAGATTCTTTACCACTGGACTACCAGGGAGATCCCTTGATTCCATTTTACAGATAAAGGAAGTGATTCCCAGAGCACCTCTGCTGCCAGAATTTACCTGTCCTTCCAATAAACCAAAAATAATAGTCATTAGTAACAATACACAGAGTTTCTCTGGTGTCCTTTAATATAATCTTGCAGCCATAACTTGATTGGGACTTCAAAATCATCTAGGTAAGCCCAGTGCAAAATCATCTGTGAAATTTAGTAGAGTGCTTACAGTGCAAGAAGCAGGAAGTAGTTAATAACATAGACTATGTCATCATGATGTTTAGACATAATCTAATTCAGTCAGTAATGAGACGTGAGGTCTTAGAAAAGTCATTTAATCTTTTGTGCCTCAGGCTCCTGGTCTTTGAAATGGGAATATTTATGGTATCTACATCGTAGGGTCACTGAAGAGATTAAATGAGAAAACATACATTAAGCATTTAATGTGGTACCTGGCATATAGCAAATGCTCAATTAGTATAGCTATTAATATACAATGAGAGTGTTGATTAATGGGCATTGTCTCACTCATAGAAAATCTACTGCAAAGTAATAGCATGGTCCCAACACTTCCTAAAAGGAGAGGACTGCTAGCTGATTTTAACTTTGTTTCCTCAGAACAATGTCATATTCCTTTCTGCAAGTTTAGCGATCACCCTTCATATCAGACCATGTCAACTACATCAGCTGAGATTAGAAAGAACACATATTTCACCTTTACCAACAGTAACTAATTGGAACAACTCGGCATCCACAAGGAATCTCTCTTTTATATCTCATGATAACTATCCATGACTAATTTTCTATTTCCTGAAAAACATTCCAGTATATCATTCCAGTATCTTGGGAGTCAATAAGAAGTTGGGTCCAATCCTAACTCTGTTGCTTACTAACTGTATGACTTGGGCAACTCACTTTTCTATGAGCCTCAATTTCCTCATTTATAAATGAACATAATTATAACATAGGAGGTTGTTATAAGTATTAAGTAATTTAAATTCACAATTAATTTCTCTTTATCAACACTGTCATCAAGTTCTCAAGAACAGGCTTGCTTTTGGCCATGATTTATTCTTGGGTCCAAAAAGTAGCCTGTATTAGACAATGTATTTTCCAACCTAACCTCAGCAAATGAATCCTCAGACATTGCTTCTGTACAACTTTTTACATTTCTCTAAATTGATGGTGTCATTTTGAATTATAATCCTGATGTTTAACAAACTCATCACCTGTCTAGACCTATGTATGTCAAAGAAAAAGCTCATGATTTCAGTACTACATTTGGAATCTCAGAATTTAATTTTAGTGATTAAACATCAGAGCAGTTGTTCCATGCATCTTTACCAAGCCTACCTTATGGAATCTCCAGAAAATTAATGCCACCAGATTGTCACTCCAATTAGCCAAAGGAATACTCTCTATTCTAAACTGTTGCTAGAATCAACTCTACGTGTAGAGTTCCAAAATCACATAATCAACACAATCAAGGATGTTATCTCAAACTTCGGCATCAGCTGGCCCATTACTTTTATAGTTTAAATATCTTTAACATGGCCTCATCAGAGATTTGAAAACTTCTTTTTTTTTAAAGGTTTTTAAAACCACTTATTTAAAGATTAAGGGACAGACAAAAATCAGAATCTACTTTATTTCACAAATGCTTAAATTATGGTTTTATTTAAAATATGAAATCAGTAACCCTAAACACGTGTCCCCCAACCACCCAGAAATGTGCTCACAATTTGAATCTCATGAATGTTTTAGAATAAAAGCTAGTCAGATAACTACATTTACTGGATACATATTACATGAAAAACTTTCTAGTCAACACATTGGGAAGTATAAAAGAAATATAACTGGCTCTCCCCTCAAGGAAATAATAATACACACCCATAACCAAGAGGACCGATAAAGCAACACATTTTGAACATGTGAGCTGACACAGTGTGGACGAGACAGAATGGAAAGAAGATGAGGAGGCAGATCTCTGAAGAAGTAGCGCCCACATTCACAGGGAAAGGAGTGGGCTTTCTTCTTGGGGAAAACACATATTGGGGTGGAAACAAGAAAGTTGAGTTTTAAATTACTTAACAATACTATAGAGTCTAAAATTCACACAGAAAAGATGGCCAAGGAGAATCTGGATTTAATCCTACATGCAACTAGGCAGCATTATACAATCTTCAGAGGAAAAAAAATGATAAAAATAGTATTCAGGAAAGACTATTCTCAAATCATTTCCACCTATTCTTTGCGGTTCTGCACAAAACCCTTACCTTTAAGGAGCTTTTGCTTTCTTTGCTATAGGACAATTTTTGTGGCCCTAGCAATTCCCAAACTAATTCTGAGTTTTTCATGCAAGACAAAACATTAGTATTTATCTTAAAACTATGACCTGCATTGCTTCAATACAGCTTTTAAAGTTTCTGTCTTGTTTTAAATGGCATACTTAGCTTACGATGTGTCTGAAGGCATTTAGCATTTAGCTCCCTGAAAAAATGACAAGGGACTGAAATAGACTGCAGGAAACTTACATTAACTTCCGTCACGTCCAGTGGTTTGGGGAGTGAAGCTACGTTAGAGAAAGCATTACTTCCAGCAGATGCTGACAGAATGCAGCAGCTCCTCAGACAAAATGGACATTTCTCCGTCAATCTCCATGGAGTATCTTAAGCAATCCCAGCAGCAGAGGGATGTGGGTTGCCAAATACAGACACAATCTGTCCCCTCTCCTAAAATGAGGTTGATTCTCATTATTCTCAAGGAGTCACACAAGCTGTTGGCAATTTGTTCAAGTGAAGAGCAAACCATATTGAGTAGTTGCAACACTTCAGACTTCCAAGGGCAGCAGAATTGACTGGCAATTTCTGGACCTTTCCAATAATAGCTGAGACAAAGGGGGAAATGAAGCCTGTCACATACACATCACTAGCAAGGCCTGGCTTTTGTAATGCTGAACTAACAGAAAGAGGGGACCATTTAGTAACTGTATTACAAAACAGCCCACAGAACAGCCTGCTCTGGCTGCCCACGCTGATGGCAGCAACACGCTGCTTCATACCCTTGCCTAAGCATCAGCTAGAGCAGTAGTGTGTGCTTACACCTGCAGTAAACAGCACACTTTTTTATGGAATGAAGCATTCATACAATTCAATAAGAAAAAAGAAATGGCCAGACATGCCATAGGCCTGGTCAAGAGTGGATGGCATTAAGGTCGGATTAAAGGGAAAAAAGGAACCATAGCTGGATAACTTTAGGAAACTTCTCTTGAAGATTTGAAGATTTACGATGTACTTTTTTTTTTTAAGGCTCAAATCTTTCAGTAAAAAAATCTGTTTCGATTAATTTCATCTTGTGCATCCTACCACCACCACCATCACCACCGCCTGTTTTATAAATGGGACCATTTTTCATCTTATGTCTGTTAACATCTCATGGAAAACCCACAGGGAAAAGCTGCTCTAATCTGCCCACAGCTTAAATGATGATAAATTGAGGCTCAGAGACACTTAGTAAATCACACACCCAAAGTAGCTATGGCAGAAACAGAGTTGGATCCCAGGACGCTAAGTCATTCCAGTGCTAATCCTACGGTCCTATAGATCATATACACCAATGTCACATTTTTAAAAAATAACATATTTTGGATATTGATTAACAGAACCAGCACGATTTTAGCACAGAGCAGGGAAATTCTAGCAATGCATACAGTTGGCAAAAAATGTGAAGATCTAAGTGAACATAACACTACAACCTGAATTTAAACTAGAAACGCCTGTATTCTCAATCTAGAGGAGAGAAGACTTAAACTAGTCACAGTGAAGGGATTGGAGTAGTTGTTCTCTAGGGTAGGCATGTCCTCTGTCAATGTGTTCTGGAACTACAGACAATGATGGTACGTGGATGCAACTCTGTTTCTATAAAGTTGGTCATCCCAGCAGAGGAGATGAAGAACAAAATTCGACAATAACAGGATCCTTCGCTGAAAACCATTTAACTGCACAATGAGTTCCTAAGGGATCTGGTGTCCTCTACACTGGAAGTTTCATTAAAAAAATAAGACAGATTATCATCTATTGGGAAAGGTATAAAAAACAGTCCTGCCTAAAGAAAAGAGATGGACTTGATAAAACTGCAAAGTCATTGTCAACCTTTCGAGCCAGCCTGTGAGTCAGAGGCTGGTTATGCTGTCTGTGTGTTATCCAGAGACTTGCCTCACATTCTACTTCTTGGCCTCACCTTTTGATCATTTTCTTGTTTACTGGCATCTCTGTCTACCCTTTGGGGAAACACGAAAGTGAAAGAAGACTGGAAACAAATTATTAGATTGAATTCCTTCCTAGATAGATTTACTTCTTTGAACATAAGATAGAATAGAAAAAGGTAAAAATTATGGCTAAAATATGATTTGGATTATCTGTTCATTTTTGTATCCCATTTCTTGATCAAATAGAAACAACCCAAATGCTGGGGGTAATTCACTGACCCAGCTACATTGGAGAAGAGTTGCTCTAATGAATGTTCCAAACTTAGACTTTTCAGAAACAATTTTTCTACTCCAAATCAGAAACCATGAAGGTTTGAACCGATTCCCTTTCTCCCACACATCCTCTCCTACATCTGTTTTTAGAATCCACTGCTAAAATCAAGTAATTCTGAGAGGACTTTAGAGGAGTTTCAACATGTAACTAAATTAACTACCTTTCTATTCAATTTAACTTTAAATTAAAACAAAATATAAACAACTGCAACACTAAAATCCCTCCATTTAAAAAAAGAATATGTATGCTTTTGGTGTATCCAAATTAATTAGCACTGATGGTCTCTAGATGAATTTTGCTTATCATGAAACAAGGAGATAGACTGAGTTTAGCACTTACAACCTAAAGATAATGTCTAAAGTTTAAAGATGTTAATGACTTTTTAAAAATCAATTTGCATTGGTCAAGATTATAGTATAGTCCTATAAACCCCATCTAAAAGAAAAACCTCCTGAGTGCATAATAAGAAAAAAGGAATTGACAATTTCCTGGGCTCCAAGCATACATGAAACAGATTTTAAAAAATGTTTCTGCAGTTTGTTATTCTTTTGAATTCCCCCAACCCTGCATCCTACATCATATTCACCAGAAGAACTGAAGTTCCCCTGTATCCTCTTGGCATTAATCATGTCCTATAACTAGGTGACTGACAGAAATTCAGTGCAGTCTGTGTAGTTCAGGCACAGAGAACTTATCCCCAAGTGTCTCTAGTCTTCTCACCAACATTCCATCTCAGTGTAAGACAGAGAGGGGAAAGATAAACATGCTAAGGTCCATTGGATCTGCCATCATTATCCAGAAAGCTCATTATCACCTGGATTTAGCAATAATATTGATTGCACTATGGCCCTAAACACATTACATGATATAACACAATTGTAGAATGGACAGCCAACTATGCCTGAGCTGGTTCCTCTAACACTGGGAAGAACAGGAGTTCTGATAACTAATTTAAATGCTTTGTAAGTGGGGCTAAAGACCGAACAAAAATACAGCAAAAGAGCAGCACAGCATAGTGGTTAATAGTGTGGGCTTTTGGAGCTGAGGAAACCCAAGTTCAAATCTGACACTGACGCGTGCTTTGGGACCTGAACCTCTGACCCTCAATTTCTTCCTGTAAAGTTGGGATCATGGTAGTTCCTCATGTCTAAGCGCTTATTAAATGGTAGCTATTATGATCATTATCTTCTTAACAGAAGAGTCCCTGAACCACGGAAAGCTTCTCTTTTTTCACATCTAATATCCTGTCGACAGAGGAGGGTTTCCTTACCCTGTGATTTAATCTTAAAATATAATGATTTAACAAAAGTATACAATGAGACACTAAGACCATCTCCAGTTTTCAGCAGAATACAATTAAGGTCCCATTATAGGAACCTTCTAAAATACATTGACATTGTATATGTATTTTTCAACAATACTTTCTAGTTTTGTCAGCTAAACCTTGGCAAAAATTCCTCCCACATGCTAGGGCATCGGTTCACACTAACGCTAGTGATGAAGGGAAAGGTGGGGGACAGGAGGAGGTCACATCTCCTTTTGAAAGATAACCCTGGGGAGAATGGAACGTGGAGCAAAAAGGCAGTTGGAATCAAGTAAGATGTGCCTCGACTCCCTAATTTCTTGTACTTTGGGATGACCATTGTTATTTGTGCAAGAAGGAGAGGCAGTCTAGATGGGATGGAGGAAAAGCAGTAGAGGAGAAATCACTACAAATTATAAACAAAAACTCCATCTTTGCGATTGACAACTTCTCCTGGGACTTCCTGAGCCAATTAGTATCAGTTGCTAAGGTGGGTTTGGTCATACAAACCTCTGTGCTAATGCCCACCTGCGCTAAACCCACCTCCTGTGAAGCAACAAAGCCTCTGTTAATGAGCTTCAGGACCAATCACAAAGAGTCCCGTTAAGGATGCTACAGCGGATGTCTTAGGGTAACCGGCAGGGAAATTCCCTTAAATTCTGCTGTCTTACTGGAAACCAAGACACTCTAAGATAATGACTTGGCTCATTCTTTCCGCTCCTCTTTTCCTTTGCTTCTTGTCACATGAGGTGACAGTGACCACATGCCCTGTATAAACTTGAATCCATTGTTCCAACTGCTGGGCCCGGCTGTTTTCATAGGTGGGAGAAGTGATGTTGCAGGGAGCAAATGGTAAATCCAGGCAAAGAACAAATGACAAGAATGTCATATCTCTCTAGAGTCACCGTCTCCAGGTGGGAGACACAGTTAACACGAGCCCTACAAAACAGTTAAAGCAGAGTTTAGCAACATCTGGGAAACCGCCTGGTCAACTTGCTCTTGTCATAAAATTCATCATGGTGTCTCCACGGCTTTAACACACAGAGTTCAGGATGCCTTGTGAATCCATTCAGTGTAACTCAGACAAACTGACACCAGTTTTGTTGTCTGATCTCCTGATAAATGACACACATCCTCGTGGAGGCATACCCACTTGGTTCCTACCATCAAACAATCAAGCAGCAGTTGTTGACAAAGCCTATTATGAACACAGCACTGGATAGGGCACTCTGGAGAGAAAAGAAAATGCCTCAAAGTCCTTGGCTTCAAAAAGCCAAAATGAAAAAAAACAAAAAGCAAAAATGAACATGTCGTGTAATACTACATGTGAAAAATAATAAACTAAAAAATGTTAGGGAGCTCTGAAAAGGAAACAAAGAGAGAAATGCAGGAATGGCTCCCCAGAGAAGGTCAGGTATGAGTTTAATTGCTTAAATGTTGAGACTTAGATTGGAGGCGTGGGTAAGGAAAAATTTTAGAAGTGGGAAGACACAAAATGTCAAGCCTTAAACGATAAGACCCAATGATCTAAAAGATATTCAGATTCCCCTCAAGCTCAAGTCCTCATGAAAATAATCAAAAGGAAATCACAGATAGAGCTCCCAAAGTTCTGCATAGGCCAAATTCTTCCTGACATGATTCCATCATCATGGCTCAGATGAGTGGCTGCTGATTAATTTGATCTCAGTACATACAGAATACGATGGTACCTTGGCCTAGTGATAGCTAAAGAAATCACAAAAACAGTGGCATGGAGGCTCTCAACCCCACCCCACCCCATCCTCTCTCTGTGGCTGACAGCAGCTCTCTCCACAAACAAATTAGAACTGGAGAAAATAGCCAGGCAAAACAAAGTTGAGAGAGACAGGCACTAAATTCTTTTCAAGTTCATTAGGCAAGTAGACCAGGATGTCTCAGAAGGTATGAAATATAGTTGGTTGCCAAATTCAGCAACATTTGGCAAGGTCTGCCTCAACAAAAGTACATCACTCTGACAGTAAGCTGTGAACAGGGGATGTGGATTATGTCTTCATGATCCATTCTTCCCTTGGCTTTTCTGGGATATTTCTGAGGTTGGAAGAAGCTAGAAGGAAACTATGAGCTCTGCTCACACACTTCACTCCATCCCCCATTGTGGAATAATAAAATTTTATAGCTGGAAAGAGAGAACATATACTGTAATCCTTACCCAGAAAGGGCCCTTAGAATTCACTCATTCATTTATTCAACAAATATTTATCGAGTGCTTACTATATGCCAGACATCACTGTGCTAGACACCAAAGATATAGTCATGAAAATTACAGGCATGTTTCCTGCTCTGTGCAGTTTACAGGAGAGAGGACACATAATTAGAAAGTGGCACTATAGTTGACACATGCTAAGAACAGAAAAATTGGGTGTGCTGAATTTTGATCACCTCTTCTTCACCCCATTGGTGAGGGAAGGATTCCTACCATAGGGCCGTGAAGATGGCTGAAAACATGACACACAATACGGGATGGCTGAGACTTACAGCAGTTCAGTAGTCATAGATACTCACAGCCCAGGGGAAGACACTGCATGCCACGCAGGGACGCATGGTGGTCACTCAGGAACGGAGTGAAGAAGCAAAGGCCATAGGAGGTGGGTTTTATAGTAACAAGAGGATGAGGTGACCCCTAGTTGCCACAGGAGGATATGACTGACTTGTTTGAATAATTCCCTGGGCTGGCAGGGAACTAAAGGCCACCACTCAAGGTGAAGTGAGCCCTGCATTTGGTCCATGTGATTAGGAGCATTGTTTGGCTGGGAAGCACAGTGGGGAGGGGCACCTGCAGTTGGGCCATGTGAGGCCCTTGCACTTTTACCGGAGGTCAAGGCTGCACATGGTCTTGAATCTTATGAACGTTTTGAACCAGTGGGAGCACATAAAACAGTCCAAAGGCCAACCCTGAGATCACTTACAATTCAATCAGAAAGCCTTAGTTGGTGGAAACCTAGAGTCAGAAAAACTCTGTTTTCTCTTCCATTCCTCCTCCTCTGTACATGGCAAATAGCTTGGGTATACAAAGCATCCTGGGGGTCACCCATCTGTGTCTCAGGTCCAGCATTAATATGCTGCTCCTCAAAAAAAAAAAAAAAAAATAGGCTGCATCCTTTCTGGGATACCACATTGCCTTCCCAAGCTGAGGGCTGGGGGGTAAGATGTGGGCAAGAGGTTCTCCAAAGCAGCCTCTGTGACAATTGTATTTAATACAAGTTAATAAAGACAGAAAGCCCCACTTATGTGAGTGAACATAAGTTCGCAGGAATAGAACTGAAGTTACAGAGGTGCAGAGAACATTGGTCCCTCTCCTCTCGAGAAAGCAGACAGCTTGGTAGAAGCAGCCATAAGCAGACAGAGGAAGAAGTGTGCTTGGCTGAACAGGACTTGCTGAGAAGCAACAGGAAGCAGGAAGCCAGATGCAACAGGAAGAACAGGCAGATGTTTACAAGATTGAGCCCACTGTGGTCATTCAAACGGGAGGATACGTTCCTGCCCTAAACACAATCTTTATAACAGTGAGTGTAAGGGAACGAGAGAGAAAGTGTTTATAGAGATGTTAAACCTCCTGCAAAGAGTGTAGTTTGTTTCCCCACAGCAGGCTATTGGAAAGCCTGTGAAAGCAGACCCTTGAGAGACATAGAAAGTAGAATCAGAGTACATTTTCATGGGATTTCATAAAGAAGGAAATCCCTCAGGTCAAGAGTCTAGCCATATAAATGTTCTGTAGAAGAAAAAGGTCAGCTTCCAAAGGGAAAAGTGCCAGCTGGTGTCTTTCTAACTTGCTCCCTTTCCTTCCTCTGCACCTGACATTGTCGTCAGCATCCCCACACTGGTGCAGACTCACCCCTGGGCGGCACAGGCGTGGAAGGATGCTCGTGGGTAATGTGAGAGGGTCGGGGGACTGAGCAACCTCCAGACGTCTGCTTCTGGAACTCTGACACTGTCCACACATGGGTGTACATCCCATGAGCATCAGTCCTCACTTTCTGACCCGGGCCCAATTCTAGCTGGATATACAACTTAACTCAATAAACAGAAATAGTTCATTAGTAAGCAGATAGAAGGAAGACATCTGAAAGTCACACTCATCCGACTGTCTCCTTAGAGCTATGGAGGAAGTGGAAGTAGAAAGTCAGCAGATACACTGTCTCCTGTATTCCACGCTAAGCCAAAAATCATACCTTTGTTCTCCTGTGATACAGACCAAATGATAACGTCTCAACCATTTTCCTTTCAATCAGACCAAAAGGACTGAAGAAAAGCACACAGCTGTCACTATGACCACCTATGGTTTCTGCCCAGACCACTCAGGGACTGCTTTACTCTTTCTGTGTCTCCTTTCACCACATAGGTGTTATTAAAATGACAACCTTAAAAAGAGCACTAAATTAGGTGACAGAATGAAGCAGTATGGAAAAAATTAAGTTAAAACTGAACATATATTTTGATTCTGATTATATTAGAAATATGCTTGAGGGGAAAGGACTTGAAAAAAATACAACACTATATTAACAAAGAGGCAAAGAGAAGAGAGGAAACCTTTATCAGGGCCAGTCGCTATATATCAGGTTCTATGTGCTTGGGATTAGGACAGAAATGTTTCGTGTGTGCGCTTATGTGTGTGTTTATATCTTTCTGTATTTTCCAATTTTTATTAATGGGATTATAGTACATAAATTAAAATATATAAAGTATACATGCACATAAAAGAATTAGAACACTCCAAAACAATATGCCACCATAGGAGCTATTTATTATACCGGAGAAAGAGCTTGAGTTAGAAGCAGACACACCCAGCTTAGTCTCATGCTAACTGTGTGTCTGTGGGCAAAACAGTAACCCTGTGGGCCTCAGTTTTCTCACCCATAAAAATAAGGATAACACCAGCTACCCCACAGCTTTTCCTAGGCAGTCAATGTTATAACATCTGTGAATGATGTTATGATATCCATGAATAAATCTCGCCCAGTACTTGGAAGTACTCAAAAATACTCCTGTCCTTACCTTCTACACAAGTCCTCTGTTCAATGCACGGATTCCCTCCTCTATTTTGATTCAAGGCCCTTTGCAGAGATTAGATTGTGGAGGGCTTAACAACTTGAAAAAAATTATCAGACAGCTGTTTGAAGATCTGTGTTTGCAGCTTTATTGCACCAAAGAAAACAGTCTTCCTTTATCTGTAAAATCTGCGGTCTGTGGCAAGATTGATAAGGGCTTTGCAGGGCTTTCTGAAGAGTAAGGGCACCTCTCCTTCATTCCCCATTGAAAGGCTGGCTCTAAGTGTGTGTGTTGCTCTTGGTTGTGGTGTTTTTTCCTCATTTACTGCCTAACGTAAGGCTGTGAGAAGACAGAATCACCCACCGCCAGGGAAAGGGAGGTTTTTCTAGCCCTGCACTGTGCAGGCCATTCAGGCACCAGGCAGGGAGCTCCTGTGGCATCAAGCCCAATGAGTGATCCAAGCACAGAGAGAGTCCTCGGTCCTGCCCTGCCAGCATCATCATGACCAAGATTAAATAAAGGAAACTGCCACGTAACAGAAGAGATCATTCTCAGAGCAAAAGTCTCTATCACCCCTGCACATGATAAAATAATAATAAAGTATGGGGGGAATGTTTAAGAAAGTAATAGATATCAAATGCAGTGCTCTCAGACATACATTATATTTGCTTGCATCTAGGAGTTATCAATGACTTAGAAGCTGTTCCTCTGCATCTCTCGAAGGAAACCTTGTCTTCATAGGGAGGAGTAGGGAAAACACTCCCATGAACAACAGCAGTTGCAACCACGGATGCGGCCCCTCCACGGAGGTAAAGGGTAACCTCTTCAGGTGTGGTCTGGTTCCTCACAGGCTTAGCAACTTACAGAGCATCCATAGTATCACAGAACTGGAGGGATGTTTGCAATGTGATCCCAAGTCTCAGGGCAAAAGTTAGAAACCCAAGATCTAGTCCTGATTTTTCCTCCAATCCCCTATGAGAGAGGAGGCAAATCTCCTGGGTTCTTCATTATCCCTTAAATAAGAGCATCATTCTGTTAAAAGGCTCTGAATCTGCGGTCTAAAATTCTGCCAAAATTATACACCATAGTTTTTGTCTATGGGCAGATGTTCATTTTTCAGAGAAAAGTTCCATATCATTTATCAGATCCTCAAAGAGTCCTGTAGTCCAAAAATACATTAAGAACAACTAAACTAAGTCACAAGTTCCCCTCCAGATCCCCATTGTTGGAGCAAATATTTCTGATTATGAAACTCACAGACTTAGAGAACAAACTTACGGTTAACAAAGGGGAAAGGAGCAGGGGGGGATAAATTAGGATTTGGGGATTAATATATACACACTACTATATATAAAATATATAATGAACAGGATCTACTGTATAGCACAGGGAACCCTACTCAATATTCTGTAATAAGCTAAGTGGGAAAAGAATTTGAAAAAGAATGAATATATGTATAGACATAATTGAGTCACTTTGCTGTACACCTAAAACTAACACATTGTAAATCAACTACATTCCAATATAAAATAAAAATTTTTTAAAAATTAAAAAGGGGCTTCCCTGGTGGCGCAGTGGTTGAGAGTCCGCCTGCCGATGCAGGGGACGCGGGTTCGTGCCCTGGTCCAGGAGGATCCCACATGCCACAGAGCGGCTGGGCCCTTGAGCCATAGCCGCTGAGCCTGCACGTCCGGAGCCTGCGCTCCGCAATGGGAGAGGCCACAACAGTGAGAGGCCCGCGTACCGCAAAAAAAATAATAAAAATAAAAAGAAACTTTATTATGATATCTTGGAAGACAAAAGTATGTCTTTCAGCCTAATGAGACTACTCCTTCTCCACTTATCATAGGTACACTTTTTCCAGATACCCTGCTATAAGAAGCTGAGAGCTGTAATGAACAGAAAAGCTGCCACTTATAATGTGACATGGGTCTTTCTAACAGTTCCACCTACCTCTCTCTCTCACTGATTGGCAAGACAAGCTCCTTTTCATACTACTGGGAATTTTGTTTATTAACATTTCTTGAGCAGAGACTCTAAAATAGACATTGAGTTTGATGCTAAGGACACAGGGGTGAATGAGACAAGCCCTACTTTTAAGGAACTGTTGAGGAACTGTTGGTAAAGAGGGGAGTGAAGTTAAGCGTGATAATTGTAACACCAAGGATAATAAAAGGGTATGTTTCTCGGCCTTGAGAGAGGTGGGATTGAGGAAAGAATCTGTTCAGAGGTATTATCTTAGCAAAAAGGAGAGTAACAGTGAGCTACCTGGAAGAATGGAAAGACACTCTAAGTAGGGGCATCACCTACCCAGAGGCTTGGAACGTATAGAGATGGTGCATGTGGAAAAATGCAGCTAGTTCAAGGTATAGAGAATTGCAGAAAAAGTGTGCAAAGCACCAAATCATTAATGATTTTTAAGTCATATTAAGGAGTTTAGACTTAATTCTGAGAACAATGGAGAATCACTGAAGCATTTTAAAGATGAGAAGTGGCAAGAATAATAACACTCTGGATGCTATATGGAAAATGGATAAAAGAAGGCCAGCCTCAAGGCAAAGACATAAGATAGGACACTGCAATTTAAAAGATGATGAAGACCTGGACTAGAGTAGTGGCAGTCATAATGGTTAAAAAGTACATGGATTCAAGAATAGTCGAATCCACAGACCCTGACAATAAGTTCTATTTGGAGTGGAACAAAGGGGAAAGGGTCCAAGATGACTCCCCGGTTCGTTACTTATCACTGAGTTAGGGAATACAGGGAGAGATGGAGCTGTAGTGGAGAAGATGAGTTCTAGATCGGGCATGCTGAGTTTGAGGCAACTTTGAGAAATCTAAGGAAATATGTCCATTAGATCTGACCTGGCTATGTAGAGTTGAAGTTATCAGCACATGGGTATATCTTTTTTTTTTTTAACATCTTTATTGGAGTATAATTACTTTACAATGATGTGTTAGTTTCTGCTTTATAACAAAGTGAACAGATATACATAGACATATGTCCCCATAACTCTTCCCTCTTGCGTCTCCCTCCCTCCCACCCTCCCTATCCCACCCCTCTAGGTGGTCACAAAGCACCAAGCTGATCTCCCTGTGCTATGCGGCTGCTTCCCACTAGCTATCTATTTTACGTTTGGTAGTGCATATATGTCCATGCCACTCTCTCACTTTGTCCCAGCTTCCCCTTCCCCCTCCCCATATCCTCATATCCTCAAGTCCATTCTCTAGTAGGTCTGTGTCTTTATTCGTGTCTTGCCCCTAGGTTCTTCATGACCTTTTTTTTTTTTTTTAGATTCCATATATATGTGTTAGCATACGGTATTTGTTTTTCTCTTTCTGACTTACTTCACTCTGTATGACAGACTCTAGGTCCATGGGTATATCTTGATAACATCAGAATACGAGGTAAGCATGCCCAGTTAGAATGTGTAAAATGAGAAGAGATGCTCTAAAGACATTGGTCTCATAAGATGGTTTTAAGATCCATGTTACCTTAGAGGGGAGAGGTTTTACCCTCTCACAATACACTGGAATGATTGGTTTATCCCATTTGCTAATTATTAACTGGTAATGAAGAGGAGAACCTTGAAAGATGGTGTGTCAGGCAAATGTTGATGGTGGGGGTGTAGTGGTATAAGATGGAGATAGAAATCGGGGTGTTCAACATTGATTCTAAAAAATAAGGGATAAAACCAATACAAACTGGGCTTCTTAGGCATCTGAGGAGAAACTAAAGTCAGTGACCATCATTTTAAAGAGAATAAGAGGTATGTGCTCTTCAATGACTCCACAAACTCGGGGACAAAAAAAAAATAGGAAAAGATTATTTAAGTTTCATGGGTCATTGGAAGTCTCTGGTACAGCTATCTAGACTGGTTGTTCTCAACTTCGGCTGCAATCCAACTTGGGAAATTTTTAGAAATGCAAATATCCAGATGTCCTATAGACCCTTGTTATTCAAATTGTGATCAACTACCAGTATCATTAGGCTCCCATGGGAGTTTGTTAATAATAATCTCAGACCCCATATCAGACCATGAATCAAAATCTATATTCGTATAAGATTCCCCAGGAGATGTATATGCAGTTTGAGAAACACTACCTCTGAATCACTGGAAGGGCTTGTTAAAACACAGACTGCTAAATCAGGAGTGGGGTTTGTGAATTTGTATTTCTAACAAGTTCCCAAATGCTGCTGCTACTGCTGCAGGTCTGAGACCATATTTTGAGAACTTCTGCTATAGACCAATTAAATCAGAATCTCCCTAGGTGGGATCCAGGTATCAGTATATTTTAAAGCTCTCTAAATGATTCTAATTTACAGTCAATGTTGAGAACCACTGGTAAAGATATTTTTCTGCTCCTGATTACACAAAGAAGGAAATGAACATGAGAACAGCTTAGCTATCCTCTCAACACTAGCTCAAACTCATGACTAAAATATTCTTTAATATAAGATGAATTTTGATTAATCACAGGAGAAAGGAAAATGCTGCTTCATCCTTAGTGACTCACTTCCACAGACATATTTGGTTACTGTTGAAAAAAAAGGTCACCAAAAGTAATCATTAGCTTAATCATCACAGTAACAATCAATTTATTAATTTCATTTTCTGATGATTCTTATTTAATAGGGAAATGGCATTTTGAAGGCCAGAATACATTTCTTTTCATCATATTTTTTAATAGAAGCAATTCTGAATAAATCATTGTTCTCCAATCAGCCTGCAAAACCAATTCTTTCTGTTCATCTGTTTGCTTTAGGTTTATTTTTTACCTTCTAGGTTCTTAAAGTAGAAGTTTAGAGTATGATTTAAGACATTTTCTCTTTTCTAATGTATACATTTTAGTGCTATAAATTTCCCTCTCAGAACTGCTTTAACTGTGTTCCATAAATGATATGTTGCATTTTTACTTTTATTCAGTTCAATGTATTTTTTTAAATTTTCCTTGAGATTTCCTCTTTGACCCGTGGATCAAAGGTGTATTGTTTGGTTTCCAAGAGTTTAGAGATTTTCCTGTTTTTCTTCTATTATTCTCTTCTAGTTTAATTCCATTCTGGTCAGAGAAGCACACTTGTATAATTTCTATTATTTTTAAATTGGTTGAAGTTTTTATTATGTCTTCAGATATGATCTATATTGATATAAGTTCCGTAGACACTTGAAAAAAATTGTATTTTACTGTTTGGGGGTGGAATATTCTCTAAATATTAAGATCCTATTGGTTGATGATGTTGTTGAGTTCTTCCATATCTTGGATGATTTTCTAACTAGTTGTTCTATCAATTGGTGCAAGAAAGGTATTGGAACCTTCAACTATAATTGTGGATTTATCTATTTCTTGTTTCAGTTATATCAGGTTTTGCTTCCATATTTTCAGCTCTGTCATTTGCTTTATACATATTTAGGAACAAATGTTTTCTTGATGAAGTGACCCTTTTACTATTAATACAAAAATTCCCTCTCTGTCTCTGGTAATTTTCTTTGCTCTGATATTAATATAACCACTCTGCTTTTCTTTGATTAATGTTTACCTGATATATATTTTTTATCCTTTTCTTTTTTCTTTTTTGGCTGCATCAGGTCTTAGTTGTAGCGCATGGGATCTTCACTGCAGCATGCAGGATCTTTCCTTGCAGCATGTGAGCTCTTCGTTGTGGCACTTGGGCTTCTCTCTAGCTGTGTCATGCGGGCTCCAGAGTGCATGGTCTCTATAGTTAGCAGCACGAGGGCTCTATAGCTGTGGCAGGTGGGCTTAGTTGCCCCATGGCATGTGGGATCCTAGTTCCTTAACCAGGGATTGAACCTGTGTCCCCTGCATTGGAAGGCGGATTCTTAACCACTGGACCACGAGGGAAGTCTCATACCCTATTATTTTCAACATACCTATATCACTATATTTGAAGTGAGTTTCTCTCATAGACAGCATATAACTAAGTAATTTTTTTTATTTCATAATTACAATCTCTTAATTGATGCATTTGGATCACTTATATCTAATGTAACAAAAAATATGCTAGGGTTTAAGTCTGTCATTTTATCTTTTGGTTTCTGTTTGGTTTGTTTTGGTTTTCATTTCTCTGTTTTCTATATCCTATCTTCTTGTGGGTGACTTAAACATTTTTTAGAATTCCATTTTAATTTATCTATAGTGGTTTTGAGTGTATCTCTTTGTACAGCTTTTTCAGTAGTTACCCTAGGTATTCCATTATATATACATAACTTATCACAGTCTACTGGTGGTGTCATTTTACCAGTTCAAATGAATTATAGGAATCTCACCTCCCTTAACATCTTTTTACCCTCCTGCATTTATAATTGTCCTAAATATCTCTTCTACATATGTTTAGAACCACATCAGAAAGTGTTATAAATTTTGTCAATGAACAAACATAATTTAGAAAACTCAAGTGGAGAAGGGAAGTCTATTTTATTTATATATATTTTTGTTTATCATGTTCTTTTTTTTCTTGGCCATGCCACACGGCTTGCAGGATCTTAGTTCCCTGACTAGGGATCGAACCCATGCCCTCAGCAGTGAAAGCACAGAGTCCTAACCACTGGACCACCAGGAATTCCCTGTTTATCATGTTCTTTTTTCCTTCCTGATGTTCCAAGTTTCCATTATTTCCTTCATGTCTAGAGACTTCCTTTAGCTATTCTTTTAGGGTTGATCTCCTGGTGGCAAATTCCTTTGTTTTCATTTAAGAATGTCACACCAGCCCAGTGGGAAGAGGGAGGAAGACCTTATTATTGCCAGGTGAGTTTGGAAGGCCACACTTCCCATGTGGTCTCCACTGACACAGAGGGGAGGGCAGGCATACCAAAGTGAAGATATCCCCTACTTGATCTTTTCTGACATTTTCCCAGTGGGGCTTCAGGGTACCACATTAAAGCCTCACAAAGATGAAAATCTAGGCTTCCCACTTGGACTTTGTTGGCATGAATGTGGGTGGGTCCATAGTTTTTTCTCCACTGTCTGCCTAGAGTTAGAGCAGTTATTGTCTAAAAGTTTTCTGTCATGCTACGGTGTCTCTTTCCTGGTCCTTTGGCAAGAGAGAGCAGGTTTTTGTTGAAGATATTTTTTATCTGTACCCACTGTCATCTCTGGGTCACTAACTTCTTCAATTCTAAGTCTGGGATACATGAAGCAAAAAGAAAACCCCAGGGAACTTACCAACTTACTACTATGTTGTTCTTTGGGTCCCAAGGTCCCTAATCAGCCTGCCTTCTACCTTCTTAACTCCACCTTTCAGAGTATTCTTATTTTATATATACATACATCCATACACATAAAATATATATGTATTATTTTATATAATAAGTATGTATTATTTTAGTTATACATAACAGGAGGAATAGGGGAAAGCATGTGTACTCCATTTTCCTGGAAGCAGAACTCTCCATTCTTTAACTAATGAATGTGAAGAACAGGTATCCCCTGGAGAACAGAGATTACCTGAAAACATTACCAAGTCACTAACAATGGTTAAAATATAATAAGAGGGTGAAGAAGTTTTCAAGAAGCAAATCAGGAACAAGTGCAAAATAAAGTTCTAGATATACTGAGGCAGGGAGAGCAAAAGCTCATGGCCTCAGGCTTCCATGACCAAATATCAGAAACTGCTAGAATCTTAGCAACACCTGAGATCCGGAGGCATCACAGGCCTGGGGCAGCTACGTAACCTCTCCTCACTAAATAGCATTATTGTGAGAACTGAATGAATTGATAAATGCAAATAATTTATAGCAAGTGCCTGGCTCACATTAAGGGCACTATAAATGTTAATTATTAATGTTGTTAGCTAAAAATATGTATATTACCTAAAATAAGAGCTTCTTGAGATAACAGAAGTCTATCCATATAACTATTAGGCCACAATTCTCCAAGGCTTGGAGGTCAGTGTTGAAGAAGAAACTGACCATCATCATTAAACTTAACATGGGGAACATTCTGCCAGTTACGAGAATTTTTACCTACTTCAAGGCACTTGCTTAAGTTCATAGGCAGTACCGTTAATGTAGTTTAGAAAGAAATATTTTTTTTTAAAAAAGAGATACATACCAGGAAGGGTAGAACTAATTCTACCCCTATTCACCCTACTCTGTGACTACTCAGACTTCCACCATCTACCAGACACCAATCTTCCCTAAACATACTACAAAGTACCTCAAAATCACCAAGTCCAATATCAAACTTCTTGTTCTTGTTGAAACCTGCTCTTCCTCCAGATTTCCCTATTTCAGTGTCTCTCTAATGAACCATTAGCCTCTAAGGAAACCAAGACAGAAATCACAGTCATCCTTTATTCACCATTCCTAAAAAGTCACTAAGCATACTGATTCTACATCAAAAATACTTTGACTTTGTCACTCCTGTTTCTCTCCACTGTCATTTCTGTAATAGAGCTACCAACCCCACCCTTGCTCCAACCTGACCCAGTCTTTCATCCAGCCTCAACTTCTATTCCCTTCGCTTCCCTTCCTGCTCAGGAATGCAGCCAGATCAAGTGGTTTCCCAACATCTCCCCCAGCTCAATGCCTTTGTGCATGTTTCCCTCTGCCTAGAATGCCTTCTCCCTCTTCCCTTCATATCCCACCTGCAAACTCCTATTCATTCCTGAAAACGAAATTGAACAATGCTTTTCTCTTCATTTTTCCTAATAACTCGAGATCTAGATATAGCTCTTTTTCTACTACCTATCTTTTCCCACTAGGCTGTAAGTTCCTCAAAGGCAGGGTCATGCATTTTTCATCTTTATAGTCTTAGGGCTGTTAAAAAAATGGTGGACTATAAAAACAAAGAGTCTTAAATTGAAACTTTAGCTTTGTCATTTCCCAAGTATGTGACCTTGGATAGTTTACTTTACATCCTGTCAACTAATTGGACTGAGAATATAACTTGCAGAGGTGTTGATCCTGTGAACCCTCAAAATAGATGGGGGATACAGAGCCACAAAATGCCTTAAGTTAGTGGTCTATGATTAATCTCAAGTGCTTTTCAAATATGAATATCACTTCTGTGCGTAATAAAATCAGGAAAGTTTGGGAAGCATGAAATTACTTAATTGACCAGTTTGTGCATATGTAAATTATTGATGATAATGCCTGATTCAGAGGGTTATTGGAAGGATTTATATATGTTAAGGGACCCAACTAGCACAAAGTCTGGGACATGGTTGGTACTCAACAAATGTTAGTTCTATTCATCTTCTTTTTATTTTTTTCTCTTTAAAGTCTTTTCTCCACTTTTCCATTTCCTTTCTGCTCTAGCTTTTAAAATATATTTTTTTCAGTCATTTCTATACTTATTCTACTTCCTCTCTATTTATTTTACTTTACTCCAACCCAGTCTCCCCTTATGTCCTTATTCTATCCTCATTCAGACTCAAGAACACACACTTCAAAGATACGGCTTTCCTCCACTCACTATGCATGAATAGTAACACTGCACCATCACCCACAAAACACCAACTCTGAATGTTGAGAAAGTTTTAGCAAGAATTATTCCTCATAATAAAAATCTATGAGTGGAAGAAGAATTAATTTTCAAGGAGAATAAATCTCATTCAGGACAGGTTTAACACAACCAAAACTCAGAAAAGATAAGCAAAAGAAAAGGAAAAGTAATAGAAAAAGTAAAAAGAAAAGAAAAGAGATTATATTGTAATAGAAATAACATTGTTTCAAACAAAATTCTTCAGCATATGAAACAAAGAAATCATCATCATTCTTGGAGTGAAGAATCTAAATTAATTGAAATTCATGTGACATAGCAATGAATCTCTTAAAAGGATGGAAAAGGGAGAGACCTAAAAAATGAGTGTTAAAAAACATTAGTCACCCACGGTGATTCAGGAAAAAAAGAATTACATGGTAAAAAACAGCTGGGATTTGCTGCACTTGATCTTCACTTTGCCAATAGAGATTGAACACTGCATTAGCATATTACTGGTTGGAAGTTCTGTGGTAACTTATTTAATTTGGTCCAATATGGAGCCTCCAAGTTTTCAACAACAGTGGAATCATTCTTTTTCTTTAAAGTAGCATCTCATATAAGTAGTACACTTTTTGGAAATCTTATTGATGAGGTTGTTTCCATTAAAACCAGGAAAGTAAAATTATCAATTGGTTTTTGTATAAGTAAAATATTTAAACTTAAAATATTTTGAGTTTTAATACACCTATAATACTTTTCAATTTTTCGATAGTCTTTTACCTGCTTTAATGTTCTGGAAAAAAATTAACTATTACAAATATTTTTTCCTTTTGCCTTAGACTCCAGTATCCCTAGGCAGGGTCCTCAGTGGTTGCCTCTGAATGGTAGTGAGGGTTGATTGGGGAGGAGCATGAGGAAACTTTATGGAGTGATGGAAATGCTCAGTATCTTGATAAGGGTATGAGTTACAAAAATGTATACATTTGTCAAAGCTCAGCAAATGTTCACTTACAAGCATGGCATTTCATTGTAAGTTTTATATAAAAAAGAAAAAGACTGTGAATAATGAATTCTAGTTAAAAACGTGCATGCTGAAGTATGTAGGGGAAAGAATACTTAAGTCTATAATTTACTCTGAATGCACAAAAATAAAATGGATTAGTGGATGGAGGGTTACCTGTATGTGATAAAGTCTAGTAAAATGTGAATGGTACAATTGGTGGTAGGTACATATTTGTGTAGTGTAAAATTCCTTCAACTTTGCAATATGTTTGCCAGTTTTCATAATAAGGTGCTAGGGAAAAGAGAAAATGAATAAAATGAAATGAAATGGAATGAAATGAAAAGCAGCATCTCAAAAAAACAAAAAACAAACAAAAAAGCAGCATCTCATAGAAATAATGAGAAGCTCTGGTCTAGAAACCACATGCAGACAATCATGATTTATTCACTACTGAATCACTATAGAATGCCTAATATGTGACAGGCACTGGGATATTATGACATCAATGAATAAAACAAGTAAAAAGCCCTGCCCTCATGGGGCTCATATGCTAGTGGGCTAAGGGTAAGATAATACACTTATTAAATAACTAAACTGTATATTAGGCTAGAAGGTGACAAGTAATGTGAAGAATAAATAGTGCAGTTAAAATAGGACTGCAGTTTTAAATAAGAGAGTTGGAATAGGTCTCAAAGAGAAGGTAAGATTTGTGCAAAGACTTGAGGGAGATGACATAATGAGCCAAGTGGAAAATCTTGAGGGGTAGTCTACCTCAGGTGGACTTACAGCCAAAGAAAATGCCATTGAATGACATGCCTGTCATATTCTAAGATTAGCAGCAAGGCTGGTGTGGGCTGACAGATTTAGTGGCTAGAGTAGTAGGATATGAGGTCAGGGAAGGAATGAAGGATCAGATAATGTAGAATGTTATAGGCTAAATTGTAACCCACAAAATTCATACGTTGATGCCCTCCCTAATCTCCAGTCCCTCAGAATGTGACTGTATTTGGAGACAGTGCCTTTGAAGAGGTAATTCAAAGTTAAAACTGGGTTGTTAGTGTGGGCCCTAATGTAATATGACTGGTGTCCTTATAAGAAGAAGAGGTTAGGGGGGCTTCCCTGGTGGTGCAGTGGTTGAGAGTCTGCCTGCCAATGCAGGGGACACGGGTTCGTGCCCCGGTCTGGGAAGATCCCACATGCTGCGGAGCGGCTGGGCCCGTGAGCCATGGCCGCTGAGCCTGTGCGTCCGGAGCCTGTGCTCCGCAATGGGAGAGGCCACAGCAGTGAGAGGCCTGCATACCGCAAAAAAAAGAAAAGAAGAGGAGGTTAGGAAACAAAGTGACAACCATGTGAGGACACAGGGAGAAGGTGGCCATCTGCAAGCCAAGGAGAGGGGCCTCAAATGAAACCATACCTTGACCTTGAACTTCTAGCCTCTAGAATTTCTGTGGTTTAAGATGCACAGTCTGTTTTTTTTTTTTTTTATGGCAGCCCATCCCTCCTAACTTTACAACAAGAACAAGCCAGATAAGTTCCAAAACCATGTTTGCTTGTTTGTTTAACTCCCAGAGAACTAAGAATACAAAGAAAGCTAAATGAATTAAATTCCAGGAAGGAAGGAATCCTTCCCAGCAAAGAAGAAACTCACTACTGCTTTCACCCCTGGTTTAGTGGGAAGAAGAGCAAATATGCTCTTGATAGGGGTAAGGAGAAAGTAGCTTAACTTATAAAACTGTTAAACACTGTAAGTGGACTGATGTGATGGATTAGATCCCACAAAACCTCATCATGGAGAGAGGCTGTGGCCCTGACCCAGAGACACAGAGGCCTTTCCTGAGAGAAAGGCAGGGGCTCTCTGAAGGCTGAGGATAGGGAAGAACAGCCGAGAAACAACTGACTCCTTCATTATCCCTTACTATCTCCTTATTCTCCTTTCAATAACTGTTGAATCTCTAGTGATGTCACCTTTCTCATTCCTGATACTGGTAATTTGTCTCTTCTCTTTTATTCCCTGATCCATCCTAGCTAGGTTCATCATTACTACTGATCTTCTCAAAGAATCAATTTTTGTTTTCATTGATTTCCCCATTGTTTTTCTGTTTTCTATGCTCTTGATTTCTGTCTTGATCTTTATTATTTCCTTTCTTTTCTTTATTTTGGTTTTCATTTACTATTCTATAGTTTCTTTTTTTTTTTTGCAGTACGCGGGCCTCTCACTGTTGTGGCCTCTCCTGTTGCAGAGCACAGGCTCCGGACGCACAGGCTCAGCGGCCATGGCTCATGGGCCCAGCTGCTCTGCGGCATGTGGGATCTTCCTGGACTGGGGCACGAACCCGTGTCCCCTGCATTGGCAGGTGGACTCTCAACCACTGCGCCACCAGGGAAGCCCTATAGTTTCTTAAGATAGAAGCTGAGGTCATTGTTTTGGGACCTTTCTTTTTTCTAATATAGGCACCTACTGCTATAGATTTTTCCCTAAATACTGCTTCATGAGCATCCAACAAATTTTGATATGTTTTATGTACACTTTCATTTCATGTGAAATACTTTCTACTTTCCCTTTACATTTATTTTTGACCCACAGTGTATTAGTGTCCTATGGCTACCTCAACAAATTATCACAAACTGTGTATCCTAAATCAACAAAAATTTATTTTCTCACAATTCTGGAGGCTAGGAGTCCAAAATTAGAGTGTTAACAAGGTCACACTTCCTCTAACGGCTCTAGAGGAGATTTCATTCCTTGCCTTTTCCAGCTTCTGTTGGCTGCATGTGTTATGTGGCTTATGGCTCTATAACTCCAGTCTCTGCCTCTATCTTCATGTGGACTTCTCCTCTGTGTCTGTGTGCTCTCCTTTTCTTTCTTTTATAAAGATACCTCTCATTGGACTTAGGACCCATATGGATAATCCAAGATTATCTCATCTGAAAATCCTTAACTGAATCACATCTGCAAAGAAGGTCGTATTCACAGGTTCCAGTGATTACAACATAGACATATCATTTTGGAAACCACAGATCAACCCAAAGAAGTTTGTATTCACAGGTTCCAGTGATTACAACATAGACATATCATTTTGGAAACCACAGATCAACCCACTAGTCAGGTATTCAGAAGTATGTTATTTGGTGTCCAGATATTTGGGGGCTTTCCAGACATGTTTTGTTAATGATTTTTCATTTAATTTCATTGTGGTTAGAGAACATACTCTGCAATACCTTTAAACATATTGAGACTTATTTTTATGGC
This sequence comes from Hyperoodon ampullatus, assembly GCF_949752795.1. Lineage (NCBI taxonomy): Eukaryota > Metazoa > Chordata > Mammalia > Artiodactyla > Ziphiidae > Hyperoodon > Hyperoodon ampullatus. Next base: position 128,644,611 of record NC_136917.1, on the reverse strand, counting down.
CCAAAATATAATTTATCTTGTCAAATGTTCTGTATGCATTTGAAAAGAATGTATATTCTGCTGTTATTGGGTAGAGTGCTCTAAAAATGTCAACAGGTCAAGTTAATTGACTGTGTTTTTCAAATCTATCTACTGATCTTCTGTCTAATTATTCTATCAATTTGTGACAAGGATAACATATTTCTGACTGTAACTATGAGTAATGTGTACTATATTACCATGTTTTCTAACATTGTCTACATCTCACACCCATATGTTCACTGATACCTACATGGGTGGATACTTCCTAACAAATTCTCCCTCTCTTTTATTAGGAGTCCTGCCCATCGTTCTTCCTATTTTAGTTATAGATATTTTTCTATAAATTTTTGTTAATATGTAGGAGATATTTGACTCTGCAAAAATTTCAACTTCAGTTTTTACTCATCCTTTAAAATTCAAACTATACTTTTATAAGTGTTGTAAATTATGTTTTTGCTCTTGGTTTCATGAGCTGTCTGCTCCTGATCAGGTGATATAATTCTGAATACAATCAAAGCCACTTATGAAGTTTTGTGAGAGGTACTAAGTGTTCTTCTAAAAAATTTTTAGTCTTAAATATTTAAGTAGAAATGAGAAAACTGGTAACTTTTTTTTTCAAATATCAGATAGCAAGTTCAAGAAGCAGATTATACTAAACTTCTCATTACTGAGAAGTTACACATCATGAACTCAAATTTCTTTTTTGAGGCTTAATGTAGCTTAACACTTTACCTCATGGGAGTTACAAATGGAAAGAAGACATAAAAGACTTGGGTTGATTGGTTTGTATCACAGCAGGGCCTGCAATATGCCAGGTCTCCCAGGGTGGCCACACTGTCTGAATAATTCACCTCTGGGCTGTTGTTATATTTGAGGGAGGCATTCAAAGGTCTATGAGTAACCATCTGCAGAAAAGGAAAAGGCAGGACAAGACTGCACGAATTTCCCATGTACTGAGTCAAGCTCACTATTGGAAAAAAAAAAAATCTGTCTCATATTCAGCCAGTTCTGAGAAAAAATCAGCTGAATGAATACAGTGTAGTCAGCTCTCAATATTAAAATACATAGTACTATCTATAAGAACTAGAACAATGAATGCAAATATGAGACAAGGTCCAACAAAGCAATATGGTAAAACTGCAATTTGTCATAGGAGACAAATTTCCATTAAAATGATCATGCTAAAGTACAGAATATCTCAGTGTGGGAACTTTATCTTTATTCCTACCTCTATTCAAAACTTACTTTGGTTCAGGTGCTGTGCTAGGCAGTATAGGGAGCTATTAATATGACTATTATCTGACCTCCTGGAAATTAAAAAGTAGTTGGTGATAAAATTTTATTTATGTTTATTATAAGATCTCTCAATAATAAAGTTATCACCTGGGTAAGAGGTCCTTGAGACAATCTGCTACCTAGAGCTCAGAACTCCTAAGAAATGGTACTTTTCAGGGATACTTTCTTTGGTCACCAGACTGTTCCCTAAAATAGTCGATGTATATAGGCCTTAATTATAATATTAAAGTTTGGATTAAGATAAAAATGCAGTATATGAAAAATGAGTGTGTGATTTGCTTTTAGCTGAAGGTTTAGAATGACGATGGTCCACTTTGGCATGATCTGTGTCATACAAAGGAGGCCTTAGTTGCATTTCTACAAGATAACCCAAGGCAATGACACCCTCTCCATCTATGCCATTGCTCTTGCAGCAGAGGAGACCAACTGGTGGAATAGCAGTCTTCTGGGGCCAAACCAGACAGGTTTACTTGAAGATGCTTCTCCACCATTAGGACACCCAGAGTCATGAGACTCTAGAACACTTCATTCACCTTTCCTCCCCATGGTAAAGGAGAGAGCAGTTGGTGGCTTTCAATTTATCCTCTTGCTAGAAGCCTTCCTATCTGACATATTCAGAATAGGTAGATGGCCAGTTGGTCAAATAAATATATTAAAGTTAAGAATCTTTAGGGCTTCCCTGGTGGCGCAGTGGTTGAGAGTCCGCCTGCCGATGCAGGGGACACGGGTTCGTGCCCTGGTCTGGGAAGATCCCACATGCCGCGGAGCGGCTGGGCCCGTAAGCCATGGCCACTGAGCTTGTGCGTCCGGAGCCTGTGCTCCGCAACGGGAGAGGCCACAGCAGTGAGAGGCCCGTGTACCTCAAAAAAAAAAAAAAAAGAATCTTTAAAAATAATACCTAAACATTTTTCATAATAACATTTAAATGCACATAGTTTGCTATTCTTTTGATGTGAGGCCAAGGCCTTTGGTTTATGTACGGATCTGCTAGTTAGATTTCTACATCTTACATAAAGCATTTTCATATGCATCATCTACGTTTTCAAGTTTTGTTTCTTTAGAATAAAGTGAGGAAATTAAAGACATGAGAAAAAATCTGAAGAATCATTCCATGATTCTTAGCCACTCACATTTTCCCATCTTTTATGATTGTCTCAGCTACACCTAATTCTAATTCAACAAGAATTTTGCTTTAGCAAATTGACTAGCAGTCTATTATAGTTTTCATATAAACATTTCTCTTCACTTGTAGATGTTATATTCATTTATAGAACAATTAATTACATTATATAATAAAATAGCAAGTACAACTGTCATGTACAGATTTGGGACTCTTGGTGACATACATCACCACAAGGGGCACCTGAAGTACACAGGAGTAGTGAAGAACAGCCTTCTAGAATGTCATAGGCATTAGTGTTTAAACTTTCTGGAGGAAATAGAGAACGTCAGTTAGTCCACTTAGCTGGGAGATGGGATAAGAGGGATTCTGTTGTTACTTCTTAAGCTTGAGACTTTTGTAAAGACCTACTTATTTAGAAAAGAAGAGAAAAAAAAAAAAAGAACATGCCTCAAGCTTCCCTCTACAACTAGAAAACTACCTTAATCAAAATACACAGATATAACCAAAACTTACAGAGAAGGAAACAATGAATTCTGCCTGGCATTTAAGAATAAGAAAATTAAATTTCAGAAAATCAAGACAGCAAAGGAGGAGTAGCAGAGGAAGATTTCAACTCCATTGCTTCTCTTGAACCAAAAGCTTATGTGATACAACACTACTAAAGTGAAAACAAAGAGATACTACTTGACCAGCCCCAGTTCACTTCATACAAGTTCACAGAGTGACATGGTGCCCACAACATCTCAGTGTCATCAACAATGAATTGCAATAAAAATGACCTTGAGAGTTCCTTTCAGGTCTATTTGTACAAACTCTGACAAGTGAATGGCACTTATTGATATAAATAAAGTCTGGCAGACCACATGACAGGTTTGCATACTTATAAAATTATATCAATGCAATCAGCACATTCCAAGATTTGAAAAGCATTTTGAAACATTGCATAGTGTGCATGTAAAAGGGAGAGAGTGATTTCAGTGTCTCTCAGTCAAATATAGAGTTTTGAAGAAATAGCTAGTTCCAATGAAGGCATTTTGGTCAGAAAACTTTAGGTAAGCAGGATGCCCATTTGATACTAGCTCATTCCCTTCACATGAGTTCAGATATGGCTGTAGTCAATCTGTGTCACAGCAATCCAGAAAACATGATAATTCTTAGCAGTGCCATAAGGAACTATTTAAGAACTAGTAGAATTAGTCTGTTTCCATAGAGACAAAGGAGATTTATACACACTCTGAAAGAAGCTTACAGGGTTATATCGTTTCCATGAGTGTGACAAGCCATTGTCGATATTTAAGTAATAGTTTTCCAAAGGAAAAAGCAATATTTTCAAAGACCATCTATGGCAATGATGAAACGGTCATAGTTCTTTTTTTTAAATATATGAGCTCCATAGACATTCATACTCCAAATATATACAGACACTTGTTTACATAAAATAAAACATCATAAATTACCATCTATGGTAAGATGTAGGTACAAACACCTGCAAATGATATCTTTGTAGAAACCATAGCATAATATCATACGGCCACCAAGTGAGTCGTCCCTGCTTATTTCTAAAACTCCAGTCCATTATACTGACTACCATTACAGCTATTTAAGCATGAAATGTTTGCCTTCATTTTTATTCAGATACTTCATGGACCATTTACTGTCAGCTATAAAATCATTTGAAAGGTAATTGAGTTTACAGCTGAAAAAAATAAGAAGCCTCCTAAACAATCTCAGAATATTGACTTAGTGTCTTGTAGGTAGGGATGAACTTAAATTGAATGTGAAATTGGGGCAAAAGGTGACTTTTTAACAAGAACATTTTTTAAAACAAATGAGCAGAATGGCTTGTGGATGTTCAAGTTTCTCCCCCTTAATAAGAAAAAGCTTAGCCATAAAGAGAAAAAAACTTTAAAATGCCTCCAAAGTCCTCATAGTTCAAAAAATAGTACCAAGGGCCAAAGGTAGCTTCAAGACACTAGCCTCAGCTGTAAAAATTGTGAAAGGCTGGGTCAGTGAGGCTGACCACATGTAGGAAAAGGACACGTTTTCTCATAGGCATGCCTTTTTCCAGATACGTTTTATTTTCCAACAAATATAAAACCTAATTACATCCCCAAACTTTTTAATGTCCACTGTGTGTGCAAGGCACTGTTCTAGATACCACAAAGGAACACAAAAATGATAAAACCTAATTTTGTGGCCGCCACAAACTTAAGGTCTAGAGGGAAGATAAATAAATGAATAACTTTAGTATAAAGCAGAACGCAAGAAGGGTTACAAAGACAAAATGCACTCTCTGCTGGATGGTGGAGCTCACCCAGCTGTCAGTGGGGCTGAGGGAACCTGGAGAATGAGCCCTGCCCACCCTGGTATTGCTGTGTAGGATAGGTGCCCCCTTCAGGCCTTAGGGCACCAAGGGCCGGTCTCTAGAGCACACCTGACAACAATGCTTCTGCACACATATGCTTCTCCAACTGTGGGCAGCTCTTCAAAGACAAGAACTAAATTTCTTATTTTATCCTGTGTTCCTAGCACTTAGTTTAGGGTCTAGTACCTAGGAGGCAATCAATAAATATAAAATGGAAAATTTAATAAACTAAGTTCCCTCAGTCGGGAATGGGCCACTATCCCTTTTCTCCCTTTTCTCTATACACACACATTCACATTTCTGAATATAAAATTCCTACCCAGGTCAAATGCTACTTCTTCCTTACAGCAATATTTAATCTTGCCTCTTTTTCCAACCCTAAGCAGAATTTTTTACCCTTTCCCTGGATTTTTCTGTAATCTATACCCTTCAGACTTTTAAAATGGCTTTAAATGGCTGCATTATTCAACCAATGATTCTCTGTCGCTCTCATTTTCCACCTGTTCTCAATAGTTTTACTATAGTTTTACTAATAGTGATTACTGCTATTTGTGCACTGCTTTTCTGTGTAACCTCCTAGAGGGAGGGATCTAAACACCTCATTTTTATGCCTTCAGCACCCTAAGAGAGCATCAATTTACTGGCTTAACAAGAACCTATTTAGCAACAATACTGAGCCTGAAGCTATATAAAATTTTAATTAAGTGAGATTATATTTCTAGACATGATTGAGAGATTCCAGTGTAACAGGGTCTTCTTGACCTCTGCAACCTTTTGCCTGCTCTAACACTGCTGTGTTTGCTCAAGGGCTATTGACACACAAGACTGTCCTGACACTAACTACTCCATGTATTATTTCTTTTCAAAGCACCAGCCACTGTTTTCCTCTAATTCATCTTCTGCCTGGATAATATCACAGGTGGGATACATTGATGTCCCTTCATCTATGTCTTACCTTACATGAAATAGAATAAGAGGTTAAATGATCATTTACCCCAAAATGGCAAGCAGCTTCTAACTTTGACCTCCAAAACTCTGCTACACATACATGAGTTTTCTTCAACCCTTGGGTAGAAGATTCCTGGATTAAAAATGCAAATGTGCTGCCCCCTCCTCCAAAAGTTTCAGGTCTCTTTATTTGGCCCTTCATATCTTTACATATAGGAAAATAAAACAAAACAAAAATAAAATGAGTGCATTAAATGCACAGCTTTTAGCACATTGCTGAGCACATAGGAGAGACTAAGCTAAAAATTGTTTATTGGTAAAACATATGCAAAAGAAGTTTTCTAACTATAAGGAATCTTGTATGTAACTAGGTACTTTATTTCACAGGCAAATCTCAAGTTGTCAGAGAATTCAAAACAACACTCAGGAAAATTCATTTTAAAAAGTCTGAGTCATGCTGAGCAGACTATAGCTGGTATTTTATGTGCTCTCATTTTGAAGTCTCTCATTTAAAAGGAATCATTCATATTTTCTCCAGAGAACATAAAGAATTTTTGTTACTTTCAATCACATGTAAATTGGTTTTATTCTTGATACTATGTCCATAATTGCAGAAGGAACGCTGAAGATCACAGTGGGATATGGATATTTCACCGGAGCATTTCATATTCACCAGATTATGTCATGTATGTACCTTGTATTTGAGAATTCATTCTACAGACGAATCTTAGAGATTGCTAATTTTCATAATAAACTAAAGCTGCTTATTCACCTAAGAGAAAACAGAGAGGGAATGTGTATAATTATATTTGAATCAACATCTGCTGTGCCCAATAAAATCTTCCCCGTCTCCAATGAAGACACCATCACTGTTTTTGCAACTACAATAAAGTTGTTCTAAACGCAGATAATCTAAGGATCAGTCATCTTACTTTTATGTCTTTCCCCAGAGTGGTTTAAAAGAAAATGTTTCAGAAAATGTTTATAACGTTCAAATTTGTCAGTTGCTGGAAACACTGACAAAGTCCAATGTAGGCTGCTTCTAAACTCCTTGAAAACCCAAGGAAAACAACAGAATGGAAGGTCCAGTATAATTGCATTAAATGTGTCTGTGGGAACTCAAAATAAGCATGACATGTTGCCCTAACTGATTCTGGCATAAACCGCAGACAATTTGGGTGATCCTAGAAATCATTATAATCTCTCACCATCTGTCTCTTCTAATTTCTCCATTCCTAACTTCTAACTTCTGTTCCATTTTTCTCACCACAGGCCCAAAGTAAAGAGCCTGCTTTGAAGGTTACAGCTCTTTCCCCACCCCTGTATGCAGACTTCCCTATTCCTAAAATAGCGATAAAAAGTAACTCTGGTCTACCAATTACTGAGATGGTTATAGAATGTCCTATTGGACTATCCTCTGGTTAAATGTTTAAAGGTCAATTAAAATGCAAATTAACATGAGACAATGAAACAATTATGGCTAGAGCATGACAAGAGAAAAAGTCAGTTTCATCCAAAAATGCAAATTTTTGGAATCATAATTAAATGTGTAGCTATTTAGATTTGACCAAAAAATTTATGGCTTAGTAAAGGAATCAGGAAACCCCAGCTAAAATTGTGCCAGATAAGGGTTTCCAGTCTGGTCAAAAAAATGTCACTTTAGAGACACCACAATTTTGGCAGTATATCTTTTAATTTCATGTCACGGAATTGATTTTCCTGAATTGTTAGATTGAGTGGGTTAATGTAGCAAAACTCTGAGTTCTTTGGGGAAAGATGGAGATCATTTGGTATAGTAATTTACTGATATGGAAGAAACATATCTCCAGATATGTTTAGAAAGGATTGCTGAATTACAAAGAGATTAGTATTTGCCAGTCTCATATGTGAGTAGGAGTGATGTCTACTAGTGGCTTTAGTAAAATGTATACATACATATAGAGCATAGGCTTATTTCACATGGCCAGTCATTTCATCTGACAGTGGCCGATGGTGGAGGTGAGTGGGAGAAAGTGAAATTAAAACAATAGAAGACCAATAGCAATAAGAGCATAACAGAAGGCACGAGGCACCAAAGAGAGACTAATATGAGAAGCAGATGATTATACATCATAAAAGAATGGATATTGATTCACATTCTGAAGATCTCAGGGAGACAAAAAAATGAAGAAGGAAAAAAAGAATTTAATGATTGGTGAAAACTAAGAAATGACACACCTAATAAGAAATGACTGTGGAAGAGTCGAGAATTATTAATGGCTTGTTTATTAATATTAGTTAATATTATTTGAATCATTAATATAATTCATATTTGAAAAAAGCTAGATATTCATATGAAATAACTAATGGGACAGTATGCAGACACGTAAAGCAAATGCATAATGATTTTTTAAAATGTTCTTTCCTCTATGTATTCATTGTTACAAAAAAAAAAAGTACAGTCCAATAATACAAATAGACAAATGGTAAGTACTATAACAGAAGGAAAGAGGCCTGAATATTTTCTAAAGAAAAAAATGTTCTGCACTGTCCTGAAGGGATGTGAGGTAGCATCAGAAATTATTAAGATCCTGTTGCTGGGTCTCCTGCTGGTCAAAAGAGCAGCATCTTTAATGAGCAATGACCTGGACACTGACTCAACATCTTGACATGGCCAACCTCCATGAGAGGCTGATAATATTGGTTCCAATCTTGGGTATTTTCAGGGAAGTGGAAAACAAGTTAACCATCTGCCTTCCTTTAGCTGTAGTTTTAAAGCGAGGATATTCCAAAAAAAAAAAAAAAGTTAACTAAATGCCACAGATTAAATATCAAACTACTAATGATATCTACTATTCAGGCAATGTAAGTATAAGATTCCATTTTCCCATAGCATTCTTTGCACAAAGTCATCAGGATCAAAAGATATTTTTGACATTAAAAAAATTACTTCTCTGAATTAAAAATCAAAAACATAATTAAAAGGTGAATGCCTAAACATAAAAATATCTGTTACAACATGCTGGACAAGAATAAAATCCTTATGAAAGAAAGAGATAATGTTAATCATGAAGAAAAACTTAAAATCCTAAAAAACAAATGTTTGGAAGACAGATTTTTTCATTGCAACCTCATTAGTCATCTAAGAAATGCAAACTAAAACAATGACATTCTATCTGTAAATAACAAAAATAAAAATTGTAAGTCTGGGGCTTCCCTGGTGGCGCAGTGGTTGAGAGTCCCCCTGCCGATGCAGGGGACGCGGGTTCGTGCCCTGGTCCAGGAAGGTCCCACATGCCGCAGAGCGGCTGGGCCCGTGAGCCATGGCCGCTGAGCCTGCGCGTCCAGAGCCTGTGCTCTGCAACGGGAGAGGCCACAACAGTGAGAAGCCCGTGTACCGCAAAAAAAAAAAAAAAGAAGTGTGTTCTATGTTGTTTCAAATATATAGTGCTTTGTTTTAAGGTTTACAAGTTAATCAATAACGATTCTTGGCATAGTTAAATAAAAAAGAATGACTTGTATTTAGCATACCAAATGTATCTCAGTTATAAGTATTATTTGATACCCTGAAAATGTCTGTCTTTCAGCTTTGTTTAAATGACTAGTTTGCATATAGTGAAGACAGGCTTTACTTAGCCATGCCTAGACTCTGCCAGGATTCTTATAATCCTCAGTTACTGTAAACCAAATTTATTTAGTCCAAAATGATATTTAGTTCTTAATGCACAGCATTATTGGAAAACAGAGAAAGTTTTATTCCATTAATTATGTGTTTTTCTCATTAAAAGATAACACGTGTTTCTTTTAGAGGTAGTTATCTTAGCATGGAATTTTCTATATGTATGTGTGGGAATGGACAAAAATACACACACACACACACACACACACACACACACACACACACACAGAGTCATTGAGTTTGACATCATACCTAATGTAAAATGTTGAATCCTGCTTTTCTAATTAGCAATTTATCATAAACATTTTCCTGTGTAACTAAAAACTGTATAATATGTCTGTATAATATGAATATATCATGATTTACTGAAAGATTCTTTCATTGTTGGACATTCCCTTATATAATACACAATTTTTTTAAGGGGACATCTGTGTGCATATTTTTTATCTGCATTTTGGTTTATTTACTTAGAATAGATTCCCAGCTGTGGGACTTCTGGGTCAAAAACTCTTCCCGAATTGCTTTCTGAAAAGACAGGTTCACTGTATTCTATCAGAGATATGTAAGTATGCCTGTTTCATTGTCCACTTGCTAGACTTCTTGCCAAGAGTTTATAAGGATCCTATAGTTCTTCCAAACAAATACAATTTTAGTGAACATTTAACTTAATTCTATAAAACACTCATAACCTTTTTTTCCCAAGGGTTAAAAAGGTTATTTTCCCCAATTCTGTAGTTTTTTAGATTTAATTACAAAGAAAAATATATGCAAAATATCTTATTTCTAAAATAGAGACACGTGCCCAGTTAGATGAATAGCTCCTATCCCCCTGCCCAGCAAAAGATATTTCTAAGACTAGTTATTATCAATGAATTTATTGACATTATTTATCAATGCCAATAAAAGTGGAAAGCCTTTAATTTCTCTCAATTCTACAACTAGTTTCCATAATCATGTTACATTGTCATTGGAACATATGAATAATTTTGAAGTGTCTCCTATTATGGTATAGCCCAAAATGATAATAGGCCCTTCTTTGCTGATGTATATTGAGGAACTCTAAAGTTTCCTGATTATTTGGGGTACCATTTTGCCAGTTATCACGTCTTTCTGTTGGTCCTGTTCATTTGTAAGTGTACAAATTCCTTTTTTTTTTATTATCAGGAAAACTGATGAACTATTTCCTAAGCTATCTGCATTGAAGAGTTATTAAAAAGATTCCTGAGTGTTGACTACCAGTTTACTTAAAATGTTTTTTCTTGAAATATGGAATGGAATATCCATATTCCATTCCAAATGAGTATGGAATATCCATACTCATTTTTATTGTGCAATTGTATGACAATGGGTTTACGTGATGCTTTATAAAAGATAATAACAACTAAATTCAAATACAAGATAACAAAAGAAGAATTCTCCAAGGAGAAAATTAATGATGTCAACATGCTGGAGAATTATTAAGATTAAAAAATATTACTTTAATTAAATGATATTTGATGCTACCTCCTTTCTAAGGAAATTTCCAACTTTGGAAAAATAACTCTGAGTACTACTATCAAAATGGATCTAAAGAAAGATTTTTGGGCTTCCTTGATGACACAGTGGTTAAGATTCCACCTGCCAATGCAGGGGACACAGGTTCGAGCCCTGGCCCAGGAAGATCCCACATGCCATGGAGCAACTAATCCCATGTGCCACAACTACTGAGCCTATGCACTATAGCCCGCAAGCCACAGCTACTGAAGCCTGCACACCTAGAGCCCGTGCTCCACAACAAGAGAAGCCACTGCAATGAGAAGCCTGTGCACCAAAACGAAGAGTAGCCCCCACTTGTCAAAACTAGAGAAACCCCTGGGCTTCCCTGGTGGCGCAGTGGTTGAGAGTCTGCCTGCCGATGAAGGGGACACGGGTTCGTGTCCCGGTCCAGGAAGGTCCCACATGCCGCGGAGTGGCTGGGCCCGTGAGCCATGGCCGCTGAACCTGCGTGTCCGGAGCCTGTGCTCCACAACGGGAGAAGCCACAACAGTGAGAGGCCCGTGTACTGCAAAAAACAAACAAACAAACAAACAAAAAACTAGAGAAACACCACATGCAGCAAGATACACCCAACGCAGCCAAAAATAAATAAATAAAATAAAAATCTTTAAAAAAAAAAAGATTTTTTAGTCCATTAAAATAATTTCTCCCCCAAATCTATAGTTGTTCAGAAATACTGTAATCTGCAGAATTTTAATTTATCACATTTACAAGTTATTTTTCATTCTTTGATGCTACCTGCATTTCCTTATTTTTATATTCACCCTGGACAACTGTTTTAAACATTTGAAAGGTAAACTCAGAGCCAGATGACTGTTTCCACTTGATTTAAAAAAAAAAAAAAAGTAGAATTCCCTGGTGTTCAAGTGCTTAAGAATCCACCTTCTATGCAGGGGCACAGGTTTGATCCCTGGTTGGGGAACTAAGATCCTACAGGCCGCAGGGCAACTAAGCCCTCGCACCACAACTAGAGAGCCCATGTGCCATAATTAGCTTGCATGCCGCTACTGAGCCCGCGTGCTCTGGAGCCCGCGAGCCGCAAAAAAGATGGCACATGACAAAACAAAGATCCCAAGTTCCACAACAAAGACCCAACGCAGCCAAATTAATCAATTAATTAATTTTTTTAAGGAATTTTGCTTTTTTAAAAATTTTTATTTATTTATTTATTTATTCATTTATTTATGGCTGTGTTGGCTCTTCGTTTCTGTGTGAGGGCTTTCTCTAGTTGCGGCAAGTAGGGGCCACTCCTCATCGCGGTGCGCGGGCCTCTCACTATCGCGGGCCCCCACTGCGGAGCACAGGCTCCAGACGCGCAGGCTCAGTATCTGTGGCTCACGGGGCTAGCCACTCTACGGCATGTGGGATCTTCCAGACCAGGGCTCGAACCGGCATCCCCTGCATTGGCAGGCAGATTCTCAACCACTGCGCCACCAGGGAAGCCCCAATTAATTATTTTTTTAAATAAACTGACCTATAAGTAAATAATAGGCACATTAATAAATATGCCCTGAATTATCAAAAATATTATATAATTTTGGTTCTTAGGCAAATAGGAATTTTAAAATGCTGTCACATTTTCATCATTATTTAAAGGTTCATCTAAGTTCTCAGAAGCTGAAATTTATTCACTCCTAAATATATTTATAAAGAATATATTTAGGAGTGAATAACTTTCAGTTTTTGATGCAAAAATCCTCAAAAAAATACTAGCAAACAGACTCCAACAGCACATTAAAATGATCATACACCATGATCAAGTGGGGTTTATCCCAGGAATATAAGGATTCTTCAATATATGCAAATCAGTCAATGTGATAAATCATATTAACAAACTGGAGGAGAAAAACCATACAATCATCTCAATAGAGGCAGAAAAAGCTTTCGAAAAAATTCACCACCCATTTATGATAACACCCCTGCAAAAAGTAGGCATAGAGGGAACTTACCTCAATATAAGAAAGGTCATATATGACAAACCCACAGCCAACATCATTCTCAATGGTGAAAAACTGAAATAATTTTCTCTAAGATCAGGAACAAGACAAGGTTGTCCACTCTCACCACTATCATTCAACATAATTGTGGAAGTTTTAGCCACAGCAATCAGAGAAGAAAAAGAAATAAAAGGAATACAAATTGGAAAAGAAGAAGTAAAGCTGTCACTGTTTGCAGATGACATGATACTATACATAGAGAATCCTAAAGATGCTACCAGAAAACTACTAGAGCTAATCAATGAATTTGGTAAAGTAGCAGGATACAAAATTAATGCACAGAAATCTCTTGCATTCCTATACACTAATGATGAAAAATCTGAAAAAGAAATTAAGGAAACACTCCCATTTACCACTGCAACAAAAAGAATAAAATATCTAGGAATAAACCTACCTAAGGAGACAAAAACCTGTATGCAAAAAAATATAAGACACTGATGAAAGAAATTAAAGATGATACAAACAGATGGACAGATATGCCATGTTCTTGGATTGGAAGAATCAACATTGTGAAAATGACTATACTACCGAAAGCAATCTACAGATTCAATGCAATCCCTATCAAACTACCACTGGCATTTTTCACAGAACTAGAACAAAAAATTTCACAATTTGTATGGAAACACAAAAGACCCCGAATAGCCAAAGCAATCTTGAGAAAGAAAAACGGAGCTGGAGGAATCAGGCTTCTGGACTTCAGACTATACTACAAAGCTACAGTAATCAAGACAGTATGGTACTGGCACAAAAACAGAAATATAGATAAATGGAACAGGATAGAAAGCCCAGAGATAATCCCACGCAAATATTATTTTCAATAAAGGAGTCAAGAATATACAATGCAGAAAAGACAGCCTCTTCAATAAGTGGTGCTGGGAAAATTGGACAGCTACATGTAAAAGAATGAAATTAGAACACTCACCAACACCATACACAAAAATAAACTCAAAATCAATTAAAGACCTAAACGTAAGGCCTGACACTATAAAACTCTTAGTGGAAAACATAGGCAGAACACTCTATGACATAAATCACAGCAAGATCTTTTTTGACCCACCTCTTAGAGAAATGGAAATAAAAAATAAAAATAAACAAATGGGATCTAATAAAAGTTAAAGCTTTTGCACAGCAAAGGAAACCATAAACATGAGGAAAAGGCAACCCTCAGAATGGGAGAAAATATTTGCAAATGAAGCAACTGACAAAGGATTAATCTCCAAAATTTACAAGCAGCTCATGCAGCTCAATATCAAAAAAACTAACAACCCAATCCAAAAATGGGCAGAAGACATAAATAGGCATGTCTCCAAAGAAGATATACAGATTGCCAACAAACACATGAAAGAATGCTCAAAATCATTAATCATTAGAGAAATGCAACTCAAAACTACAATGAGGTATAACCTCACACCAGTCAGAATGGCCATCAGCAAAAAATCTACAAACAATAAATGCTGGAGAGGGTGTGGAGAAAAGGGAACACTTTTGCACTGTTGGTGGGAATGTACATGGATACAGCCACTATGGAGAACAGTATGGAGGTTCATTCAAAAACTAAAAATAGAAATACCATACAACTCAGCAATCCCACTACTGGGCATATACCCTGAGGAAACCATAATTCAAAAAGAGTCATGTACCACAATGTTCACTGCAGCTGTATTTACAACAGCCAGGACATGGAAGCAACCTAAGTGTCCAATGACAGATGAATGGATAAAGAAGATGTGGCACATATATACAATGGAATATTACTCAGACGTAAAAAGAAACGAAATTGAGTTATTTGTAGTGAGGTGGATGGACCTAGAGTCTGTCACACAGACTGAAGTAAGTCAGAAAGAGAAAAACAAATACCGTATGCTAACACATATATATGGAATCAAAAAAAATGGTTCTGAAGAACCTAGGGCCATGACAGGAATAAATATGCAGACATAGAGAATGGACTCGAGGACACAGGGAGGGGGAAGTGTAAGCTGGGACAAAGTGAGAGAAGGGCATGGACTTATATATACTACCAAATATAAAATAGATAGCTAGTGGGAAGCAGCTGCATAGCACAGGGAGACCAGCTTCGTGCTTTGTGACCACCTAGAGGGGTGAGATAGGGAAGGCGGGAGGGAGAGGCAAGAGGGAGGAGATATGGGGATATATGTATATGTATAGCTGATTCACTTTGTTATAAAGCAGAAACTAACATATCATTGTAAAGCAATTATACTCCAATAAAGATGTTTAAAAAAAAAAGGCTTTGCTGAAAGCTTTCAGGGAGTTCAACGTTTTTAAGGTGTGAGCCACCCGTCTCCTTGCATGGCCCTGCAATAAACTTTTCTCTGCTGCAAACTCCGAAAAAAAAAAAAAAAATATATATATATATATATATATATATATACACACATATATTTAAAAGGCAAATTTGAATCAAAGCCAACAAGAATATACTTTATAAAATTAGAATTATTTTTCTATCCTGTGCAACTACTAGTACTGACATTTCTAAGTGTTCAGGTAAATTTAATTGAGGAAATTCATAAATCCTAATAGTACAATTTTGGCAAATAGATACTCCCACGCAACACATACCTTTATGATGATATAAAACATTTCCATCATCCTAGAAAGTTCTCTCATGTCTCTTTCTAGTTAATCTTCCTTCATAGAGACGATTATCATTTTTTTAACCTGCATTAGTTTTGTTCTAGAACGTCCTATAAATGGAACTATATATGAGGTATTCTTTTCATTTTGGTTCTTTTGCTCAGCATTATGTTTGTGACAGTCATTCATGTTGTTGCATGGATCAGTAGTTCACTCATTTTTATTGATGAGTAGTATTCCATTGTATAACTATACCAACGTTTGTTTATTTATTCTCCTGTTGATAAATATGTGAGTTGTCTCTGGTTTGAGGATATTGTGAATAGAGCTGCTATGAACATTCTAAACAAGTCTTCATGTGTATATAAATGTGTATTTCTTCTAGATAAATAACCATAGTAGAATTACTGGGCCAAAGGGTAGGTTTATGCAACTTTATTTTTTTTTATTGCAAAACCCTTTTCCAAAGTACTTATAACATTTAATATTCCTATCAGCAATATGTAAGAGTTCAGTGACTCCGATTCTCACCAATATTTGGTGATGTCATTAGTTTTAAATTGTGATCCTAGTGGGTGTCTAGTAGTATCACATTGTGGTTGTAAATGCATTTCCCTGAAGACTAAAAATATTGAACAGAATTTACTGTATTCACCAGCCATTTATACATGTACCTTTGTAAAGTGTCCATTGAAGTATTTTGCCCATGCTTATTAAGATTTTTATTTTCCTTATTGAGTATAAAGTTCTTTATATGATACTTATTCAAGTCCATTGTCAGATAAGTTTTACAAATATTTTCATCCCATAACTGGCTTGCATACTCATGTACTTAATTATGTCTTCTGATGAGCAGTCTAATTTATCAGTTTTTATGGATATTATTTTCTACATCTTATAAAGAAATATTGGCCAACTACAGTCTTAGTTCAGGCTGCTATAACAAAATACCATAGACTGGGTAGCTTATAAACAACATAAATATATTTCTCACAGTTTTGTAATCTGGGAAGTCCAAAATTAAGGTATCAGAAGATTCAGTGTCTGGTAAGGTCCTGCTTCCTCTTTCACAAGCAGCCATCTCTTGCTGTGTCCTTACATGAGAGAAAGGGAGAATTCTGATCTCTTCAGTCCCTTAGAAGGGCATTAATTCCATTTATGAGGGCTCCACCCTCATGACCTAATCACTTCCCAAAGGCCCCATCTCCTAATGTCATCACATTGGGAGTTATACTTTAATATACGAATTTTGGGAGGACTCAAACATCCAGTCCATCACAACCACGAACCTGAAAAACATTATTCCATATTTTCTTCTAGTAGTGTTGGAGTTTTAGTTTTTACTTTATGTCTGTTATCCATTATGTATTAATTTTTGTTTCTCATGTGAAGTAGAAGTAGAGAATTATTTTTTTCCATATGGAAATCAAGTTGTTCCAACACCACTTGTTAATGAGACTCTCCACTCCCCCATTTAATTGCTTTGTTATCTTGAAAAAATCATTTACTATATAAACATGAGTCTATTTCTGGACTTTATTCTGTTCTCTTTATTTCTCTATCCTTATGCTAAAATCTCCTCATGCTAAAAATTTTATCATCTTGATTACTGTATTTTTATAGGAAGTCTAGAGTCAAGTAGAACTGTTCTTTTTCAATATTTTTCAAAATTGGATTACTCTAGATTCTTTGCTTTTACATATAAATTTTAGAGTATTTGTCAATTCCTATGATATAAAAGCATGCTGAGATGAAGATTAAAATCAATTTGAATCTATAGAAGATGTGGTAGATAGATATATAGATATATATATTAACATGGGTGAACCTAGAGAATATTATGCTTAGTGAAATAAGTCAGACAGAGAAAGACGAATACTCTATGATATCATCTATATGTGGAATCTAAAAAAGAATACAAGTGAATGTATATGCAAAACAGAAAAATACAGATGTAGAAAACAAACTTGTGGTTACCCAAGGGGAGAGGGAAGAGGGGCAGGGACAAATTAGGGGTATGGGATTAACAGATATAAACTACTATGTATAAAATAGACAGGCAACAAGGATATATTGTATAGCACAGAGAATTATAACCATTTTCTTGTAATAACTTAGAGTACAATCTACAAAAATACTGAATCACTATGCTATTAACCTGAAAATAATATAATATTATAAATCAACTATACTTCAATAAAAATTAAATTAAATTACATTAAAAATTTTTTAAATAAAGTAATGAAAGCTACAAGCATGGAGAAATAAGAATCATTAGAGAATTTTCTAAGATTCACTATGAATAGAACTGGTTAACATAGATGGGGAAAAGTATTATAGAACTTAAAATGTGAAAGAAAAATAAGCAGTTAGATGGAAATTAATATGTCTAGAAGTGTATTACAGTGTCCAAATATATTATAAATCTGGTCATCATCTCAACTTCATCACCAAAATGGTGTTTTTAACTACTCAATCTCCTGGGGAAGTTACTTTCCATGAGATTGTACCTCCAATTACATAATAAAAATACAGTTCCAGTTACTGAAATAATCTTTATAATAAAATTTCTGGTATTATTCTATAACCAAAGGTCAGTATGTTCACCTTCTTATAAGCCAAAGCATTTTTATTTATAGGAGAGAATTTCTATTCTATGCCACTTATATAGGAAATGCCAATATTTTATTGTGAAAATTTTAACACAATATAGCTTCAACACAAGCTTAATCTGGCATATCTAAAGAAAAAATATCTTCAAGATGCTCCAAGTGTGGAGCCCACTCCAGCTGTAAATGACTCATTTTTATGGATGTGATTAACATACTGCCAGTGCACTTAGCTCTAGAGTAGGATATTCAGCTAGTTCAAATGTACATTCAAAATAATGTATTCCTAGAGTATCAAGTTCTTTTTGTACTTACATTCCAGATAATCCCTCTATTTGAGTAAAAACTATGAATTCTTTATTCAGCCATGGTTTATATGTTGTCTGACAATTATTTTTATCTCTCTTCAAATCAATAAACATCTACCAGTAAAATAAAAGCAGATTATAGGCAGAATCTCAATTAACTGATCAGGTACAGAAAATTCATTTGCATTAAGTGTGTTAATTTTCCTTAATGTCTCCTGTTTATGACTAACTGCCTGCCATTCAACTAACATAAATGTATTTATCTAAAAGATCAGAGAAGTTATCTACCTTCATAAGCATTTAGAAGAGGAAAAATCTTTCTACTTGTTTCAAAATGAGGTATAAACACATTTCTAAAATAATTTTAAACAAATTTATTCCTCTGAAACTTGATTTTGAAAAAAATACACAACTGAAAATTATACATAGAGAATACATAAATCATAACTATGGAAGAACAATGACTATATCTAGATACATAATTAGGTCACTGTTTTGAAAATGCAACTGCACACTCAAAGAGACATTCACTAACCTCCACCATTTTCCCTCCCACTCCAACCCTTCAACATCTTCCTGTGTTTTTCATGTCAATTTTAACTCCCATATCATTTTCCCCTCTATTAAGAACAATTTGTTGAATGGTTTCATTTCTTTAACACATGCAACTCAATTATGTTTTCCTGTTAATGTATATAAGAATGAGGCTGATTTATGCAGATTATCTGACCCTTCATTTTCTACTTGTGTGACCTTTGCAAGTCAATGGCATAAAGGAAATTCTTGTTCTCCAGTTGTATCATCTATCACGATTAGAAAAATATAATAGATGAAAGATATTTGAAATATATTACAGTGGACTCAAACCCAATGCAATTCTGTTACATTTTAACAGTATTATTGAACTTTTAGGGCTCTCTCTTACTCTTTTGAGGTATTCTTACATCAAAAAAGGAAAGGAAGAATAGACACTATTTTTGAATTTATATATATATATATATATATATATTTTTTTTTTTTGCGGTACGCAGGCCTCTCACTGTGGCCTCTCCCATTGCAGAGCACAGGCTCTGGACGCGCAGGCTCAGCAGCCATGGCTCACAGGCCTAGCCGCTCCGCGGCATGTGGGATCTTCCCGGACCGGGGCACAAACCCGCGTCCCCTGCAACGGCAGGTGGACTCTCAACCACCACGCCACCAGGGAAGCCCTGAATTTATATTTTAATATTACACCAGAATTGTGTCTTAATTCCAAGTAGGGACAAAGATTTTAAAATTTAATTATTAGCATACAACCTTTAAATAAAAGTAAAATTCCTTTTTTTTCTCTCAGCTTCCTGATAGGAGGTTCAGGTTCAAATAGGTTCTGGCTAGCACCCTTCAATGCTGCTCTTCTCAGCTTACCACTAAAACCACTGAAGACACCTTTTAAAACCAAACTAACAGACAACCAATTCCATAATCTAGAAGGAATATATAGATTCTAACTTTGAAAACCCTAAAGGGAATTTAGTAATACCATGGCATATCCAATTTTCACTTCCTATCACCAGGCTCATAGACATTGAAAATTAAGAATACATCCTTCTTTTCTTTATGAGAAGAGAGGCACCCAGAGTTCTCAGCTTTGGGAATTATTCTGTGAGGCAAATATTTCTTCTCTCACCATTCTATCATCTTTAAGAGAAAAAAAAATGAACAGAAAGTAGGGAGGAGAGGTCTGCAGTACATGTTCTAAGAAGATTAGTCTGCATAGGTAAAACTTTTGGTGGATGAGGTGGAAAGGACAGGTGAATGGGGCACAGAAGAATAACCCTGATTGGAGGGGAATTACAGATGTCATGTAAAATTCCTCCTTAGAGTAACAAAGAATCAGGCTATGGAAGTTGAAAGAAGAGCAAATTACAACTGAGGGGAGGTATCTTAAATAAAAACAGTCAGAGAATGCTAATTGAAACAGAAACAATGTCCACTAAACTATAAACTTAACATTGAAGTTTGCATCACCATTACTGTAGAAAACGTAGAAAAGGAGCTGGAGCAAGGAAAATCCACTCAATCTGTGTATTCTTGTGGCATTACTTAAAATCAAGTAGAAAAAAAACTATTTAAACATATAACAAGGGAAAGAGAACTGTGTTCTGAAATTTCAGAGCAAACTTCTGAAAATTTTCTAACTGCAGAATTCAATAGAAAATTTCAGAAAACAATTTGTCATCTTCATTTTGAACAAAGAAATATGGCCTCTATGAAAAGGAAACTGGATGAAATCAAGAGGATCCCAGGCAGATTAAAAAGACAAAAGGGGGCTTCCCTGGTGGCGCAGTGGTTGAGAGTCAGCCTGCCGATGCAGGGGACACGGGTTCGTGCCCCAGTCCGGGAAGATCCCACATGCCGCAGAGCGGCTGGGCCTTTGAGCCATGGCCGCTGAGCCTGCGCGTCCGGAGCCTGTGCTCCGCAACGGGAGAGGCCGCAGCAGTGAGAGGCCAGCGTACCGCAAAAAAAAGAAAAAGAAAAAGAAAAAAAAGACAAAAGGGTAACATGAAAAGAGAAAGGATTATTTAAAAAAAGAAAGATTACAGGGCTTCCCTGGTGGCGCAGTGGTTGAGAGCCTGCCTGCCGATGTAGGGGACACGGGTTTGTGCCCCAGTCCGGGAAGATCCCACATGCTGTGGAGTGGCTGGACCCGTGAGCCATGGCTGCTGAGCTTGCGTGCCCAGAGCCTGTGCTCTGCAACAGGAGAGGCCACAACACTGAGAGGCCCACGTACCGCAAAAAATATAAATAAATAAATAAATAAAAGATTACAAAGAAATTAAAAACAGAGTAGAAGAATTAATTGATACTGAAGGTGATGGTTTTAGGCATTATTTAACTGTTCTGTAAGATCTCATAGGTAGAAAGAAAAAGGAAAATATGATAGAGAAGGGGTGAAAAAATAAAGAGTAGCATTAACATACGGTTAATCAGTGTTTTCTGGAGGAGAGCCCAGAGAAATGGAACAGAAACAATACTTAAAAATATACTTAAATCCTCTGTCAGTTACTTCATTTGCAAATATTTTCTCCCATTCTGAGGGTTGTCTTTTCATCTTGTTTATACTGTCCTTTGCTGTGCAAAAGCTTTTACGTTTCATTAGGTCCCATTTGTTTATTTTTGGTTTTATTTCCATTTCTCTAGGAGGTGGGTCATGCAGCTCAATATCAAAAAAATTAACAACCCAATCCAAAAATGGGCAGAAGACCTAAATAGACATTTCTCCAAAGAAGATACACAGATTGCCAACAAACACATGAAAGAATGCTCAACATCATTAATCATTAGAGAAATGCAAATCGAAACTACAATGAGGTATCACCTCACACCAGTCAGAATGGCCATCATCAAAAAATCTACAAACAATAAATGCTAGAAAGGGTGTGGAGAAAAGGGAACCCTCTTGCACTGTTGGTGGGAATGTAAATTGATACAGCCACTATGGAGAACAGTATGGAGGTTCCTTCAAAAACTAAAAATAGAACTACCATACGACCCAGAAATCCCACTACTGGGCATATACCCTGAGAAAACCATAATTGAAAAAGGTTCATGTACCAAAATGTTCATTGCAGCTCTATTTACAATAGCCAGGACATGGAAGCAACCTAAGTGTCCATCAACAGATGAACGGATAAAGAAGATGTGGCACATATATACAATGGAATATTACTCAGCCATAAAAAGAAACGAAATTGAGTCATTTGTAGTGAGGTGGATGGACCTAGAGTCTGTGATACAGAGTGAAGTAAGTCAGAAAGAGAAAAACAAATACCATATGCTAACACATATATATGGAATCTAAAAAAAAAAAAAAAAAGGTCATGAAGAACCTAGGAGCAGGACAGGAATAAAGACACAGAACTGTTAGAGAATGGACTGAGGACACGGGGAGGGGGAAGGGTAAGTTGGGACAAAGTGAGAGAGTGACATGGACATATATACACTACCAAATGTAAAATAGATAGCTAGTGGGAAGCAGCTACATAGCATAGGGAGTTCAGCTTGGTGCTTTGTGACCACCTAGAGGGGTGGGAAAAGGAATGTGGGTGGGAGGGAGATGCAAGAGGGAGGAGATATGAGGATATATGTATATGTATAGCTGATTCACTTTGTTATAAAGCAGAAACTAACACACCACTGTAAAGCAATTATACTCCAATAAAGATGTTTAAAAATATATATATATATATACTTAAAGAAAACTTTCCTAAACTCAGAAAGAGGAGTTTCATGCATCCAGGAAAAAGATAAATGAGTAAAGACCTACTTTAGAGTAAAGTCTCTATTTTCCACTTCTTCTCAATTATAGTTTCCTTTTTCTTTCTCCCTATGATATCTTAAAGAACAGTTTAAAATGTTTAAAATCACCACCTTTGGTATCATTTTATTTGTCTAGTCTATTTTTAGTCTATTTGTAATCTTTCTTTTTTAATATCCTTTTATCTTTCATATCTAACTTTAAAATAAATGAGTAAAGACCTAAACCTTACCATTTTTTAAACTAGTGAATAAAGAAAAAAATCTGTAACATTTCAAGCAAGATTAAAAATCCTTACCTACCAAAGAAATTTAAAATATGTTAGTTTTGGTGACATCATCAACAAGGCTGAATAAGAGTTTTCTATTATCCTCCCCCAAAAGAACAACAATTTTGACAGTAACCCAGGAATGGGAGAGCTCTTTTGGAAGTCCAGGATTTCATTGGGGAAGTTCCAGCAAAGAGCTGGAGCAAAAAAAAGAAAAAATTGAGTTTGGATGCATTGAAGACAATAAGTGAAACAGTTTCAGTTTACCCACATCACCCATCTCCCAACGATCACTGAGCGCACCTCCGTGTCAAGAGAGACCTTCTCAGCTATGATTTCTCCCACAGGGGAAAGTGAGAATGTGTGAGTGAGCACCTTCTCTCCCCAACTATGCAGGATACTGCCGAAGTGACCCCTTTCTCACCCCATTCAGAATAATCAGATATGAACTGCACCACTCGGGGGCAGTGGGCAGCTGGGAGATTGGAATGATGAGTACAGTCTCAGATTGGAATGTATCAGAGGGACATAGATCCTACTAACCACTTCACAGACTCCATCAGGAAACTGCCATAAGCTGCTGGGAACACCTTGCCTGCAAATTCTCCCAACTGACCCACCAGATCCCCAGTGCTCCACAAACCCAACCCACACACTCCATCCCAAGACCAGCTTACTGTGTGTTTCCCTAGGTTAAGGGTGGTGAGAGTGAGCCTTTACAGACAGCTAGTTAGCATGGTAGAAAGCTAGCCTGACTGCAGGATTCTGAGAAAATACACAAAGCTGAGCATTCAGCACCAACATAAACAAAGCAAATAGGAAGCTGTCAGCACGGCCTCATTTTGCAGAATTGGGAGAAGGCATGCAACCTTAAGAATTTCCTCATAAGAGGGAACAAGAAATTTGGAGAAGGCACATCCATAGAAAAGATCTGAGAAAACCCCGGAATTCCTACCAGGGCTGAAAGGAAGAATTTCTCTGCTGAAGCCAGTCAGTAAACACTGGAGGAGGTAACTTCTTCTTCAAATGAAAAGACAGCAATACCAGACTTCAAGGAACATGAAAAATCAAGAAAATATGACACCATCAAAAGAACACAATAAGTTTTCAGTAACTGACCCCAAAGAAATATACATCTGCAATTTACCTAATAAAGAATTTAAAATAGTTGTTTTAAAGAAGCTCAGGGAGCTACAAGAAAACACAGAAAGATAACTGAACAAGAATCAGGAAAATAATACACACACAAAATTAGAAGTTTAACAGAGATATATAAATCATAAAAAGAACCAAACAAATTCTGGAGCTGAATAATACAATGAATGAAATGGAAAAAAAAAAAAAAAAGACAGTAACAACAGCAGAATCTGTGAGGTAGAAGACAGATCATTTGAAATTATCCAGTCAAAAAAAAAAAAAAAAAAAGAAAGAAAGAAAGAAAAGAGGACGAAAAAAAGTGAAGTGTCCATCAACAGATGAATGGATAAAGAAGATGTGGCACATATATACAATGGAATATTACTCAGCCATAAAAAGAAACGAAATTGAGTTATTTGTAGTGAGGTAGATGGACATAGAGTCTGTGATACAGAGTGAAGTAAGTCAGAAAGAGAAAAACAAATCCTGTATTCTAACACATACATATGGAATCTAAAAAAAGAAAAATGGTTCTGAAAAACCTAGGGGCAGGACAGGAATAAAGACACAGATGTAGAGAATGGACTTGACACGGGAAGGGGGAAGGGTAAGGTGGGACGAAGTGAGAGAGTGGCATGGACATATATACACTACCAAATGTAAAATAGATAGCTAGTGGGAAGCAGCCACATAGCACAGGGAGATTAGCTTGGTGCTTTGTGTCCATCTACAGGGGTGGGATAGGGAGGGTGGGAGGGAGATGCAAGAGGGAGGAGATATGGGGATACATGTATATGTATAGCTGATTCACTTTGTTATACAGCAGAAACTAACACACGATTGTAAAGCAATTATACTCCAATAAAGTTGTTTTAAAAATAAATAAAATACAAAAAAAAGAAAGCCTATATGATCCACAAAATGCCATTAAGAGAAACAATGTAAGTTATCAGTTTAAAACAGGCTGTTATATCTATAAGATGTTTTATGTACATTTCATAAAGCACAAAGCAATTACCTACAGTAGATACACAAAATTAAAAAAGAAGGGAATAAAACATACAACTTCAGAAAATCAACAATTCACAAAGGAAAACAGCAAGAGAGGAAGAAAGATACAGGAAACTATAAAACAACCAGAAAACTATTAATAATGGCATTAGTAGGTCCTTGCCTATCAATAATTACTTCAAATGTAAATGAATTAAATTCTCTAATCAAAAGGCATTGAATCACTGAATAGATTAAAAAAAAAAAAAAAAGACCTAACTGTATGCTGCCTATTAGAGACTAATTTCAGTTTCAGGTACAAAAGTGAAAGGACAGAAAGGCTCAAAGTGAAAAAGTTATTCCATGCAAAAGGAAACCAAATAAAGTGGGGGTAACTATACTTATATCAGAAAAAAGAAACTTTAAGTCAAAAACTATTATAAGAGACAAAGAAGGTCATCACATAATGATAAAGGGGTTGATTCATCAAGAGAATGTAGCAACTGTAAATCTATATGCACCCAACATTGGAGCATCTAAACGTGTTAAGCAAATCTAACAGATCTGAAGGGAGAAATAGACAATAACACAATAACAGCCTAGGGTTTCAATATCCCACTTTCAACAACGGATAGATCATCCAGACAGAAAATCAATAAGGAAACAACAGACTGGAAAAACACTATAGGTCAAATGGACCCAACAGACATATACAAAGCATTCCATCCAACAGCAGCAGAATACACATTCTTTTTTTTTTCCCCTGGGGTCTCAGTTGTGATTTATTATCCTGGCTCACAGGATACACTTCCTAAGAAATTACATTGATACAATAATTGTCACAATATAGAGTCTAGATTTCTCAATGAGTTATAACTCTTTGCTGCCTAGGAATAATAGTCACATTTCAAACAAGATTTACAAGACTGTCTGATGTTTGGCTACCATGTTTTTTATAAATTTAAAGTACAAACAAACAAAAACAGACTATGTGCATCCCTCCAGGATCTGAAATGCAAATCTCAATATACTTTCCTATAATTATGTCTGAAGGGGGAAATTTCCCTCCAAATTTTAGAAGCTGATTAGGTTTTACCAGGCAATTTAAAGTCCAGTTCCTCTACCCAGCAGTCACACATATATCTATTTTTAAGATGGCTTCCCATTACAGTGATAGACCTGTAAGATTCCTTTCTACTCTACCTCTGAGAAGTTTCACATAGCTTCGAAAATAAAGTAAAAATAAAATCATTTCCACAATTCTACAATTTAATTTTCAAATTGTGACTAGAATAGAGGTTAAATACATTGAAATACCAACCAAAACTGGTTTTAGTAAACTGAAAGTAAATGACCATCCTATATATTGCAAGGTTTTATTTGTTTTAAGTCTGAAAATGTATTATAAGGGTTATTAGCAGTAAATAAAGTATAGAGGTAGAGAGAATACACATTCTTATTAAGCACACATGGAACATTCTCCAGGATAGATCATATGTTAAGTCACAAAACAAGACTTAGCAAATATAAGAGGATTAAATCATACCAAGTATCATTTCCAACCACAATGGTATAAAACTAAAAATCAATAACAGGAGAAAAACTGAAAAGATCACAAATATGTGGAAGTTAAATGACACATGCCTATATAACCAATGAATCAAAGAAGAAATCAAAAGGGAAATCAAAAAATATCTCCAAACAAAAGAAAATGAAAACACAACATACCAAAACATATGGGATATAGCAAAAGCAGTTCTAAGAGAGAAGCTTATAGCAATAAAGGCCTACATTAAGAAATAAGAATGTTCTCAAACAACATAATTTTACACCTCAAGGAATTAGAAAAAGAAGAACAAACTAACCCAAAGTCAGTGGAAGACAGAAAAAAGGTCAGAAAAGAAACAAATGAATAGAGACCAGAAAAACAATATAAAATATCAATGAAACTAAGAGCTGTTTCTTTAAAAGACAAACAAAATTGACAAACATTTAGCTGGACTAAGAAAAGGAGATAATGTTCAAATATATAAAATCAGAAATGAAAGTGGAGACATTATAACTGATACCACAGATACAAAGGATCATACAAAACTACCATGAACAATTATACACCAACAAACTGTATACCCTAGAAGAAACATATAAATTCCTAGAAACACAAAACCTACCAAAACTAAGTCATGAAGAAATAGAAAACCAGAAGAGAAAAATAATGAATAAGGAGGATAAATTAGTAATCCAAAACCTCTCAACAAAGAAAAATCCAGGACAATACGGTTTTATTGATGAATTCTACCAAATATTTAAAGAGGAATTAATTCCAATCCTTCTCAAACTCTCCCAAAAAATTGAAGAGGAGAAAACATTCCCAAACTCATTTTACTAGGCAAGCATTATCCTAATACCAAAGTCAAATAAGAACACTATAAGAAGATAAAATTACAGGCCATAATCCTAATGAATTTGATATAAAAATTCTTAAAATACCAACAAACCAGATTCAGTAGCATATTAAAAGGATCATACACCATGATCAAGTGGGATTTATTCCAGTGGTGCAAAGACAGTCAACATCTGCAAATCAGTGTGATACACATCAACAAAATGAAGGATAAAAATCATATAATCATCTCAATAGATGTAGAAAAATTCAACAGACTTTCATAATAAAAACTCTGAACAGAATGGATATAGAAGGAATATACCTCAACATAATAAAGCTCACATATAACAAGCTCACAGCTAACATGATACTGAATGTTGAAAGGTAGAAATTGTTTCCTCTAAGATCAGGAACAAAACAAGTGTGCCCACTTCCACTACTTCTATTCTTCAATGTACTAAAGTCCTAGTCAGAGCCATTAGGGAAGAAAAAAATAAACAAAAGGCATTCAAATTGGAAAGGAAGAAGTAAAATTTTCTCTGTTTTCAGATGACATAATCTTATATATAGAAAATCCAAAAACTCTGCGAATAACTATTAGAACTGACAAATAAATTCAGCAAAATTTCAGAATACAAACAACATACAAAAATAAGTTGTGATTGTATACACTAATAATGAACTAATGAAGAAAGAAATAAAATAACATAGTCCCATTTAAAATAGCATCAAAAACAATAATATACTTAGGAATAAAGTTAATCAGTGAGGTGAAAGATCTATATACTGAAAACTATAAAACAATGATGAAGGAAATTGAAGTGAAAAAATTATTTGAAAATTCAAAAAAAGTATTTCTGTTAAAATGTCAATGTTACAGTCACCTATAGATTTACTGAAATCTCTATCAAAATACTAATGTTACTGCTTAAAAAAAGAGAAAACTTTGTATGAAACCACAAAAGGCTCCAAATAGCTACAGCAATTCTGAGAAACAAGAACAAAGCTGGAGGCATCATGCTTCCTGATTTCAACCTATATTACAAAGCTATACTAATCAAAGTAGTATGCTACTAACATAAAAACAGGTACAAAGACAAATGGAAAAGAATTGAAAACTGATAAATAAACCCATGCATATTGATTAACTAATATTTGATAAGGGAGCCAAGAATACTCAATGAGGAAAGGACTGTCTCTTTAATAAATGGTGCTGGGAAAACAGGTACACACAAAAGAATGAAACTCTACCACTATCTTACCCCATTCAAAAAAAATAAACTCAAAATGGATTAAAGACTTAAAAGTAACACCTGAAACTATAAAATTCCTAGAAAAAAATTAGGGCAAATTCTCCTTAACATTGATTTTGGCAATGACTGTTTTGGATACAACAGCAAAAGCACAAGTAGCAAAAGCAAAAATCAACAAGTGAGACCACATCAAACTAAAAAACTTCAGCACAGCAAAAGACACCACTGACAAAATGAAAAGGCAACATATGGAAAAGGAGAAAATATTTGTAATCCTTATATCTGATAAGGGGTTAATATCTAAAATATATAAAGATCTCATATAACTCAATAGCAAAAAATAATAATAACCCAATTAAAAAATGGGCAGAGGACTTAAATATACATTTTTTCCAAAGAAGATATACAAGTGGCCAACAGGTACATTCACGTTACTAATCATCAGGGAAATTCAAATCAAAATCACAATGAGATATCACCTTAAATTTGTTAAAGTGTCTACTATTTAAAAGAAAAACAAGTGATAACAAATGCTGGTGAAAATGCAGAGAAGAGGGAACAGTTGTGCACTGTTGATGGGAATGTAAACTGGTACAGACACTATGGAAAACAGTATGGAGGTTCCTCAAAAAATTTAAAATGAACTACAAAATGATCCAGAAATCCCACTTCTGAGTATATATCCAAAGGAAATGAAATCATTATCTTGAAAATATATCTGTACCATGTTATTGCAATATTATTCATGATAACCAAGGTTTGAAAACAACCTAAGTGTCCATTGACAAATGGATAAAGAAAATGTGATACACACAGACACACACACACACACACACACACACACACACAGGAATATTTTTCAGCCTTAAAAAAAAGGAAATCCGGGCTTCCCTGGTGGCGCAGTGGTTGAGAGTCCGCCTGCCGATGCAGGGGACACGGGTTCGTGCCCCGGTCCGGGAAGATCCCACATGCCGCGGAGTGGCTGGGCCCATGAGCCATGGCCGCTGAGCCTGCGCGTCCGGAGCCTGTGCTCCGCAACGGGAGAGGCCACAACAGTGAGAGGCCCGCGTACCACAAAAAAAAAAAAAGGAAATCCTGCTATTTGTGACAACATGGGGGGCATTATGCTAGGTGGAATAAGCTAGACAAAGGAAGACAAATACTGCATGGTATCACTTATATGTGGAATATTTATTAAAAAATTAAACTCATAGAAACAGAAAGTAGAATATTAGTTGCCAGGGACTGAGGGGTGGAAACATAGGGAGAAGTTGGTAAAAGGGTACAAATTTTCATTGATAAGATGAACAAGGTTCAAGGATAGCATGGTGACAATAGTTGACCATACTGTATTCTATAATTAAGGTTAGCTAAGGGAGTAGATCTTAAGCATTCTCACACACACACGCACAGAAGGGGTAAATATGTGATGGATGTGTTAAGTAACACATCCATTATGAGAATCCTTTCACAACATATACATATATAAAATCATCACAATGTACAATTAAATATATTAGGATTTTGTCAATTATACTTCAATAAAGCTGAAAAAAGAAAAAAAATGATTATATATTAGGGGTAGATAAAAATATCCTAGAGTTATAAAATATAAAAATTAAGTAGACCATCTATTTGCTCACAGAATGCACAAGTATGTGAATCAGATACACAAAAACACAACAGAAATTAATATCAGAAGATAAACTTAAAATAAAAACACATAAAGGCAAATTTTAAAATAAAGCATTCCTAAATGGCACAGACTAAAGAAAAAAATGAAAATTCCAATTACAAATTATTTTAACATTAAGAACAATTAGAAAATCTTATATAAAAGCTGATGATTGTGATAAAAGATGTACTCAATGGGGAAAAATTCATGATATTTGGAGTCATTATTTTTTTGAAATGAATGAAAATAAAAGAATAAGATATTCAAATCAATAAACTAGAGGAGATCAATAAAGTTCAATAAAATAACCCTAAGAAAAATAGCAGTAATGAATCAATAAAAATAGACACAGAACCAGATATTCATTAAATAAGCTAGAAAAGGATCAATAAAATAACCCTAAGGAAAATTAGAGAAATGAATTAATAAAAATAAAAGAAGAAAAAAGGGCAGTGAGATAAAAACCATCAGATCATCTCAACAGATGCAGAAAAAGTATTTGACAAAATTCAACACCCATTTATAATAAACTTTCAATAAAATGGGTACAGCAGAAACATGCCTCAGTATAATAAAGGCCATATATGACAAACCCACAGCTAATATCATACTCAATGGTGAAACCCAAAAGCTATTCCTCTAAAATCAGGAATAAGGCAAGGATACCCACTACTGCCATTCTTATCAACATAGTATTAGAAGTCCTGGCCAGAGCAATTAGGAAGGAGAAAGAAATAAAAGCCATCCAAATTTAAAAGGAAGAAGTAAAACTGTCACTATTTGTGGATGATATCATTTTATATATAGAAAACTCTACAGACTCCATGAAAAAACTATTAGAAATAATAAATGCAGTAAAGTTGTGGGGTATAAAATCAATATACAAAAATCTGTTGTATTTCTATACACTAACAATGAGCTAGCAGAAAGAGATAGTAAGAAAACAATCTCATTTACAATCATAACAAAGAGAGTAAAATACCTAGAAATAAACTTAACCAAGGAGGTGAAAGACCTGTATTCTGAAATCTGTGAGACATTGTTGGAAGAACTGAAGAAGACAAAAATAAATGGAAAGATATCTCGTGCTCATGGATTGGAAGAATTAACATTGTTAAAATGTCCATATTACCTTAAAAAATCTAAAGATTCAGTGCAATCTTGACCAAAATCCAAAGAACATTTTTCACAGAAATAGAACCAAAAAATTCTAAAATTTATATGGAACCATAAAAGACCCCAAATAGCTAAAGCAATCCTGAGGGAAAAAAATAAAGCTGGAGGTAGCACACTCCCTGATTTCAAACTATATCACAAAGGCACAGTAATCAAAATAGCAAAACTGTTATATATAGATCAATGGAACAGAATTGAAAGCCCAAAAATAAACCCACACATATATAAACAATTAATTTATGACAAAGGAGCAAAGAACGTATGATGGAGAAAGGATAGTCTCTTCAATAAATGATGTTGGAAAAACAGCAGCCACATGCAAGAAAATGAAACTACACAACTATCTCTCACCATACACAAAAATCAATTCAAAATGGATTAACGACTTGAATGTAAGACCTGAAACAATAATCCTAGGAAAAAACATAGGCCGTATGCTCTTTGACATCAGTTTTAGCAATATCTTACTAGATATGTCTCCTTAGGAAAGAGAAACAAAAGCAAAAATAAACAAATGGGACTACATCAAACTAAAAAGATTTTGCACAACAAAGGAAACTATCAACAAAACGAAAAGACAACCTACCCAATGGGAGAAGATATCTATAAATCATTTATCTGATATAGATTAATATCCAAGATATATAAAGGATTCATACAACTCAATAACAAAAAAACAAGCAACCTGATTTAAAAATGGGCAAAGGAGTTGAGTAGACATTTTTTCCAAAGAAGACCTACAGATGGCCAACAGGCACATAAAAAGGTGTTCAACATGACTAGTTATTATGGAAATGCAAATCAAAATCACAATGAGATATCTCTTCACACCTGTTAGAATGGCTGTCATCAAAAAGGCAAGAAATAACAAGTGTTGGCTAAGATGTGGAGAAAAAAGGAACACTTGTGCACTCTTGGTGGGAATGTAAGTTGGTGCAGCCACTATGGAAAACAGTATGGAGAGTCCTCAAAAAATTAATAAGAGAACTACCATATGATCCAGGAATTCCACTTCTGGGTATTTATCCAAAAAATATGAAAACACTAATTCAAAAAGGCATCTGCACTGCTATGTTCATCATAGCAGTATTTACAATAGCCAAGATATGGAAGCAACATAAGTGCCCGTCAATGGATGAATGGGTAAAGAAGATGTGGTGTGTGTGTGTGTGTGTATGTGTGTGTGTATATATACACACACACACACATATACACACACACACAAAATGGAATATGACTCAGCCATTAAAGAGAGGAAATCTTGCCATTTGTGACATGGATGGACCTTGAGGGTACTATGCTAAGTGAAATAAGTCAGACAGAGAAAGACAAATACTGTATGATTTCATTTGTATGTGGAATGTAAAAACCAAACAAACAAAATAAATAAATGAACAAATAAAAATAAACACTTAAATACAGAGAACAGAGTGGTAGTTACCAGAGGGTAAGGGGGAGGGGGAGGAGCATAAAATGGGTAAAGGGGATCAATTGTACAGCAATGGATGGAAACTAAATTTTTGGTGGTGAACCCACTGTAGTGTATATAGAAGTAGAAATATAATGTTGTGCACATGAAACATCTATAATGTTATAAACCAATATTACCTCAATATTTTTTTAAAAAAAGAGCAATGAAGTAAAGCTAAGCAAGAAAGAAAAAATTCAAATTTCATTGAAAATTACAAGGTAGATAAAGCCAAATAAGATTTAAAATATCATAAAAGAACAGTATATATGACCCCATTTTGATTAACATGATAATCCTGATGCAAACAATAAAGTAAGAAAATATAAATTAACAAAGGTGATCTAGAAAGAAATAGTAACCAAAATATAATAGAACACATATATAGCATTAAAAGCTTTTGGAAAATCTATCTCTAAAAAAAGGAAAAAGGTACAGATTATTTAAGAAGCAAATTATTTTAAAATTATGCTACATCTCACAACATAGATAAACATGAAAGGCTACCATACTCATTTTACCTAAATATTATAAACCAGATACCAAACCTGACAATGATTGTTTTTTTAAAGATATCTTACTTTTATTAGAATGAAAACATAAGTAAAATATTTATATAAAATCCAATTAAGAAAAAAGTCACAACTAAATAAGAGTTCTAAATACTTAAAACAATAAGACAGAGGCAGAATTATTTTTCATAGTAATTCTTTTCCTTAAAATATCAAAGGAAAAAGATATAATGGAAGATAAGCCATTCTAGACAATAAAGCATATTAGAAACCTATAGCAATGAATATATGATATTAGCTCCAGACAAGAAAGTTAAAGGACTGAAAGAAAAAAATTAGCTGCCAAAGGTAAATATGTTAAATATGTATAGTATAAAATTTTAGTGTAAGAAAATGTGACATTTCAAATCACTGAAGAAGGTTTAGATGAATCACAATATCATGGAGAAAAACGGCATGTACGTGTCCTGCAAGTATTCTGGTCACAAGGGGAGAGGCAAAGTTCCAGAGGCTAGCCTTCACATTCAGCCAGACCAACCATTTGAAATCAAGCAGCTCATCGACCATGCCCTTGGGACCACAGATGTGCATCAACTCTGTCTTCACTTCCATCCTTTTCCTTCCTCCTCATCCCTCATTTGCCACTGTCCCAGCATCACACTAGCTTAGAAAACAGAGAATAATCACAATGTCCCCACAGATCATACCCCCCAAAATTAACCAAAATAATATAGCAAGGAGAAATCGATAAAGAAATCTTTTTGTTCAGACGCCATTTCTTGTTTTCACGACACTTAAAAAATAGAGATGCTGGGCTTCCCCGGTGGCGCAGTGGTTGAGAATCTGCCTGCTAATGCAGGGGACACGAGTTGGAGCCCTGGTCTGGGAGGATCCCACATGGCGCGGAGCAACTGGGCCTGTGAGCCACAACTACTGAGCCTGCACATCTGGAGACTGTGCTCCGCAACACGAGAGGCCGCCATAGTGAGAGGCCCGCGCACCGCGATGAAGAATGGCCCCCGCTTGCCACAACTAGAGAAAGCCCTCGCACAGAAACGAAGATGCAACACAGCAAAAAAAAATAATAATAATTAATTAATAAACTCCTACCCGCAACATCTTCCAAAAAAAAAAAAAAAGAGAGAGAGAGAGATGTTTCTATTCTATTTATGTAGAAGAGAAGGAATATTTAACCTCATAAAATGCCATAGAGGAAAAGAGAATATAAATTCTGCCTCAACATATAAGAAATACTTTTAAATCCAAAAGCCCCATAATTTCCAAATTCTATTATGTTTGACTTTCCAACTAACCTTCTTTTTTTCAATTTGTTCTATAATATAACCTTTTGTGAAACTGAATTTAAATTAATTTTATTTTGAGAAGTGTCCAATATTCCTTGTTGAATTCTGCAGTACCAAATATCCAGGAGAGCAAGTTTCTAAACTGTTCTATCCCACACTCATCTGGAGCTGTTTTTAACCTTGCTGTAGACATTTAACAATAGTCCAATTTTTTAAAAATAATAATAATAACAAATCTTTGGTAATTGGTCACAAAACTAATGCCGTTATAAGATTATCAACCCATCATATAAAAAGAAAGGCCAGAAAGGCTTGTGTTTCTAAAAGATGCCACAGATGCAAAATGTGTTCAAAGTGCAGTTTAAGATACCCTCCAATGAATGTTACACCGTAACTCAGCATGGTTCATAATTATGGTACTATGGAAAGAGCCAAAGAAGAAAATTGCACCTGTATTCTTTTTAGCCATTTTTCTCCCAGATGCCTAAAGAGCATTCAGACAGCAAAACAAATGCCCTGTGACAGAGCTGAGTGATTCAAAATTGAAAATTCCCCTTGACTCTCAATCTTTTTTCTAGGTAACAAACCTACCCCACCATTATCAGCATTAGCCCTCAATATTCTACCGTTCTTCCTCTCAGTGATGTAGCTATGGTTAAACTCTTCTCTGAAAAATAGTAACTTGGCAGATGACAACCAAGTAGAATAGCTATTTATGTTGTTTCTGTCTTCATGTCTTATAAACATATTGAGATCTGAAAGTACATGGCTTTCTGCCTAGATACTCACTGTTTTGTTTATTCTAAAGTGCTTGGTGAGAATCCGTTAATATCACTTAAATCTTATTTGGGGAGAATCCGCAAAAAAGCCACTAATACACAAATTGATAAATGTTGTTTTTGCCCTACTTCAGCATCTTCCCCCTGAGAGACAACCTGGGGACAAGAAGAGACAAGAATTGTAATAGGAAATTAAATTTGAATTATAATTACAATGAATTCAGTTTCCTACAACGGCAATACCCAAGAGCACCACATTTATAGAAGAATATAAGTGTGGTAGTCACTGTTCACGAGTCTAGCCATAAACAACTGAACAAACGAAAACCTGTACTCTGAAACCTTGACATTACAACTCAATTTAGGAAAAAACATTTGAAATAGGTAAGCACATTGGTATATTAGATACATAGAAAGATCCATGGGCTTTCTCTCTTCTTCTTGAAATTTAGAAATAGATAAATTGTTTTCAATCAATTCTTTACTCTGATAAGAATGCACACTTGCTTGGGGTTATAATATTTCTCAGCAGAGAACAGTGAAAGCACAGCTGTTGCAAAAGAAAAGATACATTCTTTCTGTCTTCATAGGGTTACTGGATGAAGATATCCGGGACTCTCAGGCCACTGGGATATGTTGAAATGCAAGACATCGATAGTGCCACATCTAATGGAGGTGAAAATGTAAGGCGACAACTTTTAGTTCCACAAAGCAATGCTAACTCGTTATATATCCTACAACCATGTTGATTACTGGCTAGATTATTGAATACAACACTTTGGTCACTAGGTAAGACTGATGGACTGGTTAACATCATGATAAAAAGATTTTTTTTTTGGCTGCATTGGGTCTTCGTTGCTGTGCGCAGGCTTTTCTCTAATTGCGGCAAATAGGGGCTACTCTTCGTTGTGGTGCTCGGGCTTCTCATTGCGGTGGCTTCTCTTGTTGTGGAGCATGGGCTCTAGGCGTGTGGGCTTCAATAGTTGTGGCACATGGGCTTCAGTAGTTGTGGCTCGTGGGCTCTAGAAAGCAGGCTCAGTAGTTGTGGCACACAGGCTTAATTGCTCTGTGGCATGTGGGATCTTTCTGGACCAGGGCTCAAACCCGTGTCCCCTGCATTGGCAGGCAGATTCTTAACCACTGCACCACCAGGGAAGCCTCTAAAAAGATTTTAAATACGTTGTTGTTGTTGCTTTAAATCCAAAATCTAACACAAATGTAATATTATTTGAGAGCACTTCTTTCTTCTCCTTGAGTTTACATTAAGGTTTATAGAAATGAACTGGTTGATTTGTGAGTGTATGTGCTTCTTTTCTTCCTTGAGAAGTATGTAAGAAGAATCTATAACCACTAATGCTTGATACAGCTGCCCTATTGGAATGGCATCCTGGAGACCCCCTTCATCCTTCAAATTCTCTTCTTTGTGGACTTCCATTATCTGCCTCTCAATGGGAAGTCTTCCCAACATTGGCCCTCTCTTTGACCTTACAGTTATTAAATCAAACACAACAATAATCCCACTTTAGCAGCCTTTTTTTTGATCCCATCCAGAGAATTACATTTTATTGTGAACACCTCATTTCAAGAAGAAAAATAAAAACCAAAAATGTTTGCTAAAAATGATGGCCA
This sequence comes from Hyperoodon ampullatus, assembly GCF_949752795.1. NCBI lineage: Eukaryota > Metazoa > Chordata > Mammalia > Artiodactyla > Ziphiidae > Hyperoodon > Hyperoodon ampullatus. The sequence goes on along the minus strand of NC_136917.1, from coordinate 128,607,275 downwards.
GGGTGGTAGAAGTTTTGGGAATGGTCACATAGGAATGATTCCTGGTTGAACTGATCAGGAGGCTAACCTGGGGGAGGGAGGGTTAGAGTCTGAAGAGCCCATGACTGAGGGAGAGGGAGTAAATTTCTTCTGTGATGTTCCAATGGGCATGTAGCATAGACTGGCTAGATGCTAAACACACCCACGTCTTCCCAGGCACACAGCTCAACTACAGGCATACCTCATTTTATTTTGCTTTGCAGATACTGAGTTTCTTCAAATTGAAGGTTTGTGGCAACCCTGGCCTATCAGTACCATTTTTCCAAGGGCATTTGCTCACTTCATGTCTCTATGTCACCTTTTGGAAATTCTCACAATATTTCAAACTTCTGCATTATTATTATACTTGTTACAGTGATTAGTGATCAGTGACCTTTGGTGTTACTCTTGTAATGGTTTTGGGGCACCATGAACCACACCCATATAAGATGGTGAACTTAATCTAATATAAATGTTGTGTGCATTCTGACTCCACCAACCAGCCGTCCCCCTGTCTCTCTCCTTCTCCCCAGGCCTCCCTATTCCCTGAGACACAAGATTGAATTTAGGCTAATTAATAACCCTACAGTGGTCTCTAAGTGTTCAAGTGAAAGAAGAGTCGCACATCTTTCTCTTTAAATCAAAAGCTAGAAATGATTAAGCTTAGTGAGGAAGGCATGTGGAAAGCCAAGATAGGCTGAAAGCAGGACATTTTGAGCCAAGAGTTAACCAAGCTGTGAATGCAAAGGAAAAGTTCTTGAAGGAAATTAAAAGTGCTACTCCAGTGAACACACAGATAATAGGAAAGTGAAACAGACTTATTGCTGATATGGAGAAAGTTTTAGTGGTCTGGATAGATAACCAAATCAGCCACAGCATTACCTTAAACCAAAGCCTAATCCAGAGTAAGGCCCTGACTCTTTAATTCTATGGGAAGGCTGAGAGGTGAGGAAGCTGCAGAAGTTTCAAGCTAGCAGAGATTGGCTCATGAGGTTTAAGGAAAGAAGCCATCTTCATAACAAATGTGCCAGGTGAAGCAGCAAGTGCTGATGTAGAAGCTGCAGAAAGTTATCAAGATCTACCCAAGATCATTAATGAAGGTGGCTACACTAAACAACAGATTTTTTTATATTAGAAGAAGATGCCACCTAGGACTTTCATAGCTAGAGGGGAGAAGTCAACACCTGGCTTCAAAGCTACAAAGGAGAAGCTGACTCTCTTGTTAGGGGCTAATACAGCTGGTGACTTTAAGTTGAAGCCAATGCTCATTTCCCATTCCGAAAATCCTAGGGGCCCTTTAGAATTATACTAAATCTACTCTGTGCTCTATATATGGAACTGCAAAACCTGGATGACAGCACATCTACTTAGAACATGGTTTACTGAATGTTTTAAGCCTACTGTTGAGACCCACTGCTCAGAAAGATATTACCCACTCCTTTCAAAAGATTACTGCTCAGTGACTGAGCACCTAGTCACCCAAGAGCTCTTATGGAAATGTACAACAAGATTAATGTTGTTTTCATGCCTGCTAACACAACATCCATTCTGCAGCCCAAGGATCAAGGAGAAGCTTTGATTTTCAGGTCTTATTTAAGATAGCAATTTTGTGAGGCTATAACTGCCATAAATAGTGATTCCTCTGATGAATGTGGACAAATTAAATAGAAAACCTTCTGGAAAGGATTTACCATTCTAGATGCCATTAAGAACATTCGTGATTCATGGGAAGAGGTCAAAATATCAACATTAACAGAAGTTTGGAAGAAGCTGATTCCAACCTTATGGATGACTTGGATGGGTTCAAGACTTCAGTGGAGGAGGTAACTGCAGATGTGGTGGAAATAGCAAGAGAACTAGAATTAGAAGTGGAGCCTGAAGATGTGACTGAATTACTACAATCTCTGGATAAAACTTTAACGGACGAGGAATTGCTTCTTATGGATCAGCAAAGAAAGTGGTTTCTTGAGATGGAATCTACTCCTGGTGAAGACTATTGAAATTACAACAAAGGATTTAGAGTATTAAATAAATTTGGTTGATAAAGCAGCAGCAGGGTTTGAGAGGATTGACTCCAAAGGGTAAAATGCTATCAAACAGTACTGCATGCTACAGAGAAAACACTCATGAAGGGAAGAGTCGATCTTTGGGGCAAACTTCACTGTTGTCTTATTTCAAGAAAGTGCCACTGCCACCCAACCTTCAGCAACCACCACCCTGACCAGTCAGCAGCCATCAACACTGAGGCAAGACCCCCCACCAGCAAAAAGACTATGACTCACTGAAGGCTCAGATGACGGTTAGCGTTTTTTAGCCATGAGGTATTTTTTTAATTAAGATGTATACATTGGGGTTTTTTAGACATAATGCTATCACACACTTAATACACTTATTAGAAAATGTAAGTATAACTTTTCTATGCACTGAGAAACAAATTTGTGTGGCTCACTTTATTGTGATACTCACTTTATTGCCGTGGTCTGGAAACAAACCCATGATATCTCCAAGGGATGCCTGTATATTTCCCAATCTAACTCTTGCAGTTAGATTGGGCTGTGTGATTGATTTCTGGCCAATGGTATAGGACAGAAGTGATGTGTACCACTTCCAGGTCTGGCCCTTAAAATCTCCGATGTGATTCTCCACATTCTCCTGAGAGTGCATGAGGAGCAGTTGATAGATTTGAGCCTTACTCTGGCTAGATCTCTGATATCCTTCTTATTCCTGAACCTTCCTTTATGAGGTCTTTCTGCCATCTCGTCCTTCTCTTACTCTGAGCCTTCACCCATCTCCTTAAACAACTGCGTTTGTGAAGTTACTAAAGGTTTCTTTTATAACTTTGCATGAATACAATCCCTCCCCAGCCAAACAAAAAGTTCTTCAAGAGGAAAAACAAAATCCTTTTGTATGTGCTCCTGTGCTCCCACCAACATACCTGGTAGCATACTCTATACATAGGAAATGAAATTTCACACCTAGGCAGTTTCTGTTAGCCAACTGAGGCCAACACATTAAAATAAGCATTTCTAGTGACTAGAGACACATTTCTAATCTCCAGGTGTTTGTCCCTTGTCTTCCTCAACCAAACAACAAACATTTAGAAAAGGAGGCTCCATTTGTTGAGCTAGTTTCACATTCATAGAAGCATCTGTTCATCTTCTTGAGTGGGTAGGAAAATTGTAGAGGCCTAACATCAGTGGATCAACAGCAAAGATGAAAATCCAGCAAACTTAGTGCACCATTTTATGCAAACCCTGATATCCTTTTAAAATAATCTCTAATGTTTAACTCAGCCCAGGCCTCAATGTTTAAACAAAATAAATTGGTAAATTTTCCTCATGTGAAAAAGGAAAATTTCCCCTCAGCCAGTTCACTTCATAAGTATATACACATCCAGAGATCTTTTAAAATTTACATTTTTATGTTCAAATGAGTATTCTCCTTCCAGTCTCTCCAAACAGTCTGAAAATCAATCACTTAAAAAAAATCCTTCCCACCTTTCTCAAATTCTTTCCTCTTACTTATACAATATAGATGTTAACTTGGATTTTTCATAAAACATGGATACATCATGGATTGTTTATATAACAGCATAAGAAAATGAATGTCCCCAAGCTTCTGGAGAATGGGCCCTTAACAGTGACCAGGAATCCCACTACTTTTCTCAAGCCAGCTCACACCCACTCTTTTCCACAATTACCATATATAAAATTCTCTCAGCTCTCCTCACACCTCCACCTCTCCTCCCTGCTCCCTCACAGACAAAGATACTGTCTTTTGGTTTACAGGAAAATAGAATTCCTAGGAAGGGAACTCCCTCATTCTCTTCATACCAAGCATGCAAACATGGACATCTCTGCAAATCTTTTCCTGTCTATTCCCCATCTCATGAGCCAACACTATTCATGACCCTTTATCTCTCCCAAATAGCTGCCAGCTCCCTATCAATTAAATATTTACCAGTGACTTTTAAACATACTCAAGTCTCTCCCATCTTATATAAATAAGCTTTCCCAAATCCTACATGTTCTATTTGCTGTTCTCTTCTCATAAGACTCATCTTTTTTGACTGTACCCAATTTCACAACCCTCACTCACTCTTCACCCTGCTCTAATCTGTCTTTTTCCTCATCCTTCGACAAAAAAAAACAGCTCTTACTAAGATCACCAGTGACTTCCATAGCAATAACTCCAAAGGACTTTTTCAAACTCACATTACTTGACTTTGCTTGTCACTTCATCTTCATCAAAGCATATCTTCCCTTTGTTTTCATGACACTAGTAGTTTCCTTCTTATCTTTTGTGATATTCTTCTACAACCTTTGTAAGTTGATCTTCCTTCAAACAGCCATGAAATGAAGTTCTTCAAGGCTTGGTTCTAGGCTCTGCTTTTTCTTATCACTCCCTAGCATCTCTCTAGGCAATTGCACCCATGATCATGATGTCATTGACCACCTCCATACTTATGAAACACAAGGTATATTCTAGTCCAGGCCTCTTCTCTAGGCTCCAGAAATATAGATTGAAATGTTAACTTGTTGTTTCTGCTTGTCTCAAAGTCACCCCAAACCCAACATGTTCAGAATTGAACTTGAAATCTGCCTCCTGGCTCGCAGGCTCTAGAGCACAGGCTCAGTAGTTGTGGCACAGGGGCTTAGTTGCTCCACAGCATGTGGGATCTAGGAGGCCCAGGGATTGAACCCATGTCCCCATCATTAGCAGGCAGATTCTTAAGCACTGTTCCACCAGGGAAGCCCCTATAATGTCTTCTTTATCCATCACTTATAAATCCTACACTGAAAAAACCACTTGATAGAATCCACTAAAGCTGAATATATGCATATCTTTGTCCCAGCTCTACCACTCCCTGGTATATGCCCCCAAAACTGTGTACATGTGAGCCAAATAAAAAGTACATAGCAGCATTATTTGTAATAGCCCCAACCTGTAAATAACTCAAATCTCCATCAACAGAATAATGGATACATAAACTGTGGTATATAAAACATATAGTGGAATACTATATAGCAATGAAAAGCAACAAGCTCCTGTTATATACAGCAGTATAGTAAGAAACACAATGTTGACTTAATTGTCAGTCATAAAAGAATGTATAATGAATAACGCCATTTGTCAAAGTTTAAAAATTCGTCACACAGAGGGAGGCACCAAGATGGCGGAGTAGACGGACGTGCTCTCACTCCCCCTGGCGAGAACACCAGAATCACAACTAGCTGCTGGACAATCATCGACAGGAAGACACTGGAACTCACCAAAAAAGATACTCCACATCCAAAGACAAAGGAGAAGCCACAATGAGATGGTAGGAGGGGCACAATCACAGCAAAATCAAATCACATTACTGCTGGGTGAGTGCCTCACAGACTGTAGAACACTTATACCACAGAAGTCCATGCACTGGAGAGAAGGTTCTAAGCCCCACATCAGACTTCCCAACCTGGGGGTCCGGCAATGGGAGGAGGAATTCCTAGAGAATCAGACTTTGAAGCCTAGTGGGATTTGATTGCAAGACTTTGACAGGAATGGGAGAAACAGAGGCTCCACACTTGGAGGGCACACACAAAGCAGTGTGTGCATCAGGACCCAGGAGAAGGAGCAGTGACCCTAGGGGAGACTGAACCAGACCTACCTGCTAGTGTTGGAGGGTCTCCTGCAGAGGCGGGGGGTGGCTGTGGCTCACTATGGGGACAATAACACTGGCAGCAGAAGTTCTGGGATGTGCTCCTTGCCTTGAGCCCTCCCAGAGTCTGCCATTAGCCCCACCAAAGAGCCCAGGTAGGCTCTGGTGTTGGGTTGCCTCAGGCCAAACAACCAACAGGGAGGGAACCCAGCCCCAGCCATCAGCAGTCAAGCAGATTAAAGTTTTATTGAGCTCTGCCCACCAGAGCAACACCCAGTTCTAACAACCACCAGTCCCTCCCATCAGAAAACCTGCACAAGCCTCTTAGATAGCCTCATCCACCAGAGGGCAGACAGCAGAAGCAAGAAGAACTACAATCCTGCAGCCTGTGGAACATAAACCACATTCACAGAAAGACAGACAAGATGAAAAGGCAGAGGGCTATGTACCAGAAGAAGGAACAAGATAAAACCCCAGAAAAAAAACTAAATGAAGTGGAGATAGCCATTCCAGAAAAAGAATTCAGAATAATGATAGTGAAGATGATCCAGGACCTCAGAAAAACAATGGAGGCTAAGATCGAGAAGATGCAAAAAATATTTCACAAAGACCTAGAAGAATTAAAGAACAAATAAACAGAGATGAACAATACAATAACTGAAATGAAAACTACACTAGAAGGAATCAATAGCAGAATAACTGAGGCAAAAGGATGGATAAGTGACCTGGAAGACAGAATGGTGGAATTCATTGCTGTAGAAGACAATAAAGAAAAAAGAATGAAAAGAAATGAAGACAGCCTAAGAGACCTCGGGGACAACATTAAATGCAACAACATTTGCATTATAGGGGTCCCAGAAGGAGAAGAGAGAGAGAAAGGACCAGAGAAAATATTTGAAGAGATTATAGTCGAAAACTTCCCTAACATGGGAAAGGAAATAACCACCCAAGTCCAGTAAGCGCAGACAGTCCCATACAGGATAAAACCAAGAAGAAACACGCCGAGACACATAGTAATCAAATAGGCAAAAATTAAAGACAAAGAAAAATTATTGAAAGCAGCAAGGGAAAAATGACAAATAACATACAATGGAACTCCCATAAGATTAACAGCTGATTTCTCAGCAGAAACTCTACAAGCCAGAAGGGAGTGGCATGATTTACTTAAAGTGATGAAAGGGAAGAACCTACAACCAAGATTACTCTACCAGGTATAGATCTCATTCAGATTCAATGGAGAAATCAAAAGCTTTATGGACAAGCAAAAACTAAGAGAATTCAGCACCACCAAACGAGCTCTACAACAAATGTTAAAGGAATTTCTCTAAGTGGGAAACAGAAGAGAAGAAAAGGACCTACAAAAACAAACACAAAACAATTAAGAAAATGGTCACAGGAAAACATATATTGATAATTACCTTAAATGTGAATGGATTAAATGCTCCAAGCAAAAGACACGGGCTTGCTGAATGGATACAAAAACAAGACCCATATATATGCTGTCTACAACAGACCCACATCAGACCTAGGGACACATACAGACTGAAAGTGAGGGGATGGAAAAAGATATTCCATGCAAATGGAAATCAAAAGAAAGCTGGAGTAGCAATACTCATATCAGATAAAATAGACTTTAAAATAAAGAATGTTACAAGATACAAGGAAGGACACTACACAATGATCAGGGGATCAATCCAAGAAAAGATATAACAATTATAAATATATATGCACCCAACATAGGAGCACCTCAATACATAAGGCAACTGGTAACAGCTAAAGAGGAGGAAGTCAACAGTAATACAATAATAGTGGGGGACTTTAACACCTCACTTACACCAATGGACAAATCATCCAAAATGAAAATAAATAAGGAAACTGAAGCTTTAAATGACACAATAGACCAGATAGATTTAATTGATATTAATAGGACATTCCATCCAAAAACAGCAGATTACACTTTCTTCACAAGTGCGCACGGAACATTCTCCAGGATAGATCACATCTTGGGTCACAAATCAAGCCTCAGTAAATTTAAGAAAATTGAAATCATATCAAGCATCTTTTCTGAACACAACGCTATGAGATTAGAAATGAATTACAGAGAAAGAAATGTAAAAAACACAAACACATGGAGGCTAAACAATACGTTAATAAATAACCAAGAGATCACTGAAGAAATCAGAAAGGAAATCAAAAAATACCTAGAGACAAATGACTATGAAAACACAATGATCCAAAACCTATGGGATGCAGCAAAAGCAGTTCTAAGAGGGAAGTTTATAGCTATACAAGCCTACCTCAAGAAAAAAGAAAACTCTCAAAAAAACAATCTAACCTTACACCTGAAGGAACTAGAGAAAGAAGAACAAAGAAAACCCAAAGTTAGCAGAAGGAAAGAAATCATAAAGATCAGAGCAGAAATAAATGAAACAGAAACAAAGAAAACAACAACAAAGATCAATAAAACTAAAAGCTGGTTCCTTGAGAAGATAAACAAAATTGATAAATCATTAGCCAGACTCATCAAGAAAAAGAGGGAGAGGACTCAAATCAATAAAATTACAAATGAAAAAGGAGAAGTTACAGCAGACAACGCAGAAATACACAGCATCCTAAGAGTACTACAGGCAACTCTATGCCAATAAAATGGGCAGCCTGGAAGAAATGGACAAATTCTTACAAAGGTATAACCTTCCAAGACTGAACCAGGAAGAAAGGGAAATAATGAACAGACCAATCACAAGTAATGAAATTGAAACTGTGATTAAAAATCTTCCAACAAACAAAAGTCCAGAATGACATGGCTTCACAGGTGAATTCTATCAAACATTTAGAGAAGAGATAACACCCATCCTTCTCAAACTCTTCCAGAAAATTGCAGAGGAAGGAACACTCCCAAACTCATTATATGAGGCCACCATCACCCTGATACCAAAACCAGGCAAACATACTACAAAAACAGAAAATTAGAGACCAATATCACTGATGAATATAGATGCAAAAATCCTCAACAAAATACTAGTAAACAGAATCCAACAACACATTAAAAGGATCATACACCATGATCAACTGGGATTTATCCCAGGGATGCACGGATTCTTCAATATACGCACATCAATCCATGTGACACACCATATTAACAAATTGAAGAATAAAAACTATATGATCATCTCAATAGATGCAGAAAAACCTTTTGACAAAATTCAACACCCATTTACGACAAAAACTCTCCAGAGACTGGGCACAGAGGGAACCTACCTCAATAAATTAAAGGCAATATACAACAAACCCACAGCAAACATCATTCTCAATGGTGAAAAACTGAAAGAATTTCCTCTAAGATCAGGAACAAAACAAGTATGTCCATTCTCACCACTATTATTCAACATACTTTTGGAAGTCCTAGCCATGGCAATCAGAGAAGAAAAAGAAATAAAGGGACTACAAATTGGAAAAGAAGAAGTAAAACTGTCACTCTTTGCAGATGACATGATACTATACATAGAAAATCCTAAAAATGCCACCAGAAAACTACTAGAGCTAATCAATGAATCGGGTAAAGTTGCAGGATACAAAATTAATGCACAGAAAACCTTGCATTCCTATACACTAATGATGAAAAATCTGAAAGAGAAATTATGGAGACACTCCCATTTACCCCTGCAAAAAAAACGAATAAAATACCTAGGAATAAACCTACCTAGGGAGACAAAAGGCCTGTATGCAGAAAACTATAAGACACCAATGAAAGAAATTAAAGATGATACCAACAGATGGAGAGATATTCCATGTTCTTGGACTGGAAGAAACAATATTGTGAAAATGACTCTATTTCCCAAAGCAATATACAGATTCAATGCAATCCCTATTAAATTACCAATGGCATTTTTTACAGAACTAGAACAAATCATCTTAAAATTTGTATGGAGACACAAAAGACCCCAAATAGTCAAAGCACTCTTGAGGGAAAAAAACGGAGCTGGAAGAATCAGACTCCCTGACTTCAGACTACACTACAAACCTACAGTAATCAAGACAATATGGTACTGGCACAAAAACAGAAACATAGATCAATGGAACAAGATAGAAACCCCAGAGACTTCCGGGGAAGATGGCGGAAGGGGAAGATGGCGGAAGAGTAAGACGCGGAGATCACCTTCCTCCCCACGGATACACCAGAAATACAGCTACACGTGGAACAACTCCTACAGAACACCTACTGAACGCTGGCAGAAGACCCAAGACCTCCCAAAAGGCAAGAAACTCCCCACGTACCTGGGTAGGGCAAAGCGGAGAGATTCCCGCACAGAGGATCGGTGCCGAGCGGCACTCACCAGCCCAAGAGGCTTGTCTGCTCGCCCGCCGGGGCGGGCAGCGCTGGAAGCTGAGGCTCGGGCTTCGGTCAGAGCACAGGGAGAGGACTGGGACTGGCGGCGAGAACTCAGCCTGAAGGGGGCTAATGTGCCACAGCTACCCGGGAGGAGTCCGGGAAAACTCTGGAGCTGCCGAAGAGGCAAGAGACTTTTTCTTCCCTCTTGGGTTCCTGGTGCGCGAGGGGAGGGGATTAAGAGCGCTGCTTAAAAGAGCTTCACTGACAGCCGCGAGTCGCGGCTGAAAGTGCGGAGCCCAGAGACGGGCGTGGGATGCTGGGGCTGCTGCTGCCGCTGCCAAGAAGCCTGTGTGCGACCGCAGGTCACTGTCCACATCGCCCTTCCGGGAGCCTGTGCACCCCGCCACTGCCGGGGTCCCGGGATCCAGGGGTGGCTTCCCTGGGAGAACGCACGGTGCGTCAGGGGCTGGTGCAACGTCACGCCGACCTCTGCCGCTGCAGCCTCGCCCCGCACTCCGTGCCCCTCCCTCCCGCCCAGCCTGAGTGAGCCAGAGTCCCCGAAGAGGCTGCTCCTTTAACCCTGTCCTGTCTGAGCGAAGAACAGACGCCTTCTGGCGACCTACACGCAGAGGCGGGGCCAAATCCAAAGCTGAGACCCAGGAGCTGTGAGAACAAAGAAGAGAAAGGGAAACCTCTCCCAGCAGCCTCAGAAGCAGCGGATTAAAGCTCCACAATCAACTTGATGTACCCTGCATCTGTGGAATACATGAATAGACAACAAATCATCCCAAATTGAGGAGCCAGGAGTCAGTGCTGTGCCTCTGAGGTGGGAGAGCCAACTTCAGGACACTGGTCCACAAGAGACCTCCCAGCTCTACATAATATCAAACGGCGAAAATCTTCCAGAGATCTCCATCTCAACACCAGCACCCAGCTTCACTCAACGACCAGCAAGCTACAGTGCTGGATACCCTATGCCAAACAACTAGCAAGACAGGAACACAATGCCACCCATTAGCAGAGAGGCTGCCTAAAATCATAAAAAGTCCGCAGACACCCCAAAACACACCACCAGACGTGGACCTGCGCACCAGAAAGACAAGATCCAGCCTCATCCACCAGAACACAGGCACTAGTCCCCTCCACCAGGAAGCCTACACAACCCACAAAACAAACCTTAGCCACTGGGGACAGACACCAAAAACAACGGGAACTACGAACCTGCAGCCTGCAAAAAGGAGACCCCAAGCACAGTAACATAAGCAAAATGAGAAGACAGAAAAACACACAGCAGGAGAAGGAGCAAGATAAAAACCCACCATACCTAACAAATGAAGAGGTAATAGGCAGTCTACCTGAAAAAGAATTCAGAATAATGATAGTAAAGATGATCCAAGATTCTATTTCCAAGATCCAAAATCTTGGAAATAGAATAGACAAAATGCAAGAAACAGTTAACAAGGACCTAGAAGAACTAAAGATGAGTCAAGCATCGATTAAAAACACAATAAATGAAATAAAAAGTACTCTAGATGGGATCAATAGCAGAATAACTGAGGCAGAAGAACGGATAAGTGAGGTGGAAGATAAAATAGTGGAAATAACTGCTGCAGAGCAAAATAAAGAAAAAAGAATGAAAAGAACAGAGGACAGTCTCAGAGACCTCTGGGACAACATTAAACGCACCAACATTCGAATTATAGGGGTTCCAGAAGAAGAAGAGAAAAAGAAAGGGACTGAGAAAATATTTGAAGAGATTATAGTTGAAAACTTCCCTAATATGGGAAAGGAAATAGTTAATCAAGTCCAGGAGGCACAGAGAGTCCCATACAGAATAAATCCAAGGAGAAATACGCCAAGACACATATTAATCAAACTGTCAAAAATTAAACACAAAGAAATCATATTAAAAGCAGCAAGGCAAAAATAACACACAAGGGAATCCCCATCAGGATAACAGCTGATCTCTCAGCAGAAACTCTACAAGCCAGAAGGGAGTTGCAGGACATAATTAAAGTGATGAAGGAGAAAAACCTGCAACCAAGATTACTCTACCCAGCAAGGATCTCATTCAGATTTGATGGAGAAATTAAAACGTTTACAGACAAGCAAAAGCTGAGAGAGTTCAGCACCACCAAACCAGCTTTACAACAAATGCTAAAGGAACTTCTCTAGGCAAGAAACACAACAGAAGGAAAAGACCTACAATAACGAACCCAAAACAATTAAGAAAATGGGAATAGGAACATACATATCAATATTACCTTAAATGTAAATGGACTAAATGCTCCCACCAAAAGACACAGATTGGCTGAATGGATACAAAAACAAGACCCATATATATGCTGTCTACACGAGACCCACTTCAGACCTAGAGACACATACAGACTGAAAGTAAGGGGATGGAAAAAGATATTCCATGCAAATGGAAACCAAAAGAAAGCTGGAGTAGCAATTCTCATATCAGACAAAATAGACTTTAAAATAAAGACTACTAGAAGAGACAAAGAAGGACACTACATAATGATCAAGGGATCGATCCAAGAAGAAGATATAACAATTGTAAATATTTATGCACCAAACATAGGAGCACCTCAATACATAAGGCAAATACTAACAGCCATAAAAGGAGAAATTGACAGTAACACAATCATAGTAGGGGACTTTAACACCCCACTTTCACCAATGGACAGATCATCCAAAATGAAAATAAATAAGGAAACACAAGCTTTAAATGATACATTAAACAAGATGGACTTAGTTGATATTTATAGGACATTCCATCCAAAAACAACAGAATACACATTTTTCTCAAGTGCTCATGGAACATTCTCCAGGATAGATCATATCTTGGGTCACAAATCAAGCCTTGGTAAATTTAAGAAAATTGAAATTGTATCAAGTATCTTTTCCGACCACAATGTTATGAGACTAGATATCAAATACAGGAAAAGAGCTGTAAAAAATACAAACACATGGAGGCTAAACAATACACTACTTAATAACGAAGTGATCACTGAAGAAATCAAAGAGGAAATTAAAAAATACCTAGAAACAAATGACAATGGAGACACGACGACCCAAAACCTATGGGATGCAGCAAAAGCAGTTCTAAGAGGGAAGTTTATAGCAATACAATCCCACCTTAAGAAACAGGAAACATCTCGAATAAACAACCTAACCTTGCACCTAAAGCAATTAGAAGAACAAAAACATCCCAAAGTTAGCAGAAGGAAAGAAATCATAAAAATCAGATCAGAAATAAATGAAAAAGAAATGAAGGAAACGATAGCAAAGATCAATAAAACTAAAAGCTGGTTCTTTGAGAAGATAAACAAAATTGATAAACCATTAGCCAGACTCATCAAGAAAAAAAGGGAGAAGACCCAAATCAATAGAATTAGAAATGAAAAAGGAGAAGTAACAACTGACACTGCAGAAATACAAAAGATCATGAGAGATTACTATAAGCAACTCTATGCCAATAAAATGGACAACCTGGAAGAAATGGACAAATTCTTACAAATGCACAACCTGCCAAGACTGAATCAGGAAGAAATAGAAAATATGAACAGACCAATCACAAGCACTGAAATTGAAACTGTGATAAAAAATCTTCCAACAAACAAAAGCCCAGGACCAGATGGCTTCACAGGCAAATTCTATCAAGCATTTAGAGAAGAGCTAACACCTATCCTTCTCAAACTCTTCCAAAATATAGCAGAGGGAGGAACACTCCCAAACTCATTCTACAAGGCCACCATCACCTTGATACCAAAACCAGACAAGGATGTCACAAAGAAAGAAAACTACAGGCCAATATCACTGATGAACATAGATGCAAAAATCCTCAACAAAATACTAGCAAACAGAATCCAACAGCACATTAAAAGGATCATACACCATGATCAAGTGGGGTTTATTCCAGGAATGCAAGGATTCTTCAATATACGCAAATCAATCAACGTGATACACCATATTAACAAATTGAAGGAGAAAAACCATATGATCATCTCAATAGATGCAGAGAAAGCTTTCGACAAAATTCAACACCCATTTATGATAAAAACCCTGCAGAAAGTAGGCATAGAGGGAACTTTCCTCAACATAATAAAAGCCATATATGACAAACCCACAGTCAGCATCATCCTCAATGGTGAAAAACTGAAACCATTTCCACTAAGATCAGGAACAAGACAGGGCTGCCCACTCTCACCACTCTTATTCAACATAGTTTTGGAAGTTTTAGCCACAGCAATCAGAGAAGAAAAGGAAATAAAAGGAATCCAAATCGGAAAAGAAGAAGTAAAGCTGTCACTGTTTGCAGATGACATGATACTATACATAAAGAATCCTAAAGATGCTACCAGAAAACTACTAGAGCTAATCAATGAATTTGGTAAAGTTGCAGGATACAAAATTAATGCACAGAAATCTCTGGCATTCCTGTATACTAATGATGAAAAATCTGAAAGTGAAATCAAGGAAACACTCCCATTTACCATTGCAACAAAAAGAATAAAATATCTAGGAATAAAACTACCTAAGGAGACAAAAGACCTGTATGCAGAAAATTATAAGACACTGATGAAAGAAATTAAAGATGATAGAAATAGATGGAGAGATGTACCATGTTCTTGGATTGGAAGAATCAACATTGTGAAAATGACTCTACTACCAAAAGCAATCTACAGATTCAATGCAATCCCTATCAAACTACTACTGGCATTTTTCACAGAACTAGAACAAAAAATTTCACAATTTGTATGGAAACACAAAAGACCCCGAATAGCAAAAGCAATCTTGAGAACGAAAAATGGAGCTGCAGGAATCAGGCTCCCTGACTTCAGACTATACTACAAAGCTACAGTAATCAAGACAGTATGGTACTGGCACAAAAACAGAAAGATAGATCAATGGAACAGGATAGAAAGCCCAGAGATAAACCCACGGACATATGGTCACCTTATCTTTGATAAAGGAGGCAGGAATGTACAGTGGAGAAAGGACAGTCTCTTCAATAAATGGTGCTGGGAAAACTGGATAGGGACATGTAAAAGTATGAGATTAGATCACTCCCTAACACCATACACAAAAATAAACTCAAAATGGATTAAAGACCTAAATGTAAGGCCAGACACTATCAAACTCTTAGAGGAAAACATAGGCAGAACACTCTATGACATAAATCACAGCAAGATCCTTTTTGACCCACCTCCTAGAGAAATGGAAATAAAGACAAAAATAAACACATGGGACCTAATGAAACTTCAAAGCTTTTGCACAGCAAAGGAAACCATAAACAAGACCAAAAGACAACTCTCAGAATGGGAGAAAATATTTGCAAATGAAGCAACTGACAAAGGATTAATCTCCAAAATTTATAAGCAGCTCATGCAGCTCAATAACAAAAAAACAAACAACCCAATCCAAAAATGGGCAGAAGACCTAAATAGACATTTCTCCACAGAAGATATACAGACTGCCAACAAACACATGAAAGGATGCTCAACATCTTTACTCATTAGAGAAATGCAAATCAAAACTACAATGAGATATCATCTCACACCAGTCAGAATGGCCATCATCAAAATATCTAGAAACAATAAATGCTGGAGAGGGTGTGGAAAAAAGGGAACACTCTTGCACTGCTGGTGGGAATGTGAATTGGTGCAGCCACTATGGAGAACGGTATGGAGGTTCCTTAAAAAACTACAAATAGAACTACCATATGACCCAGTAATCCCACTACTGGGCATATACCCTGAGAAAAACATAATTCAAAAAGAGTCATGTACCAAAATGTTCATAGCAGGGCTTCCCTGGTGGCGCAGTTGTTGAGAGTCCGCCTGCCGATGCAGGGGATGGGGGTTCGTGCCCCGGTCTGGGAAGATCCCACATGCCGCAGAGCGGCTGGGCCCGTGAGCCATGGCCGCTGAGCCTGTGCATCTCGAGACTGTGCTCCGCAACGGGAGAGGCCACAGCAGTGAGAGGCCCGAGAACCGAAAAAAAAAAAAAAAAAAAAAAAAAATGTTCATAGCAGCCCTATTTACAATAGCCCGGAGATGGAAACAACCTAAGTGTCCATCATCGGATGAATGGGTAAAGAAGATGTGGCACATATATACAATGGAATATTACTCAGCCATAAAAAGAAATGAAATTGAGCTATTTGTAATGAGGTGGATGGACCTAGAGTCTGTCATACACAGTGAAGTAAGTCAGAAAGAGAAAGACAAATACTGTATGCTGACACATATATATGGAATTTAAGAAAAAAAAATGTCATGAAGAACATAGGGGTAAGACAGGAATAAAGACACAGACCTACTAGAGAATGGACTTGAGGATATGGGGAGGGGGAAGGGTAAGCTGTGACAAAGTGAAAGAGCGGTATGGACATATATACACTACCAAACGTAAGGTAGATAGCTAGTGGGAAGCAGCCGCATAGCACAGGGAGATCAGCTCGGTGATTTGTGACTGCCTGGAGGGGTGGGATAGGGAGGGTGGGAGGGAGACGCAAAAGGGAGGGGATATGGGAACATATGTATATGTATAACTGATTAAATTTGTTATAAAGCAAAAAAATAAAAAAAAAATTTTTTTAAAAAGATAGAAACCCCAGAGATAAAGCCACACACCTTCGGTCAACTAATCTATGACAAAGGAGGCAAGGATATACAATGGAGAAAAGACAGTCTCTTCAATAAGTGGTGCTGGGAAAACTGGACAGCTACATGTAAAAGAATGAAATTAGAACACTCCCTAACACCATACACAAAAATAAACTCAAAATGGATTAGAGACGTAAATTTAAGACCGGACAGTATAAAACTCTTAGAGGAAAACATAGGAAGAACACTCTTTGACATAAATCACAGCAAGATCTTTTCTGATCTGCCTCCTACAGTGATGGAAATAAAAACAAAAATAAACAAATGGGACCTTATGAAACTTCAAAGCTTTTGCACAGCAAAGGAAACCATAAACAAGACAAAAAGACAACCCTCAGAATGGGAGAAAATATTTGCAAACAAATCAATGGACAAAGGATTAATCTCCAAAATATATAAACAGCCCATGCAGCTCAATATTAAAGAAACAAACAACCCAATCCAAAAATGGGTAGAAGTCCTAAACAGACATTTCTCCAAAGAAGACATACTGATGACCAAGAAGCACATGAAAAGCTGCTCAACATTACTAATTATTAGAGGAATGCAAATCAAAACTACAATGAGATATCACCTCACACCAGTTACAATGGGCATCATCAGAAAATCTACAAACAACAAATGCTAGAGAGGGTGTGGAGAAAAGGGAACCCTCTTGCACTGTTGGTGGGAATGTAAATTGATACAGCCACTATGGAGAACAGTATGGAGGTGGCTTAAAAAGCTAAAAATAGAATTACCATATGATCCAGCAATCCCACTACTGGGCATATACCCAGAGAAAACCATAATTCAAAAAGACACATGCACCCCAATGTTCATTGCAGCACTATTTACAATAGCCAGATCCTGGCTATTGTAAAGCAACCTAAATGCCCATCAACAGACAAATGGATAAAGAAGTTGTGGTACATATATACAATAGAATATTACTCAGCCATAGAAAGGAACGAAATTGGGTCATTTGTTGAGACGTGGACGGATCTAGAGACTGTCATACAGAGTGAAGTATGTCAGAAAGAGAAAAAGAAATATCATATATTAACACATGTATGTGAAACCTAGAAAAATGGTACAGATGAACCAGTTTGCAGGGCAGAAATTGAGACACAGTTGTAGAGAACAAATGTATGGACACCAAGGGGGGAAGACCGTGGTGGGATGGGGATGGTGGTGTGCTGAATTGGGCGATTGGGATTGACATGTATACACTGATGTGTATGAAATTGATGACTAATAAGAACCTGTAGTATAAAAAACAAACAAAAAAACAACTAATACTAAACTTTCTTTGGGTTATTTGTATGGAAATATGTTAATATAAATGTTTCAGACATTACATGAAACTTCTAAAAATCTTATATGTTCTGGTATAATGTTATAAGTCATAATTCTAGTTATTACTTTAAAATATATATCTCAGAAATAACTAAATTTCCTTGTCAATTGTATTATTATGAACTTTCATCAAATCTTTAACCGTGGTCATTTTTAAGTCTTTTGTCATTTACAGACAGTTCTGGGTACTCTGATGTTTTTGCAAAAATGTTCCTATAAAAGGGTTTCATCTTCAAGGAATTCATGGAAAAGACTGACAAGTACAGGTTTCTGGTAACTGACTATACTGCTGAACTGAATGAATAAGCATTTTCAGAGCTCTAATGGAAAACTGATGAATTCATAAAAGTGCTAACAAAAGATCAAGATGAAAAAAAATTAATTACATGGGATTGAGTGAACTGATGAGGATGATTATAATTTTTGTGACTTTCTGTTTAAATTAAAAAAAAATCCCACAAGGACTCAGAGGTAAAACATATACAAATCAATTTTCACTGCAAAGTAAAGGAGCTGTTACAGTGGAGGATTACTGGACTGAATGTCAATATTATGACATAGTATGAGTGTGTTTCGTGTTTGGTAATTGCAATCATTGTTGCTTTTGTTGTGGTCATCCATTTACAATTCTTGGTGTCAGTTTATTTATCTCTTGCTAAAACAAAATACATGTGTGTGTGTGAAAAACATAGTGTAAGGGTAATATATATTCATCTGCTATATTTGGAGTATTCCCCAGTTTGTACTTCACCATTTAATTGCTTGTGATTTTAAGAAAAATATTTGAACAGTTTTCAGTTTTTATGTGTTTCAATCTATTGCATACCTGTGTAAAAAAATAAAATAAAATTAAATTAAAATTAAACAAATAAAAAAATTGGTCAGACAACATTACCATTTGGGGGATAGAAATGGAAGGAAGTTTGAGGGAGATCTCTCGGGTGCTCATAATGTGGTTGGAAGCTACATGGATGTGGTCACTATATGAAAATTCATCATATTGAACACATGATTTCCATATTTTTCTATATTCCTGTCAAACATAATAGAATAGTTGATATAAATACAATTTTTAAAAATATGAAAGCAAAAGTTAAAATAATGATGATTATGAGCATCATGATGAAAGAATCCTTTCTCCAAACTCAAGCAATGGTCACTAGCTTTATCACACAAAAGTTAAATCCTGCCGAGTGAGTGTTAGGATTCAGAGTTATGGTTTTAGAAAACAGTTCACTCAGCAGGCTATCTAGCCCTGGTCACTGAGAGACATGGGCAATTTAACCCTCTTCACAGTGACTGAATAAATGGAGTCAGGAGGGGATACAATGGGGATTCTGTTGTCAGCACCTGGATAAGTAAATAGAACTTTTCTGAGGTTTGATGAGGTTTTAATCACTCTTTCTGAGAAGAGTTAGTTTGGCTGTCTCTTGAGAGAAAAGGGAGGGTCCTAGAAGTAGCGTGTCACTTTGGGGGTACCTGGTGACCACACTCGAGATGAGTCTTCCAAGCGAGTAGGTGCAATTATGCTCTAGAGGAGACTATAAGCTTTCCATGAAAGAAATCCTTGATCTGATACCTAATGCTAGAACTTCTTTGAAAAAATATGTAATGACTCAATTATGATGGCAGTTCAGTCATTCTACAAAAATGTATTCAGTACTTCCCATGTGCCTAGTATTGTGTTAGATGTGGCAAGTCAATGATACATAAGAGAGATGCAAAACCTGCCCTCAAATGGGGCTATAGTCTAGCAAGGCATACAGATAAATCAGCCAAAATAATTAAGTGTGCAGATGGGAACAAATGGGGAAAATACCAAAACTAGTCCAGAGCAGGAGTTAGGAAAGTGTTCCAGGGCTTTCTGCCAATAGCAGAGAATGGTCTTAGCATCTCAGAGAAGTGGGAAGGGAGCACAAGGAAAGACAAAGCCGAGGGCCAGCACAGCTGAATGTTCCAGGAGGTAGCAGCAGAAGCAGCTGTGCCGGGGAATAACCACAGCACAGGAAAGCCAAGAATGGGGATCTACCAACAGAGGGACCACACCAATGGATGTCTGAGGGGCAGGCATTCTGACAACCTCTCTTGCATCACCTTAACACCCAGAGTTTTGTGTCATTGTAAGGAAAGAAAGAAAAGGACTACAACATACATGGTGTTACTATTTTCTCTGAATAAAAGTTCTTTCTGGCCGTTTGAGTCCATGCTAGCCAGAAATTTTGCAGCAATTTACTGAGCCGGCTAGTAGAAAGGTGAGCAAGCCCATTAAGCTCAGTACAGCCACAGCATCTAGGTAAGGTCAACACAGTTAACAGCAGAGATAGATCAGGAGTCAAATGTCTCCTTCAGCACATTTTACCTGGAATTTCTCATCTACACCATAATTATACTCTGTATCCCATTAATAGTAAAGGTGAACGAATATTTTGTTCTACTATCTTAGTTACTCAACAAACATTTATTGCATATCATTATGTGCCAAGGTCTGGGAAGAATGAAGAAAGTATAAAAGCAAAGGTGTTGTTAACAGGCAACCTAACAAAGTGGAAACAAACATGTACTTTGGAACCTGATCACAGGAGGTTTAAATCCTGGTTCAACTTCTAACTAATTCAGTGGCCTTGGGTTGGTCCCTTAACTCCCCACAACCTCATACCCATAATGTGAGGATAAAACATTACCCTGAAGTGTTCTGCAGCATTGAATGAGATAGTGTGTGCAAAGCACCTAGGGAAGGTTCTGCACGAGAAGGTAGTGGTTCAGCAAGAGCTGGACCCCCTCATCCCCCAGGCTCTAGCCTGTCTTGCTTCTCTCTGCACCAACTCGTTTCTTCACTGGGATTTACAAGCACACGTATGGACACTGTGGTTTGACAGCCATTCACATTCCCTGCCCCTGCAAACAGCTGCTTTTGGCCAACCCTTGTATGAAATTCAACCTGCCCTCTGAAGGACAGACATGGGTCTTAGCTTAGGGCCATTTGAGCAGGAAATGCCAGCATTCAGATGCCCTGACCATGGTCTATAAAAGGAAAGGACATGATTCCTTGGCCCAGCAGAATCTTTACTCAGTGGGGAACGGTGTGATCAGAAAAGGAGTCCTCTAACAAGCTGGGTCAGGCAGGCGACTCTCTTGCTCAAGTCTAAGCCCAGTACAATTTGGAAATAAATGCTACAGGAATAAAAGAATTTTCAAGAGACGGTCTTTCCACCAGACTATTTCACCAGTCATGTTTTTAAAACAATCTTCCTCCCTGAGCGACCTTACTCCTATAGCTATTTTATAGGAATGCTGCTTGTTTTCTTTCCTTTTCTTGTTTGAAACTCACTCTGAATCTCTAACAAGTCCAAGGTCTTGACATGCTTGCTCATTGTTCTGTATATCCCATAATATTCTTTGGATTAAAAAAAAATGCAGGGCTTCCCTGGTGGCGCAGCGGTTGAGAGTCCGCCTGCCGATGCAGGGGACACGGGTTCGTGCCCCATCCGGGAAGATCCCACATGTGCAGAGCGGCTGCGCCCATGAGCCATGGCTGCTGAGCCTGCACGTCTGGAACGGGAGAGGCCACAACAGTGACAGGCCCGCGTACCGCAAAAAAAAAAAAAAAAAAAATGCAATCTTACCTGAACTGTGTTCGCTATGATTGCTATTAGTCAGTGTGTGGACTTAAATAAATATTTCAGCTACTGCTACTCATACTTTGCATAACAACTTTGTATAATATTTTGTATAATTTTAAAGGTGGGAAAAGTTTTAGAAACCTAAGACTAAGTCTGAGAAATAATACCAGGAAAATTACAAGAAAAAATGGATATCATCCAAAGGCTCTTTATAGCCAAATAATTGCCCAAAATATATTTATTCAAATTAATAACAACAGCAAATTTTTAAACAGCCAATTCAGTGGCTGTATATAGATATAGCCCTGACTCACTTAAACAAAAGGATCCTCACTCTGTCAAGGAGACATATGATTCATTAACTAGTCAGAAAGAGAAGAGTAAAAATCCCCAACACAAAAGTCAGGGGGCGGGATACTATGAGCTCAGAAATGATAACTCATGGTCTGTGTCAGGGTACACTAGGTACAGGGTCTTGATGTTCTAAGGGTGTATACAAAGCACAGTGCAATCTGCCCAAGCCAAGGTTGGCGCCAGACCAGGGCGGTAAGGTCAGCGAACTGGATGCTCAAATGGGAAGACAGAAAGCTGTGACTGTCTCCTTGGTTGCATCATCGCAATCGCATTGATCTCTCAATAAGGAATCTCTCTTCTCTCCCGGTTCCATGGATGACTCGTTCTCCTCGCTGATTCACTGCAGGGCTCATCTTGAAAATACGAATGCTAACCTGCTGAAATAACCCCAAGGCTGAAAGCTTAAAATACATGAAGGATGAATAAGTGCACCTGGGGCTCCAAGGACTAATGCCATAAAACTGTCATCATTTCCCACCAAACGTTATTTCACCCACTCATTTGGCGTACATCTGTGGCCCGTTCACACTGCATATGGCTGCGGACAGAAAATGCCTTGGTTCAAAACTAGCACAGTGGGTCTGGAAGAGGCTTCTGCTGCAGTGTTGGTTTCCTTCTTAGTTTTAGCTCCAAACCTTGTCACCCTAACATAAGGACACTGAACAAGCCTACGTGGAGGCTCAGAAAGTTCCAAATATGGGTTCCAACCCTGCGGCTGACTTAGTAATGTGGGGCTTCAGCAAAGTATTATTTAAAGACCTAAAATGCCAAAAGCATCTACTCTATCTCTGCTACCTTTAAACGTGGCAGAGTTTTCAACCAAACAAAGGAGATTCTACTCTAGATGAAAAGGATTTCAGGGCAAGAGCCCCACAGTCTCTCCCAGGAGCACCTCTAAGTAGTTAGAATTCTTGCCATGAATGCCTTATACAGTGTATTCTTAGCACAATAAACACTGTCCTTTCATCTGTTTGCTTCTCTCCTGAGTGCTTAGAAGACAAGGGTGTTCTGCCCACCCCCATTCTGCTCTCATTAACAATTAACAATACTGAACCACTAATTATTACAGTTTCTGCTTTCCTTTACTTTCCTAGGCTGAATAATGTTATTTTGGTAATTCATTCAATGAAAACTTACACAATAAATTTCTAAAACACTAAAATGAATGAAAAGAACAGAAAACATATGGTCTCTATCTTTAAGAAGTTTAAAATACAGTTATAGAGGGAAAGGACACAAAATAACAATATAAAACAGGCTGTAATTAAGTTCGCTGTGATTTAAAAACTGCCAGTAAGCACTCACTAAGGAGATAGAAATGATTATACAATAGATGGGGGAGGGGGGAGGGGGAGGGGAGCGATACAGGGGATGGAAGGGGCTTCGTAGAGGAGTTACAGGTATTTGAGCTGGGTGAAGGAAAATGGTCTGTTGGAGCAGGGGTTCCTGACATTTTATGCGCAATGGACCCTTTGCAAGCCTGGAATCTAGGACCTCAACATATTTCAAAATATTTGAAATAAAATACTTGGATCACAGAAGAAATCAATGATCGCCATTTTTGCTATACTGCTGTTTGGAGAACATGAGTTTGTTCCAGTGCAACTGATACATTAGGGAACAGTCTGGGCATAACACAGATTCATGTTTGCTTATGCACCATTTCCTCCACAGGAAATACTAGGCGAATGCAAAATTGGGACCCACCAAACCTAATGACAGAGGAGTACACAAAACCCAGACTCGCCTGCCCCGAACTTCCATCAGCTTCCTCAATGCACCAAGAGAGTTGTCAGCTGCACCCATCCACACCTTGTGTGACAACTTTCCATTGAGTTTAATTAACCCCACTTCACAACAACACACAAGCCTCATCTACTTCTACAAGCACACACACGTCTTTTTCAAGGTGAGGTACCATATTTCTTAAACATAACTGTGTATGACTGGGCTACCATTTTTATTAGGTTCCTATATTTCTTTAAAGTGTAATTGTGATAAGATTTTTGAGTGTTATGCCCTGAACCCCACATTTCCCATGAACTCTATGGTTTTTATGGTGTGACTCTGCATGGCAGGGTGATTTTTAAGAACATGCATGTTGCAGTACAGCAGAACTGACTATATATTTAAAATACTTTTTTTAATTTGTGAAATAATAATATATATGCTTCTTTATTAACACATTAAATTATAAGATCTAGCAGCTGGCCAAATAAACTACCAGAATTTCACCATAATGATGAGCACAAATTATATAGATATCTGTAACTATAATATGACATGAGAATACTCTGATTTCTGTGAATGAAGCCACAGACAGGGTACTGCTAATGCTCCTGAGGTTTATGGTCTATATTGGTAATTGAAGAAAAGGTTAAATTTCAGTAACATATTGACAACAATAATGATATAATTTTACCCATTTAGTTTCATTGATGTCCTGAATTTTATCTTCACCCTCCAGGTAAAGAACCTCTGTTATAAAGAGAGTGAAGGTGAAGAGCTTTTCTATCAAAGAAATTGAAGTAGGCAAGATCACGATATGAATTGTCGAGCTAGAACCAATAACTTATGATGGAGAAGATAAGAAGGAAGGGGAGGAGAGAAAAGAGAGAACATGTGGAAATACAGAATGGGCCAATATCAAGGCCAGATAAACTTCTCTCCTGACTTTTCTATGTTGCCCTTCCTGTCCCATCAATGGTATCGCGTCACTGACTCACACTTATATCATCAACCAACACACAGCCTTTGCTGCCATAACTATATGCAGTCATTCCTTCCCAATAAGAATTTGTCTGTGTGCTTTTTCTTCCCCAAGTATGATCTAGTGGCAAGATCACTTTGAATTTTTCTGTTGTCTAAACGTCTTGCCAATTTTATCTTCCTGAAGACTTGGTTATATATAAACATATCCTGTATCCATCATGAAAAGGCAAATTCTGATATCTCATATCCAATCGCAGTTGACTAATAATAGTGCCCTATGCATAACTTCTTCTAACCTGATAACAACCTTCCCTTGCCCAGCTCCTAGTGGACCCACCTAATAGTTATCATCTTCCAGTTTTACAAGCTAATAACATCAACTCACTCATCTTCTCAGGTTGTGGGAGGGTGGATAAGATAGTTATTGTACATCACATTACAGACATTAGGCAATGTTTATTACAGGTATGTCAACAGCCACAGGGCAATGTCTTTCAGCATCAAGATTTCTGAGTCATCTCCTGCCCTGACTCTATGCCAAGCCCTGCCACCCAGCTTACACAAGACATATCCTCTTGGTCCCTATTTGTGGAGTCCTGATCTCTGTCCCATGTGGATTCCTGTTTAGGAGGCACATGCCCAGTGTGCCCATGTCACTGCCCCAGAGAGAACTGCTGAACAAAATGGGGGGGGCGTGATGTAAAGAACTCTGAAGAAGAGGGACCTAGGTCTCTTGCAAACATGTGTGTGACCTTCCCTGCTTCAGTCCTTAGTGATTCTGACACTTCTCAAATAAGCAGAGAGGGAAAAGGAGGAATTAATGGAACTGTGGACCCCATACCCATTTCTATCGGGGCAATTCTGCTTCTGCCTACTTTATATTTGTACAGTTCATATAACTTTAAAAATAGATTCCATTTACAACCAAATAAAAGTTTGAAAACCACTAAAGAAGATGACCTCCAAGGACAGTTCTGGTCCCAGCCTTCTGGGCCTGTTCTGTGAGCAGGAGTAGAAGAGATAGTCACATTTATGCAATGAGAAATCAAAGATTCCTATCCCAAATCACCTCTTTTTTATGCCCCTCATAATTCCCATCTTCTTTAAACCCAGGAGACAAAGATGCTATTTGTAGATCATTAACTAATAGCATTACCACATTAAATCATTTTCAAATATTACCCATTTAGCATCAGCCAGTTTAGCAGTATAGGCACTCAGGCAGGGCTCTGAGGTTGGAGGTGGCCATGCAGGACAGCTTAGCATTGAGAGCAGGGAAAAGAATGAAGAAGAAGTACAGACACGAGGTGCTACCACTCAGACCAAACACCAACAACTTGTTTCCAAGTAACTGTCCTGCCAACTTGCTTTAAAACAGAAAGGTAAGACTCATTGGTAGTATAAACAATGGATTTGCCAAAAGTCTTTTAAAATAGTTTATTCTTCAATGTAGAGTAAGAAGAACCTACTTGAAAACATCTTTCTTTGTCTTTGTTTGCAAGCCCTCCTGTTCCAATAATGGAAACATAAACAGAGACTAGTCATTTTAATTATTATCAACTTGAATCATGAGAATATTTTACTATGTTTTTGTGGCATAGTCATCCTGAGAAATAGCAAGCACTAAACTCCCTTTGATAGCTCAGGAAGAGTTTATTTTCTTAAAGAACTATCACGTATACTTTTCCCTTTCCAGAGAACACAGTTCACCTATTTCAGAGAGCATAATGGCTTCCTGAATTGTACTCCTCCACAGCACAGCTTGTCAAGCTGCCTTGATAAAATCTTACATTGGTTTACAAACTGGAACACCAAGATCCTTGGTTTCCAAAGCAGTCTTGCATATATCATTCATATACAAGTAAGTACATCTCATTCTCTCATCACCTTTTGGGTTGACCTGAAGTCTCTTATGGTGCGTTGATGTTGTTGATGAACCATGACCTTTTTTCCTTCCATTATCCCTCCCTTTATTTTCTCCTCTGTCTGCTAATTTCACCCTTAACCTCAACTTTAACAGTTCCCACAGCGGCCATATCCATCCAAGAGAGGGTTTCTAGATAAAATACAGAATGCCCAGTGAAATTAGAACTTCATATAAAAAAGAACAATTTTTAGTATAAGTATGTGCTATTTTAATTTGCTAATTCTGGTAACTATACCTGGGTAATGATCTACTATCCAATTATTTTCTCCTTCCAAGGGAATAAAACCTTGTTCTGGAAAGTTGTGGAACTGTACTAACTGCTTAAAATATAAATTCATAGATGGAGCCGTGAATGGGAAGAAAATGTTAGCTACAAAGGGGCACAGGAATTTGGGGGGTGGTCAAACAGTTCTAATATCTTGATTCTGGTTGTGTTAACATGACTGCATTTGTCCAAATTTATAGGATTATATAATAAAAAGAGTGAAGTAAATAACACCTAAATAAACCTGACTTTAAAAAGTAGAAAACAAATGTATGCTACTCAATCTCAGATGGACCTCACACACATTTTATATGTCATTTTATTCCATCTTAGGTATCAGCAGAGTAAATGTCATACAACAGTTATTCCAATTTTTAAGTCTTTTTAAATCCACAATTCCAACATCCCATCCCTCTCTGCAAACAGGTTTGTTCATTCATGTGACAAGCATCTAATACTAACTAGATCTGTACCAGGCTCTGAGAGTACAAAAATAAGAATAGAGTCCCTACGAAAAAAATCACTCACTATCTAGTGGCCAAAGAGACATGAATTTTTTTGAAAAAAGACATACAGTGTAAAAAATGTATAACAGATCATTACAAGATGCACTAAATGGAGGAACAGCAAGCACAAAACTCTCTTTAATAACTCAGGAAAAGCTCAAAATGCTCGAGTTCAGCCTTCAAAGTTGGGAGTTACACAATTAGATATAGGAGAGCAAGTGTCCAGGGAAAAGAAGGAGAAGGTAAGCTGAACAGGTGGGTCAGTACAAATGATGAAAGCCCTTGTCATTCAGGTGCTGTCAGAATTCTTGCTTATTGTAACAGAAATGGACTGGCTCACTGAAGCAGACAAAGCAAGTTTGCTGGAAGGATATTCTGGTTCACAGAATCAGTGAGAGGCTAAAGCACCAAATATAGAAAATGGGCACACACAAAAAACCCAGGGCACTTTGTATGCCAAGAAGTAAGAATCACAAGAACCATCCTGTAGCAGAAATAATGACTAGGATACTGCTACTGCTGCCACTGAAAACCAATGGACATCCCCACAGACACAGTGAATCAATTCTAATAGTCCCCTGACATTGAGCCAGTTGCTCCAGAGGCAGTCCCAGCAGGAGAACCTGACTGGTTGAGCTGGGGTCACATGACTATACCCAGCATCTTGTTGTCAGAGGCAGAGAGAGGTAAGAACAGCCTTCCTCCAAGGTTGTACATTACAGACAACTGCCCAAACTTGGAAGGAGGTTGAATCTGGGCAGTCAAAAAAAGGACACCTGTCAAAGTAAGTCTACACTCCTTAGCATCGTTAGTATCCAAGACCTCTCCAATTTGGTTTATCTGATATTTCTAACCCTGATTCCTCCATCTGGGAAAAAAATCTCTTCTCCAGTTCTGTGGGTCTTGTACCATCTCATATATAGGATGTCACATTTAGACTGAATAATAGTCTTTGTGTGTCTTTGGCTTATTTCTTTCTAACTTGGTAGGTGCTTTTTGAAGTTTGGTATTTCACGGTAGTCATCTGTCTTTCAGTCCCCGCTTGTGCTCAGCACAGGCCCTCCACAGTGAGCTGCCTATTGCACGTCTGTGTTCTGCATGGATGTGTTCCGAGGCAACTCAGCATGTGTGCTTGGAAATGTGCCACTTCCACTTGGCAGGATCGAATCTCTTCCAAATCAGACCTTTTTATTTCAGCTCACAGGAGATCCCTGCCCTAAAGGCCTTGAACTAAACCTCAGTAAAACAGATAATAAACCAGCCCAAACCACCAAAGATTATATCAATGTGCCAGTGGCTTTGGAACGGGCTAAGAGCTGGCACCGAGCATCACTGAGGCTGCCAGTGAGCTCTCCGAAGAAAGCCAGACAGTGCTATGCTCAGGGAATCCCTGCTTATAGGGAAGCTTTAATCCTCCCACCTCTCCAGAAAATCATAATAGCCTTATTTCCTGACTGAGTTATTGGGGAGGAAGAGAACAGAACACAGCCCCATTATGTGCTTTCATTAAGCGGTTACATCATTTAAAAGAAAAAAAAAAAGGAAACAAGCATCTCAAAGATAGCCTCATTTGTAGCCAAGTTCAGGCTCTGACCAAATAAAGTCTGCAGATGAAGGTGACTATTTAAGTGGGGTTTTCTGATCATTCCAGATAAGAAGTATAATGAAAAGTTAACAAGTTCAGAGAAGAGTTGGAACACCCAATTATGTACAAAAACAAATGATAATAATATGGACAAGGATTTGTCCTCAGAAAGGGGTATAAACACACAAACCCCATCCTTTGTTCTTCTGTATATAATAGAAAGAATTTTTTCCAGTATTATGGACTTCCATGAGTTTTTAATCCTGTACTACTTTTATCAGCCAATTAGTAAGTAAATGTGAGAGTACTCTACAGAGCTGTTTTATCCTCACAAGTACACCAGAAAGCACCAGGCTGGTCGAAAGAAATGCAAAACTGAGGGGAAATCGGGCTCCCATTTCATTATGATTGACCAACTAGTGAGTCAGAGCAACATCTTGAAACTTTTCTGAATGGAAATGACTCTTTTTTTTCTGCTGAACTTATGATCATGCTTTAAAGAACACTAAAAATAAAATTCTAGAGCCACGAAGATCATTGAATTCCTATCGTATTACAGGAGAGTAAACTGGGCTTAAAGTAGTCAGCTGGTCTACCCAGGGCATATTCCAGAGCTGGGCATGCATCCAGGCCTCCTGTCTCTAGCACAGGGCCCCTCCTGCTGCCCTCTGCTTTCCATCCGCACCACAGTGACCGTGGGCATTCACTTTCCCGGAAGTGACTACAGCTGGATTCTGAAGGACGTTCTGTGCCCGAGGGGGAGCTGGAAGAGGAAGGAAGAGCTCCTGTCGCTGTGACTTCCTCCAGGTTCAGGGTTCTCATCACACACACACTTCTTCCACCCTCTGCCTCACCTCCGTCAGTAACCCACCACCACTCCCTGGGTGTTGTGACTCAAATATGGGCATCACGGTTACAATTCCTGAAAGATCCTTAGGAGGACCAAAAGTCAAGGACATTTAAAGATGCGAAACACAGCACCTTCCATCCTTGCCACCGTGTTAATACTTAAAATGGAGAGAAGAATCGCATACACAGAGCATTTACCAAGCAAAATCAGTGAGCTGCAATTGCCTTGCCTCTAAAAGAGCACCGTCTCTTTTAAAGAAAGTGAAGAGAGCCAAGGTCAAAGCTAAGCTAAAAAAGGGTAGCACCAGTTGAAGATGCGTGCAACTCAGAACTAGGCACCAGCTTGAAAAATGCAGGTAATATATGGTATGTTGCAGATAACTCTCCAACCAAACACAGATCAGCCTTTTACCTCACATCAACGTTTGATCAGTGTGAATTTAGAAGCAGAGAAGAGCAACAGGCGGCCACTTGTGGATCCCACATGTCTTAACTTCTCCCTTAGATACCTGTTTTCCTGACCTAGCAAACAAAGCAAATGCAATCAATACATTTTCAACCCATAAGAAGATGTTGGCTTCTTTGGAACACAGTAAAGGATGAATGTCAGGTTCATTTCTGCTTGTAAACAGCATGGGTTATGGTCATAACTCTGTGTTCCTGGAAGACAGAGGAAATATGTGAGACTTGATATTTGGGGGTCAGTCTTCCTCATTATCAAAAGGCTCCTTTCTTTTGCTGGAGATTAGATTTCTTAGTGATAAAAAGGGGAAGCTAAACTAGCTGTTCTTTAAGCTCATTTCCTGCTTTGGCATTTTAGTAATCCATAATTTTGAGGTCCTCAAGCATTGTGTTTTGCATTAACTCTTTTCCCTGTCTATTTCTGCTTTATTGTTTCACATTCACATTAATGTGCTAACGTTACCACATAGTGATTAAGAGTGTGAATCTGGCAGCGTGGCAGTGTGAATTTGGGGAAGATTTGTAATTTCTAAGCCTCAGTTTCTCAATCTTTAAAAGAGACATCTGTCTCATGAGGAAGTTTTAAGTCTTAACACCACATTAAAATGACAGAATGAGCCCAAAGTGAGCAATAAGTGACATGGAGAAAGTACTCAAAAACTGGTAGCTGTCATTATACTTTATTATCACTTATTTGAGACCTAGTCTTAAACATGAAGGATAGAGCACTGGAGAAAACCAGACAACCCTTAACTCCTTGAGATAAATAAATGTTCTTTCTGAGAATTAGTATAATTGGAAAGCCAATGAGAAAAAGCCTAACAATACTTTAAAACCTAGAGAAGCCACTATTTTTCATACTGTTAAAAATCTCTCAGGAGAGAAATTCCCAGGACTTAGCAAAGTGCTACAATAAACAGTGTGTTTTCAAACAGAAAGCAACTCAAGAGGGCACTTTGACTAAGCCTCGAGATTTATCCAGATGGATTTTCTAAAATTTTGTATCTATGCTTCAAGGAAGCAGCTATGATTCTTCCTGGTGGGCCTGTTAAGGCATCTTGTCAAACTACTGACTCCCTTAAACTCATTAATTTTAAAGTCAAGTTATGGCAAACACCAAAAGGAAATAATAAAGATGTCTTCTTTCAGTTTTTCAGGATACAGCTAAACTCAAGCCAAAGGGATTAGATAGAATATGACAAAATCATTAATTTTTAAAGTTAATTTGCAAGGATCTCTCCATAGGGTTATTATGAATACTTAGCATGTTCTCAGAATGGCTCAGATCCTTTGGAACAGACTATGGCTCAGGTCTGGTTGTCTGTGAGTAAGGTTTGCTCACAATGCCTGAAATCAGCACAGGGCAGATTAGAACAGGAGACTGAGGAAGTCACATGGAACACCTCTGCCTGACCAGACACTGAAAATGCTGAAATGACTAGCAACCTGTCCATGGCAGAGCCCAGAAAAGAGGAAACTATCCCAGAAATAACGGCCTGGCATCCAATATGTAAAATATCTTCACAAAGAGATGTTGTCACTCTGCCAGTGGCATTGAGGATGATGATAATGGGAGTGTTTATTGGGCATATATATGCCAGGTGCAGTTCTAAATGCTGCAGACACCATACCTCATGTAACCTTCACAAGCGCTCTCTGAGGTAGGGGATTGTGCCCATTTTAGGGCTACTCCTTGCCCTTCTCTGCCCTACACTCTGCCCTGTATCACAGAGGGGTGATGCAGGTTCCCTGTGCACTGGCTTCTAGTTGTGTTTGGCTATAGGAGCGGAGGGTGGGAAAGCCGGGTATTTCTTGCCTCTCTCTGTGCCTCAGGCAGAGTCGCCAGCAGTGAAGAGGTCCCCTCCATGCCTCCAGTGTCACCATTGCAGCTTCCTCCAGGTGACCTCAACCCCTCACTTCAGTAACACCGTCTGCAACAGATTGCCCTCCAGACTAGGGTTCATAGACGTTCCCTGCTATCGCTAACCTGTGGGTTGTTTAGTGACCCCACTTGGCTTCTCAGCTCCTCCCTCACCTACATAATCAATTAAATCCCCTCTGGTTCAGACACTTAAGATGATTTTTTTTCTTTTTTGGACCATTACTCTTCTCATTTTACAAATTAAAAAATCAAGAGGTGGCTTGCTCAAGATTACATGTTAGAAACTGGTGATCATTGGGTCCAATGATTCTGAAGCCAATGCTCCTGGCTGCTGCATTATATTGTCATTTTTTAATGACACAGTATAAAAGTATAAAGGTTAGAAGTATATGAAGAGACTCCTATCTACCTCTACTTCATGAACAGTGATCCGCCACATACCTACTATCTTGCTGCCAGTCTTCCTAAAGAGAATATGGCCGGGGGTTGCTTTGGACTGTGAGCTTTGCTTGGGGGTCTAAGTTTATACTTAAGTCATTAACAATAGAGTTCTCCACTCACTAGTTTTGATTCTTGATTTTTCCTGGTCATCTTAAATTTACTGTTACAAAGTGAATATATCACAACCTTCCTGAAAGAGGTACCAATCTCTTATGGGGCAAAAGAGTGTAACAATGGTAAATTAGGCAAAGATATTTACGTGACCACACTAAAGAACCCACAAAGTCCTGATTCTCCAGCAAGTACTCTTTCTAAAAAACATTTCTCTTTGCAGTCTATCCTCTAACTTATCTAATGAAGTCTTTATGCATGACTTGTTCCAGGTTCCATCAACTAACTCAGTTTTATGGCAAAAGCAACACAAGAGATAAATAGTTTAAACACAAATAAACATTAATTATTCAATTTTAACTTGTAATTTCTGGCCAAAGATTTTCTGTTTAAAAGGAGCTATTTAGACAAGAAAAAAGTTATATATATAAATTATATAAGGATATATGTATTCTTCTGTAAAAAAGTTTATTTAATTCCAACTACAGTTTTAAATATTTCATTCACTGCATTCTGTTTTTTTTGAATTTTTGAATTTTATTTTACTTATTTTTTTATACAGCAGGTCCTTATTAGTCATCAATTTTATACACATCAGTGTACACATGTCAATCCCAATAGCCCAATTCATCACACCACCACCACCACACCCCCATGGCTTTACCCTCTTGGTGTCCATACGTTTGTTCTCCACATCTGTGTCACAATTTCTGCCCTGCAAACCAGTTCATCTGTACCATTTTTCTAGGTTCCACATATATGCATTAATATACGATATTTGTTTTTCTCTTTCTGACTTACTTCACTCTGTATGACAGTCTTTAGATCCACCCACATCTCAACAAATGACCCAATTTTGTTCCTTTTTATGGCTGAGTAATATTCCATTGTATATATGTACCACATCTTCTTTATCCATTTGTCTGTCGATGGGCATTTAGGATGCTTCCAAGACCTGGCTATTGTAAATAGTGCTGCAATGAACATTGGGGTGCATGTGTCTTTTTGAATTATGGTTTTCTTTGGGTATATGCCCAGTAGTGGGATTGCTGGATCATATAGTAATTCTATTTTTAGTTTTTTAAGGCACCTCCATACTGTTCTCCATAGTGGCTGTATCAATTTACATTCCCACCAACAGTGCAAGAGGGTTCCCTTTGCTCCACACCCTCTCCAGCATTTGTTGTTTGTAGATTTTCTGATGATGCCCATTCTAACTGGTGTGAGGTGATACCTCAGTGTAGTTTTGATTTGCATTCCTCTAATAATTAGTGAGGTTGAGCAGCTTTTCATGTGCCTCTTGGCCATCAGTATGTCTTCTATGGAGAAATGTCTGTTTAGGACTTCTGCCCATTTTTGAATTGGGTTGTTTGTTTCTTTAATATTGAGCTGCATGAGCTGTTTATATATTTTGGAGATTAATCCTTTGTCCATTGATTCATTTGCAGATATTTTCTCCCATTCTGAGGGTTGTCTTTTCGCCTTGTTTATGGTTTCCTTTGCTGTGCAAAAGCTTTGAAGTTTCATAAGGTCCCATCTGTTTATTTTTGTTTTTATTTCCATTACTGTAGGAGGTAGATCAGAAAAGATCTTGTTGTGATTTATGTCAAAGAGTGTTCGTCCTATGTTTTCCTCTAAGAGTTTTATAGTGTCTGGTCTTAAATTTAGGTCTCTAATCCATTTTGAGTTTATTTTTGTGTATGGAGTTAGGGAGTGTTCTAATATCATTCTTTTACATGTAGCTGTCCAGTATTCCCAGCACCACTTATTGAAGAGACTGTCTTTTCTCCATTGTATATCCTTGCCTCTTTTGTCATAGATTAGTTGACCGAAGGTGTGTGGGTTTATCTCTGGGCTTTCTATCTTGTTCCATTGATCTATGTTTCTGTTTTTGTGCGAGTACCATATTGTCTTGATTACTGTAGCTTTGTAGTGTAGTCTGAAGTCAGGGAGTCTGATTCCTCTAGCTCTGTTTTTTCCCTCAAGAGTGCTTTGACTATTCGGGGTCTTTTGTGTCTCCTTACGAATTTTAAGATGATTTGTTCGAGTTCTGTAAAAAATGCCATTGGTAATTTGGTAGGGATTGCATTGAATCTGCATATTGCTTTGGGTAGTAGAGTCATTTTCACAATATTGATTCTTCCAGTCCAAGAACATGGTATATCTCACCATCTGTTGGTATCATCTTTAATTTCTTTCATGAGAGTCTTATAGTTTTCTGCATAGAGGCCTTTTGTCTCCCTAGGTAGGTTTTTTCCTAGGTATTTTATTCGTTCTGTTGCAGTGGTAAATGGGAGTGTCTCCATAATTTCTCTTTCAGATTTTTCATCATTAGTGTATAGGAATGCAAGAGATTTCTGTGCATTAATTTTGTATCCTGCAACTTTACCCAATTCATTGATTAGCTCTAGTAGTTTTCTGGTGGTATCTTTAGGATTCTCTATGCATGGTATCATGTCATCTTCAAACAGTCATTCACTGTATTCGTTTGCTAAGAAGTCACTTGATTTTCTGATTGTTATTATAGGCATACAGTAGAAAAAGTGAAAATACAAAGAAAAAAATTAAAGTTATTATTCAAAACCACAGATAAATTCGATTGATACTTTAGCTTCTTTCCATTCAGTCTTTTGTATGTTTTTTTTAAACATAGTTGAGATTATATATAGCTTTGTGTTCCTTTATCACTTAAAAACTTTTAAATATTTAATTTGTTAAATATTTGCATAAAATATATCAAATGGGCCTGCCACAAATTATACCTATATTTGAATACTAGGTAATGTCCTACTTTTTTTATTATAAGTATTATAAGTATTGTTATGAATATCTTTTTGCAATAATGACTGAGTTTTAGATTTTTCTCTAGGCTAGATTCTTTTTTTTAATTTTTTGCCCAGTACCTCCAGGTCCTGCCCCACCATAGGTGGGCCAAAAGGCACAATCTCATCTCCTGTGGTCATTTTTATGAACATTGTCCCACAAATTCCTTTTGAAAAAATCATATGCTATCTGGACTACCCTATTTGAATGCAACTGCTCTTTGGAAAAGCAGCTGTATGATCAAGCATACCTTACTATAGATTGGTTTATCTTATCCTAGAGACTGGTACACTTGGATGAGAAATCAGAAAAGACCTTGAGTATAGAGTGTGGGCAATAGCCCCTTTGGGGGTCTGTGGAGGTGAATGATGAGGTGTAGAATAAGATGGTGAGAGACCACTGTGTAGGCTAGATTCTTAAGACAGGATAAATTACTAAAAATTCAATTACTGAGCCAAGGGAGTAAATATGTTCAAAATCTTGAAACATACTACCAAACTGGTTTCCAGAATAATCCGAATTTCTATGTTAATAAAAATCACTGAAATACTTCTGAAGTACATTCATTGTCTCCTAACAAACCTGTTTTCTTTATAAAAAAGAAAAAATCAAGCTTATATTCATTGAGTAAAATGCAAACCTATTAGTTTAATTAAGAACTTTAAATTTAAGATGATTTTTTTCTCACTTTTCCTCTTCTTCCAGGTTTTAAAATCTTACAAGGGCAAAGAAATAAAGAATACATATGCAAAATGCATGAGTTTGTAATAGATTTTTGAATTTGCCAGGATGAATTTTCACATTTTCATCAAGATCATAGTAATGATGAACTGTCTTTTTTATTTGTCTTATTTCTACTGCCCTTTCAAAGGGAAATTCACCTAGAATATCCTCCTTGGTGCTGAGTGACTCTGACAGTACAGACTATGTGAGTAGATGTGGATCCTGCTTATGACATTCTAACGCAGGCTGAAGAAAGTAGTCTATTGACATTCGGAAAGCAATAGGCAGAAAGGAAAGTTACAATTTTCTCTCTATATTCACCTTGCAGAATTTTAGGAAAGTGTTCAGATGCTGTTCTCTAAAGTTCTTAAAGTATCCTAATTTGCTACCTCTTTAAGAAATGATAGGAAAATTTGTTCAATCCATTTCCCATAGTTTTGCCAAATCTAGGGCAAATTGCTATCCTAATATTAAATGCTGTGCGCAATCCATTGGGTGGTAGCCATGACTACGGTGAGATATTAAGCAACACTCACAAGGTAGAGATCAGGAGGTGTATGGCTGGCCCCCCTCTGCTACTAACTGTGAGAACTGAGCCACTCCCAGAATCTCAGGGTCTTAGTTTTCACATCTGTAAAATAAAAGAGTCTGAGCTAAAGGAGACAAACGCCCTTTTGTGTTCTGGTGTTCTAACATCCCATGATTCTAATGAGTACTAATAAAGCATTTTTTTTTTTAATGCTAGTTAGGTATCCCTCCGATTTTTCTATATCCCAGTTTCCCTTATCAATAAAATTTCAATAATGGTATTCTTCAGGAATGACATGATGTAGACTATTTAATTCATTCCACAAACATACATTTCTTGGCACTCTTCTTGTCCTGGACTTGAAGTCATGAACTAAAAGGAGGTCCCTGCTTCCATAGAGCTAATATTCTGAATTGTAAACACGTGAACAAATAGACAAACAAAATTATTTCAGGCAGACAAACAGAGTAATGGGGTAGTGACTAGGTGAGGGCAAAGCATGCTACTTTCAGTAGGGTGGTCGGCAAAGTTCTTCCTTCAGAGGACAGTTGAACTGTGACCTAAATGATGCCAAGAGCCGGCATGTCCAAGAGCCAGAATGATGCCAAGAGCCAGTTAGAGGGAACAGCTAGCTCAAAGGCCCCCAGCAGGAATGAGTTTGGCTAGCTCAAGAAACAGAGAGAAGGCCAGTGTGGTTGGAAGTCAATAAGCAGCAGAAGGAGAGACTAAGGGATGAGAACAGTAGGAGCCAGATAATGCAGACATTTGTAGATGATGATAAGGAGGTTTGCTTTTAATCTAAGAGCAATGACAGGTCATGAAGGTTTTAATCAGGGGACTGACATAGTCTGATTTATATCTTAAAAGATCACCCTAACTGGTGTATAGAGAATGGATTGCATATTTTATTGCCAGCCATATTGGAAAGGACTCCTGTTCTCTTACAGCAATATTGATAGTACTTCTTTTGGTGAAAAGCAGCAAAATATGCTGGATAAAATATTTTTAAATGTTTAAATGCACACACGATTTAGAAAGAAAGAAAGGGTAATTCTCAGACACCAAAATCAATGAGAAAGTACAAATCCAGAGAGCTACGTGTACTCCTGAAGCCAGCCACTAGCCTGGTAGCATCAGCCCACCTTGATGACCTAAAATGAAACCCACTGCAGACAAGCCAACTGCACCAGTTTGGAGCAGAATTAACACATTTGTGTGATCTCACAACCCCAAGAGCTGTGAGATCCACAAAGTACCATTTCTTCCTCCCACTTCTCCTCATCTGCCCACAGAATGGAGAGATGGTTCTCAACCTTCACAAGTATGAAAGCTTGTGAAAGATTTTTAACAACAAAAATCTTCTTTTATTCCCCTTCATACACACACACACACATACATAAGAAGTTGTATTTTCACTTATTTAATCCACTATCATTTCCTAGGGAACTCAAGAATGGATAGACTCCAGGGAATAATTCTGTGCCCAAGGAGTAGTTCACCTTCCATACAGGGAACAAGTGGAACGGAGGAAAGAAGACCAAAAGCCATCAAGGTGCCAGATCACAGAGTAAAAACTAGCCATGACTCAAGACCTCCAAAGAACTGTCCTCTGGACCCAGTGTTCCCTCCTTAGTTGTTTTCCATCAATTTTGGAGTAACCACAATCAGTCACGAGATTAATAACCACCTTTCAAATTAAGTGGGCAGTTCCCAGACCACTGCCCACCTATTTTGCTGAGCAAGGTACCCAAGTGTCCTACAAAGTACATAGTACACTCTGAAGTGTTTGTTAATTTGACTTGTCTCAATAAAACTTCAGAAGTCTTGGTATTGTCTCCTGGCCATCAGGACCAATAGGAAAAACATAGGTGTGGGACAGGCTGGTTCAAACAGTCTCCCCTTCTGCCAACAAATCATTTTCAATTAGCAAACAAGACCTGGGTAGCAAAACTGCAACAATTCTTATCATTCCTTCCTCCTTTTTCAGTGTTTCTCCTCCCAACTTCTCATCTGATGCCCCACATACAGAAGAAAAGCCAGGCAGAATATTATGAAATATGTATGTGCTTCCTTCATTGTAATACTAAATAAAATATACCCCTTGAGACAGTAAATCTACCTCTGGAATTCCAATTTCTTAAAAAAAAAAAACTTAAATATGGAAATGTGTTCTACACAAAAGTATTCCACACAGCATTAGTCTTAGTAACAAGAAAATTAGAAACAGCCTAAGTGACCTATTACACATTCCTTGATGAAATAGTTACATATACAGTAGAGATGAAAATTCTCATGAGACAATGTTAAGTTCAATTGCTCAAAATTCAAGTTCCAATGCAATGACCTTCATGGAACTTTAGGGTATTTGTTCTTTTTTTTTTTTTTTTTTTTTTCCTGCAGCTTGTCTTTATTTTACCAAAAAAAGAAAAAGAGAGAGAGAGAGAGAAGCTTTAAGGAACTTGTATTACTTTTATAACTGAACATACATTTTAAAGAAAAAAAAAATTATATGAAATAGACAATGTTGATCTCAGCCTCACCACCCTAACATTAGATCAGGAATGGAAAGAAATTCCATACACTAATGTTCTCTGAAAACAGAATCTCTAGTTCTATTTTGCTAAGATTCAAATTTAGAAACCATTAGAAGGAATGTTCCAAGTGGTATTAATTGCAATGTAGGTATGAAAGGGTATCTTCAAGGGAACACTTCCCCCAAACTATACAGAAATTAATAAACTAAAACCTAATACTACAAAGTAAGCTTAAAATCAACTAGGTATTAGGGTATAAATTAGGGTATAAAGAGGAGCACGTCACAACAGGAAAAAGTTGAATTCATTAAGATAAACAGCCATGATAAATACTAATGGTAGCACCGAGTAAAAAGCACATTGCTATTTTTCTCATATGCAGGCAATAGCCCAATACACTGTGTCTCAGCCACAGGATGTATCTGATTTCACATGCTAGAAAAATTAACCGTAATTAAGCTGAGGGAACCCCTGCATGGGTGTTTTATGTCAATTGAATACACCTAAGGAAAATTAAAACTTAAGAACTGATATAAAACTGATGTAATTTATGTCACTATTACTAATTAAAATGTTGAGGCTTTCCCAGTTATAATGAATAAAATTAGCACTCATAGATAGATCTCACATCTAAGGAAAGCCAAACTGAGATCACACATGTTTCTCAAGGTAGCAAACAGTTTTTCTTTTTCTTTCTTCCTGTTTGCAACATTCAGCAGTAGGGCAGATTTAGAAATCAGAGTCATGCCACTTTAAACTGTTGACATTTACTATCTAAGGTAGAGCTAAAGGATTTCAATTCAAGCCAAAGTCCAAGGATGCAAATACCAATCGAATGACTTACTAGGGCTAGGAGAAGGCAAGCGAGCTCCTTCTGAAATTTATAAATATGGTAACTAAACAAAAGCTTCAAATGATGAAAATGATGTTTCCTCAAATCATTCAGTCCAGCATAGCTTGAAGGACCTTGATGTCTCTTTTTGTAAGTAAGAAGTATCTGAATCCTATAGCTTTTTGAGGGTTCTTTCTTCTTTATCTTTTACACGTTAAAATTAAAGTGGTTTTCAAGTAAATTTTTAGGGTTTGCCAAAATACACAGGCCTGTACAGTACTGTGTTGGGACAAGGATGGCTTGGGAAGCAGTTGTGTATTATCCCATTTTTAAAAAGTTTAATGCCCCTACAGACAAAAATGTCCATGAACAGATTGCCAACCAGTTGGAGTATGGGCCTAGGTTTTGAGCCACTCAAATAAGTCTCCTAAATAGGTTACAGAGTCATTCCTGGGGATTGTAAGGGCGGATTTCAAACAGCACCCTCTGTTAGAACTACTACCCTGAAAAAGTTACACTGGTTGGTTATCACTTAAAGCACCATGGAGTTCACTCCATCTGTGTTGGAACAACTTGGCGAAAATCCATGGTCACATCCTGGCTCTAGCATTGTAAACCATGGCTTCAATTCAAGCCCATTCAGTCAGAGTCCTGAGATACCAGATATCTGGAGGGGCAATGATGTGTCTTCCCAGAGATGGTTCCTGGAGCCCTCATAGTAGATGCGTCTTCAGGTCCTCCTTGTCAGGCCCTTGCCTTCTAGGGCCCCAGCTTCCACTTATATCCTGTCCTATCTCTCCAGGCCAGGAGTCCTCTACTCATGCCTCCCAATCAGAGAGCAACGCCACCCACCCCCACCTCACCCCTATGCACTGGCTATATCCTGAGCCACCCCTGGCAAAGGGTACAAGCATAGATGCTTACTGGTGCCCAGTTGTTCACATAAATGGGTGAAAAGCGGGCTAGACATAAGAGATCAGAACTGTGTGCATGGATGGGAGACAGCAGATGTAGGCCCCCTATAAAGAGGGCTGTCACCACTCAGCCCCAGGTATTCAATGTGCTGAAACACAGGATGGGTGTTACCAAGTGGCCTAATTCTTCAAATATATATGAAATAAACTAATTTTCAAATGCTGGCCTTTTTTTTCCTTAAACTGTTCGGGACAACCAAAACATCATAACTTAGGCTTTTTGGAATCTTTATTCAGGTTTGGAATTCTATGGTTCTAAAAACACATTGATACACTTACCCATGATTGTAACCTCAAAAATCTTCCTATTCTGTTTCTTCTTAGAATCTTTCCAGAGCTTCAGCCAGTGCAGGCGTCTATCTGAGGGCATTAATCAGACAAGCTTCACAGGCAGGGTGCCAAAGAATTCCTGCTTACACCTGCTATTGTTTCAATCAGTTCAACTCTACAACAGGCAGATAAAAGGGTTTAAGGTGCCACTGCCAATCCCACACGGCTGTGTGTGTGCTCAAACATTATTGGCAGTCTTCTCAAGAAACTGCCTCAGCTTC
This sequence comes from Hyperoodon ampullatus, assembly GCF_949752795.1. NCBI lineage: Eukaryota > Metazoa > Chordata > Mammalia > Artiodactyla > Ziphiidae > Hyperoodon > Hyperoodon ampullatus. Next base: position 128,565,591 of record NC_136917.1, on the reverse strand, counting down.
TTGGATGACTCAGAAGTAAAGGTAAGAAACTCCATTTGTGGTAGTAGAGAAAAGGGCCTTTCTTGAAGCCAAGAGGCCACAGTCAGCAACATCATAGTCTCTAAGCTCTGCCTGGCTCAGCCTCTGTGACAGAGGTCACGAATTGCCTTCCAAATACCCACTTTCTCCTTCTTCCTTAGTAAGAGAACACCAGCAATAGCTAGGCATATTGCTGCTTGACACACAGACTAAATTTCCCAGCCTCCCTTGCAGCTAAGTAAGGTCATGTGACTAAATTCTGGCCAATGAGATGTAAGAGGAAGTACTATATGGGCCTCTGGGAAGGAAAGTTCTGCCATTCCTGCTGGCTGGAAAGTGGAGGTGATATATAGAACTCCAGCAGCTCCTTCGGATCTTGAGTTGACTTTGAGAATGGAAGCCATGTGTTTAGAAAATGGATAACAGAAACAGAAGGAAATTGGGCTCATGGTGATGTGCTAGAATTGCCATGCCAGCCCCAGACTGCCTACTTCCAGACTTCTTTAACATGAGAGAGCAAATCTTTGTGCATTTAAACCACTGTTTGAAAGGACTCTGCATTATTTGTAGCTGAATGTAATTCTTCAGCAGTTTAGTCTCTCCGCTTCCATCGCCCATTGCTGCTCCATCTAAACCTCTGATCCCTTTTAAACTTCTATTCTGTTGTGAACTAAATTCTCTTATATGCTCAAATTTTTTCTATCACTCTTTCACCATAATCAATACATGTCATTTTTCCTGATGATAAAAATTCTCTCCCAAGGCAAGGTAGTGAACTTCCTCTTTTGCCTGTATTTTCAGCTTAACAAGGATCACAGTTACTTAACAGATGGCGTTTCTGTCCTCTCTCTGGAGACTAACTGGAATGTACAGTCCCTCAGGTATGAAAATGATGCTGCTGACCCTTTATCCATAAACATCTTGAGAAAGTATTTTTGCCACCTTTCTACCTCTCTCTTTCTCTCTCTTCTCAAAGATGGGCCATATGAACGGGCAGGGCAAAAGAGCGAAGGCTGAGGCCATAAAAGAGAGTAAAACTAAATGGCTCACCTGGCAACAGGACCCATTGCTTTTGCCTCTGATTAGCATTATGCCTTAACCCGTAGAAATGAGCAGCCTTAGACATCTGCTAGAATATAGGTATCTTCAATCTCTAGTTTGAATGACAGGACCCTGGAGGCAAAACATTTCCTGTGGAGATTCTGTATTTTTCCCTGCTCTTGCTTTTCTAGCTCAAACAACTCAATTTTGTTGGGCTTCAAAGTATAGTTCAAGGGGCATTTTATAAGTCAAGTTAATGGCCCTGGGGATATTACCAGTGTGACTCATCAATTACAGGAAAAATATGAGGTATGTATAAACATTCTGAAATGAACCAGTTATGTTTGTGACTATTTCTAGTGGTACTTCCACAATTTTTCATGAAATCACATAATGGCTAATGAGTTGACCCTGGAAAATTTTGGAGCAAGTATTGGGTTGGCCAAAAACTTTGTTGGTGTTTTTCCCGTAACAGCTTATGGAAAAACCCATACAAACTTCTTGGCCAACCCAATACATAGCCCAATAAGATACTGGTCATGGTAAAGTTCAAGAGAACAGAATCTCCCCAGCTATTTTAAGAAGAAAAACATGTTATACAGATAATTAAATGACTTATCACCGGGGAAGGCTGAAGAAATACTTCTAAGCTGAGCCTTCAGAAATAATTCCCAAGCCACATCACAGAACTGGGCCACCAGGAGAACCATTACCTCTTCTGTGATTAGCTTCCTGCCACCTTGGGATGCCATCAGTTCCATAACCACAGTGCTGCGCCACAATTAGGAAGCAAACACTAACAGTAAGGCAGCTGGATCATGAAATCGCTAGAATCCAGGGGCCACTCAATTGGGAAGCTGCTGACTCAGCTGCTACTGCTGTCTGCTTCCAAATCATACAGTACCTGCTATGTCCTTCATCAGCACAACTGATACTCCACACCTTGCCTCTTAACACTCATGTAGCTAGTGACTGGGCCCTGGGACTTGGGCCAATGCTGAAAGCAAAACAACGAAACATCCCCATGGTCATTCACCACCTTATCTCCAAGGAAGTCAGAGAGACTGTTTTGTAACTTTCCACCTTTTACCAGATGAATAATAGGGGCTTGGAATGGATGTTAAGAGACAATCCACCATTTTACCACAGAATAAATTTACTTTTAACATGCCATATTACTAAGTACATATCAAATACCTGCTATGCACACAATACTATATGTATAGCCCAGGCAATCAACAGCATTTGCTGAGAAAGTCATCAGGCCAGGGTCTTCAGTTTTCATCAACTTCAATTTTCATCAATATATAGTATCTAAACTATCCCATTTTTTATACCACCATTTACCAAACCATAGATTAACAGCCACTGCATGAATGCTTATGAATGAGAATGATGATCATGGTAAGTGTTTTGGAAGGCACTATAAAAAATATATGCTTTCTTAAGAAGCTTAGTATCTAATAAGAGAATACAGTACTAACATGAATACCTATGAATGAAGTGACAGGTATATAAAAAATGTTCCAAACCAGCCCTGAAATTTAGTTATAATTACTTTAGATTTAAATAGTCCCTAAGGGAAATGGGGTAAAGTAGGTTTGCCTGAACTAGCACCCCCATTTACCTATTTAAGAAACACCATTTAAGTAGCATTGACCACTTTTCTTACAAAGTAGCAAACGCAGAAGTAGTGCAAAGGGAACAGAAGTTCATGCAGGGATCAGTGTATTGCAGAAAACACCAAGGCACACTATTAAATACTGTGAATTGGTTTTCAGACCATTGCTAAGATGTCTTTGAAAAGAATGGTCTGAGACATTCATTTCATTCTGTTGGACACAAATAAATATGCCTGGTATTAAATCCATCCTTTTACAATCACTGGGAAAAACAACAGTCTGGCCACTGATGAAGCTGCCCGTTGGGCAGAATCCACTCTCCTATGTAACTACTTCTGCAATAAATCATGCAAAAAAGGCAGCACTGGTGATAAGGGCTATACACTGTGATTACTATTCCCATAGCCAACTCTCATTAACACAGAATCCAATTATGGAAATGCCATATGATATAACAGGCAAAATTCACACATTTCCTGGAGGCGATTTCTTTGTTATTGTTTATTTTTGGTTTTATTTTTACCACAACTGAAAAACACATTAGCAACGAATTACAATGCCACAACTGTAGTTTGAAAATACTGTAAAAAATAAAAATAAGCCCCAGGGACTATAGTCAGGAGACAAAATCCAAGGACGTCTACTGTGGGCCTCCCTGCACCTTTCAAATGTATCTCATTGCACATTAGACTTGTACTGGTATTCGTGAGCAAATCCTTACATTACCAGCAAGGATGTCTGGCTGCACAGCTGGACTAGCTAGACGGTGACAATTCACTCTCCCCAGAGCCTCCTGGAAGAGGGCCATGTGCCCCTAGAAGCCAAAAAAGCATTAGTACCTTGACTCCTTGGAATTCATGTTGGCGCCTCAGCAGTTTGAACCCGTGCAGAAACCGAGAATTATCCCAGACCGGGAAACACCTTTTAATCCACTGCTTCCCCTTCCTTATATCCCTACCTCTAGCCTGGTTCTCGATTCAGAGGAATTTGAAAATAAAGTCTGTCTTCCTATCCCCACCTTCCCCCAACTCATCGGTACTAAGAGGCCTCAGGAGAGGTCCTGGGAATGCCCCCAAGAGGTGGAGAATCCCCAGGGTGCCCCTAATTAACTTGTCAGTAGACCTAAGAGCCACCTGTCAGACTCAAAGATCTAGAGCTGCCCCTTTATCAATCCCCAAGATTTTGACCATTGCATTCCCATTAATATTAGCAGTGTTCTCACCAAAGGAATGATTGGTTCTCTCTGGCTCTGCTCATTGAACAGACCAAGTAATTGCCCTGAACATTTTATTATCAAGATGAACATTTAGCCTTGTACCTAGCAAAGACGGTCGGTGCTTTTTTTCACTTACTATTTTCCTTACACCTTGTATATTTATATGGACTGCCTTCAGCTGCAGTTCTTATTTTCATATAATTTATAAATTTTGAGAAATCCAAATAGTGATATTATATTTGTGTATTCATATTTGAACAATAACTTTCTTGAACATTTTATTTTACTCTGGGTATTCCAATATCCACCTATGATTTAGAAATGTCCTCTTGAAGCCATTTGCAATGGCTTCTAACTTCTACTTTCCTTTTGAGAAATTGCTAGTTTTCCCCCTTTTTTCCCCCACTTTAATCTCCCATCACTTACTATAGGAATATTATTGAATAAAAGAATGCATAATGATGAGGAACTGTATAAATGACACTGATGTTGTTGATACCTCACACTAAATTTGTCTGATTTTGCATTCACTAGACTTGTTTGATTAAAAGTGTACATCACCAGGGACTCTGTGGCTTGGAAAGACAAGAAACGAAGAAACTGGCATGATTCCAGCCATGCTGGTGGTACCTCTGTGAGCTGTATTACACTACTATTCATCTAGCTCGAAGCTATGAAACTGACCACTCACATCCATCAACACAGTGACAAGCACCCGTGTCACAAACTCACTGGTCATGTTGCTATAGGTCAGGGGAAAAAGTGAGTTAGATAAAGAAAAGTACAGCAACTAGAGGTAGAAATAGAGCAAAGAAAAGAGTTTCAGTCCCAGTGGAAAACAAGCAGAAAAGGCAAGGACAGGGCACCAGACCCAGGTGTGCTTAGTCAGTAGAAGAAAAGAATAATTGAAATCAGAGGCAGGAGAGCCGTCCCATGGGTCAGATAGGGTCCCAAGAATGCACTTCCCACAAAGCCTGCTCCAAAGACCACAGTTTACATCGGTAAGGCTCTTCCCATATAACTCTGCTACTAAATATTTTTTTAAACTTCATTATATTTATGAATGCAGAATCCAGCTGTGCAGCGAATTCATTTTTAAACTGCCTGGCTTATTTTTCTGAGTTGTCTTTGTTAAAAAAATTCACTATTGCTCTTTAAACACCTATAATGAATAATCCATGCCATGACTTCTTTTCCTATTCACTAATCTTTATATTCAATTTCCTATTAACTGCAATTTCAATTCATTAAAAAATATCATCCTGGAACTAAAGCTTGATTCTTATTTTTTATGCCAAAGCAATTATATTTCGAAGAGTAAAATTTTATGTGCCTTTCCACTTGGAATTTTTACCAGATTCCTGTCTTTTGACTACTGCCACCTCTCAATAGAGTTGAGATGAGAACAGAACATTTGAAAAACTCAAGCACTGAGAATTGAGAGCTTTGAATATTCACTTATGTGAAGTAGGATGCATGGTACATATAGAAATATTTTTTACATCTCCTTGGTAAAAACATCAGTAGTGACAGTAACAATATAAGTAATATTAACAATATGTTTTTCTTCAACTTGTGTTCCTGATCCACCCTTGTATACTGAACTCAGGGGGCCAACCACACACATTTCACAACTCCATTCACCACTTATACTGAGTCTTCTGATCCTGTCATTACTAATAACAGCAGTATGCTAAGAGATAAATGTGTATTAACTCATTTAATCCTCACAATAACCCCATGAAACCCCAAGAAAGTAATATTTTTATTACTTTCTTCATTTTAGAGATCAAACAACTAGGGCACCAAGGCTTTAGTAATTTCCTGGCTAGTATGTAGAACAGGGATCTGAACCCAGGCAGTCTGCCAATAGAGCCTATGCATTTTACCACTCTGCTATGTTGTGGTGGCCCTTTGTCTGCTTCCCAATGACTGATATGGTCATAGTGGGAGGATTCAGGAATGACTGGCCCTATACCCACAGAGAAGATGGATTATACACAGAGGTAAAAGAGGTTCCCACACTGCTGACTCCCAGAGAATGAGACATAATCAAGCAAAACATAGATTCCTGGCTGGTTTTTTCCTCATCCTTTTGCCTTTTGCTTGTCTAGTTGTCCTTTTGATCACTGCATTTGGCTTTTGGTTCTCTTAGCCTGGGTAACTGGCAGAGGCAATGACAAATGATCATGTTTTGGCTGACTGTATCAGACACATTATTGTATATTATATGGAGCCAAGAAAATATCTTATTCTTTTAGAGTACCTTGGTGGTACCAAGCATTGCTGCTGGCACAGCGCATTCAGTAGACACTTTACATGATAGCCATCCATCTCCTCTAACTCACATCACCATGGTGACACAGACCTGCCATTCCAGAGCCTGAGCCTTCCAGACCAGCCTCGAATTTACCCAAGCAAAATGCCGGAGCCCCTTGGTAGCTAAACATAGAGTTCATTTTGTACATTATTTAATATAAGGTTTCATTAAAGTTCAGTTTGGCAATATTACATGAAAGAAACCCAAGCAAAATGCCGGAGCCCCTTCGTAGCTAAACACAGAGTTAATTTTGTACATTATTTATTTTATTTTATTTTTTTGTGGTACACGGGCCTCTCACTGTTGTGGTATCTCCCACTGCAGAGCACAGGCTCCGGACGCACAGGCTCAGCGGCCATGGCTTATGGGCCCAGCTGCTCCATGGCATGTGGGATCTTCCCGGACCGGGGCACGAACCCGTGTCCCCTGCATCGGCAGGCGGACTCTCAACCACTGCGCCACCAGGGAAGTCCTGTACATTATTTAATATACGGTTTCATTCAAGTTCAGTTTGGCAATATTACATGAAAGAGCTATCTATATTTTTGTCCTGAATACAAGTAAACAGGAAATAAAGTCGAATCACTGGCAAACAAGATGTGATATTTAGGTCATCTCCCCACTGCAGAAGAGTAAACAGAAATAGCCCTTTATTCTCTTTCTATTGGGAATCTTGGGTCTGTCTTCATTCAGTCAGTCAATCAGAAGACATCAATTGGGCACACACTATGTGAGGATTACAAAAGTGAAGATATAAACTCTGTCTTCAGGTGGCTTCCATGCTAAGTGTTAAAATAAGGACATATGTGGTCTTCCATTAAGGAGGTATGAATTACAAAATGTATGCAAGGAAAAATATGGTTCCATACTAAGATTTTGGAGAACATAGCCTAAACAGAATATTCTAATAAAAACAAGACATCTTGGGGGAAAAAAAAAAAAGTTACCAAGGGTGGATCTCATAAGAAAGTAATAGCTGATTTCCCCCCACAAAGATTTGGATAAAACAAATAAAAGGCTGGAACTTCCTATTTCTATTCCATTCTTAGGGCAACAAAAAAGGAAATTACCTGTTCCCTAAAGACTTCTTAAAATATTAGCTCAGAACCTTTTGGCAAGGACAACTCTTTTAGTAAAACACATCTAATAATGTATCTTCTGGCCTTTATAAAAAGTCAGCTTACATTTCCCAAAGGTGTTCTTGTGCTCGTTATGTATACACTAACATTATAGAATCATTTGGTAAACACTCACACACACACACAACACACACACACCTCCCATGTTTCTAGTTACATTGTTTTCTTACCTAACAAGATATGCTTCTTCCTTATATTCAACCTCTCCACTTTTGTATATACCTTTTGTTAATTTGAGGGCAGTGGGTAAATGGAATGTTCCTGTAGGGGCAAAAGTGGATGTGGTTTATCGTTATGGGACAAGGTCTCCTCCAGCTGTAGTTTCTATCTGTGACCCACTGAGAACAGAATCAAAGGAGCAGGTGTGATTGCTTACATGAAAATCAGGCAAAGCAGACTTGGCTTTTTGAAGCCACATACCAACAATGTGTGCTTATACCTTTTTATCTCAGACAAAGCAGTAACACATTGGCCAGAAGCCCCAAATTCAGATCCATGTAGACGAAACCTCAACCAGTCTTATTTGACAGCATTAATCTGAGGAAACCACAAAGAGAGAATTTTCACACTCAACTGAAATGCAGCTGGTTTTGGAAACAGCTAAGGGAGGGTACAAAACCTTTCAAGAAGTAATCCACAATCGTCATGCAGAAGATCTGCCTTTCAACACTCAATGGCACAAAACAAACTTGTCACCAAGTACACAACTGCTATTTACTAAGGGGAAAATATGTGGGGAATTGTGATCAGCAGAAGGGAATCCCTGTGGCTGGGGGAAGACACAGCTAAGGGACCAACCTCAGTGACAAAAAGGCCAGAGAGTAGAAGATAAATTTAAGCTTAATTGGACATAAGCCCTTAAATTCTAAGTGCATCCATCCATATCTAACATTGTACCTGGCTCTCCAGGAGTCATCTCCTAGGGACAGTGCTGAGTCATCAAGTCTTCTCCCAGGAGCTACTGCATGTGTAGTTGGCATCTGTGCTCTTATTATCACCAGGACTGAATCCTATTTCAGCATCCCATCTCAACAGGCCGCAGGTGGATAATGAATAGAGAATTTCAGGAGGCTGTCCTGACCCCATGACTAATAGTCAAGTGAGCACTGTTTAATTGAATTACCAGTTGAAGAAAAATTACCTTAGGAAGTGAACTACAAACTCCAAGTCAAGTTGTAACATCATTATCAACATCACTACCTCCAGTACTAGGTACCTTGAAAACAGGGTCTTGAATGCCCACCAAGATACTACAAAGTAGGTAAGCCTCACAAGAACCTTCCCTGCCTGCACTGAACTGTATCCATTTCTGGGGTTGGCTGAGTGAGTGATGACTGAGTGAGTGATAATTCAGCAAAGCCATCCAATGGAGTATTTAGCATAGTGATCAAGCACATAGTAGGTGTTCCATAAATATTGGCTGAATTCAAGAATTAATGCATCAACCATAAAATGATAATCAATTACCTGCTAATTATCTGTGAAAATTAATCGATCATGTAAAATACATTAAGGAGAGAAATCATGATTTAATAAATCAATGGTAATTCTAATCAAGAGGCATTGTAAGGACAACCACTCTCAAACACCCAAGTAGGCTTTCAGCTATAGACAATCAAATAATCTCCTTTCTTTCCTTCTGCACTTTCTCTATATAAGTCTAGCTCCTGGCACCTGTCAGCCAGGGCTCCTAAACACTTCTGGTGTGGCGCTGCCCCATTCAGATCGATTCTTGCTCAAATAAACTCTTAAATATTTTTTAAATGGTAATTCTGAATGAAGAAAATGAGACATTCTCTGATAACCAGCCTACCCTTTCTATTCTAATAAATCAATCTGTGCCAAAACCAAGGAGACAAATAATAAATGAATGTCCTTAGTTCTGTTCATGACTATCCTTTCTGTTCCCCTTGTGTTTGGGTGGAACCAGGCACCATGACTTCTAGTCAGTGAGTTTTTGAGTTGAAGTGCCTCGTGCCATTTCTGTACAAGAGTATTTAACCCGTTAGAGCTCAACCCCTTAGAGCTCGCTTTCCCCTCAAGCATGGAAGTGAGCAACATCTGAGACGCTGGCAACTCCATCACTCGTCCCTGAGTGACGACGATCGGCGGAGCGTCCAGCCGACCCACAGTGGACACATAGCATGAGTAAGAAATAAATCTTTGTTGTTTAACCCACTGACACTGTTATAGCAGCACATCTCATCCCAGCCCAACTGATAAAGTGAATAAAATTCCAGGATGCTGAAGCTTCCAGAAAATAACAATGAGCCAGGACCACATCAAAGCTCAAACTCATAGTTTCTGACTTTGCTCACCTCTATCCCAGACCATCTTCAATCTTCCCCTATTACTACCCTTACTCTAATCTGTTTATTAATTCCACTAGATTTTAAAATTCTGCTCTCTGCAGAAGACTGTTATCAGGGCTGGGAATAGAGGGAAGAGAAGGCAATTTATGTCTCACAGAAAAGCAATACATGTTCTAGATGAGATTACATTTAGAGTTCTACTCCACAGATGTGAAATAGACCAAAAAATTTTCCTGAGCCTCTCCTTCCCTGTGTTTGATCTGCTCCTAGGGACTGGTGTCAATAGAAACCTCTTAACCACAGAAACCCTTTTTGCTTTCTTTTGTTTCAGGTCTTGAAGAGATGACTGGTCGGTCAGATGAGTCATTGTCTGGGAACCTGAGAATTTTCAGTTGTACTTTCATATTTCATATTTTTCTGTCAAGAGGTAGCATTTAACAGAACTATATGTTTTTCTGCCACATGGTAACGATAAGGATGATGACTGATGAGAGTTAAATCTCAATGGAATAGTCACATTAGTTAACATTTCAACAGCTTCATGGAACATCTCTTGTCCAACATGTCTTAGGGGACAGATAAATATTATTTTACTTCTGTTTGCTTTTAAAAGATTAAGTCTGTTGCCCTTGGTCCCTGATATGCCATTCATAAACAAATAGATGGATCATCACAGACTTTCAGGGTAGTAGGAGGAAGATTCATCTTAAAACTCTGACACTAGCTATGTGCTGTATCACTGGTTGCTTATCATCTTAAGTGTATGTTTTCCCCTTCTACTAACAGAAAAGCATTTATCAGCCATGCATACAGGCTCAAAGCAAACTTGAAGCCCACTATGTTTATTTAATGCTCTGCAAAAAATCTCATCAGCCTTCCTATTCTTGTCAGAATTACGAAGATAAAGCTTTGGTGTGCATGATTTACACAATGACATCCACTATAAGTTTATACTGAGGTCTGACTTTCAGGTATTATACATTTGCTTCTTTTTTGTTTTAAGGCAATGCTTGTGATTCACTGCTCAAAACATGTAGCTAATTTCACCATTCGCATATTTTCCCATTTCCTCACCACCCTCTGTCCCTGTTCTCCCCCAACCCTGACAAATAATAAAATTATATTCCAATCAAGAGCGAAAGAGTTGCAGGTAAAGCCACTGACTGGGAGCAAACTGTAGTTCATCCAACGAATAATTTTGAGTGCAGACTTTATACTAGATGCTGTTGTAGATTCTGAAAATAGAGCAGTAAAGTACAGTAGAGGAACTCCTACTCTCATGATGCTTACATATCAATGGAGAGACAATAATAAATAAGATTAGTTCAAATAAGTGTTGTGAGGAAAATGAAATAGAGTTATAAGATAGAGGGATGATAGAGGTGAGCTCACCAAAGAAAAACTTTCCAGGAAGGTCAAATTTGAGTCAAAGTCCAGGTGGAAAGAAGACAAAGATCTGAGGAAAGAAACACCTAGAAAGAAGGACAAGTAGGTTCAACAAGGAGCTTGAGGTGAGAAAGAGATGAGTCTATTTAAAGAAAAGAAAGCAAGCCTAATTAGATGGAGACAAGGTAGAAGAGGAACACAGAGGCCAGCTCAAGGCGAGCCATGGAGTTCAAGGTAAAGCCCTTGGATTTTATTCCAAATCAATGAAAAGCTATTGGAGGATTTTAGTAGAAAAGTGACATGAAATGTAGATATGCAAATATCAGTCCAACCGTCTGACAAAATCGGTCAAACTTTTCAACTTTCATAATAGAATGCTAGTTCTGCCAGTTCTACAAAGAAAGCATGGGGATATTCCTCAAGTCATGAGGGGAGAACTCCTGAGCTCTCACTTTTCATTAGGACTCCAAGGCTCACACTAGCCAGTACCCAACAGACCCAGGAGGAATATGCACCAGCCTTTTCAGAAAGGCCACCTTAACCGGGGTGTCCTGTTGAGCTACTTCCTAAATTCTTACTCTGCCAGTGTGATGTGTTACCCAAGCCAGGATCTATTAGAAGACAATTGTCAGCTGCTGTGTGGATGGATGGATGGGAGGGGAAAAATGGAAGCTAGGGACATAGGGTGCTTTATCATCACTGGCCTACCATTACATGGGCCAGTGTGAAATTTCCTTAGAAGGCATTAGAAAAATAATCAGCTTTCTGTAAAATATTAATTTATTTGTATTAAAATACATCATAAAATATAAAACATTAAATATATAATTAAATATTATTGAATTTTGTAACATGTTTCATTCTGATACTAATAGTTGTCCATAAAACCTTAAAGGATCTTCTGCCATGGAATCAGTGAAATGTCATTTTTTTCTCAAGCAAAAATGTAAAATTTATGAACAATGCATGTGCCAGTTCTGTTCAATGCCAGCTTGACTAAAATTTGCCTAAATTTGCTTTCAACTTGGCAGAGCGCCATTGGTGCTTAGACATTAAAACAGCTGGCATTCCTGTCAAGAAGTTCTGTATTTCTTTTTAGAAATGTAGATTAAAGTGGCTTACTTTAAAATCCCTACTCTTGAAACCAATATATACAGATCGGCTCCATTCCCAAGAAACAGAAACGTTTCATTCCCATCCCTCTTTTTTTACTGTCAATCCTAAACTCCTTTGTAAGTCTATGGAGGACCCCACTGAAAAGTCTTGATAGACTTGCTTTAGATAATCAGGAAGCAGTGGACTAATAATTATTTTTTTAAACGACCACCAATAATGTTTATTCTGTATGATCCAAGTAATGTAACCAGCCTATCCTCCAAAATGTAAAGGGATGATATGATAACTCTACTTTAAAACTCACTAAAAGTAGAGGAGTTTCCCATTCATCTACAAGATAATACTGGACACCCTTCTAAGGGCATACATACTACCCTTAGAGGCACAGGTTACAAACTGATACCCAAACACCTAATGTGACCAACCCATTTTCCCCACTTTAACATGCAGCAACAGGGGCACAAGTCTCACAATGTTAGCACAGTGTTTTTTAAACATTTGAATTGGCTGTCAGTATTTAAAAATCAGCAGATTTTTACAACTTGATTGCCAGTTCCTTTGGAAAAACTCAAAAGATCTAAAGCCCCTGGAGATGCATGCTTGCTTTTCTTCAAGACAACAATCCCCAGAGGGTAAGTAGTGGCCACTCCCCATAGACAGAGAAATACTTGATTTGCTAAGTCTCTACCATGCCTTATTATATTGTAATCCCTCCCTACACCATTCACTTACAGCACCTGCCTGACCGGTGCAAACCCTCTTTGGTAATGAAGAGACAGATCAGATGGATGGATGGATGGATGGATGGATGGATGGATGGAAAGCAATTAAGCCCCAAATTATGGAGTTTCCCTGAACAGTGAAATTTTATAGCAAACACTCTTTACTACCAAATATGCTGAGGTTCCAAGGCTTCCCTAAAACTAGAATTTTGAATTCCTTTGATTAACTAAACTGAGTAATAGACTTAAGTAGTTGAGACTATCTCAGAATCTGGCCACTTCTGGAACTCTAGACCTTACCATTTCTGCCTATTCTCCAAAACAGGAGACCTCAGGGGAAATCATGGCCACTTGCTAGCCCACATGGCACCTTTGTGGAAAACAGAAAAAGTTCCCCTTCCTCTGGGGAACATCACCTGGCTAGGCTTGGCAAGCAGAGTATGGCTGCCTTTTCACTGGCACTCATCTCTTGCACCCTGGCCCCATTTGTATAGTGATTAATCTGCACAGATATATGCAGCAACACAGCCCCGGAAACAAACTTTACACAAACCACAAATGAAATCAACATGCATATGAAATTCAAACAGAAAGATGCACCTGACAAGCCAAGAGATTAAAGGGACATGAAGACTTGGGTGTTTTTTCATTGGTGCACTGGGTTTTAATCTCTCAGATGAAACAGATCTTAGAGCCTTTGGAAAAGGGAAATAAGTGAGCACCACACCAGGCCAAGAGCGGTGAAGACCAAACCACTCTACATAATCTCTGAGATCATTCTGTCCTGAAGAACAGGTCTCCCACATGCGTAGATACACAGTCTATTCAGAAAGCCAACTTCTTATTTGTTGGAGGTAAAAATGATTCACAAGAAGAATTTTTTTCACTTCTCTATTTTTCAAAGTATAGTTGATTTACAATGTTTCAGGTATATAGCAAAGTGATTCAGTTATTCATATATACATACTTTTTCAGATTCTTGTCCATTATAGGTTATTAAAAGATAATGAATATAGTTCCCTGTACTATACAGTAGGTTCTTGCTGTTTATCTATGTTATGTATAATAGTGTGTATGTTAATTCCAAACTCTTAATTTATCCCTCCCTCTCCTTTCCCCTTCAGTAACCATAAGTTTGTTCTCTATGTCTGTGAGTCTATTTCTGTTTTGTAAATAAGTTCATTTGTGTCATTTTTTCCAATTCCACATATAAGTGATACCAGATGATATTTGTCTTTCTCTTTCTGACTTACTTCACTTAGTATGATAATCTCTAGGTCCACCCATGTTGTTGCAAATGTCATTTCTTTTTTATGGCTGAGTAATGTTCCATTGTGTGTATATGTATATGTATATGTGTGTGTGTGTGTGTATGTGTATATATATATATATATATGTATGTATATATATATATATATGTATGTATATATACCACATCTTCTCTACCCATGCATCTGCTGATGGACATTTAAGGTTGTTTCTATGTCTTAGCTATTGTAAATAGTGCTGAACATTTGGGTGCATGTATCTTTTCAAACTGTGGTTTTCTCTGGGTATATGCCCAGGAGTGGGATTGCTGGGTCATATGGTAGTTCTATCTTTAGTTTTTCAAGGAACCTCCATACTGTTCTCCACAGTAGCTGCACCCAATTACATTCCCACCAACAGTGCAAGAGGGTCCCCTTTTCTCCACACCCTCTCCAGCATTTGTTGTTTGTAGATTTTCTGATGATGCCCATTCTGACTGGTGTGAGGTGATACCTCATTGTAGTTTTGATTTACATTTCTCTAATGATTAGTGATGTTGAGCATCTTTTCATGTGCCTGTTGGCCATCTGTGTGCCTTCTTCGCAGAAATGTCTATTTAGGTCTTCTGCCCAGTTTTGACTGGTACCAGAAGAATTTTTGTGTCAATAAGAATTCTATAGCAAGTGGAAACTTTGAAAAGACTATTCCTTTTTTTTTTTTTTTTCCATCTTAAATAGCCCGGTCCAAGTAAATTTTCCCACCCCTTAATGGAATATGAATTTCAACAAGTTGTACCAGTCTTACTGCCCTGCAATTTCTCCTGTCCTATCTCACTGTTCACTTTCATGTTTCTCCTCCCTGCTGGGACCTGGTAACTCTGAGCTTTCAATGGGAGTCCTGATGGCCTTGCTCAGTAAGTTTGTCAGTACAGTCTCCTGTGCTTTTTGAGTCTGAAGAAGAAGCACTTAACACCAAAGTGATTTTTTCCTAGTCCATTGGAAGTACACATGTCAAGTACCCCTTTGACTCTCCTTGGAGGAATCCTCAGGACTAAGCCTCTAGCCCCAACATGACCTCACGCTTCCACTTGCCTGAAATAGCTGCCCTGTCCTAAAAGGAGGTAAAGGAAAGCCCTGCCCTCTCCAGAGGAAGCACTTCTGAATCATGTATGTCATCACTGAATGTTCTGTTTCAGATCTTATAGACAGTGGAAATGAAAGAAGCATTATGGAGAAAGAAATACATTTTGCATCTTTGAAATATCTTTGATTTTCTCCCATTCCCTGGTTTTACCCAAGGATAAAATATTTGCAGATATTTCAGAAAATGGGTCTCCATCATGCTCATGCAATTTTCCCTTTCATAAAATAACAACAATAATAATAAAGTTGTCTTTATCTAATCTAAAAAGCTTTATACCCTTCTCCTGCAGACAGACAGCCGATGCTCTGTTGCAGCTTACAGGTGACAAAGATGTGACTTCACATTCCTCAGTGACAAAGTTGGAAAGGCATTGTGATCATCCAGGGTTCTCACACTAGCCACTAGGACATGGCACGTGAGACGGTTGAATAGTAATGTTCTGGGAGTTGCCATCTCGGGACGTACTTAATGGAGTTTCACTGGGAATATCATGCCTTATGTTGGCTGGTGGTGGGGAGGGGATGGTAGGACGTGTTGGGGGGCCCCTTTTCTCCCTCTCCCCACAATCTCACTTTAACACATAAAATAGGAATGACCACAGATACCTATTTGTATTACGGAGGAGGTATCCTTCCCTTGCTCTGTCATTCATCCATTTTCCATCATGGGTAGAGAAAAGGATTATCTGACTATTGGGTCCCCCTCTCTCTCAATGTCTCTCTGTCTCTCCTTTCCTCTCTCCCTCCCTTCCTCTCTGTATTTGGACTGCTCCATCCCACTCTCTCCCTCACCCTCTCCCTCTCTGTCCTTCTTCCTCTCTCCTCCCTCTCTTTCCATGCCTTCCTCCTTCTTCTAGCTATCTGTAATTCTTTCTCTTCTCTTCTTTTCACTCTCCCTTTCACTCTGAACTACCAACCTGAAATCACAGATGTTCTTCTGTCTTCCTTGTTTAAAGCCACGGGGGCAGAACTGGCTGCTTTATTTGTGATGGAGGAGGTAAGTCCACTACGAGGCAAGATGGTGGGAAGCCCATTGGGCCTGGCCCCGTAATGAAGATGTGCCAGCATTAAAGAAGACATTATTTATGATATTTGAAATGATGAGCTCTTCAAAGCTCTCAAATGTAGCAGTAAAGAAACTGGGTCTCAACCAAAACCGTCCAAAGGGAAATTATACAAGAATGAAATTTCCTCTCCTACTCACATATCTGGCCAAGTGATTTGGATGGACCATAAAGTGAAGGAAAGTGATCATCAGATTCTTAACTGATGACTTTGAACCAAAACAGCCAAATAAATCACTTATGGAGAATGTTTCAAAGTAAATTTTATATTCATAATCATTGAAACTTGCATTCTGACTTTTAAAAGATAATTATATATACACTTGATATATTAAATTCCTTCGTATATATTGCTATTTTATAATAGTATGATTTTAGTTCAATAAAGAAAATAAGTCAACAATGAAAAAAATCCTCCTCTGATGTCTATGTCTTTATTTCTCCATTGATCCAAAGCCCATAGAAAGATGGAGTGTAATCAAGCCCTCGGATTCCCAATAATTTCCACTCTTGAGGATGGAGCACACAGACAGAAGAGTGAGCCAGCTGATCCAAGAACCAAGAAGGAGTAAGGCGGGACATGCAAGGGGGCCCATCGCGGGGAGGCCAGACCCAGTGAGAAGTAATGAGTAGCAAACACACTGCACACTATACAGACATCCTACCCTCGTCATTGAAAAAAATCTTATGTTTAACAAGGCTGAGACTTGTCTGCTCATACTCATAAGACCCTGAAAGATGAAAGTCAGGAAAATCAGAAGGAAAAATCAGGTCAGGCATGAATAGGGGTGATATTCAATTATGGGTTTTCACCAGGATTTCAATAGGGAGGAATTGTAATATCACAAACTTAGTGACTTAAAACAATACATATATATTACCTTACAGCTCTGGACATCAGAGGTCCAGAATGGGTCTCAATGGCTTAAATTAGGGTTGGCAGAGCTGCATGCCTTTCTGAGGGCTCTAGAAGAAAACGCGTTTCTTGCCTTTTCCAGCTTTTAGAGGCAGCTCTTATTCTTTGGCTCAAGGCCCTCTTTCTCCATCTTCAAAAGCCAGCAAGGACTGATGGAGTCTGTCTCATGCTGCATCATTCTGACACTTTCTCTTGCACCATTGTCTCCCTCTTCCACTCTTGAGGACCCTTGTGATTCCATTGGGTCCACCCAGATAATCTAGGATAACCTCCCCGCCTCAAAGTCATCTGATTAGCAACTTAATACCACCTGCAACCTTAATTCCCCTTTGCCAGGTAACACAACATATTCACAGGCTCCGGGGATTCCATGTGGACATCTTGGAAGTAGGGGGTGGGCATGATTCTACATTCCATGGCCCTCAACACAGTTATCAAGCCTTCTTTCCTTGAAAAATACACCTGAGATAGCACTGTTAATTTATGTAATAATGTTGCTACAGTTCCTTCAGTCCAAAAACAAAACAAGCCTCCAAAATCCAAACAACTCATAGCCAGCATTATAACTTTCTACAGCAAAGCAAAGCAGTTTTCTCCTGCATGCCTATAAATTCCAACTGGCACTTTTGCTTGCTCTCCAAAACACCATCACCTTTCTGGCTTGTTAGAAAGAAAGAAGGAGAGAGAAGAGAGTGAAAAGGAATGACACAAGCTGAACAGATCCAGGTACAATTCCTCTTGGGGATTTAAAAGAAGAAACACTAAGGAACATATCAAAGAAACTTCCGTGTTGCCTAGGGTACTCTAAGCCCTCAGCACAGCTCTGAATAAGAATTCAGTCTGAGAGGGAGATGAGCTCGGTGCTTTGTAACCACCTAGAGGGGTGGGATAGGGAGGGTGGGAGGGAGGGACACGCAAGGGGGAAGAGATATGCGAACATATGTATATGTATAACTGATTCACTTTGTTATAAAGCAGAAACTAACACACCATTGTAAAGCAATTATACTCCAATTAAGATGTTTAAAAAAATAATTAAAAAATTAAAAATTAAAAAAAATTTTTTAAAAGAAAAGAATTCAGTCTGAGAGTAATCCTAAACTACTGAAGGTGCCCATGAATATTCTACCATGTGTTTCAGAAATTCTCCACAGTGTTTCAGAAATTGCCCAGGGGAGGTCATCTGACTCACCCATGACACTATCAGAATCAAACAGGAAAAAACAAAGAGGACAAAGCAAGCAAAATCACATGGGATACTTTCACCTATCTCTTCTCCAAGTAGATAATCAGGACATTGTTTCCAGTTTACAAAGAATAAAAGATAAAATGATGACTCATATCCCATCTATAAATGTCTCTAATAAGCTGGCATCCAGACTTCATTTGCTACTTCAAGTCTTACAGATTATATAGCATGTTTAAAATCAGTTGAATATATATGTTTTTTCTCTATATAAACTTTAGGGAATTTTTCAGTGCATCAAATAATTTCTAAATATTGTACACTTTAATTTCCATCTGAAATCATTTCCTAAATCACACACAAAGTTAGCTACGTAATCCAACTCATCCTTAGGAATCTAGCTATAAAGTTGGGCAACACGGCAACCTCACCCTCCTTGAAACATTGTCATGAGTCCACAATCTTCCTGGCATCAACTCCTATATCTAATCAGATTCTTGGCCTTCCTACTTCTAAATGTTCTCAAATCTTCTTAATTGTCTCTATCCCTTAGACTTCATTTTCATAACATTTATCACAGTTTTAATTAATTATTGAGGTAAATTTTTGTTTACTCCATGAGGACAGGGACATATCTGCTTCTTTCTTCCAAGTTTCAGCTCTGTGCCCAGCACACAGTGGACTCACAAACACGACAGAATGAATAATGCTCCTGTGTATCTTTTTAACACACATGTTGATTCGTGCCAGGCACTATTTTAAGTGTTTTGCATGTATTCATTCATTAACTCTTATAACCAATCCTATTATGCAGGGGCCATTATTTCCTTGTTTTACAGATAAGAAAATGGACATAGAAAGGTTCACTGATTTGTACAAAATCATACACAGCCATTAATAACAGATAACATTTATTGAGTACTTATATGTGCGAGGCAGGGCTGTTGCTTTGCCTCCCAAGGTAACTTTGCTCAAATTACAAAAAGATGCCCCTTTTGGATGGATGAACTTAAACAGGCATCTCCTGCTCCAGGATGAGTAAGTTCCCTCCAGGGTACAGGGATTGTAAAATGAGAGCAGGCTCCCACCTGCACTGCCCCCACCCTCCCCACCGCCAATCCTGAGTCTTTTGGCAGGGTACAGCCTGCATAAAATAGAGTACACAAGTATCTCAGCCACAAACTGCTCAGGGCACTAAATGGCAATTACTCCACAGCAACCCAAGAGACAGGCATTAGTATTATCATCCCCATTTTACAGAAGCAAGACCAGCAACCCACAGAAGCAAAGTGACTGCTCAGAGCTGTCCAGCTATTAAGTGACAGAGGTGGGATTCAAGCCAGGCATTGTGGTCCCAGGACACACACACCCAGCAATGCTCCCTCCTGAATTTTGTACTCCGGTTCCTGCGGCAGTCTACCAACTAGTCTCCATGCTCCCTAACTTGTCCCACAACTTAATCCACTACTGCAGCTACATGAATTTCTTAAAGGTACAAATCTGATCATGTCTCCTTACTGCTCAAACACTTCAATAGCTCCCTCATTCCCTTCAAGATAAGGTCAAGACTCCTTCCTGTGTCTGGGAAGGGCTCCTTGTCATCTGATCCTGGTCACCCTCTAGCCGAACACCTGACCCTTTCTCTGCCCTGACCCCTCACTGCACACAATGACAGAACCACACCAAACATTCTGCCCCATGAACCTTCACGTTTTTGCTGCCACAGGCCTTAACACAGGACACTATTTCCACCTGGAGCCCTTTCTTCTCCCAGTGCAGTTGACTAGCTCCTACTCATACCTCAAGTCTCAGCCTAAATGTCTCCTCAGATTCGTGTTCCCAGACCACTCAGTCTAAATTAGATTCCCTCAGAGATTCTCTTACCATACCCCATATTTTTTTATAACAATATCACACATATGTGCTTATGTGATTATTCAATCAAAACCAGTTTTCCCCAGTCGTAAGTATGAAGACAGCAGGAGCAATGTCTATTTTGTTAGTTAACTATAAACTCAACATCTTACACATTTCCTAGTACGTACAGGCAATCAAATCCTGTTGAATGTCCCTCCTGGGTGCTCACCATGCTTCCCTATCACAGCTCCCATCACAATATGCTGTAACAGCCTGTTTCTGTCTCCCATTTGATTGTAACTATTTTAAATACTATGAGGACAAAGAATTAATCTGACTTAGACCCCACTACTGAACCTCCAGTATCCAGCATGTTGCCCAGCATATAATAGGTGCTCAAACATTCCAGAATAAATGAGTGAACAAAGCAAAAGTAACTGGGCCGTTCAGAGAAAAAGTCCTCATATTATCACTGCCATAAATGACATCAGTGAATTGAAGAATTGTTCTACTTTTAACTGCTTTAAAAAATAGGATCTATATGGAGCACTGAGAAAGTTTTCAGTTTCAAAATCTGACCCAATACATTCCCCAGCCACAGCAGACAGGGAGGCCAACTCAGGCCTAGATGAAAAATGACCTGGCAGCTTAGTCAACAGTCTCAGGAGTGACCACTCAGACAGAAAACTCAGCATCCACTTTCAAGTCCTATAGAGACCAAGGCCTACAAGAACTAGGAAGGATTTTCCCAGAGGGGATCAACAATGCTTACCAATAGATATTATATCACTCCCCATTAAAGGAAGGTCTTAAGGAACCAAATCCCCCTAAATTGATAATTAAATGACTACCCATCAGTCTGAAAAGAGGAGAAAGTGCATTCAAATAAAAAGAAGCAAAAGCAAAGTTAAAGTATATTACTTAATAATATTTTATAAGATCATGGAGGAAAAGCCATTCCTAAAAAGGATGACTTGTTCAACAGGAATATAAAAATCTTTTCTATATACAACATATGTAATGGAGGCAACACGCTGTCTCATTTTCACCTTGTTCCAGAAAGTCTCTTCAGACTTGGAAACAATGACAAGGTCCTTCAGATTCTGGAATAGGATTCTACTATTTTGTCCACTGGCGAGTCATGATTGCTAGGTTGTGTATGAAGGACTTTCAGATCAGTCTTGGAGGCCATAAGCATGAAGCATGAACAGTTGTATCATGGCAATGACAATGTTCCCAAAATGCCACAAACACATTTGTATTCCATTAAATTAATAAGAATATTTTCATGACAACACAAATGCCCTGGAGTTTTCACACTAGGGAAGGGGACATATGTTGAGTTGATCAAACTTCATCTTCTCTCTGATTCAAAGCCAGGTCTCTCTTTCCAGCCACAAACCAATTAGCTCCACACTCCACTTCTAATACCAGGATTCTGAACATAAGGATCTAAAAGTTTACTTGATCGATTCCTTCATTCAGTGTCTTCTAATCACCTCTGTCTTGCTATTCAGCATCTCATTAGTGCTTCAGTTAATACCTTAACATGGATGACACTGATTTTTCTTTGCTTGGTTTATTACCTTAGTCATCTAAGAACCTAACCCCCTTGACACAAAGTAAAGCATAAGTAAAATAACCCCCTTGACACAAAGTAGAAGCATAAGTAAAATATCATTTAAAAAAGTAAAGCCACTATGCTGCTGACAACACGCACAGTGGTTTTATCAGCTTTACAGCTGTTATGCAGAGCCCAGCTGAGAGTTAACGCCCAGTGTTAAAGCTCTTCCCAGGCAGTGATGAAGGCCCCACGTTCACAGTCACTGCCTTGGGCCATCAAAGTACTTTGGCTCTCCTTTCCACTAATCAGCAACATTCCCCTTTAGTACTGAATTTGGAACAGACTTCCTTTAGAGCAGTTTTTTAAATTGCAACCAGGAAAAAGAAAAAAAAAAACTTAAAAATCACTCACCCAAGAAGTCGTTTTGACTATTTGCTGCACTGGCAGGGACTGGTTTTTATTTTTAGGAATATTTTCGTGAAACAAGGCTTTATCTCTTCTTATCAAGCATAATAGATCCAGTTACTTTTCTTCATCCTTACTCTTGGTCTGCTATTTTTGGCCTCAAGAATTATCTTCTCCAGTAATAGGGGTGCTGCCCCCAGGATAACTAAAACTTGAGCGGGCAAAAACAGCCAAGTCCATGGGTCCCTTCTCATGAAACCCAAAGCGGCACGAGGACCCAATCTCATGAAGGGTTCTGAGTCACAGATATTCAAAGGATGCTGTGTAGGTGGATGACCTAGTGGCCTAGGATGTGAAATTTACAAGAAAGCAGAGCCTAAACAACATATTTTTTCCTGCTGCTCTGTGATGACTTCCATATATATGGTCCTTTGGTGGCACAAAGATCCTGTATAGTAGGTTTCCTTTTTTTTTTCTTTACACCTTTATTGGAATATAATTGCTTTACAATGTTGTGTTACTTTCTGCTGTATAACAAAGTGAATCAGCTATACGTATACATATATCCCCATATCTCCTCCCTCCCACCCTCCCTATCCCACCCCTCTAGGTGGTCACAAAGCACCGAGCTGATCTCCCTGTGCTATGTGGCTGCTTCCCACTAGCTATCTATTTTACATTTGGGAGTGTATATATGTCCATGCCACTCTCTCACTTCATCCCTGTTTACCCTTCCCCCTCCCCGTGCCCTCACGTCCATTCTCTACGTCTGCATCTTTATTCCTGTAGGAGGTTTCCTTTTAGTATGCAAAGACCCTAACAGGAAGGCCACTGCTACACTATTTGATGCTTTTGTGTTAATTAGAAGACACCCTTCCTCCACACCCCTCCTCAGGACTTGGCTTGTGAGAAAAGCATGAATTGGATTTCAACCTCCCCCCACACACACCCTGCTTGGCCTCTCCCATCATTGAATAGTACTTGGGTTTCTTTGTAACACTGGAGCAACATTTATTCTTCCATTCATTCATCACGTTTCAGGCATGACAATGGGTAAGGCACCTGGGCTCTGTGGAGAATTTAAAGGTGAATAAAACAGTGGGTTTCTTCAGAAAAGGGTCATCCTTCTCAGTAAATGACGGTCATGAGCAATGCTGTTGAGGTGCTAGGAATTAATCTGCCCAGTGCTGGTGAATGTTCTGGTTTCACTGGAGCATAGGAGAGTCGTGAGTGATTGAACTTAAAAAAGAGCTTGCATGACTAGTCAATAGAAGACCGTGAATTAAGGCAGTTTTAGAGAGGGGAAATAGTTCACCAACAGTGAGCTTTGAGGATACAGACTTGGTGATGATCAACAAGATGGACTAGAATGTGACGAGGGTGGAAGGAGGCTAGAGGCAGCGAGGCCAGGTAGGAAGTTGATAGATTATATTATTGTCCAAACATTCACCACCACCCCCCAAGGGAATATTATATATTCCTAATCCATTAACCTCAGGCCTGGCTACATGATAGTCTTTGGACAATTAAATGGGATAGACAGAATACGTGCCACTTCCAAGAAAAACTTTAAGAGCCATTAAGTAGTTCTATCACATGCTCTTTTATCTTTGCCACAATATCCCTTCATTCTGGGTCCCAGAATGACGATAATATGAGGCAGAGCTGCAGCCGACTCAGAATGAATAAGTACAGGATTGAGAAACTCCTGTTTTTGCTAGCTATTCAGATTTGGGGATCATTAGTGCAGCATAACACATCCTAAGCTCACTGACGTGGTAGGCTAACGCACTATGAAAGTGAAAGCAATAAGGTCATAGACTAGATAGATAGTAGTATTGGATAGGAAAGGGCAGAGACAATAATTGTAATAACAACAATGAAAAACCATCATCTAACATTCATTTAGTATTTATATGACCAGCATTCTCTTAACTATATCTCATTTAATCCTCATAGAGCTAGACACACATATCTGTTTAACACCAAAGTATGTGCTCTTACCCATTTTCCCCAACAGCCAATAAAGCTTGGTATTGTACGTGCCTGTAAGGTTAATTCATCAGAGTTGGGTTGCTCAAAACCTGAATGTTCTCAAAAATGTCCTATCTTCAGGACTTGGCCAGCTCCTGGGAGTTGAGCTCTGAACCCTTAGAATACTCTGCCTGGTAAGAGTGTTGTATGCCTGAGGCCTTGGGCCAAGCAGTATCAGTTTGGTCAAATAGTTTGTGCTAACAATATGATTCATGGTGAATGCCTATTTTTTCCTGGGGATCTGGAGTCTGAACAGCTGAGATAAATCATGCTGGCCCTGCATGTCTACATGACTGATCCCCAGTAAAAACCCTGGACACCAAGGCTCAGGTTAGCTCCGCTAGTTCCCTGGTTGCACATCTTGTCACAAATCATTGCTCAGAGAATTAAGCACATCCACGCAACTCCCCTGGGAAAGAAGTTTTGGAAGCTTGCACCTGGTTTCTCCTGGAAATCATGCCCCACGCATCTTTCCCTTTTCTCTCTTTTAATTTCTATCCTTTTACTTCAATAAACCACAGCCAGGAGTGTAATAGTTTTCTGAGTCCCATGTATCCTTTTAGCAAGTCATCAAGCCTAAGGGTGGTCTTGAGGACTCACAACACAGCGCAGGACATGAGACAGGCAAGTGTCAAAGATGACCCCAAATTTTCAAGCCCAGGTGACTCAAAAAGTAGAGGTTCAAGAACAGAAGTGGGACAGCCAGAAGGAAATGGTGAGCTGAGGGGGAGGGTAAAGGAGGAGGCTGAGAAGGCAAGTGGAGAAAGGAAAGTAAGTTTGGTGCTTGATTTAATAAATTTGACTTCCATATCCAGGTAGGAATGTGCAATGAGCAGTGGGAAATGTACAACCGGAGTCTATGATGGAAGCCCAGGATGGGAATATAGTTAATGATTGAAACCATGAGAGTGAGTGAGGGTCCTGAGGAAAAGGTGAGAGAAAAGGAATAGCAAGGAGTCAAACATAAACTGCAGAGAATATAACTTGGCTGCCTTGGGAGCAAAAAACAATGAGAAGCGGAGGCAACTTTTATCTATTTCCCATTCATCATAAAGGATGGCCTGTTTAATTTTATATAAATTTGTATTAATCCAGTTATATCATAGACTTTACACAAGAAAATAACTGTTAGAGGGGTTTTGTCGATACATAAATAGCACTAAAAAATTAGCAGTATTGATTTTCTCAAGGAATCTTCCTTTCAAGAGCATTTAAAACCCTGCCTCATGAGCAAAGCATCCAGGCATGACTATGGTGCTGTTGATAAATCCAGAGAAACTGGGGCAGAGGGAAGCCCCAGCCATCGTGATACTCTGTCGTGTGTATGTGCAGCTGCCACCAGGGCTATTTTTATATGTTTATTTACGTTTTTAACCATTAAGAAATTGGGTAAAAAGAAAGACAATGATAAAGCCAGTTAAGAACCTGTGAAACAGAGGCTTCTTTTCATTTAACACAGCATTTTCTATTTTTCTGCGTTTTCCTCATACAGCAAACAGAGCAAGAGACCAAGAACGTCAGGCCCAACTCCAGCCTTTCCCTTTTTCTTCTGCTCCCTCCAGGTAGGATTTGTTTTCTATTCCACCATGCTTTTAGGTTCTCCTTTTTCTATGGAAGAATTGATTTGGGATCATTTCAGGGGCATTTCCAATAAGGTTGCTATGGAAATCAGAGTTCCACCCCAGCCCCATTTCACCTGAAGAGACAGTCCCTCCCACATTTATGGCCCATGTGCTTCTTACCAAGGCATCAGAAAACACTGAACCTGTTAAAATTTTCCTCTTCTTTTTTTTTTTTTAGCTTTACCCCTTTTTGCTAGAGAGTGCACATACACGGCTACATTTAGAAGAGAATTACAAATTGGTCCTAGGGCCTCGTATCAGACAATGAGCACTGAGGAAATCTCAGGCAGTTCTATAGCCAGTCTTGCCCTATTACACTGCCCACCATGGAGAAGTCCACCTCATCATCTCAGACTCAAGTTGTTGGGAAAGCCATTGCGCATAACATTCCAACCAGTGTCTCAAAAGCTCCCCCATGTGTGCACATGAAAAATAACTCATCGGAGGAAAAATTCACTGGAATAAGTGCAAAATTAGAACAGGGACCACTTTTCAGGCCTCAAAAATGTGCTAAGATACAAGAAAACAGCACATCATATAATTATTCATTTACACGGCATGTTTATGATCTAAAAGTATAATTAATTTAAGTGGACTGGTTTTATACTGATTATAGCATCAACAAATGAACCAGATACATAAAAAAATTTTGATTTTTCTATGAGTGGGATGAAAAAAATGCCAAAAAATGAAAAATAACTGGATACACTCAAAAAGAAAAGCCATCCAAATAAAACATAAGCAACTGATTTATATATTTCAGCCCAAGAAAGGAATTACATGAAAATGTAACAAAATATTTAGCACACTTTCCAGAAAGCATTTGCTTAGTTGAAAGGTTTTCAGATTTCCCCTTTTGCCCGTTTACCATTCCCTCATGGAAAAACATACTATAGCTAAGACTGTTGTGTAAATCAGCTACCCCTGCCCCCCAAGCCAAAGGTAGACTTCCAGAATATTAAAACCAAGGCTGGCAAAGATTTTCTACTCCAATCTCCATCTTGTACAGATAAAGAAAGTGAGCTCAGAGAAATGAGTGGACTTGTCTAAGCCCATAGAACTGACAGAAAAGCTGAGAACAGACCCTTAGTCTTTTGTTTTCTAATCCAATCATTATTCCTTTACACCATGCTGTTTCCCAATTTTTAATAATAGTAACGAATAATAAGCAGAAAATATACTAACAAATAATACTTCCGATACTAAAAGGTACTAAGTACCTACTCTGTGCCAGACATGGTTTTAAGTACATTACTTGAATTAACTCATTTGTACTGAGAAGAACACTCTGAGGTTGTATTATCACCTCCATTTTACAGATGAGGAAACTGAGGCACAGAGAAGTAAAGTACCTCCCCAGTAAGTGGTAGAGTCACTCTAATACTTAGCCAGTATAACTCTAGAGATTAAATTCTTAACCACAGGTAACTAAATAGGATACAAAAAGTAGAATCATTATTCAAAATTCAAAGGGACACCAGCTATAGGGTTAAACCTTGTTTTTTTTTTTAGGCAACACAAAACTGAAACCTGTGATAATTAAAACAGAAGTAGGACCAACTTAAAAGAAAACAATAACAACTGGCTTAGAAGGAAAATTCTTACCCAATTAGCACAACAAACCCGAAGCTTTGTAAGTATCCAACTTCATAGAAATCATCTAAATAGAGGGCTGCATCCTTTGGTATGCTAACTGAAATCATGCTTACCTAGAATTAGAAATTATTCTTATCTATCTATTAAGACAATCCCTCTTCTAGACATTTCTTGTTGAACCTATTTTCCAAGTAATAAAATCAGATTTCTTAAGCAGGGGAGGGGGACCTCTCCTGCTTCTCTAATTGGTCAAATTAATATCAGCTGGTGTCCTAAAGACACCAGTGACCACCCAATGTCCAGATCCAGTGGAAATGTGCAGGCTTACCTCACAAAAGCTCTCCATTGTTTTCTCCCTCTCCTGACATTTTCCCTCTCTTAGCTTCTATAACATCATTCTCTTGGCCCTTGCCTGGTCTTTTACTCCTTCTCTTAAGCAGGTCCTCCTCATCAACGTGCTTGGTAAAGCCTGGTACTCCCAGAGTTCTGTCCTTGCTGGGTTTCCCCCACATCCCCTGCCCACACTCACACCACAGCTCCCACTGCCACTAAGGAGCTGATGCCTGGCTTCACTGCTGGGGTCTCAAAACTGCTTCTTTCCTCTAAGCTTCACACTGTCTGTGGCAAAACCTCAAACTCGGCATAATCAAATCCAAATCCCTTCTACTTCACCAAAAATCCTATTCCCCATCCTGTAGTCCTTATCTTGCTTCATGGAGTCCCCCAGTCAACAAGCCCAAACCTTGAATCACCTGAGACTCCGTCCCTTCTTCTTAGGATACATCCAGTGAAGCTGTAATTTCTATGAACTGTACTTTCTAAATTGCTCTTAGATCCTCCCGTCTAACCCCCATGCTCATGAGAGTCCACCTTCATCACCGTATCTCTCCCCATCCCCCAAAAAACTGTTCAGTTTGGGTTCCACCAGAAGTAGACTCTGAGCTAAGAATTTAAGTGCAAATCGTTGTTAAAGAAGAGACCCCCAGGAAGCAAATGTAGGGGGCATGGAAGAATGGCAGGGGTGGGAAGGAAGTCAATACTGGCTTGTAAATGGTCAGATGACTGCTGTGAGCAGTGGGGTTTCATCACGGCGGGGGCCTCCCGGAGACCCTAGGACACCCTGCAGGTTTGCCCCAAGCAGGAGCCAGGAAGCTGAGACATTTACCCATCACTGTCTCAGGGCTGCTGTCAAGGGGGTTAACTCTCCCACTCTAGGCCTGCCTCCTTGGAGTCTTGCAAACTTCCAGTCACTGAGGCTTGTAGCTGCTGGCTTGTGTGGGAACAGTGGCTACCGAGGGAATATGAGAAATCCTTCTGAGGCTCCCAGAGGCTTTAGATAGAATCCAAGTGCCTCTGCACAGCCTACCAGACATTCCATGATCGTCTCCTGCTTTACTCTTTCATCATTTCCCAGGCTTCCTGGACTAACACTCATGTGCTCTAGCCTTACCTACCTGTCAGTGGTTCCCGAAACCACAAGGTCATTGCCACGGCTGTGTTTGGACTTGGTAGTCATTTTCCCAGAATGACCACCTCTACCTCCCAACCCTCTTCCCCTCTATCTGAAATACCTCTGCTTTTTGACTGCTTTACTCTTTCATCATTACCCAGGCTTCCTGGACTAACACTCATGTGCTTTAGCCTTACCTACCTATCAGTGGTTCCCGAAACCACAAGGTCATTGCCGCGACTGTGTTTGGACTTGGTAGTCGTTTTCCCAGAATGACCACCTCTACCTCCCAACCCTCTTCCCCTCTATCTGAAATACCCCTGCTTTTTGACAAGATACAGCTTGCAGCCCTCCCCAAGTTCTCAAGCCTTCCCTCAATGCTTGCCCCTAAGTTGAGCACTTGCACCCGTGCCACTGCCCTGCCTTGTCAAACTGTCTCTCTCACCAAACTGCGTGGTAGTTACTGGTCCCCATGGTTAGGCCAGCTGGCCAGAGTGTGAACTCCTAACATGTGAGGACTATGCTTGATTTATCTCTGCTTCTCCAGCACCACGCCCAATGCAAGGAAAAGGAACAATGGGAAAAACACCAAATAATTCCTGAAAGGTCTAGATACCATACAGAATAAATAATGTAAGTGTCCAATTAATATGGCAAACAAAATAGAGCAAAAGGAAAACCTAGGGGGAAAAATAGCAATTCTCCCTTTAGTGCATGCTTTTCTTTAAAAATAAAATTGCTTATTAGGGATATTTTTCCTTATATATGGGCTATAAATCAATTTGATGTACTCTGTCTCAGCTTCTTTAGCTAAGTGCCTCTTTATTGACATTGATTTCCTTAAAGGGAACCTAATGCTTAAGAGACCCTGACAGGGAGCCCCGGAGAAAAAACCTTCTACATATTCACTCATGGGTATTTTGTGACCACATTTCAAACCCTCACACTCAGGCTCTTTCATGTGCCTGACAGTGAATAGCCTTCACACTGAGCCCATTTATACCCCTAGAAGGAAGAAACAAGGGATATAATTACTCTCCTAAGACATGCTTTACAGGCCCCTCAAAGTCACCTGCATCTGTGCCCCAGCTGAGCTGTCCCTGCAGGGGACTTCCGCCAGCTTCCATGCGGATGGGTGGAAAGCCAATGCAACGTGGGGTAGGGGTTGTCCTGCCCCTCACCTTTCACTGGATTCATCATAAGCAATTTATTGTATGCAAATGTACCCAAACCTGAATAAGGATTAAATTCAGATTCTGGGGTAGGGTTTGTTTTGGCCTTGTTGTGTTTGTTTGCTTTTGTCTTGTTTTGAGACAGTAGTGGATAAAAAGGAGAAAGAGGTGATAAACTATTTCTAAAGGCCATTTAGTTCAGCCCAAATTAACTCTGCTTATATTGATGTGAAAACTAAACAAATTGCCGATATCTTTGATCTGGATCCTGTGGCACAGTTTGTGCTGGGCAACTGTTGTTCGAGATTTTGTGATTCATTGATCAATGTCACCATGTCTGATGGGAACTAAATTGCCTTCGATCCACCTGGACACAATTTCAGCTTTTTACTCCCCTGCCCTTCCCTATCCTTATAGTTACACAATAGGAAGGAAAACAACCACAGTGGATCTTCACTGTTGAAGGTTTTAACATTGGGTGTTGCCTTCCATCACCTGTGTTTGGGGTTTTACCCTAACCGATGCTGGGCTCCTTTAACCTAAGGTGATAGAAATCTACAAATATTGCAACAGTGCAATCGGTTGCAGCAGAAAGCAAAGAAGGAATCTTGGAACACCCTGCTCAGAGGTCAGGTTTGCTGTTTCCGTTTTATTTCATATGTTCAGACCCAATGCAGGCAGCCAAGGAGTTGCCATTCAAAATGTTTTGCTGACCTCACAAGAACCAATGTAAATAGACTTTCTACCCAATGACGCCAATGCTGAAGGCAGTGTCTATGTGTTTTTATACTTTATGAGATTTCTGTGTATAGGGCTTCCAAGACCTTGTGTTGGTGAGCAGAGTTTTGCTTTGGTGTAAACTGATACCAATCTTTGCAGGCTACCATTTCTCCTAGTTCCTCTCCACCAACTACAGAACTAAGAACAGAGTGAAAAGATAACACTGTACTGAAGTCCCCTTTTCATTCCTACCCTCCTTGATACTCTTTCCCTGGGGTCCATGTCTCAGAGTTGTTTTATGGGCAAAACCTTGCCCTTAAAGGTTTGGGCTACCCAATCAAGCAATCCCCAATGGATAACAACAACTAGCAATGAACTCAACAGATATTCGTTAAGTACCTCTGAGGGGCAAGTTATCACTTTTCTAAGCATTCACTTCCTTTTTTTTTTAAATCTCAACATTCCTTTGGAGAAAGAAAGGACAGGATTTGAATCCACATTTTACAATCCAAGAAACTGCAATATAGAGCTTTTGTACTTTATCCACAAACAAGGAGCAAGTCAATGAAAGGGCTGGAATAAAACACAAGTCTAATAACAAAGTCCAGTGTCCTTTCCCTCATCCCTCCCTAAGCTTATACCAAATTCCACTTTATAACAAATGGCGGTGGAGGGACAGTCTCTTCCCAGAGCCTCTCCCCCTGGGGTCTATATGCCTGTGGATGAACAAAAGTAGAAGGGCCTGGGACTCCTGAAACTGTACTCAAAAGGTTAATATATGTGCATTTTTCTGAGGAAAGAGTCAATAATTCCAGAATGGTTAAGAATGATTTTAACCATATGCTATATATTATATATACTTGAAACAACAAAGCAATCACTTATGAGAACTGACATTTCTCCTTCCCATCTCCTAAAAAGTACCTTGTCGCAATTATCCACATACAACAAGCTATCCCAAAAGTTAGTAGCTTAAAAGAACAATAGTCATTTCATGTTCTCACAAATCCACAATCTGGGCAGGGCTGAGCAGGCGCCGCCTTCTGCTCCGTGTAATGTCAGCCAGAGTGACCCAACGGGGACTGGGGGATTTCCTCCAAGGTGGCTCTCCACGTGGCTGGCTGCTGCTTCCTCTGCACGTGGGCCTGCGTGGGGGAGGCTTAGGGTCCACACAGCATGGCAACTGTCTCAATAAACCTACAGTGAAAACTACCATTTCTTAAGGCCTGCACTCAGAATCAGACACAGTGCCCCTCAGCTCCGTTCTATTGGTCGAGCCGTCACAAGAGGATTCAAGGAGAAGAGGCGTAGACCTCACTTCTTGCTGGGAAGAGCATCAAAGAATTGTGAGGCCATGATTTTAAACTGCCACATACCTCTAGGGTCACCTTTTCTCCTCCTGTGTTTTGCTCCATCACTATTCTCTCTCTTTTACAGACCTTTGCTGTGTGAGAAACCAAGCTCTGACATTTCTTTCTGGGGTGAGTCTGTAGCTAACCCAGCCTACGACTGCCAGCTGGCCTGCTCAGTGGGTCACACTGGGCTTCTGAGCTGTAGGTGTTCAGACTTCCTCGCTTCACTGCGAGGGTCACTTGAGGTACTCTGCATAGCCTGCTCCTTTACAGAAATACTACACAATGGCTTTAGGGGGATAGTGGCTGTGGGTTCTGTCTGAAGACCGAGGGATAAAAGGTCCTCTGAGAGACTTATATTAGATACAAGTGATGTCACGAGAGAAAAAGAGATTGATCTTTCCCAGCATCACTCTGTGAACTGCTGGCTGGGTTGAAAGCATTCCCAATTCTGCCTGTTTCCAGGTACTAACCAACCATACTGCTCTTTGAAAAGCAAGAGTTTTCAAATTTTCAAGGAAATGCCAACCGGTATTTACATTATTTGCATCACTTTCCCCCGTTCTCTTCCGTAATTCAAATGATTGATCCATAACATTGGTTATTGGCACTGAAAAATTCTCTAGTATCTGCCTCGGGCTGCCTCAGGCAGGCCTTTGGAAATGGTCTGTTTTTGCTCTGCAGCAGAGGTGATAAAACAGGGCCACCTGCTGAGGAGAAAAGGTCCCAACTCCAGGCCTGAGGAGGCTATAAGCCACTATTCAGATCAACCAGGCACCCCAGAAGTTTTAACTACATTCTCACCAGCCCACTCTCTCCCATCCATCAGCATGTCAGGACCCCTCTTGTCCTTAGAGCCTTTGTATCCTCTTTGCTCTGGACTCTCTTGCCCCAGAAAGCCACCTGGCTTGTCTCCTCTTTCCTGACGTAAGTCTTCAGGCCTTCCTTTGCCTATCACTTCCTCCGTGAACCTGCCCTTGGAAGCCCCATCTAAAATTCACAAACCACTGTACACACACCACTTCCCCTCATCCTCTCTCCTTATCCTGTTCTTATCACTAGTTAGTATATGATGTGTTTTACTTAGTTATTGCCTGTCTCCCCTTCTGCAATGATAGCTTCGTGAAGGCAGGATTTTTTTATGTCCTGTTTATCGCTGGTCCTGGAATAGTACCTGGCGTCAAGTAAGTGTGTGAGACACACACACAATAACTAACTGAAGGGAACGGCGATCCAACCTGTAGCTGTCCTCACAAGGTGGTAACACAGGGTTCCTAGTTGCACTGCCTGCTTTGAAGGTAGAGAGCTACAGATCAGCATCTAACAGCCACCCCACCTGTGGTAGTTTCCTACTCCTGCTGTAACAGATCACCACAAACTTAGCGGCCCAAAGCAACAAAAGTTTATTATCTTACAGTTTTGAGGTCAGAAGTCCAACGTGGGTTTCAATGGGCTAAACTAAGGCATGGCATGGCTCTGTCCCTTTCGGGAGGTCTTAGGGGAAGATGTGTTTCTGTGCTTTTTCTAACTTCTAGAGGCCATCCCCATACCCAGGAAGGCGTGTGGCCCCTTCCTCCATTTTCAAACCTGGCAATGTCACATGCCTCTAACTATTCTTCCTTAGTCACGTCTCCCTCTGACTCTCATTTTCCACCTCCCTCTTTAAGGATTATGTTAACCCCACAGAGATAATCCAAAATAATCTCCCTATTTTAAGGTCATCTGATTAGCAACCTTAAATCCATCTGCAATCTTAATTTCCCTTTGTCTGGCAACCTAACATATTCATAGATCCTGGAGATGAGGATGTGGACCTCTTTGATGGCCATTCATTCTTCCCACCACATCACCCTCTAGAATGACCTAAGAAATGATAAGGCCTCTCCCATCACTTTGATAGCTGTGATGTTTCTTATCCAGATACTGAGTCCTTACATTTGGTCCTTTCATAAATACTTATTGAGGTATAGTACAAAGTTCCCCAGACTTAGAGGCAGAAGACATCCACTGGAGACTCTTTCTGAAACTGACCAACTCAGTCACAATCACTGAGACTTCACTTTCTCAACAGAAAAATGGAAATAACAAAACCTCCTGGGCTTCCCTGGTGGCGCAGTGGTTGAGAGTCCGCCTGCCAATGCAGGGGACATGGGTTCGTGCCCCGGTCTGGGAAGATCCCACATGCTGCGGAGCGGCTAGGCCCGTGAGCCATGGCCGCTGAGCCTGCGCGCCCAGAGCCTGTGCTCTGCAAGGGGAGAGGCCACAACAGTGAGAGGCCCACGTACCGCAAAAAAAAAAAAAAAAAAAAAACCTCCTAACAGGGCTATTATGAAGATTAAATATGGTAATGTTTATAAAAGCTCTATAAACGTCAAACTCCACACAATGTAAGGAATCATTATTATGACAGAAATCTCTAGCACCAAGGATACCCTGAGTTTGTTCTCACGGTGGTTTTGATTGTTTTGTTCCTTGAAAGAAACGATATGAATTATCACTTGCACACTTTGGACAAATCGGAACTGAAATTGACAGTGCTACTCACAGTCCAAGTCCTGCATTACCTTTACCTGGTTTATGATAACAATACTGTACAGACAAACCAACTGCGAATACGAATTTGGTTTTTCCTATTTGAAGTTTCATGTATTTTTCTTCAAAAATAACATAGAGGGCTCCCCTGTTGGCGCATTGGTTGAGAGTCCGCCTGCCAATGCGGGGGGACGCGGGTTCGTGCCCCGTTCCGGGAAGATCCCATATGCCGCGAAGTGGCTGGGCCCGTGAGCCATGGCCGCTGAGGCTGTGCGTCCGGAGCCTGTGCTCCGCAGCGGGAGAGGCCACAACAGTGAGAGGCCCGCATACCATAAATAAACAAACAAACAAACAAACAAACAAACAAACATTGGAAAGCAGATAATCCTCACCTTTATTTGATCTGGGAAGCAGTCACTGTAGTTATTTGTATAATATATTTCCTTTTAGGCTCCTTAGGGGGAAAGAAGTGTGTTACATTCATTTTTATAACTCTGGCACACAAAGTTTTGCCTGGTAGAGATACCCTTAAGTTAATGAATATTTCTTAAATGAATAAATAAGTTAATACATTAAGGATTAATTAGTTAGCTAATTAGAGATGCACATTAGGAACTTCTCTCTGCTGCTGTTATACAGTTATAATTCCTTTCTATCTTCATTTTCCAGTTTCTTATTAATCCCACCTAGAGCTTCCCGACATCAAGGGGAAATGCCTTTGCCTGGCCTCTGGAAAGTCGCTAAAATTCCTTCTTTAAAGCAGGTTCTTTTTTTTTTTTTTTTCTGCGGTACGCGGGCCTCTCACTGTTGTGGCCTCTCCCGTTGCGGAGCACAGGCTCCGGACGTGCACGCTCAGCGGCCATGGCTCACAGGCCCAGCCACTCCACGGCATGTGGGATCTTCCCAGACCGGGGCACGAACCTGCGTCCCCTGCATCGGCAGGCGGACTCTCAACCACTGCGCCACCAGGGAAGCCCTAAAGCAAGTTCTTTAAATGGGGAGCACCAGCCTCCCACTTATGCTTCCAACCACCACTCTCATGATCAACTATTTCTTCCTCAATTTCCCCTAAGAAGGATACTACAGGGAAGATTTCGAACTTCATATTCAAACAAAAGAATTGAAGATCTGCAACATATTTAACTGGGTACTTCCCCTAAGGTAGTTGTAATCATTTCTTTTACGGAGCCAGGTGAGGATTTCATAGAGGCTGATAAATGTTCTCAGGGACAAAGATCTGACTCTGAACCTCCTGGCCTCTGGTGGACCTTTCCCGAAGGAGGGCTCATATCTCAGGGGTCAGTGGATGACACATCATTAGATGTGTTCCCATAAATCAAGGGCTTATACAAATCCCAGAACCTGCTTTTGTGAGGCTCAAGCTACAACCAGTTTAAAACCTCGCACACACTGGAACAACTTCATAAAAAGACTGTGAAAGCTAGGCCCTTGATGATTCCACACTGCCTGATTTGCCAAGAGCAGAGAAAGTCTTTTCCAAGCTGAGAGTCTTTGAGCATTGTGGATCTGTCCTCAATACTTAGGGAGATCAGCTCCATTTATTCTCCCCTTCAGCTGTAAGATTAAAAAAAAAAAAAAAGACCCTATGAATAGCCCACTGCAATTAGAAAGCAATGCCAATTGAATCAAGAAGTTACAGGTGTAAGACACGTTTGTATTGAATTTCTCTTGAAATACTCTTAGATTTAGAAGATAAAGGGAAAGACAACTTGACAGTGTGAATTTTTGCTGGCAACAGAAAATTCCAATTCAACAATTAATTCCACAATAATTATTTTGCCAAACACAGCAAATATATCTGGATTCACCCAAATCTAATACTGTAGGGGTAGCATTTCCAACTATTTCCACTTTAGTCACTCACTAAACATTAGGATGGCCAGGGCAAGTAATAAACTCTTGCAGTACTGAATGGTTAGTCTATTTTTCTTTACCAATTTACCATAGATTCTGGTGGCAAAAAAACATTTCACAGTAAAATACTGATTTAACTCTATTAGGGAACTAATTCATATGTTTAAAAAGAGAATTCCTTAAATGTTTCCCTGAGAGGGTTATTATCTACAGATTTGCCTAAATTTTCTAAACTCATGTGTGTCTTTAACTAATATAACCTTTTATTTATTGCAGTTTTAAGAACTAAATTGAATAATCCACAAAAGGTAAGATGTTTCATCATTTAGATTTTTATTCTGTCATCTTTATATCTATTCAAATCTGTTGTCCTCTAACTTTTCCTTAGAAACTCAAGTAACCACTAACCACAAATGAAGTAAATACTTCCAGTCACTAGTTACAAAATTACACATTCCTAACTTGTTTGTCTATTCACAAATGTTTTAAGTTCTTTCTTTGGGGATGGAGCAGCAAGAAGGACATGACCTTGGCAGAGCCTATGAATCTCCATGAATATCCACTGATCTGGGGGATTCCACAGCCTGCTTTGAGGCAAACATTTCATTGAAAGCAAAACCAAGGAACTCCTGCTGAGAAATATCAACTCTCTCACATCTTTACCTTCAGGGTAGTTCCAAAACCCAGTGTTGTTTAAAGTTATATTAATGCTCCCCAAATGACCCATGAGAACCCAGACTTTTTAAAAATGGCTCAATCCCAAGACCTTTCCTGCTGCTCCATTTCAATGTACTAACGCGGTAGGATTCTCCTAAACCAGTCCTGCTCAAGCAAAGAGGTGATGGTTATGATCACTACCTTAGTTATGAGAATAGCTGTACCCGCAGAAAGCTGACAGCCTCCACCTGCTGAATAACTTGTTGAAAACCAATCAACCCCAGAGAGACGATTATTCTAAGGTACTTTTAAAATGTAAGGTCTTTTTTAATTTCAGGAAACTTGACTTCTATTCTTTAAGACGGTCCATTCCACAACAATGGTTCATAATTAGATCTATTTATTTTGACAGTCCACAGCTCCTGATAAAAGGCCATCTGCAACATTTTCAAATTAAAGATTTTTCCTACAAAGAACATTACTATTCACAACATGAAATATTGAGGCTTTGAAAGGGAAGTGTAATCAAAGACCATAGCATAAAATTCCATTATCACAGTGTCTGGTTTTGCCTCTGCTTTCTCAATTGAAAGAGGAAGAACGAGAAGTAAATGTAATAAGTAGTGAGGTGTAAAGGATGGGGGAATGGAATTGCTGAGTTAGACTGCAAGCATCTCAAGAGCAAAGAGTGTGCCTTTTCTTTCTTTTTCTTCATGTCTACAAAATATAGTACATGATCCACACTGTGTCCTGTTAATATAAGTTATCAAGATTCAGAAGGAAAAAAAGCAAACAAATGAAACTCCTTTTCAGAACCCTCCCACCTTCTGCCTCAGCATCCCTCTAACCTACTAGGGTATCTCTTTCACAGGTTGTTTGAGCCCCCTTCCCAATATCATGCTCCCCAGGCTTGCTCATCACCACCTCCAGGACGACCGTCTAGAGTTGTACAGGTAGTTTACTGCACAAAGCTCCCCAGCTGAAGGGGGCAAGTGAAAGCTGAAACCTAGTCCACAGTTACCAAGAGAATCAGCTACTAGTGTCCACCTGGGAAGGCCTCCTATTTGTGGACTGCATTGCAAATGATGGAGGTTTCTCACCATCACTGAGGAAGCTACTCAACATATTGGCTAAATCAAGTCAGGGAAAGTGGTCAGAGTTGCAAGGACAGTAGTAAAAGTGGCTACCACATTTATGTACCTGATACTATCTGGACACAGCAACCCAATTTCCACCGTGGCCTAATCAGTCCATTTCCATTCAGGTGGTGACTTTGGTTGCCACTTCCTGAGTGGCTGATAGTTTTGCCCTTTAGAGCAGGAGGAGTCGAGCTCAGAGAATTAACCCTTGTCTGAGTTCTCAAGAGAATTATTATACCATAGATTAAGCTTCTGAAGGGCACCCTGAAAGCCTTCTCCACATTCAGAAACCCCCTCTACAATGCCCCTCGGTTTAAGTCAACCAAGCTGCCCTTGAGGGGCTTCCCTGGTGGCGCAGTGGTTGAGAATCTGCCTGCCAATGCAGGGGACAGGGGTTCGAGCCCTGGTCCGGGAAGATCCCACATGCTGTGGAGCAACTAGGCCCATGAGCCACAACTACTGAGCCTGCGCGTCTGGAGCCTGTGCTCCGCAGCAAGACAGGCTGCGACAGTGAGAGGCCCGCGCACTGTGATGAAGAGTGACCCCCCACCTCGCCACAACTAGAGAAAGCCCTCGCACAGAAACGAAGACCCAACACAGCCAAAAATTAATAAACAAATAAATAAAAATTTAAAAAAAGCTTCCCTTGAACACTTCCCACGAGGGGGCATTTCTCCAAAAGCAACCCCTTTTCACTTTGAGAGAACCAGCTCCTCCTCTATTCTGTTATATCAGGAATTAGAAAATTTAGCTACCATTTACTGAATGCATATTATGAGCTTTCCATATATGAATTTATTTAATCCCCACACCAACCCTGAGAGGGAGGGATTGTCCCTGCCCTTCTATAGGTGAATGAAGGAACTCGCCCAAGGCCACACTGCTGAACAAGGATTTGCACTCAGGCCTGGCTCCAGCACTCTGTCTGTAATCACTATGCTCTGCTTCTGAGTGTCTAGCCATCTCTCTAACTGCAAATTACAATAAGGTGTATATTTAAAATGGAAATTTTAGGTCCCTGAAATTCCATGATTTGATTGTTTACACTAATGAGGGAGCAAAAGGCTAAGTTTAAATATTTAAACCTCATTTAAATAACTACTTTTCATTTCCTTCCACCTGATCCATTCTAGGCCTACTTCACAGCTGTACGCTCAGAAAGGAGGCTCACACCTCCATTTCTAGGGGTGGGGCTGTGAGATCTCAAGGGATGAGGGTGGGGAGTCAGTGTGACATTCCATCTGGGTATTGCTTACAGAAACTTCAAGAAAGCTATAAAGTAAAATAATTTTAAATGTTATCTCTTTATCTTTTCTTCTCCTACTTGAAATACAGAATTGTAGTAAATGCTTTAAAAGAAAAAAAAAAGATGTCAACAAGAAGGAAAATGAAAGGCTCAAAGGAATGCCTTTGATAAAATGAGATGATGATGTGTAACCAAACTGTAGCCTCCCAGCATCTGAGCTCTTGCCTGTATTTGATGAATCTCCTACCACATAGGTCTTTGTGGGAAACAAAGCCACTTCCATTATAGCAGTCAAAGTAGCCAGATTCTTGCTTTTCCAGCCCCTCAGGTAACTACGGCAGAGATCATGAGCTGGCCATGAGCAATGAGACACCCTGGGGCATCAAATCATGGGCTCAGTGACTCAGCGAACAGGGAGCCTTCATTCTGGTAACTGGGGGGGCAGCAGTCAGCTGTCAGGCCAGCAGCATTGGCAGCTCCAAGCAGCAGCATCCAAGGCCAACACCAGCAGTAGCCAAGCAAGCCACCGTGTCATGTTCATCGGGGCAGCAGCGGTGGCTCACCAGGCTGGTTCTGTGGTGTAACTTTGACTGTGACTTTGGCTTCTTGATGCCCACCCATATTCTAAGTCTGGTGCCCGACACTTCACAGTGACTCTACCAGATGCCTGATATCTTTTAGGAAATTCCTTTTACCCTTAAGCCAGCCAGAGTCAGTTTCAACGGCTTGCCTTGAAGATTCCTAAGGGATACATTATGTACAAGGACAGATTTGTGCTAAATCAGAACAACGGCATCAAGCCACATTAGGAGCGGCCACTTAATCCATCTCAGCATGTGAGCCTTATCCTACCTTTGGACCTGGAAAATCACAAGGATGGCCAGGCTCGAATTTCTTTTTTTTTTTATTACATCATGCAGTGACCACCTCCTCAGAATCTCACTCACTACACAAGACTGAAGAATGGGAAAACAGAAACAGATGAGAATATGCTTCGAACGTCTTTTATTAGTTTCCCACTATACTTAACTGTAAATTCTTATCAAACCCCAAGTGTATTTAATAACATAGAAATTCCTTGTTGTAACATCTTTCTGTAAAATATACTAATTTATGGAACTAAAAGTGAGAGTTACGTGGTATTGGGGGTAGAGAAGTGAAGACCTGCTTAATGCACAAATTTCTTCATTTCATTGCTCATCATGGCAACATCACAACACAGTACTTGGGACAAAGGCCTTCTAAGCTATTTTAAAATAGAACCAGTCTTCGTAAACAGGAAAATTACTATGGGCTACACAGGGCTTTATTACACAAAAGCCATAATTTAAATAGAGGAAAATCGTTTAACAAACCATCATATGTAGTACTGTCAAGAAAAGCAAGGACATGATAAACACAAATTTCAAAAGAGTGGTTCAGAGGAGGATAATGCAAAAGGGGAAGGGCTTATATTCCATAAGTGAGCAGTGGATTCAGAGAGGGTTATTTCATTATTATGCTTTAAACTACATGACACAAACTCTTGAATATATAACATAGTTTATAATGAAAAATCTAAAGACACAAAGGACAAATAATGACAAAACTAAAAAAGACCATGCTTCAAGCACATCTTCCTTCAGCCTACTTAATTGCTGAAGCCCAGACTGTTGATAATACAGCCCCTGGAGCAAGCACACATTCCTTCCCGTATCTTAAGATGAACGACAGAGCCTACATCTTTTCTCATGGCAATACAACTAGGCAGATAGAGGCCCTGTGCTGATAATCAGTTGCCGGTGAAGGTACCACTCAGCATTGATCAAGGGCTCTCCCTCCCCAGCCCTCATTCCAGGGATCCATATGTTAAACGTGAGCACTGGCTATTTCTTTGTCTTAACAGGCAATTCCCAGGAAACTCCAGCCCTGCAGAGACCCCTCCAGGTTGCCCAGCCTCCATGAATGTGCCGCTTGTTACAGAACATTGAAAAGGTTCCCAGACCGTGTTCACAGTGTCTGCCTCACTCAGCAGATACATCTAGCTCGATAAACTGATACACTCTGCCTTCCTCCCGGCCACATCTTAATAAGAAACCCAGAGAACTGCCAGCTTTTTTGTTAACCTTTCAAAACACTAGAAATGAATCTCAATAAAACCTAAACATGAGTTCCCAGAGTAGGGGGAAAAGCACAAAACTCTAACTCCTGATCAACCAAGTGTAAAAGAAAAAAAAAGATCCAGCAGAAAACCTTACATTGGAAACCTGACAGCTGGAAAATACAACTACATAACGACTGCAAATGCTTAGTGGATGCTGATGGGACCACTGGTGGTGACTGTTTCTTTGCACCAGAAATGCCTGGAAATAGCAATAATGTGAGAACAATAATTCCATCCACGATGCCTGTAGGCAAAGAACACTGAACTGTAACAGCAAGTAATATCTGCAGAACATCCTGGAGGTTGTGTGCCTTACTTGGAAGAAAAGTATGCATTTGACCATCCAGAGATCTTATGGTCAAATATCAGCTCTACAACTTTCCTCTGAGTCTCAGTTTCTTGCTAGTGTCATGAAGATAATAACCTCTACCACATGGAACTACTGTGTGGTTTACATGAGACAACGTATTGAAATGTCCACCATGGGGCCTGGCACGTGCAAGGTACTCAATAACCATTGGCTCCACTCCTGTTCCCTGGAACACCTACAGCCACAAGGGCTGCTTCATTCCTGATTGCTGCAGGCCAAGCCAGCCTCTCCAGGCCTAGAGCTTCCTGGCAATCCACGGTTGCACCTCCAAATTGACAGTCACACCTTGGAATGGTCTGCAGCAAATTTCCATAAAATACACAAGTTCTTACTGCATAAGGTACCCAGGGTTGAAGATCACAGTTAGAACAGTAAACTGGCTTCACTCCAGTCCCGCAGGGTTGGTGATCTTTTGTTGATGCTTCACATCTAGTAAAATTTCTATGTGATATTTATAAATCAGATTGAACTCAGATAAAGTTATAAAGCAGTCTTAAAACTGGCATTGTTAATTCCTCTTCACCTTCATGGTATGTCCCCTGTAACCTCATAATCAGGCACTGCATGATCATATTTGATAAACGCGCCCTGTTCCCTGTCCTTGCAGAGCTATAATCCCTATAGTGTCACCCGCGAAGGCCCACCAACCCAGACTCTGCCCCATGCCCACAAAAATTTACCAGCTTATTGTCTGGCTTATAGAATTACAAATCAAACCATTTACAGGAGACCTACTCTAATCCTCCATTTAATTAATAAGAAACCATGGTCCTGAAGCCTACCAGATGCTAGGTAACATCAGAGCCAGGTCTGGAGGCCAGACCCGCTGGCTCCCAGGCCAGAGCTTCTTAGATGGTAGGCTTGGCAGCTGGACCAGAACCAAGGCACACAATAGCTTAGTGTATTCCTGCTCTGAAGTAATAGTTGCTTTTAACAGGGACCTTTAGTTAAACGGGATGAGTGATGCTTAAATTTCAAAACAGCTGCCAGGGCCGGTGGGTAGATATTTGGGGTTGAAAAAGAGGTTTTTGGTCTCCCTCAAATCATTCCACTTCGGTGACCACCTATAGTTCCAGGAAATGTTCTGCAGATGAAGGAAAATGTGGCCTCCATTTCCCATCCATCTATCTATTCAACGAACAGTTGCTGAATGTCTGATACATACATGGTATATTGCTATAGGGATTGCATGTACAAACACATACATTATGCACACGGTATCCTGCTATAGGGATTGAAAAGATGACTCCTCCAGCCCGCTTTACTCACACTCTGTGTGCCAAGTATTGCACTAAGCACTTTATTTGCCTTCTCTGACTCAATCCTCACAATAATCATATGAAATAGATGTTTGTATCCCCCATGTTACAGATGGGGAAACCAAAGCATAGACGTTGAGTGCCGAAGTCCCAAGGTTAGTAAGTAGCAGGCTGGAACTCGAACCCAGC
Organism: Hyperoodon ampullatus; assembly: GCF_949752795.1. Lineage (NCBI taxonomy): Eukaryota > Metazoa > Chordata > Mammalia > Artiodactyla > Ziphiidae > Hyperoodon > Hyperoodon ampullatus. Next base: position 128,521,961 of record NC_136917.1, on the reverse strand, counting down.
CTGCTCAACTCCAGAGCCTGTGCCTTTGTCCCCTTCCTGGTGCCCTCTCTCCACAGGTGCATGGCTGACCTTGGTTGGGGGAGTATCAGGAAACTCATATAAGAAAAAGCATGTGAAGCAGTGAACACAGCACTTGGCAGATAGTAAATGCTTTATCTTTTTAAAGTTGGACGAGACAAACCATTTTATAAAACTTTTGTTTAGTTTGGAACTCAGTGACACTTCGGTTTGCAATGCCAATATTAATATACAAATGGCAGTGAGTTTTACTGTGACCTGATCATTCTGTTAAAGTTGTCTGCAATTTTCCATGAATGTAAAAAAAAAAAAAAAAAAACCTAGAGATTTTCTGGTTCCTACAGTCTGACCAGCTATATTTTGTGTGCCAACATCCCCAGTCATTCAATGTTCTTTTGTCTCTATATTTATTTAGGTGGAGACAGGGCCACGCTCATTCCTCATTTAAAGAGTCCACAGGGAGTGGATGGTGCTCAGTAAAGCCAAGCTGACTCCCTGACTGAGAGCTGTGAGAATGGAGTGTTGAGTAACCATTCTTTTGCTCAGAACAATGGGTTTGTTAACTTGAGCATAATTAAAATGAGAGGACTTCCCCCGGGGTTGCATCACCTCTGCCCAAGTGACAACCAAAACTCTCTGACTCTGATGCCAGGTCACTGAATACAGTTTCAGAGGCACAGAGCTTCTAGAGCAGCACTGTCCAACAGAAACTTCTGTGATGATGGAAATGTTCTTTCTGTGTGCACTCAGCCAAGTACACAGCCACTAGCCACACATGGCTACTAATCACTTGGAATGGGGCTGTGTGGCTGCGGAACTGGAGTTTTCATTTTATTTCATTTTAATTAATGCGCATAGCCACATGTAGCTGATGGCTACTATAGGAGATAGCCCAGTTCTACAGGAACTGATGGCAGGAAAGCTGGTTTATGGAGGGCGGAGCGAGGGCTCAGTAACTTGATGTTTTAGTTTCTTGACAGATTCTTAACCCCCCAGAAGCATGACCACCAAGAGGCTCTGGGCCATGTTGGAAGGAGACCAGTTTGTCTGTGATGTCCTTCCTCTCTCTAATTCTGGGACTTCTTCAGGTAGGACCTGGACCACCATCAGGAACCAGAGAACAAGAGAAAGCAAAGGGACTTTGGAACCTCTAAGCCATCTTTTTACAGAGGAGGAAGCTGGAAGTCAAAGAGGAAGCCCTCTTCACTAGGTCATATGATGGCAGAACAATAAAAGCCCCCGATACACAGTCCATGCTCTTTCAACTAAACTGAGCGGACATCTCAGCTCTTATCCCTAATAAACTGTGGGCAGGTAAGTTTTCGGGGGTTGCAGGGGAACAATGAAAATGTATAAAGGATGCCAAGAGTAGGATGTAGGGACTGGTATCCCCAGCAGAAGTGCCCATCCCATCAAAACTGGGCAACTGCCACTTGCAGCCAATTGTTGCCATGTAAGAATATGTCACCCAATTGTCCAATTTTCTCAAGAGAAACAAGGAGTAGAGTTTGCAACCTCTGGCCTAACCTGTCTTCTCCCCACCCTCATCTCTAAAACATCCTCACTAGTGATATTACTCACAACTTATAGGTCACAGATTATTGAGGTTAAGCATCTTGCTCAAGGAACAAGTAGTAGAATATGAGTTCAACAGCAAATTGGGCTCCAAAGTCTACGCACTTCCCACCACATCCCACTCTCCTCTCACAACACCAACTCCACCCACTGAGGTTCCTTATTCTAACAGATGGGCTCGAAGTGACTCTCCATGCAGTAGATCATCTTGCACTTTTTACTTTCTTTCCTAAATTGTAATTTCATTGTTAACAAATGATGAAAATTCCATTACCATAGCTGAGAAAAATAATAAAGCTATTCCTTGCTGAATCAAAATAACAACAAAATAAAATTTAATATCTGTGCCAAAATAACAGGTAAGCGTCCCCCATCCAGATTTACCTCATTCCTGCCACCCATCAACAGTGGGTCAGAAGTGTCTATGTATCTTCCTTTTAAAATTACCGTGTCTAAACATTTCATGCACAGGACTCTTATACGGAAAATTAATTTTTAAACTAAAAGGAAAAAGAGGAGGGACTGGAGACAAAGAAGGTGCTATCCCACACGCCTTCAATTGTTTTCTCTATCTAAAGCCAAACCTCTGGATGTGCTGTTTATATCAATCATAACTCTTCCCTCTTTGAGATGCCACACCTACAGTGATTGATGGGTGAAGTCTAGAGTTTCTAATACTGTCTACCCTGATGGCAAATTGATATATAGTCCCCAGCAAGTTCCATTTGAGCTCAGATTTTCCTGTAAATGTGCCCCAGCACAGCTGCCACATTCCTAAATTCTGGGCAAAATTTATGATGGTGTTTCACCATTTGATTATTGTGTAGGAGCTTAGTGTAAAACTCCCAAAATAGTGATAACATGATTGCAGTTCTTTACTTCATTGCTGGCTGCTTAGAACTCTCAGCTTTATATCAGCAGACTGTTTGATGAAGATTAATTTCATTTTCTCTCTATCCACTGTGTTAATAAAAATAAGCATTGTTGAGAAAATAGGACCAAGTGGCACAATTAGCTAATACCCATTCCTTCTATCTCTTGTAAATTATGTTGAAATGAATGGCAGTAAAAGTGAGTTCAGAGATTTCAATCTGCTTCCCGGTGGCTGGTTTAAAAAGTACTCTAAACTTAGCCTGCTTAGCCCTTCTCACTCTAAGAACCCAGATCCGTGGGCTAAATGAGGTGCCAACTGGAACTAGACATACAGGGGATAAGGAATGAAAAAGGCCAGGGGCAGAGATGTGATGGAGCGAGAGGAGGCCAAGCAGTGTGGGTTGGAGTGGAGAAGGAGAGGAAGCATCTGGGAAGGTTCTAACAAGCAGCTGCTTGGTGGCAAGGGGCTCATATAACATATATGAGTACCTCTACCTGTTTTATCACATCCCCCAAAGCTCTCAAGCGACTGTCATCCAGCTCTCAGCCCCTGAGCACATTAGAGTTGAGGAAGGAAACTTTTCTCCTGGAAGATCCTGAAAGAGCTCTAACTTAGCCCAAGAAGCCATTAAAGGTCAGAGCAGGTGCACAGTAAACGTAACCTGGATCCAGAGCACTTTCTTTTTTCTTTTTTTTTTTTTAGCTCTTTATTTTAAATTGGCGTATAGCCAATTAACAATGTTGTGATAGTTTCAGGTGCACAGCAAAGGGACTCAGCCACACATAAACATGTATCCATTTTCCCCTAAACTCCCCTCCCATCCAGGCTGCCACATAACATTGAACAGAGTTCCCTGTGCTCTACAGTAGGTCCTTGTTGTTTGTCCATTTAAAATACAGAGCACGTTCATAGGCCTGTCTCCTGATCCCAAGTACAAAATCCTGACCCGCCCCTCCATCTCGTTCTTTTATTCTTGTAGTAGCTTAAGATGTAGTTCCAAAATTCTTAGATACTCTTCCCATCAAGAAGTGAGCTGTATGCCCCCTCCCCTTGAATCTGGGTGGGCTTTGGGACTGAGTGACCCAGAGAGGACAGGGAAGTGAGGCGGAGTGGTCTCCGCTGTTGGTCATGACAGGCAATGTGCTTCTGCCTCCGCCGTGGGAACACGTGTGCATGAGGCCCTGGGTTCCAGGGACAGCGTCTGACAACCCCGCCACCACCAGGCTGTGAGAAAGCCAAGCCACACATAGAGGTCCCATGGGGCCATTCTGGTCACCAGACATACGAGCAAAAAGTCTCCCAGGCCCAGCACTGAGTCTTCCCGGCCCTTCAAGTCTTCACGGCCAGAGCAGAGCCAACCAAGCCCCGCTGTGCCCTGACTTCTGGCCCCTAGCCTCCTGATGAGTGTAAGAAAATGGTTGTTTTCAGCAGCTCAGTTTCGAAGTAATTTGTTACACAGCAGTCATCTCTGGAACAATCCTTCTGCTCCATTCTGATCTTTCTCTATGGAGGCTTACATTTTTAAATCCTTAAATGAGTCATTTCTATTTATTTGTGCCCAAAAGCTCTTTGTTCAAGGGAAAATTTCTGCCTAAGAAATTGGTGGCTAACATGGGACTTCCCTGGTGGTGCAGTGGATAAGACTCCACATTCCCAATGCAGGGGGCCCGGGTTCGATCCCTGGTCAGGGAACTGGATTCCACATGCATGCCATAACTAAGAGTTTGCATGTCACAGCTAAGGAGCCCACGTGCCGCAACTAAGGAGCTGGCGAGCCACAACTAAGGAAGGAACCCATGAGCCGCAACTAAGGAGCCTGCCTGCCACAACTAAGACCTGGTGCAATCAAATAAATAAATAAATAAACATTAAAAAAACACAAAAAAGAAATCAATGGCTGACAGAAGCTCTAGGGCTCCTTAGCTCACAATTTGACAATCACCCTTCATCCAGAAAATAAACATGTGGCTTTCCTTCAATCAATCAAATAATTTCTGGAATACTGCCTTTTCTTGAAAGCCTTCCCAGCTTAATCACACAGAAGTTGATGGCCTGTAATTTCCTCCCTCACCCATCTCCCAGCACCACCACACATAACCAAGAGCATGCATGTATTGAACAACTAAACATCATAAAAGATGTAAAAGAAATATGTCATGATATCCCCCTTCAAAGGACTTCTAATCTTGTTTGGAAGGCAGTGCTATCCACCCTTCCCCCACCATTAGTCTTATAAAACAAAATAATAAAGATAGAGGGACCCACTCTCACAGTCACATTATACATAATAAGAATATAGAAAATCATATTTCTGTGCTTACAAGGCATGCTTCTTCCGTGCACATCCGTGTCACCAGTGTTAACAATAAGAATGATTTCTTTTATCTGAAACAAGTTACTATTCAATCACCTATTCACACATTCAATAACCATTTACTGCTTCCTTATATCTGAAACAAGTTACTATTCAATCACCTATTCACACATTCAATAACCATTTACTGTTCTCTTTGTATGTGCCAGGACTTCTGCTAAGCTCTGGGTATAACCCAAGGAGTAAGACAGACACAGTCCATATCTTTTCGAAGCTTACATTCTAGTGAGGAAGACAGATAACAAATGTGTAAACATTTTAGAAGTATGACTTACACAGGAAAAGAAATAAGGAGGACGATGCAATGGACACTAAGTAGAAGTAGGATGGCCACTTTGCTGAGGGTGGCCACAGAAGACCCAGGAAAATAAGCAAATGGGTGACATTTGAGGTAGATCCTAAAGATAAGAAGACGCTGGGAAAATCTACTGAAACAGGGTTTTGGGTGAGGGAACAGCACTTACAAAAGCCCCAAGGTAAAAAAAATCACTGCATGTTCCAAGAAGAGAAAGGCCTATGTGTCCAAAGAGATGGAGGAGAAAGGAGAAGGAGTTAAGAGCCGTGAGAGGGGGAGCTTGTATGTGTCATGAGGCCAAGCATATGGTCTCTGAAACTATAAGCCATCCAAGGGTAAAAGCAATCTAAATAGCAACTACACTGTGCTAATAGTTACTTAATCATCATTGTCATCAGAGTAAAGTTTATATTGATTACGTGCTTACTTTGGATTGATATTTTGGAAAACACTGCTGTGCTCTTTCCTTGCCTTTCAAGTAAAAAAATGTCCTTAGGACAGAAAGAAGGAGAATCTGGCACTCAAAATAGGCCTTATGCAAGCCTTACTAATATATTGTCTTGAGAAAGAATTTTTAAATGCCTGTATCACCTTTCACATATCAGAAGGACTTGAAGAATTCTCCCACAGTGAAGTAAAGATGTGACATAGAAGAGTGTGGAGAAACCTCACCCTCATCCTCATCCCAGGGGCTGTGAGAGGAGGAGAAGCAGGGGAAAGAGCAAAGTGGCTGGAGTGTGTCTTAAGGAGTGTTACATAGATCTGGGAAAGCCAGAGGAATGAGGGTTCTAACCCTGTTCCTGTCCAGGGCTATAGAAAGACATGACCTCTCAGGTTGCCCCATTCCAAAGTCAATGTGGAGGCAGTTAGGCAGAGAGACAGCTTGGAGTGTAGCTTTTCTAAGCACCTCTTGGTTGCCTGTGGGAACCATTGTGGTAGGCTGGGATCTGGGGGTTCACAGCTCCCTAAGGGGGGAAATTAGAAAGTAGCTGAGCTTAGAGCCAGTATGCCAGCCTGGAGAGGAAAGAGATGGTGCCCTATCAAAGGCTGGGTGTGGAGACTCCATTCAGGGGCATCCAACCTCTGTTCCTGAAGGAGGACAGGGATTCAGAGGGCCTGTGATACCACTGAGAATAAGATGATACCCAGCAATCCAGGGAGACTGCCAGACCCTAATCAATCCCGAAGACACCAGAGTCCTTGTTACACCAGCTCAGATCTCAGCCAAGAACGCCAGTGGACCACGCAGCAAGTGGGGGGACGAGTGGTCAATGAACCCCAGGCCTAGGGCTGTGGACTCCTCCGTTCCACCAAGACTGCCTCAGCCCCTCCCCCCTCCCACATACTTGCATCTCATCTTGGAGAGGAGCCCAGAAAAGCCTGGAACATTGAGAGATCTGAAAGTCTGAGCACTTTTTCCTAGACATAGAGCTTTATCTAAAATCAATACAGCAGACCACGATTTAAAACAATTTGGACATTCAATTAATTTCCTTCTAATCAGCAAGAGTTTGTTGAGGAGGAAGATCACATTAGTGAAAATCAAAATTAAGGAGCTACATATTCTCTGCTCATCCAGATGTGGTGGGAGAGAAATTTGTGACTCATTACAAGTGCTTTACACTTATCATCTCATGCAATCCTCAGAACAACAATAAGAAGGCATCACTCTGAATCTCTTCCCCATCTTACAAGGAGGAAAGTGTCAGGTTCAACAAACTGATGAAGCTGACGCAACCCCTGAGTGTCAGAGCCACCAAAGGTTTGAGTGCTTGACCAATGCAGGGTTTGCCTCATCACTCTTGGTCTAGAATTCCTGTTAATGTGATGGCAGTGAGCATCACAAGTGTATATTTAATTTAAAATCACAAGGCACTTAACCATGGGGAAGGCACTGTTCTTACTGCTTTGCAAATATGGACTCTTTTAATCTTCTCGACAATCACATGAAGTAGTTAGTGTTATCACTCCCATTTTACATATAACACTGAGCTCAGAAAGTGGAATAATTTGCCTCAGGTCAATTTTGCAGCTAATAAATGGAGGAATTGATACTTGAACCCAGACCACAGAGAATGAGAAATGAGCTATTAACTGCTGCACTAGACAAAGAATCAAAAAACTTTTCAAATTCTAACTTTTTCAAGTTACATTGATTCTAGGTTGTAATAAAACTTACAATGGTTTAATCTTCATGGCTAATAAAAAGTTATATATTATCCTAGGGATGCAAGGATTTTTCAATATCCACAATCAATGTAATACACCACAATAACAAATTGAAGAATAAAAACCATATGATCATCTTAATAGATGCAGAAAAAGCTTTTGATAAAATTTAACATCTATTTATGATAAAAACTCTCCAGAAAGTAGGCATAGAGGGAACATACCTCAACATAATAAAGGCCATATATGACAAACTCACAGCTAACATCTTACTCAATGGTGAAAAGCTGAAAGCATTTCCTCTAAGTTCAGGAATAAGACAAGGATACCCACTCTCACTACTTTTTTCAACATAGTTTTGGAAGTCCTAGTCATAGCAGTCAGACAAGAAAAGGAAATAAAAGAAATCCAAATTGGAAAGGAAAAAGTAAAACTGTCACTATTTGCAGATGACATAATACTATACATAGAAAATCCCAAAGATGCCACCAGAAAACTACTAGAGCTCATCAATGAATTTGGTAAAGGTGCAAGATACAAAATTAATATACAGTAATCTGTTGCATTTCTATATACTATCAATGAAATATCAGTGAACTATCAGCAAGAGAAATTAAGGAAACAAGCCCATTTACCATCACCTACCTAAGGAGGCAGAATACCTGTGCTCCAAAAACTATAAGACACAGATGAGAGAAATTGAAGATGACTCAAACAAATGGAAACAAATGGATATACCATGTTCTTGGATTGGAAGAATCAATAATGTTAAAATGACCATACTAGCCAAGGCAATCTACACATTCAATGCAATCCCTATCAAAATACCAATGGCATTTTTCACAGAACTAGGACAAATTTTTTTAAATTTGTATAGAAACAAAAGACCCTGAATAGCCAAAACCATCTTGAGAAAGAAGAACAGAGCTGAAGAAATCATGCTCCCTGACTTCAGACTATACTACAAAGCTACAGTCATCAAAACAGCATGGTATTGGCACAAAAACAGAAATATAGATCAATGGAACAGGATAGAAAGCCCAGAAATAAACCCATGAACTTATGGTCAATTAATCTAAAACAAAGGAGGCAAAACTAAACAATGGAGAAAAGACAGTATCTTCAGTAAGTGGTGCTGGGAAAACTGGACAGCTATATGTAAAGGAATGAAATTAGAACACTCTTGAATAACATATACAAAAATAAACTCAAAATGGATTAAAGACCTAAATGTGAAAAAAAAAAAAAGACCTAAATGTGAGACTGGATACTATAAAACTCCTACAGGAAAACATCAGCAGAACACTAACATAAATAGCAGCAATATAACATAAATCGCAGCAATATCTTTTTGGATCCATCTCCTAAAGTAAAGGAAATAAAAGCAAAAATAAACAAGTGGGACCTAATTAAACTTAAAAGCTTTTGCACAGCAAAGGAAACCATCAACAAAATGAAAAGACACCCTATGGAATGGGAGAAAATATTTGCAAATAATATGACTCATAAGGGATTAATATCCAACATATATAAGCAGCTTATACGACTCAACATCAAAAAAAAAAGAAAGAACCAAACAACCCAATTTAAAAATGGCCAGAAGACCTGAACAGACAGTTTTCCAAAGAGGAAATGCAGATGGCCAACAGACACATGAAAAGATGCTCAATGCTGCTAAGCATCAGGGAAATGCAAATCAAAACCACAATAAGGGGCTTCCCTGGTGGCGCAGTGGTTGAGAGTCCGCCTGCCGATGCAGGGGACACGGGTTCGTGCCCCGGTCTAGGAGGATCCCACGTGGCGCGGAGCGGCTGGGCCCGTGAGCCATGGCCGCTGAGCCTGCGCGTCCGGAGCCTGTGCTCCACAATGGGAGAGGCCACAGCAGTGAGAGGCCCGCGTACCGCAAAAAAAAAAAAAAAAAAAAAAAAACCACAATAAGATATCATCTCATTAGAGATGGCTATCATCAAAAAGTCTGCAAATTACAAATGTTGGTGAGGATGTGGAGAAAAGGGAGTCCTCCTCCACTGTTGCTGGGAATGTAAGTTGGTGTAGCCACTGTGGAAAACGGTATGAAGTTTTCTCAAAAACAATAAAAATAGCACTACCATATAACCCAGCAATTCTACTCCTGGGTTTATATCTGAAAATAACAAAAACCCTAATTTTAAAAGATACATGCACCCCAGTGTTCATAGCAACATTATTTACAATTGCCAAGATATGGAAGCAGCCTAAGTGTCCATCAACAGATGAATGGATAAAGAAGATGGGGTATATTTATACAATGGAATACTACCCATTTATAAAAAAGAAAGAAATTTTGCCATTTGCAGTAACCTGAATGGACTTGGAGGGCATTATGCTAAATGAAATAAATCAGACTAAGGAAAACAAATACTGCATGATATCACTTATATCTTGATTCTAAAAAATACAACAAACTAGTGAATATAACAAAAAAAGAAATAGATTAACACATGTAGAGAACAAACTAGTGGTTACCAGGTTGTGTGGTGGTGGAATATAGGGTTGGAGAAATGGGAGGTACAAACTATTGGGTGTAAGACAGGCTCAAGGATGTATTGTACAACACGGGGAATATAGCAAATATTTTGTAGTAACTGTAAATGGAAAGTAACCTTAAAATTGTATAAAAAATATAAATAAATAAAAGTAATATAATTTCCAGAAGTGTTCATTTTCCATTCACTGTGAAAAATCTATCTGAAGATAGTTACAACTGGGAGCTAGATGTAAGTAAGTTATGGCATTTAAAGGAAAGATGGACTAAAAGACTAGCTTAAGTAGAAAGAAAGTTCTTTAAGGACTAGAGCTATCCTGGACTCTCAAGTACACTATTACCAGAGCTGTAGGAGATAACAGAAGAAAGTCAAATCACAAGAGCAAGAACCACATAAGTGTTAGCTAATTTCATTGTCATCAACATTAGCATCATTACTGCAGTTATAATATAAAACCAAGACATCACAACATAGGAAAGTGATAGTTATGTAAAGGGAATTTTCTCAATGGAGTCATTCATTTCACACCAAGAGCAAGGAATTTCAAATTTTAACATATTTCTGAACATTTTAATCCAGTCCAAACCATTTAGTTCTGAAAGAGTAAAATAATGGAGGTTGCTGGATGTGTGTAACACTGTCCATGTTCACTGTGTGCCTAAAGACTCCACAAGGCAAATCACGTTATTAGAAATAACTCGCTGACTTAATGAAACAGTAACTATTAGAGTAACTATTTCTTTTTAGCTGAGTATTTTTAATCCAGTGAAGGAGCTGGGATAAATGCTGGCTGGCTCACTTTTTTTTCTTTTGTCTTCCTTGAGGCCTTCACCATGCCTGGCTAGATCCACCTGCACAATCAGTAAGATGCCAATACGTCTGCAATTAGGTATGTCTTCCAATAACACTGGGAAGGTGGTATCTCTGTTATTTCCACCTTACGAGTAGAGCAATCAGGACACAAAGAAGTGAGGGAGAAATGCAGCCATAGAAAACTCACCGCAATCAATTTTGTTGCTTCCAATTACCCCAAAATGCATCTCTTTTATAAAAAGACCTATTTGTACACCACACAAAAGGATAGTCCAGAAGAAATGGAAAATCAGTCAACACATTTTTCTTTTAATTTTTTAATTTAAATTTATTTATTTATTTATACAGCATGTTCTTATTAGTCATCAGTTTTATACACATCAATGAATACATGTCAATCCCAATAGCCCAATTCATCGCAGCACCAGCCCCACCCACAACACCCACCCCCCGCGGCATTCCCTGCTTTGTGTCCATACGTTTGTTCTCTACATCAATGTCTCAATTTCTGCCCTGCAAACCGGTTCATCTGTACCATTTTTCTAGGTTCCACATATATGCATTAATATATGATATTTGTTTTTCTCTTTTTGACTTACTTCGCTCTGTATGACAGTCTTCAGATCCATGCACGTCTCAACAAATAACCCAGTTTCGTTCCTTTTTATGGCTGAGTAATATTCCATTGTATATATGTACCATATCTTCTTTATCCATTCATCTGCCGATGGACATTTACATTGCTTCCAGGACCTGGCTATTGTAAATAGTGCTGCAATGAACATTGGGGTGCATGTGTCTTTATGAATTATGGTTTCTCTGGGTATATGCCCAGTAGTGGTATTGCTGGATCATATGGTAATTCTATTTTTAGTTTTTTAAGGAACATCCATACTGTTCTCCATAGTGGCTGTATCAATTTACATTCCCACCAACAGTGCAAGAGGGTTCCCTTTTCTCCACACCCTCTCCAGCATTTGTTGTTTGTAGATTTTTGGATGATGTCCATTCTAAGTGCTGTGAGGTGATACCTCATTGTAGATTTCATTTGCATTTCCCTAACAATTAATGATGCTGAGCAACTTTTCATGTGCTTCTTGGCCATCTGTATGCCTTCTTTGGAGAAATGTCTATTTAGGTCTTCTGCCCATTTTTGGATTGGGTTGTTTGTTTTTTTTAATATTGAGCTGCAGGAGCTGTTTATATATTTGGGAGAATATTCCTTTGTCCATTGATCCATTTGCAAATAATTTCTCCCATTCTGAGGGTTGTCTTTTTGTCTTGTTTATGGTTTCCTTTGCTGTGCAAAAGCTTTGAAGTTTCATTAGGTCCCATTGGTTTATTTTTGTTTTTATTTCTATTACTCTAGGAGGTGGATCAAAAAAGATCTTACTGTGATTTTATGTCAAAGAGTGTTCTTCCTATGTTTTCCTCTAAGAGTTTTATAGTGTCCTGTCTTACATTTAGGTCTCAAATCCATTTTGAGTTTATTTTTGTGTATGGTGTTAGGGAGTGTTCTAATTTCATTCTTTTACATGTAGCTGTCCAGTTTTCCCAGCACCACCTACTGAAGAGACTGTCTTTTCTCCATTGTATATCCTTGCCTCCTTTGTCATAGATTAGTTGACCGTAGGTGCGTGGCTTTATCTCTGGGCTTTCTATCTTATTCCATTCATCTATGTTTCTGTTTTTCTGCCAGTACCATATTGTCTTGATTACTGTAGCTTTGTAGTATAGACTGAAGTCAGGGAGCCTGATTGCTCCAGCTCCTTTTTTTTCCCTCAAGACTGTTTTGGCTATTTGGGGTCTTTTGTGGCTCCATACAAATTTTAAGATTTTTTGTTCTAGTTCCATAAAAAATGCCATTGGTAATTTGATAGGGATTGCATTGAATATGAAGATTGCTTTGCGCAGTATAGTCATTTTCACAATATCGATTCTTCCAATCCAAGAACATGGTATATCTCTCCATCTGTTGGTATCATCTTTAATTTCTTTCATCAGTGTCTTATAATTTTCTGCATACAGGTCTTTTGTCTCCCTAGGTAGGTTTATTCTTAGGTATTTTAATCTTTTTGTTGCAATGGTAAATGGGAGTGTTTCCTTCATTTCTCTTTCAGATTTTTCATCATTAGTGTATAGGAATGCAAGAGATTTCTGTGCATTAATTTTGTATCCTGCAACTTTACCAAATTCATTGATGAGCTCTAGTAGTTTTCTGGTGGCATCTTTAGGATTCTCTATGTATATATCATGTCATCTGCAAATAGTGAGAGTTTCACTTCTTCTTTTCCAATTTGTAGTCCTTTTATTTCTTTTTCTTCTCTGATTGCCATGGCTAGGACTTCCAAAACTATGTTGAATAATAGTGGTGAGAGTGGACATCCTTGTCTTGTTCCTGATCTTAAAGGAAATGCTTTCAGTTTTTCACCATTCAGAATGATGTTTGCTGTGGGTTTGTCGTATATGGCCTTTATTTTGTTGAGGTAGGTTCTCTCTGTGCCCACTTTCTGGAAATTTTTTATCATAAATGGGTGCTGAATTTTGTCAAAAGCTTTTTCTGCTTCTATTGAGATGATCATATGTTTTTTATTCTTCAATTTGGTAATATGGTGTATCACATTGATTGATTTGTGTATATTGAAGAATCCTTGCATTCTTGGGATAAATGCCACTTGATCATGGAGTATGATCCTTTTAATGTGGATTGGATTCTGTTTACTAGTATTTTGTTGAGGATTTTTGCATCTATATTCATCAGTGATATTGGTCTGTAATTTGTTTTTTTTTTTTTTTTGTAGTATCTTTGTCTGATTTTGGTATCAGGGTGATGGTGGCCTCATAGAATGAGTTTGGGAGTGTTCCTTCCTCTGCAATTTTCTGGAAGAGTTTGAGAAGGATGGGTGCTAGCTCTTCTCTAAGTGTTTGATAGAATTCACCTGTGAAGCCATGTCATCCTGGACTTTTGTTTGTTGGAAGATTTTTAATCAGAGTTTCAATTTCATTACTTGTGATTGGTCTGTTCATATTTTCCCTTTCTTCCTGGTTCAGTCTTGGAAGGTTATACCTTTGTAAGAATTTGTCCATTTCTTCCAGGCTGCCCATTTTATTGGCATAGAGTTGCCTGTAGTACTCTTAGGATGCTTTGTATTTCTGCGTTGTCTGCTGTAACTTCTCCTTTTTCATTTCTAATTTTATTGATTTGACTCCTCTCCCTCTTTTTCTTGATGAGTCTGGCTAATGATTTATCAATTTTGTTTATCTTCTCAAAGAACCAGCTTTTAGTTTTTTTTTTTTTTTTTAAAGAAGATGTTGTTGGTAGGAGTTTATTAATTAATTTATGTATTTTTGCTGTGTTGGGTCTTCGTTTCTGTGCGAGGGCTTTCTCTAGTTGTGGCAAGTGGGGGCCACTCTTCATCGCGGTGCGCAGGCCTCTCACTATTGCGGCCTCTCTTGTTGCAGGAGCACAGGCTCCAGACGCGCAGGCTCAGTAGTTGTGGCTCACGGGCCCAGTTGCTCCGTGGCATGTGGGATCCTCCCAGACCAGGGCTCGAACCCGTGTCCCCTGCATTAGCAGGCAGATTCTCAACCACTGCGCCACCAGGGAAGCCCCCAGCTTTTAGTTTTATTGATCTTTGTTGTTGTTTTCTTTGTTTCTGTTTCATTTATTTCTGCTCTGATCTTTATGGTTTCTTTCCTTCTGCTAACTTTGGGTTTTCTTTGTTCTTCTTTCTCTAGTTCCTTCAGGTGTAAGGTTAGATTGTTTATTTGAGATTTTTGTTTTTCCTTGAGGTACGCTTGTATAGCTATAAACTTCCTTCTTAGAACTGCTTTTGCAGCATCCCATAGGTTTTGGATCATCGTGTTTTCATTGTCATTTTTCTCTAGGTCTTTTTTGATTTCCTCTTTGATTTCTTCAGGGGTCTCTTGGTTATTTAGTAACATATTGTTTAGCCTCCATGTGTTTGTGTTTTTTATATTTTTTCCCTGTAATTGATTTCTAATCTCATAGCATTGTGATCAGAAAAGATGCTTGATATGATGTCAATTTTCTTAAATTTACTGAGGCTTGATTTGTGACCCAAGATGTGATCTATCCTGGAGATGTTCCATGCACCCTTGAGAAGAAAGTGTAATCTGCTGTTTTTGGATGTAATGTCCTATAAATATCAATTAAATCTATCTGGTGTGTTGTGTCATTTTACCCCCACTATTATTGGTTTACTGTCAATTTCCTCTTTTATAGCTGTTAGCAGTTGCCTTATATATTGAGGTACTCCTATGTTGGGTGCATATGTATTTATAATTGTTGTATCTTTTTCTTGGCTTGATCCCCTGATCATTGTGTAGTGTTCTTCCTTGTCTCTTGTAACATTCTTTATTTTAAAGTCTATTTTATCTGATATGAGTATTACTACTCCACCGCTGTTTGATTTCCATTTGCATGGAATATCTTTTTCCATCCCCTCACTTTCAGTCTGAATGTGTCCCTAGGTCTAAATTGGGTCTTTTGTAGACAGCATATATATGGTTCTTGGTTTTGTATCCATTCACCAAGAGTGTGTCTTTTGGTTGGAGAATTTAATCCATTCACGTTTAAGGTAATTATCGACATGTATGTTCCTCTTACCATTTTCTTAATTGTTTTGGGTTTGTTTTTGTAGGTCCTTTTCTTCTCTTGTGTTTCCCACTTAGAGAAGTTCTTTAGCATTTGTTGTAGAGCTGTTTTGGTGGTGCTGAATTCTCTTAGTTTTAGCCCATCTGTAAAGGTTTTGATTTCTCCATTGAATCTGAATGAGATCTTTGCCAGGTAGAGTAATCTTGGTTGTAGGTTCTTCCCTTTCATCACTTTAAGTATATCATGCCACTCCCTTCTGGTTTGTAGAGTTTCTGCTGAGAAAGCAGCTGTTAACCTTATGGGAGTTCCCTTGTATGTTATTTGTCATTTTTCCCTTGCTGCTTTCAATAATTTTTCTTTGTCTTTAATTTTTGCCAATTTGATTACTATGTGTCTTGGCGTGTTTCTCCTTGGGTTTATCCTGTATGGGACTCACTGCACTTCCTGGACTTGGGTGGCTATTTCCTTTCCCATGTTAGGGAAGTTTTTGACTCTAATCTCTTCAAATATTTTCTCGGGTCTTTTCTCTCTCTCTTCTCCTCTGGGACCCCTATAATGAGAATGTTGTTGCCTTTAATGTTGTCCCAGAGGTCTCTTAGGCTGTCTTCATTTCTTTTCATTCTTTTTTCTTTTTTCTGTTCCACAGCAGTGACTTCCACCATTCTGTCTTCCAGGTCACTTATCTGTTCTTCTGTCTCAGTTGTTCCACTCTTGATTCCTTCTAGTGTAGTTTTCTTTTCAGCTATTGTATTGTTCATCTCTGTTTGTTTGTTCTTTAATTCTTCTAGGTCTTTCTTAAACATTTCTTGCATCTTCTCGATCTTTGCCTCCATTCTTATTCCGAGGTCCTGGATCATCTTCACTATCATTATTCTGAATTCTTTTTCTGGAAGGTTGCCTATCTCCACTTCATTTAGTTGTTTTTCTGGGGTTTTATCTTGTTCCTTCATCTGGTACATAGCCCTTTGCCTTTTCATCTTGTCTAGCTTTCTGTGAATGTGGTTTTTATTCCACAGGCTGCAGGATTGTAGTGCTTCTTGTTTCTGCTGTCTGCCCTCTCAATCACCACCTTTCTGGAGAGCCTTACTGCATCTGGCTACCTTTGGGTGGTCTCAAATATTTTCATGTAGTGCCTGTGTTTCACCTCATCTCATTTTTGTCTTTTTTCTGCATTTCTGGATCACTATCAAGGATGATGAGTGATCTGTATTATTTTCAGGAAGACAGAAATGTTTCCCAAATCATCCTGACTATTTCCTGCCCAGTTCAAACCCTACCTGTTTTATATACTGTCATAGGTACTTTTAGCAAAAGAAGTCTCTCACTCACAATTCTGTTACTGGTCTCAGCAAAGTACAATAGCCATTATATCTTCAGTGATGACTGTGAGCTCCAAGATCTTAAGGTACACACTGAATCATTTTTTAAAAAACTGTTTTTATGTTAAGTTCATGTTAATTACCCTGGTTATTTACAAATAGGTAATCCAGTCTTTAATAATAACAGATAGCTATACCTGTATATTTATCTATTTGCCAAAGGCTATAGCATTGTTTCATATAAACCTTACAAAAACTACATGAGACAGGTTTTATCAAATACTTTTTATAGCTGAAGAAACTGAGGCGGGGCTGCAGGTGGAGTTGCTTGCTTAAGCCTATGCAGCTATTAAGTCATGATACCAGGATTAAAGCCCACTTCAGTGCGATTCTGAAACCATGCTTTTAACCACAACATTATGAAGCTTCAAGTATGGAATGCATGTTTAATTCATCAACCCAATTTATTTAATAAAAGCAAGCAGTGTCTTTCCCTTGCCAGTTGAGCTTACAAACAGATAATTTTCATGTTATCACCAGCTTCATTTACTCCTGGTCATTCTTCCCAGACTACATTCCCAATGACTGGTATAGACTTGTTTTTTACTTCATTGCTTCAAAAACCCTCAGGATTTTTGGAGAGCAATATACTATAATATTACTTCATCAGACCCACAGGCAGAAAATGTTTGAACATGACATCTACTTTCATTTAAATCAATCTTCTTTCTGATCTTGAAAGGAAAGCATATTTTGCATTCATATTGCTCTGTGTTTCATATGGTCCCATAGATACTAGTACATAATGGGCTTCCAGAGCCTTTCATTTTTTGAAGATGAAAGTAATTGCATGAGAAAAGTGAAGGAATAAAGGACTTAGGAGATAGGAAGGCTACACAGAATCAGGCACACAGTGGTACATTTTTACTAAAAAGGACACAATGTGCATTTTATACTATGCATGAAGCCTAATCATTTCTCTCACGTGCATAAAATCAGATTCCAAAGAAATCAATGTAGTAGCCTATTCTCATAAACTCAGAAAGCCAAGACTATAAGAGGATTTCAGGGTGGCTTATTTTAATTAAAAAAAAATTATTTGGAGAGAACAGCTGAGGAACTTCAATTTGGTACAAGTATCATGAGGTCTTATGTTGGATTGTCTCAGCCCTGTGTTAAATCCCACGGTAACAAATGATCCTAATATAACTACCCTTCAGAAGAATGAAACACAACCACCTAGTTGTAGGCATCTCCTAACTCATAGGGAAATTCTAGATTTTCCCAGCTGCTTTACTGGAGTTAGAGTTGACTTTTTCAACCTTGCTTTACACAGCTCTAGAGAAAAAGAGAACCATGAGCTATGTTTTACAATTTACTTAACTAATTTCATGTACTTTTGTTTTTTCTATCAAGCTTCTTGACAGTTATAATTTCTCCCCTTTGGAAATTAAGGAGAAGGGATCATAGTTCACAGCACATGCCATGCTGACAGCCCTTGTCTACCACATGTGCTAGGACCCACTTTAAGACTAATCTTGGGACCTCCCTCGTGGCACAGTGGTTAGGAATCCGCCTGCCAATGCAGGTGACATGGGTTCGAGCCCTGGTCCAGGAAGATCCCATGTGCTGCAGAGCAATGAAGCCTGTACACCACAATTACTGAGCTCTAGAGCCTGCAAGCCACAACCACTGAGCCCAAGTGCCACAACTACTGAAGCCTGGGCACCTAGAGCCTGTGCTCCACCACAAGGGAAGCCACTGCAATGAGAAGCCCACGCACCACAATGAAGAGTAGTCCCCGCTCACCACAACTAGAGAAAGCCCGTGCACAGAAACAAAGACCCAACACAGCCAAAAATAAATTAATCTCCTCAAAGAAACATTCCAAACCAAAACTTCTGTATACTGAGCAGTCCCTAGCTTTCCATGCCATATCAATTATATGTCACTTATGGAACTTTTTCTATCAGTTGCTTTTATATTCTTTAAGTAGTTCTTGTATGTCAATCTGCCTCCAGAGATAAAGAATGGAAAGAATAGTCATAAAAATGAAATTTGATTTTACTGAGTATTTTTATGGGTCCAAATTTACACACTATTGAGATATACACTGCCCCTCCAGAAATAAAGCCACTTTATTTTAAAATATATATATATATACATCAATACAGGCAACTATAACCTGGGTCTATTACAAAAATTCTCCCTGGAATACTCAGGGATATATTTAAGTTAAAGATCAGTGAAGGGGGGCTTCCCTGGTGGCGCAGTGGTTGAGAGTCCACCTGCCGATGCAGGGGACATGGGTTTGTGCCCCAGTCCGGGAAGATCCCACGTGCCGTGGAGCGGCTGGGCCCGTGAGCCATGGCCGCTGAGCCTGTGCGTCCGGAGCCTATGCTCCGCAACGGGAGAGGCCACAACAGTGAGAGGCCCGCGTACCACAAAAAAAAAAAAAAAAAAAAAAAGAAAAGAAAAGATCAGTGAAGGGTTTGCTTTAGAGAGAAAGAAAAAAAATCTGGAACCTGTTTCTGTTGGTACAAACAGACCATGAAGCAGTTTACTGTCATTCAACACTCTGGGAAGCTCATGTAAACCAATCCTAACAATTTTTTGAATGCTCTGTTTTAAGTGTTATAAATACTGACAGTAATGAATAACTAAGAAACAAAGTGAGTGCCTCTTATGAGAACATAGTTGCAATCTAATTACATTAAATCCAGGTAGGGAGTCATCCCATGTGACAGCCTGCACTCACCTGCCTGAGATCATATCGCCAAACCAAGATGCACCCACCCACGCAAGTCCAAATCTAAGGTGCCTGTGTGTCTCTGGAACATATGTTTCAAAATTCCTCCTTGGTTAAGAAGCAAGAAGAGAGCAAAGGGAGTTTAGGTCTTAGAATAGTCACTTGGTTTCAGGTAGACATACATCAAGCCAGCTGGCAATACCAGGTCACATGGAAGGAATGACTAAGTGGTTGTGCTCAATTTGGATGAGGCAACTGGACTAAACATAAGGCAAGACTCTGGAGCCCTAGAAGATGGTGAAGCCACTATATACAAAGAGCTTGGATATCTGAATGACTTCGTGGAGCATACCGAGCCTCCTCCCCCAACCCACACTGCACTGTGATGTGAGCAAGAAATAAATGTGTGTGTTAAGCCATTGAAATTTAGGTATTAGTTTGTTACAGTCTTTGTGCTATCTTGACTAATCATACTGTGTGTCTCCATCTACAAATGGCCAATATGGGTATCAATTAATCAAATATCCAAGTTACTTGAAGTAGAAGGTGTCCAGACTTTTTTTTTTAACTGCCAGTACTTGAAGTGGCCATGGTATAGCCACAGCGGTGTTCAGCAGCTGGATTTTAAAAAATGATTGACAACCATTGAAAAGACCATAAAAAGCAAATGTTCCCAGAGAAACAATCTTTCCGAGTTCTGAGGAGAATTCTCCCCACAGATTATGCTCATTTAATGTGTGCAATAAGTACAATTATTACACAGATGACAGAACTGAAGCTTAGTGCACCTCATCCAAGATTGTCCAGACTAGGTCTGTCTGCTTAACTTCAGATCCTGTGTTCTCAACCATTACACTCCTTGAGGGCAAAAACCAGACTCCTCAATTTTTTATTTTATTTTTAGTTCTCCTCACACAGTTCTAAGCCTAGCACTTAATGAACACTGGTAGTGTGAGTTAATGCATTCTCCAAAGTAGGTGATATACTTCTTTCTCAGTGGAAAAATCAACTATATTTTCAAGATCTTCTCAAGTCATTCAATTACAATCTTGCATAATAACTTTGTACAATAGGTCAGTAACGGTATTTGACAGAAAAATACAGAGTCAAAGGCAGTTAGCAATAGGAATCTCAACATGCAGCAGAGGAAACAAGCTTTGGAATATAAAGAAGAAATTTTTTTAGAACGCAGTTACCAAGAAGAAAAAAATGTTAATGGGGTCTTTTCAGTGTGCATACTTTGGGTACATTACATTACAACCGAGTGATGAGAGCATACAGCAGTGAAACACTAACAGGTATGCCTGTTAAGTATAGAAAAGACAAATGAGAAATTTCTATGATATTTAAATGGATGGGGTTTAAAGTGAATGCTAAGGGGGAAAAGTCTCAATATTAGTATTTATTTATAGAAAATAAAAATAGATTCTAATATTAGAGATAGATTCTTTCATATTTCACAGCAATGAATTTACAATTTGCTTTCCAGCAGACTGTAAAAAGACAAGGAAGCTGAAAATTCAAAGAGACACCTGAAATACCTAAAGACAACTTTATGTCGTAGGAAGTAGAGAAACTCTAAGATAGCCTCTTTTTCCACAGAAAGGGATTGATTTGGAATGTTCAATGAATAGCTACACTTTGTGCCAGACACACTTCACTTCTCAAATTCAGAGGAGCAAGTAAGGTAAAGGAAAACAGAAGAAAGAAAACAAGCTAGAAAGCTCAAAGGACATGATTCCATAAAGTATTAATAAATTTAGACTGTGCATTTGGAAGGTACAATCCAATTCAGAATGGGGAACAAGTTAGCATATGCTCTACCCATATTTTTAAAGTACAAAAAAAGGAGAATTCTTTGCAAATGGAAATAAAATTACACTATCACAATGGAAATTATCAGCTGGTATCTGTCCTAGAATATTAAGGAAATGAACCACAGCAGTAATAATAATAATGCCGCCTCTAATTTGTATAAATCACGGTTGCTCATCTCATTTGTTGTAACAAAAAATGGGTAAGTTAATCAGCAAAAGATTATTAACTGATTTATTGAGAATAAAACACAAGAATAAAAAGCAGAAGCCAATTTTCAGATGCATCATAGAGAAAATGAACACTGGGGGCACAATAAAAATGTCAGCATCCCTCTGATATTGTGTTGGTGGGACTATAGACACTATGGAGGGAAATTTGGCAATATTTAACTAAATAACAAACGTGCATATATTTTGAGGGAGCAACTGCACATTTATGAATTTAACCTACAGAAATACTGGCTTGTACCAAATGGTGTGTTCAAGGTAGTTCATGGGGCATTCTTTATAATAACCAAAAATAATAATAATAAATAGGAATTTAGTGAAATAATTTATGATGTATTTGAATGAGTACATCATAAATATATTCATTTATGAATACATATGTATTCAATGAATATGTACATAAATGTATTCAATGAATATCATGGAGGCCCAAAAGAGAATGGAAAAATTATGTATTAATATGTATAGCCTCCAAGGTTTATAATTAAGTGGAAAAAATGTAAGGTACAGAAAAATATATATATATACTACCATTTATGTGAGAAAAAGAAGATATGATATATTATATATTAACAAGATATATATTAATATATACATTAATAAAATAAGAGAAGATATAATATAAATATATATTTAATATAAATATATAAAATATATATCTTGTCCCTCTTATTTTTACTCAAGATATATAGTACCTCTAAAAGAGTACAAGAAACTAATAATATCTCTCATTTCTGAGGAGAGGAACTATGCTACTAGGTTAGAAGGGAGATTTTTCAATATATATTCTCCTGTAACTTTTGAATTTTCCCATGTGAATGTATTGGTCTCTGATCAAAAATTACATAATTTAAATTACAAAAAAAAATTTAAGATAGGCAGCATGCATTCTAAGTTACAAACAATTGCAAGTCAAATGGATAGCCAGTGCAGTCACATTGAACTGAGGAGGTAGAGATCAGGGTTGAGGGCGGCTGAAGTGGCTGGAACCTATAAGGCAGGGTCCTAGAGAGTAAAAAGTTATGCAGCGAGAACTTCCCAGAAGTCTAAGTGGGAGTTCTCCCTAAGTCTGTGGCTTACATATGGGCCATACTTTGCAGGATGAGAACACCTGAGGCTTACCAGATAACAAATGTTATGGAGTGGAAAGAACAGAGATACTACAGGTCAAGTTGTGCTAGAAGAAGAATAGTGCTGGACATCACTGGAGCTCAGGTGCTATGAGAGTGGGAGAACTCATTAACATTCCATTAACACCTTTAGCAGCTACCTGAGACACAGGAAGTTAGTGCATTCTATAAAGAGGGCCTGTCCTAAAGTAAGTCCTAGGACCCCCACAAAGCCTAAAACAAAGCCTATCCTCAAGGAAAGCAGTGTCTCTTGTATGTTGAATACTGCCAAGTTGAAGGGGATCAGGAAGCACTTTGGCTTCCAAGAGATTTGCACTAACAAAGCATAAAACCGTGTTCAAGATGATCAACCAATAATCCAACAGAATGCTCAAATAAGAATCAACATTTTTCCAAAGAAGATGACAGAATCCAGAAGCTTTATAACATATTACCTCAAATTTCCCATAGCTAATCAAATATCACTAGACAAACAAAGAAATAGGAAAATGTGATACACAGACAAGCAAAGAAGTAGTAAATACAAAAAAAACCTTAATGGCCCAGATATTTGGCCTAACAAAAACTTTATAGCAGCTATTATAGATATTTTAAAAGGATTAAAGAAAAAATTACTCAAAGAAATAAAGGAAATATATTATCATAAAGAGTAGACAGAGAGGAAACCTAAGCAGAGAAAAGAACCAAACGGAAATCCTAGAACTGAAATGAAAAATTTAGTGGGTGAGCCTAAACAGCTGATTGGAGATGGAAGGGAAAAAGTCAGAGCTTAAAACATGTCGATAGAAATTATTCAACCTGGGAAATGAAGAAGGAAAACACATTAAGAAAATGAACTGAGCCTCAGGAATAGGTGGGGCAATTTCAAATAGTCTTACATAAGTATAATTGTAATTCCAGAAGGAAAAGAGAATGAGATGAGCCAGACAAAATACTTGAAGGAATAATGGCTGAAAACTTCTCAAATTTGATGAAAAACACTAGCTTACATATCCAAGAAGTTTAGCAACCCCCCAAAAGTATAAACACAAAGAAAACCACACCCAGGCACTTTGTAGTCAAACTTCAGAAAATGAAAATTAAAAAGAAAATATTAAGAGCATCCAGAGAAAATGTCCATATTATATATAGCGGAACAAGGATAAGAATGATCATGGACTCATCAAAAACAATGGAGACTGAAAGAAATCGATGAAATAGCAACTTTAAATTGCTAAAAGGAAAAAAAAATTTGTTATCTTGGAATTCTATATCCAACAAAAATATTCTTCAAAGATGAAACAAAGGCACTTTCAGATCAACAAAAACTAAGAATATTAATCACCAGCAGATCTACACTGCAAGAAATGCAAAATCTGAAGGCAAATGATACCAGATGGCAATTCATATCTGCAGTAAAGTATAAAGAGCATTAGAAATGTTAAATAAACTAGTAAATATAAATAAGTTTATTGTCTTTTAATAGACAATCAAAAGACCACTAACTATTAAAAGCAAAAACAGTAACACTCTAAGGTGGGGTTTATAACATATGTTGAAATAAAAGATATGGCAATAATCATACCAAGAAAAAGGGATAAGTAAATTGAATTATATTGTTATAAGATTATTATTGTATACTTGTGAGATGCTATTTGTAAAGGTGAAAAGGTAAAATATTGACTCTAAATAGTTAAAAGTGCATATTTTAAGCCCTAGAGCAATCAATAAAACTAAATAAAGATAGATAGACAGATAGAAAGACATTGATTCATTCATAATGACAGAGACTATAACTAAAAGCTAATAGAAAAAATAAAATGGCACACTTAAAAATATTGAATTAACTCAAAGAGGGCAGGAAAGAAGCAACAGAGGAACCAAAAATAAGAGATAAATGAGGAAAAAAACTTTAATACCTGATGTTTAGTGGGACTCACTCAACAAATTCATTCAAAAAATGCGAGCAAGCCTACAATGCTGAGGCCTTAAGAAATACAAACATTAATAAGACATTCCTCCTAACATCAAAGATCTTACAATTGTACATAGATATACAACAATTATCATATGAGAAACACAAAGAATATTATAGTTACCACCAAGCACTTCGTATACACTAGATCTTTGACTAAATGCTTTATAAATATTAATTCATTTATTTCTCACAATCCATAACGTAGGTGTCCTTAGCCCCATTTTGTAGGTAAAATTGGATGCAAGCTCCATGAGGGCAATGACCATAAGTATTATTTATCTTTGTGCTACCATATCTCACTCTTTGCAGAGCATCTAATAGGTGCTTAATAAACAGCTGTCAAAAGAATGAATGAATTTTAAAAGACACAATAATTTTCCTCATGCAGAGAACCAGAATTGGGAGTCAGACGGACTTGAGTTCAAAGTCCTTGATATTAACAGTTAGGATCCCAAACAACAATAACCTAGGTGACAAATACATCCAGTTGGTACACGACAGTTCTAGTTTATGACTATTGTCCCAATGTGATTACTAATAGGGTCCTCACTCACTTCCAAAAAAAGCCAAATTTGAATAATAAAATATATGGTTACTCTAAGATTTCAGAGAAGAAATCTCCTTCTCTTCTGTGGTTGGGATAATCAGGAACTCTTCTTTCAACAGAGGGCACTTGAAATCAACTTTTTAACAGATGAATAGCATTTGCTAGACAGAAAAGAGAATAAGGTTTAAAAGGTGAAAAGGATTCTGTGACTTTAAAAAAACACGACATATGAATGAATGTGTAAATAGTTGTGAGATTTGGCACTCGAAGAAACTCTTTAAATAAAATTTTTTTTTCACAGATGTTCACAAGCAATGGAGATTGAAAGCTTCCTAAATGACTGGAAAACAAAAGACAATGACAAATAAGAACGTGTCACTGGGCTGAAGTGAAAAAACAGGAGTGTTTCTCTTTTGCTCAATCTTTATGTAAGAGTCTTAAAAGGCAGAGCTAATAGCATTCATTCTGTAGATCACCCTAATTTTGAGAGTAAAGGTTAAAAAGACTTAATAGATTTACATGGATACAAAAAGAGATAAATTAAACCAAAGTGATTTTCAGTTTCATGAAACAACTTAAGTTTTACTTCAAAAAATAAATCCTGTAGTTCAGATACTTTGCAAGCAGAAAATTTCCAAGGAAAAGGAAAGTGATGTCGAGGTGTGCATTTAAAGAAGAATGTTCAACAACTAGACCAATTACTATCAATATGATTGCTACTGTTGCAAACTATATCTGTTGAGCATTGACTACATCAGGCACACTGTTAGACATCTTACATAACTAAGTTAATGCTCACAGTAATTCGTAATGTATTACAATTCTCTCTATTATACAGATGCAAAAGACATAGCTCATAGAAACCCTAACGATTTTTAATGGTAGAACTTGAATCCGTTCTGAGATTTCCCTGATTCCAAGCAGCTCTCACTCCTGCCTCCGGGTCTCATTGCATTAACAGTGATCCCAAATACGTTGAAGGTGAACAATCAAGGTACAGAAGAAAGTGCTTGCCTCTGTCCTGCTAGCTCTGGGAGACAGTTCTGTATGTCAAACAAATGGCCTTAGCACATTGCAAAGAAAATGTTGAAGGAGATGCAGAAATGGGAAAAAAAAAAAAACAGTTAAATAAATCTCACTTACCAATAAATGATTAATGATTGGGGAAAATAATGGTTTACAAATATGAACAGAATATACTTTGCCCAAAGCACAGACTATGTAATAGTTAAAAGGAAGTAAACATGGGTTGAGAACACTGGAAGGAGAACTGTGAGGTGTGTTTGCTGTTAGATTATAAGCTCCTAAACCAGAACCGTTTTCTAAGAGATGCAAAAGTAGTTCCTCCACCTATGGGATGTAAAACTGAACTTGAAAAACTATCTAAGAATATTCAGTGTAGATGGTTCCTTTCAAGTGGCGGGGATTATGGAAAGAATATGTTATGTGTTTTTCAACTCATTACTAAATCTCTCTATCTTGAATTTCCTTGACATAAGCATTTTAAATCAAACTATTAGAGCATAAGTTAAGTTGCTTAAATCTTCCCTTTTCTTAAAATACTTGTTTCATAAACATAAATAAAATGTTTAAATTTCAAGAGAATCTTTGTTAAGACATTTTAGAAAGTTTACAGCTTTCACTTTGTTTTTCTTACTCCTAAGTAGAAGTTTAGGTTTACATTTAGATGTTTTATGATAACATCTAAATATATTAGTTAAGCCTTCAACCAAGAATATGAATGTCTCTTGACTCTCTTGGCTTAGAAGTCTATGAGGGCACGTTACTGTCAAGATTTTCTTCTAGAAGCTAAAGTCCAATATATTATTTCAAATTTGGGAATATCTCCTTCCATTTCATTTTATTTCTACTTGAATAAATTAAAGAACTATTTAGGACAAATTGAGGGGTTTTCCACAGTAGACCTTCTTAGTTATAAGAAAATGAAAAGACTGATTTCTAATTTTTCAGAGCCTCCAGGTTTAGTTTATAGCTTTCAGGATGTATAGCTAAGAAATCTTTCAAAGCTAGTAGGGAAATGGAACACAGCAAAAATAATTGTTACATAAAAAATAGTTAAGGTAGATAAATAGATAATAAAATTCTAAAGAAGTCTGCCATGGTAGTTTTTTTTTCTTTCTCTTTTTCTTTCTTTTTTTTTTTTGCAGGCAAATTCATCTGAATCTATCAGAATATTGAATATTGATAATTTGTGAATTAAAGTTATCTGATTATTCTAAAACTCTTCCAGGAGAATGCTAATGTAAAAAACTTCTTGAGAATGAAAACGAAATTCCACTGAACTTAAATAGTATCCATTTATTAGGAACCAGATAAAGCTATATTTGTTCTGAAATTACTAAAACTGTCTTACTATATGGAATAATGGAATAGCCCATAAGCAAAGTGAAAAAATTAAAGTGTGTTGCAAATTCCCAATATGAATTCTCAATAAAGATTTTAGAAATCTATCAGCTTTCATTTATTTCCCTGCTCTCTCTCTCTATTGAATATCTTTAAGAAATTAACAGACTTTCTCCTACACAAAGTCCTATGCTTTGAATACTAGAGCATCATACTTGTATTTAAAAAATAATAATGATAAGTTAAAATTCATGATGTTTTTCAAGTAGACTTCAAAGTAGATTGAGATCAAGATCAAGAATTCATTTAATCTAATTCTAGCTTCCAAAGGAAATAAGAAGAGAGTTGACCAAAATGGCAATATGGAAGACTCCTGAGTTCCCCTCATCCCACAAATACACTGAATATATAGCTACATGTGGAGCAATTCACTCTGAAAGAAATTCAGAAACTAGCTGAGTAACTCCTACATATCAGATGAATGAGAAAATACCCACATTAAAATAGGTAGGAAAGGCTTGAGACATGCTCTCACCATAAACTCTCTTGATACCATGCCATACAATTGGGAGGAAACCCCCCAATTCCTAGTTTCTCCCTGAGGAGTGAAGGGTTTGGATCCCACATCTAGTACCCTAGGTTTTAAAAAACCCACCAGAGGGAGGGGCTCCCCAAACACCTAGCTCTGAAAGCCAATGGGGTTTGTGTCCATGAGACTCACAAGAATATGGCAAACAAAGAAGAAATCCTTAACTGTTGCACAGCACTCATCATGGCTATCCCCTCAGAGCTCAGTGCAGTGGGGGCAGGCAAAATCTCCCATCTCCCAGTCTTTCCCAAAAGAATTTTATCCAAATACGTTAAAAGTTGCTGCCTAAGGGCCAGGCTTCTAATTCAGTAAGCACTGGGAGCTATCTGTAATCATCTCCAGAAACCAGAGAAGTCAGTGTACACCACTCCCACTTCCCCCTCCAGCCCACTCCAAGTTGCCAGTATCTCTCTAGAAGGAGCTTGTACACATGTCCATGCTCCAGCTTTTACAGCTGCCACCTGAGAGATAGGACCTGGATTGCTGGGATCTGATAGCAAAGAGGCTTCCATTCATGAGTGCCACAGAATTGTAGCAAACAAAGAAGCAATTCTTAACTAACTATCCCCCAACCCAACCACCCAGAGCTCAGCACAAAGAAAGCAGGCAAAATTGCTTATCTCCTAGTCTTTCTCTGAAAGGGATTTATACACATACTTTAAAAACTGCTGCATGAAGGCCAGGCTCTAATTTAGACAGCATCTAGTGGTTGGCTGAACTCTTCCTCAGAGACCAGAGAAGCTGGTGGATACCTCTTACATCTTCTCCTTTCACCTCACTCCAATTATAAAAACAAATCACCAGTATCTCCCTGGAAGGAGCTGGTGCACACATCTGGCAACCCAGCTTTTGCAACAATTACCCAAGGAATGAACCCTTGGGTTGCCTGGCTCTAACTGTCAATGGGGCTTGCATACACAAGTTCTACAGGACTATAGCAAACAAAAAAATAGTTTTTAATAGACATAGGAGTTATTCTCCACCCACATAGCTATACACCTAGGCCCAGAACAGAGGAAGCAGGTAAAATGCCCATCTCCCAGTTTCTCCCTAGAAGGAGATTAACTACATACTTCCCCAGGGGCTGCCTGAGGTTCCAGTATCTAATCAGCCTGCATCTAGGTTCTGATTGCAATACTCCCCTTTGGGACACTGAAAGATCTTGGCACATCCTTAATGACTGGGAGTCACTAAAAACAAAGAAGGAGGCTTGAACAATCACAAAAGTTTGAGGGACAACTAGGAGCTCAGGCCAGGCTGATCAACAAGATTCATCTCCTACACTAGGCCATTCTGTCAAAACTGGAACAGGTGGCTGTTTTATCTAATATGTGAAAACCAACACAGAGAGTCAAAGAAAGTGAAGAAATAGAGGAATATGTTGCAAGCAAAAAAACAAGATAAATATCCAGAAACAAATCTTAATTAAACAGAGATCTGTGGTTTACCTGAGAGTTCAAAATAATGATCATAAAGATCAGACTCACCAAGGTCAGGAGAACAATGTATGAAAAAAGTGAGAATTTCCACAAAGAGATAGAAAATGTTAAAGCAAATCACAGAGCTGAAGAATACAATAGCTGAACTAAAATATTAAATATTTGGGTTCAACAACAGACTAGATGATGCTGAAGAAAGGATCAGTGAACTCAAAGACAAAGCAGTGGAATTTATCCAATTAGAGAGGCTTTTAGAAAAAAGAATGAAAAGGAGTTATGATAGCTTAGGAGACTTATAGACCAATATATGCATTAGTGGTCCCAGAAAGAGAAGACAGAGGGAAAGGGGTAGAAAGCTTATCCAAAGAAATAATGGCTGAAAACTTCTCTAACCTGGAGAAAAACCCTGACATCTAGGTACAGGAAGAACAGAGAATGTCAAATAAGATGAATCCAAAGAGGCTCACACTGAAATACATTATAATTAAAATTTCTAAAGTTATAGACAAGGAGAGAATCTTAAAATGAGCAAGAGAAAAGCAATTTATTATATACAAGGGTACTCCCATAAGACTTTGAACCAATTTTTCAGCAGAAACCTTGCAGGTCAGAAGAGAGTGGCATGATATATTCAAAGTGCTGAAAAGAAAAAAATGCCAACCAAAAATACTCTACCCAGCAAAGCTGTCTTTCAGAATTGAGGGAGAGATAAAGAGTTTTCCAGACAAATAAAAATGAAGGAGTTTATCACTACTAGACCACCCTTAAAAGAAATGTTAAAGGGAGTTCTTCAAGCTGAAGCAAAAGGATGCTAATTAGAAACTGGAAACTATATAAAAGCATAAAATTCACTGGTACAAGTAAATATATAGCTAAATTCAGAATGCTCTCATGATGTAATGGTGGTGGGCAAATAACTTATAGCTCTAGTATGAAGCTTAAAAGACAAAAGTACTTTAAAAAACTGTAACTACAGTAAGCTGTAAATGGATACACAATGTAAAAAGATGCAAACTGTGACATAAAAAACATAAAATGTGGGGGTAGAAGACCTTTGCTCTGCATTTGAAGTTATTATCAGCTACAAATAGACAGCTATAAATATAAGATGTTTTATATAGGCCACATATAATCACAAAGCAAAAGCCCACAGTAGATATATGAAAGAGAAAGAGAAAGGAATATAAGCATACCACGACAGAAAATCATCAAATCACAAAGAGAGCAAGAGAAGAAGAAACTAACAAAAGAATTACAAAACAATCAGAAAGCAATAAAAAGAATGGCAATAGAAAGTCCATAACTATAAATAATTACTTTAAAAATAAATGGACTAAATTCTCCAATCAAAACATATAGAATACCTGAATGGATTAAAAAAAAAAAACAACAACACAAGACCCAACTGTATGCTGCCTACAAAAGATTCACCTCAGATTTAAGGATACATATGGATTGAAAGCAAAGGGATGGAAAAAGATATTCCATGCCAACTGAAACCAAAAGAAAACAGGGATAGCTATATTTATATCAAACAAAGTAGACTTTAAGCCAAAGACTGTAGCAAAAGACAAAGAAGATCATTATATAATGATAAAGGGGTTAATTCATTAAAAGGATATAACAACTATAAATACTTATGCACCAAACATAGGAACACCTAAATATATAAAGCAGATATTAGCAGACCTAAAGGGGGAAAGAGACAGCAATTCAATAATAGCAGAGGATTTCAATAACCCACTTTCAACAAGAGATAGATCATCCAGACAGAAAATCAATCAGGAAACAATGGACTTAAATTGGATTTAAATCACACATTAGATCAGAGAGAGTAAACAGACATATACAGAACATTCTATCCAAAAGGAGCAGAGTACATATTCTTCTCAAGTGCACATGGAACATTCTCCAGGATAAATAATATGTTAGGCCACAAAATAAGTTTTAATAAATTTAAGAAGATTGAAATCATTAAATATATTTTCCTGGGCTTCCCTGGTGGCACAGTGGTTGGGAGTCCGCCTGCCGATGCAGGGGACGCGGGTTCATGTCCCGGTCTGGGAGGATCCCACATGCCACAGAGTGGCTGGGCCTGTGAGTCATGGCCGCTGAGCCTGCGCATCTGGAGCCTGTGCTCTGCAACAGGAGAGGCCACAACAGTGAGAGGCCTGCATACTGCGAAAAAAAAAATATATATATATATCTTTTCCTACCACAATGGTATAAAACTAGAAATCAGTTACAAGAAGAAAACTGGAAAATTCACAAATAAGTAGAGAGTAAACAACATGCTCACGAACCACCAATGGATCAAAGAAGAAATCAAAAGAGAAATCAAAAAAATCTTGAAACAAAAGAAAATGTAAACACAACATACCAAAACCTTGGGGATGCAGCAAAGGCACTTCTAAGAGGGAAGTTTATAGCAATAAATGCCTACATTTAGGGTGAAAAAAAAAGTTCAAATAAACAACCTTACTTTACACTTCAAGGAACTGGAAAAAGAAGAACAAAATAAGCCCAAAGATAGCAGAAGGAAGGAAATAACAAAGATCAGACCAGAAATAAATAAAATAGAGACTAAAAAGACAATAGAGAAGATCAATGAAACTAAAAAACGGATTCTTTGAAAAGATAAACAAAATTGACAAACCTTTAGCTAGACTCTCTAAAAAAAGAGAGAGAAATGAGTCAAATAAATAAAATCAGAAATTAAAGAGGAGATATTACAACTGATACTGCAAAAATACAAAAGATCATGAGACTACTATGAACAATTAAATGCTAGCAAATTGGACAACCTAAAAGAAACAGATAAATTCCTAGACACATACAACCTATCAAGACTGAATCATGATAAAATAGAAAATCTGAACAGATTGATTACTAGTAAGGAATCAGTAATTAAAAACCTCACAACAAACAAAAGTCTGAGACCAGATGGCTTTACTGGTTAATTCTATAAAACATTTAAAGAAGTACTAGTACCAATCCTTCTCAAACTCTTCTAAAAAAATAGAAAATAACACTTTCAAACTCATTCTACATGGCCAACATTACTCTGATACCAAAGTCAGACAAGGATATTACAAGAAAAGAAAATTAGAGGTCAGTATCCTTGAGGAATATAGATACAAAAATCCACAACAAAATATTAATTAGAGAACAAAATATAACAATATGTTAAACATATCATACACTATGATCAAGTGGGAAATATTCCAGGGATGCAAGAATGGCCCAACATCTGCAAATCAATCAATGTGAAAAATAATACAATCATCTCAATAGATGTAGAAAAAGCATTTGACAAAATTTAACATCTTTACATAATAAAAACTCTCAACAAACTGTTTAGATGGAACGTGCCTCAACATAACACAGGTCATATATGACAAGCCTACAATTAATATTATACTCAATGGTGAAACACTGAAAGCTTTTTCTCTAAGATCAGGAGCAATACAAGGATGCCTACTCTTACCGCTTTTATTCAACAAAGTACTAGAAGTCCTAGCCAGAGCAATTAAGAAAGAAAAAGAAATAAAAGGCATCCAAATCAGAAAAGAAGAACTAAAATTGTCTCTATTTGAAGAAACATGATATTATATATAGAAAACCCATAAAGATTCCACCAAAAGACTATTAGAACTAATAAGTAATTTCAGAAAAGTTTCAGGATACAAAATCAATACACAAAAGTCAGTTGTGTTTCTAAACACCAACAACTAACTGTCAGAAAGATGAATTAAGAAAACAATCCTATTTACAACAGCATAAAAATGAATAAAATTACTTAAGAATAAATTTAACCAAGGAAGTGAAAAATCTGTACACTGAAAACTACAAGATATTGATAAAAGAAAGTGAAGAGGATACAAATAAATGGAAAGATAGTCCATGTTTATAGGTTAGAAGAATTAATGTTGTTAAAATTTCCACACTAATCAAAGCAATCTATCTACAGATTCAATGCAATCACTATTAAAATTCTTACCAAAATTTTTCACAGAAAACGCAAAATTCAATGCTAAAATTTATTTGAAACCATAAAAGAACCTGAATAGCCACAGCAATCCTAAGAAAGAAGATCAAAGCTAGAGGCATCATTCCTGTTTTCAAACTATATTACAAAGTTATGGAAATCAAAGCAGTACGATACTGGCATAAAAACAGACATACAGACCAAAGGCACAGAATTGGGAGCCCAGAAATAAACTCATGCATATAAGGTCAATGAATTTTCACCAAAGGACTCAAAAATATACAATGGTCAAAGGATAATTTCTTCCATAAATTGTGTTAAGAAAACTGGACAGCCACATGGCATTGAATGCAACTGGACCCTTATCCTACACAATACACAAAAATCGACTCAAAATGGATTAAAGACCTGAACATAAGACCTGAAACCATAAAACACCTGAAAGAAAACATGGGAGGTTAGTCCTTGATATTGGTCTTGGTGATGACTGCTTCAATTTGATATCAAAAGCAAAGGTGTCAAAGCAAAAATAAACAAATGTGACTACATCAAACTAAAAGTCTTCTGCACAGCAAAGGAAATCACCAACAAAGTGAAAAGGCAACCAATGGAATGGGAGAAAATATTTGCAAACCACATATCCAATGTATACTTTGGCTAATACCCAAAGTATACAAGGAACTCATGCAAATCAATAGCAAAAAAGTAAATAATTCAAATTTAAAATGAGCAAAGGACCTAAATAGACATCTTTCCAAAGAAGATTTTCAAATGGCAAACAGGTACATGAAAAGGTTTCAACATCACTTATCATCAGGGAAATGTAAATTAAAGCCAAAATGAGATAACATCTTACATCTGTTAGAAGGTCTATTATCACAAAGACAAGAGATAACAAATGTTGGCAAGGATGTGGAGAAGAGGGAACACTTGTACACTGTTGGTGGGAATGTAAACTGGTATAGCCACTGTTGAAAACAGTATGAAGGTTCCGCAAAAAATCAAAAATAGAACTATCAAATGATCTAGCAATCCCATTTCTGAGTATATATCTAAAGGAAATGAAATCAGTATCTCAAAGAAATACCTACACTCCTATGTTCATAGCAGCATTATTCACATTATTCACAAATACCCAAGTATTTCTCAACAGATGAATGGACAAAGAACATGTGATATATATATAGACACACACACATACATACACACACACACACACAATGAAATATTATTCAGGCTTAAAACAAGAAGGAAACCTTTTTATTCACAACAACATGGATAAACCTGGAGAATATTATGCTACATAAAATAAGCCAGACAGAGAAAGAAAAATACCACACAGTGTTATTTATAATGGAATATTTTTTTTTAAAGTTCAACTCGTAGAAACAAAGTATAAAATTGGTTTCCAGGGGCTGCAGTTGGGGGAAATAGGAAGAGGTTGGTAAAAGGGTATAAACTTTCAGTTATAAGATGAACAGGTTCTGAAGATTTAATGTTTAACATGGTGATTATAGATGACAACACTGTATTGTACAATTGAAATTTGCTAAAAGAACTGAACTTAAACATTGTCATAAAAAAATAGAAGAAAAAAGAAAAGAGGCAAAGGTGTGAAGTGATGGTTGTGTCAATTAAGTCAATGGGGGAGAATCCTGTCACAATGTATATCAAATCATCACATTGTAAACTTTAAATATCTTTTACTTTACTTACCAATTATACCACAAAAAAGTTGTGGGAGAAAAAGGAAATCAGAAAATCCCCATCCATTCTAAGCTCTTCAGAATTGAAGTCTGTCCACCCACTGCTTAAGCTACTTGCAGGTGGCAGCCATTATTCATACATGTTTAGGAGCAGTATGAGTCTTCTTGGGTCATCAGGATGCCATTTAGTTCACTGAAGCATACTGAACACTACCCACAGAACTCATACTGTTTCTAGAAGTACCAAATTAGATTCAGCAAGGTAATGGGCTAAATGATGGGAAAAAGCCAGCATGGGTTTTACAAGTGCAGATATTTGACACCTTTCTCCTAGGAATCTCTGCTAATTATCACTTTACCTGAAAGGAGCAGGCAACTGGAAGAATAATATCATGATCATTGTGCAGACAGAGAACAGGCTATAATATAGTAAAGAAAGGGAGGCGGGGAGGAGAGAGAAAAAGCTGGATTTAGAGACACGGGTCTTGATTCATATTCTGACTTCAGGTTCTTCAGGACTTTTTTTTTTTTTTAGATTCCATATATATATATATATATATGTTAGCATATGGTATTTGTTTTTCTCTTTCTGACTTACTTCACTCTGTATGACACTCTCTAGGTCCATCCACCTCACTACAAACTACTCAATTTCGTTTCTTTTTAAGGCTGAGTAATATTCCATTGTATATATGTGCCATATCTTCTTTATCCATTCATCTGTCGATGGACACTTAGGTTGCTTCCATGTCCTGGCTATTGTAAATAGAGCTTCAATGAACATTGTGGTACATGACTCTTTTTGAATTATGGTTTTCTCAGGGTATATGCCCACTAGTAGGATTGCTGGGTCATATGGTAGTTCTATTTGTAGTTTTTGAAGGAACCTCCATACTGTTCTCCATAGTGACTGTATCAATTTACATTCCCACCAACAGTGCAAGAGGATTCCCTTTTCTCCACACCCTCTCCAGCATTTATTGTTTGTAGACTTTTTGATGATGGCCATTCTGATCGGTGTGAGATGATATCTCATTGCAGTTTTGATTTGCATTTCTCTGTTAGTGACGTTGAGCATCCTTTCATGTGTTTGTTGGAAATCTGTATATCTTCTTTGGAGAAATGTCTATTGAGGTTTTCTGCCCAGTTTTGGATTGGGTTTTTTGCTTTTTTGATATTGAGCTGCACGAGGTGCTTGTAAATTTTGGAGATTAAACCTTTGTCAGTTGCTTCATTTGCAGATACTTTCTCCCATTCTGAGGGTTGTCTTTTTGTCTTTCTTATGGTTTCCTTTGTTGTGTAAAAGCTTTTAAGTTTCACTAGGTCCCATTTGTTTATTTTTGTTTTTATTTCCATTCCTCTAGGAAGTGGGTCAAAAAGGATCTTGCTGTGATTAATGTCATAGAGTGTTATGCCTATGTTTTCCTCTAAGAGTTTTATAGTGTCTGGCCTTACATTTAGGTCTTTAATCCATTTGGAGTTTATTTTTGTGCATGGAGTTAGGGAGTGTTCTAATTTCATTCTTTTACATGTAGCTGTCCAGTTTCCCCAGCACCACTTATTAAAGAGGTTGTCTTTCCTCCATTGTATATTCTTGCCTCCTTTATCAAAGATAAGGTGACCATATGTACATGGGTTTATCTCTGGGCTTCTATCCTATTCCATTGATCTATATTTCTGTTTTTGTGCCAGTACCATACTGTCTTGATTACTGTAGCTTTGTAGTATAGTCTGAAGTCTGGGAGCCTGGATTCTTCCAGCTCCGTTTTTCTTTCTGAACACTGCTTTGGCAATTTGGAGTCTTTTGTTTCCATACAAATTGTGAAATTTTTTTTTCTGGTTCTGTGAAAAATGCCATTGGTAGTTTGATAGGGATTTCAGTGAATCTGTAGATTGCTTTGGATAGTATACTCATTTTCACAATGTTGATTCTTCCTATCCAAGAACATGGCATATCTCTCCATCTGTTCATAACACCTTTAATTTCTTTCATCAGTGTCTTATAGTTTTCTGCATACAGATCTTTTGTCTCCTTAGCTAGGTTAATTCCTAGGTATCTTATTGTTTTTGTTGCAGTGGTAAATGGGAGTGTTTCCTTAATTCCTCTTTCAGATTTTTCAACACTAGTGTATAGGAATGCAAGAGATTTCTGTGCATTAATTTTGTATCCTGCTAATTTACCAAATTCATTGATTAGCTCTAGTGGTTTTCTCGTAGCATCTTTAGGATTCTCTATGTATAGTATCATGTCATCTGCAAACAGTGACAGTTTTAGTTCTTTTCCTATTTGGATTCCTTTTATTTCTTTTTCTTCTCTGAGTGCCGTGGTTAGAACTTCCAAAACTATGTTGAATGAGAGTGGTAAGAGTGTGCAACCTTGTCTTGTTCCTGATCTTAGTGGAAATGCTTTCAGTTTTTCACCATTGAGAACAATGTTGGCTGTGGGTTTGTCATATATGGCCTTTACTCCGTTGAGGTAAGTTCCTTCTATGCCTACTTTCTCGAGGGTTTTTAACATAATTGGGTGTTGAATTTTGTTGAAAACTTTTTCTGATCCATTGAGATTATCATATGGTTTTTATCCTTCAATTTGTTAATATGGTCTATCACACTGATTGATTTGCATATACTGAAGAATCCATGCATTCCTGGGATAAACCCCACTTGATCATGGTGTATGATCCTTTTAATGTGCTGTTGGATTCTGTTTGCTAGAATTTTGTTGACTATAACTGCATCTATGTTCATCAGAGATATTGGCCTGTAGTTTTCTCTCTTTGTGACATCTTTGTCTGGTTTTGGTATCAGAGTGATGGTGGCCTTGTACAATGAGTTTGGGAGTATTCCTCTCTCTGATATATTTTGGAAGATTTTGAGAAGGATGCACGTTAGCTCTTCTCTAAATGTTTGACAGAATTCACCTGTGAAGCCATCTTGTCCTGGACTTTTGTTTGTTGGAAGATTTTTAATCACAGTTTCAATTTCATTATTTGTGATTGGTCTGTTCATATTTTCTATTTCCTCCTGGTTCAGTCTTGGAAGGCTGTGCTTTTCTAAGAATTTTTCCATTTCTTCCAGGTTGTCCATTTTATTGGCATACAGGTGCTTGTAGTAATCTATCATGATCTTTTGTATTTCTGCAGTGTCACTTGTTTCTTCTTTTTCATTTCTCTTTCCATTGATTTGAGTCTTCTCCCTTTTTTTCTTGATGAGTCTGGCTAATGGTTTATCAATTTTATCTTTCAAAGAACCAGCTTTTAGTTTTATTGATCTTTGCTATTGTTTCCTTCATTTATTTTTCATTTATTTCCGATCTGATCTTTATTTCTTTCCTTCTGCTAACTTTGGGAGTTTTTTTCTTCTTTCTCTAATTGCTTTAGGTGTAAGTTTAGGTTGTTTATTTGAGATGCTTCTTGTTTCTTAAGGTAGGATTGTATTGTTAAACTTCCCTCTTAGAACTGCTTTTGCTGCATCCCATAGGTCTTGGGTCGTCGTGTTTTCACTGTCATTTGTTTCTAGGTATTTTTGCATTTCCTCTTTGATTTCTTCAGTGATCTCTTGGTTATTTACTAGCATATTGTTTAGCCTCCATGTGTTTCTATTTTTTACAGGTTTTTTTTTTTTTTCCTG
This sequence comes from Hyperoodon ampullatus, assembly GCF_949752795.1. Taxonomy (NCBI): domain Eukaryota; kingdom Metazoa; phylum Chordata; class Mammalia; order Artiodactyla; family Ziphiidae; genus Hyperoodon; species Hyperoodon ampullatus. The sequence goes on along the minus strand of NC_136917.1, from coordinate 128,483,237 downwards.
TAACTGATATCTAGTCTCATAGCATTGTGGTTGGAAAAGATACTTGATATGATTTCAATTTTCTTAAATTTACTGAGGCTTTATTTGTGGCCCAAGATATGATCTATACTGGAGAATGTTCCAGGAGCATTTCAGAAGGAGGTGTATTCTGTTATTTTTTGATGGAATGTCCTATAAATATCCATTAATCCACCTTGTCTAATGTGTCATTTGAAGCTTCTATTTCCTTAGTTATTTTCATTTTGGATGATCTGTCCTTTGGTGAAAGTGGGGTGTTAAAGTCCCCTACTATTATTGTGTTACTGTTGATTTCCCCTTTTATGGCTGTTAGTATTTGCCTTATGCACTGAGGTGCTCCTATGTTGGGTGCATAAATATTTACAATTTTTATATCTTCTTCTTGGATTGATCCCCAGATCATTATGTAGTGTCTTTCTTAGTCTCTTATAATAGTCTTTATTTTAAAGTCTATTTTTTCTGATATGAGAATTGCTACTCCAGCTTTCTTTTGTTTCTATTTGCATGGAATATCTTTTTCCATCCCCTCACTTTCAGTATGTATGTGTCCCTAGGTCTGAAGTGGGTCTCTTGTAGACAGCATATATACGGGTCTTATTTTTGTATCCATTCAGCCAGTCTATATCTTTTGGTTTGAGCATTTAATCCATTTACATTTAAGGTAATTATTGATATGTATGCTCCTATTACCATTTTCTTAATTATTTTGGGTTTGTTATTGTAGGTCTGTTCCTTCTCTTATGTTTCCTGCCTAGAGTAGTTCCTTTGGCCTTTGTTGTAAAGCTGGTTTGGTGGTGCTGAATTCTCTTAACTTTTGCTTGTCTGTAAAGGTTTTAATTTTATGTTGAATCTGAATGAGATCCTTGCTGGGTAGAGTAATCTTGGTTGTAGTTTTTTCCCTTTCATCACTTTAAATATGTCCTGCCACTCCCTTCTGGCTTGCAGGGTTTCTGCTGAAAGATCAGCTGTTAACCTTATGGGTATTCCCTTGTATGTTATTTGTTGTTTTTCCCTTGTTGCTTTTAATATTTTTTCTTTGTATTTAATTTTTGATAGTTCGATTAATATGTGTTTTGGCGTGTATCGCCTTGGATTTTTCCTGTATGGGATTCTCTGTGCTTCCTGGACTTGACTATTTCCTTTCCAATGTTAGGTAAGTTTTCAACTGTAATCTCTTCAAATATTTTCTCAGAACCTTTCTTTTTCTCTTCTTCTTCTGGGACCCCTATAATTCGAATGTTGGTGTGTTTAATGTTGTCCCAGAGGTCTCTGAGATTGTCCTCAGTTCTTCTCATTCTTTTTTCTTTATTATGCTCTGTGGCAGTTATTTCCACTATTTTATCTTCCAGCCCACTTATCTGTTCTTCTGCTTCAGTTATTCTGCTATTTATTCTCTCTAGAGAATTTTTTATTTCATTTATTGTGTTGTTCATCATTGTTTGCTCTTTAGTTCTTCTAAGTCCTTGTTAAATGTTTCTTGTATCTTCTCCAAACTATTTCCAAGATTTTGGCTCATCTTTACTATCATTACTCTGAATTCTTTTTCAGGTAGACCGCCTATTTCTTCTTCATTTGTTTGGTCTGGTGGGTTTTTACCTTGCTCCTTCATCTGCTGCATATTTCTCTGTCTTCTCCTTTTTGCAGGCTGCAGGTTCATAGGTCCTGTTGTTTTTGGTGTCTGCCCCCAGTGGGTAAGGTTTGTTCAGTGGCTTGTGTAGGCTTCCTGGTGGAGGGGACTGGTGCCTGTTTTCTGATGGGTGGGACTGGATCTTGTCTTTCTGCTGGGCAGGGCCACGTCCAGTGGTATGTTTTGGGGTATCTGTGAACTTAGTATAATTTTAGGCAGCCTCTCTGCTAATGGGTGGGGTTGTGTTCCTGTCTTGCTAGCGGTTTCACATGTGGCGTCCAGCACTGGAACTTGCTGGCCGTTGGGTGGAGCTGGGTCTTAGTGTTGAGATGGAGATCTCTAGGAGAGCTCTCACTGATTGATATTATGTGGGGCCAGGAAGTCTCTGGTGGTCCAGTGTCCTGGAGTTGGCTCTCCCACCTTGTAGACTCAGGCCTGACACCCAGCTGGAGCACTAATACCCTGTCAGCCACAGGCTCAGAAGAAAAGGAAGAAAAAGAAGGAAGAGAAAAAATAATATAATAAAATATAAAAAATAATAAAATAAAAGAATATATAATACAAAAATAAAAAGAAGAGAGCAACCAAAGCAGTAAACAAATCCACCAATGATAACAAGCACTAAAAACCAAACTAAGATAAACAAATAATCAGAAACAAATCAGTTGCAGACAGCAAACCCCAAGTCTACAGTTGCTCCCAAAATCCACCATCTCAATTTTGGAAACACTCATTTTCTATTCAGGTATTCCACAGATGCAGGGTTCATCAAGTTGACTGTGGGGATTTAATCCACTGCTCCTGAGGCTGCTGGGAGAGATTTCCCTTTCTCTTCTTTGTTCTCACAGCTCCTGGGGTTCAGCTTTGATTTTGGCCCTGCCTCTGCATGTAGGTCACCTGAGGGCATCTGTTCCCCACCCAGACAGAACGGGGTTAAAGCAGTGGCTGATTAGGGCTCTCTTGCTCACTCAGGCCAGGGAGAGGGTGGGGTACGGTAGTCATAATTGGAATGCGGGGTGAGCCTGTGGCGGCAGAGGCCCGTATGACACTGCAGCAGCCTGAGGCGTGCCGTGCATTCTCCCAGGGAAGTTGTCCCTGGATCTCAAGACCCTGGTAGTGGCATGCTGCACAGGCTCCCAAGTTGGGAGGGAGTGTGGGTAGTGACCTGTGCTTGCGCACAGAATTCTTGGTGGCAGTGGCAGCAGCATTAGCATTTCATGCCCGTCTCTGGGGTCCACACTGATAGCCATGGCTCGCGTCCATCTCTGGAGCTCGTTTAGGCAGTTCTCTGAATCCCCTCTCCTTGCACACCCTGAAACAATGGTCTTTTGCCTCTTCAGCAGGTCCAGACATTTTCCCTGACTCCTTCCCGGCTAGCTGTGGCACACTAGCTCCTTTCAGGCTGTGTTCACACAGCCAACCCCAGTCCTCTCCCTGGGGTCTGACCTCCAAAGCCTGAGCCTCAGCTCCCAGCCCCCATCCGTCCCAGCTGGTGAGCAAACAAGCCTCTCAGGCTGGTGAGTGCTGGTCAGCACTGATCCTCTGTGCAGGAATCTCTCCATTTTGCCCTCCGCACCCCTGTTGCTGCACTCTCCTCCATGGCTCCGAAGCTTCCCCCACACCGCCCAACCCCCGTCTCTGCTAGTGAAGGGGCTTTCTAGTGTGTGGAAACTTTTCCTCTTTCACAGCTCCCTCCCAGAGGTGCAGGTCCCATCCCTATTCTTTTGTCTCTGTTTTTCCTTTTTTCTTTTGCCCTAGCCAGGTACGTGCAGAGTTTCTTGCCTTTTGGGAAGGCTGAGGTCTTCTGCCAGCATTCAGTAGGTGTTCTGTAGCAGTTGTTCCACATGTAGATGTATTTCTGATATATTTGTGGGGAGGAAGGTGATCTCCATGTTTTACTCCTCCTCCATCTTCCAAACAGCCTGTATTTTTTTTTAAGCTAATTTATTTATAGTATGCTTTCAGAAATTCCCTGGTGGTCCAGTGGTTAGGACTCTGTGCTTTTACTGCCCAGGGCACGGGTTCAGTCCCTGGCTGGGGAACTAAGATCCCACAAGCCATGCTGTGTGGCCAAAAATGAATAAATATATAAATAAATATACTATGCTTTCCCCTTAAGAATGCAAGCTCCATAATGGCAGGACTTTGTGCCTATTTTGTTCATTGACTATACCTCCCCAAGTGATAGGACAGAATCTGGCATACAGTGTGCATTCAATAAATATGTATGTGGAAGGAATAGGGACCATTAGCTGAGTAACCCAAGTCGGCCTCCACAAGACTGGAAATTGAGGCTTCTAGTCAATTCCCAGAGAGATGTTAGGAAAAATAGGCAAATTTTCCTTTTGATACTCACCACTTTCTCACAATTTCAGAAGCTCAAAAGTAGCTAATGGTGGGAAAAGAAAATAAACATTAACTTGGAGAAGGTGCTCGATTATACTCATGATAGAAGAAACAGCTAAAATAAGAATGAGGCAGTATTTTTTCCTGTCAGATTAGCACTCAGTGTTGCTGGGGGCATAGGAGAAGCAGTGACTCACAGACATTGCTGGAAGGGTAGATTGCTGCAACTTCTATGGCGAAAAATTGTGTAATTACTTTTATCTAATAATTCTACCCTTAAGACTTTGTCCTGCAGATATACTTGCACATGTATGCACCGTTGGGCATAGGAAAAGATTAAAACAACCTAAATATCCACTAGAAGGGAACTGGTTGTATAAATGATATGACATATAAGCAACAGAACTCCTTGCAGCCTTTAAAAAAGAATAAGGTAGACCACTATATTTCACCTCTCCAGAAGCTCACAGTTGGTACTGCCAAACATTTTTTGAATTTGCAGACTATCTTACAGTTTTATTAGTGAACATTATTTTTACTCCAATAGCAAAGCTTTTATAATTGTGAAAATATCTGTTTTATCTAGAATTATAGGCATCTCAGAAAACTAACACAAATGGACTGTAGATGATGGACATGAACTTTACTTCATCTCCAATAATTTTAAATTTAGTTTGTTATACTTTCCAGATCCACTTCAAGATACATTTTCTCCATGAAGGCTTCCCCTGGTCCCCTGTGACTACTGCATGACAAGCACCCCCAGAGCCTTAGTCTCAGGAGGCAGTACAGGAACTAGTCATCCTACCCCTGATGGCATCAGACTTTTGCATTAAGTCAGGAAAAGTGGTATCTAAGGATGTAGAGAATTATCTACTAGATGAAATCTTACTAAGCCCATGAGCTAAATGAGAATAATGATGGCCATACCACGCACCCAGATGTTTGAATCAGAAACCTAGAGATCATATCAGATTGTTCTTTCTTTCCCCATACAACAGTTCATCAACAAATTCTGTCCACTCTACTACCAAAATAAATCTCCACTCCCTTCCTCCATCTCCATTGCCTACATGTGAGACTGCAAGAGCCCCCGAATCATCCTCTTTCCTTTCATTCACCCTCCCACTCCACTTTGTACCCCAAATTTCTCTGACTTCTGCTCAAGAATCCACGGGTAATATAAGAGTAATAATAAAATACAGACTAAGTACAATAGTTAAAAAAACAGAAGGAGAGCAAGGGAAATCAGCTCTGCTTAAGGAGATTAGGAAAGTTTTCACAGAAGAGAACACCCTTTGATCATTTCTTGAAGGACAAGCAGCAATTTTCTAGATGAGTAATGTGTGTGGGGGAGAGCTTGTCGGCAGAAGGAATAGCATGTACAAAGGCACTGAGGCATGAATCAGCAGACTGTTTAGTAAATTGAAAGCAGTTCAGGATGGGTAGGGAGCAGGATGGATGTGGGAGGGTGGTAAGGAAGGTAAGCAAAGTCCACCCATGGAGAGCCTACGCCTTATGAGCCATTTTGAAGAATCTGACCTCCTTCATGGAGTCCAGTGGTTATCAATGCTTTGGGGTCATAAATCTTTAAAATCTAGTGAAACTATGAACCAAATTCTCAGGAAAAAGAAGGAAAAAAGCACACTCACCAAAACAATGCACTGTCCACAGACACTCTGAAGCCCAGAAACAGCTTGGACTTTAGGTTTAAAATCCTGCTATAGGCAACATGCCCATTTTCAGTTTTTTTAAATGGCTGGAAGTATATACAACAATCAGGAGAGTAATATTATCCAATTTGTGTTTCAGAGCAATAGCCAGCTCTGTTGTGAACAGATTAAAAGCAAGTGAGATTAATGGTAGAATGAGAAAAAGGCACAATGACAACCATCTGGTCAGGAGATGATAAAAGAAATTGTCAAGAAATTTTTGGAAAGATGAGTGATTCAACCTATCAGATATTTAAATGCATTACAATAGTTAATGTGATGCTGATCAAAAAAGAGCTAAAGAAATCAATGAAAAAGAGAAAATCTACATACAGAATTTTGTATTATGTTTTTTCAAGATAAAACTTGAAAGGGAAAGGACAGATTATTCAGTAAATCATTGTCAGGACAAGTGGAAAACTATTTGGAAAAGATATAAACAAATTCTCACACTGCCATACAACAAAATCAATTCCAGGTGGATCACAATCTAAATGTAAAATAAAGAAACCAAAAAAGTACTGGAAGAAAATGTAGGGAAAGTGTATATAATCCTGGGATGAGGAAGATTTCTAAATCTTTCTAAACACAACAAAGGCAAAAACTTTAAAACAAAAAGAGGCAAAGACTCAACTACATACACAAAAATTTCTCATGTTAAAATATACCAAGGGAAAAAATTCAAAAGCTGACTAAGCAAATGGGAAAAATGATAGAAGATGCATAGCCAAATGAATACTATCTTGCTGCATAAAGAATTTCAATAAGATTAATTGGAAAATAAGCATCACAAAAGAAATATAAGCAAGGAATACTAGTAGGCAATTTATACTGGAAAAAATGTCCAACTTCATTAGTATTTTAAGAAATACAAATAAAACCACCGTGAGGTACCATTTCCCTCGCATCAGACTGGCAAGGTTTTTATTTAAAAACAATACTACTTAAAGCAGGATACAAAATTAATGCACAGAAATCTCTTGCACTCCTATACACTAATAATGAAATATCTGAAAGGGAAATTAAGGAAACACTTCCATTTACCATTGCAACCAAAAAATAAAATACCTAGGAATAAACCTACCTAAGGAGACAAAAGACCTGTATGCAGAAAACTATAAGACACTGATGAAAGAAATTAAAGATGATACAAACAGATGGAGAGATATACCATGTTCTTGGATTGGAAGAATCAACATTTTGAAAATGGCTATACTACCCAAAGCAATCTACAGATTCAGTGCAATCCCTATCAAACTACCAATGTCATTTTTCACAGAACTAGAACAAAAAATTTCACAATTTGTATGGAAACACAAAAGACCCTGAATAGCCAAAGCAGTCTTAAGAAAGAAAAATGGATCTGGAGGAATCAGGCTCCCAGACTTCAGACTATACTACAAAGCTACATTAAGCAAGACAGTATGGTACTGGAACAAAAACAGAAATATAGATCAATGGAATAGGATAGAAAGCCCAGAGATAAACCCATGCACCTATGGTCACCTTATCTTTGATAAAGGAGGCAAGAATATACAATGGAGAAAAGACAACCTCTTCAATAAGTGGTGCTGGGGAAACTGGACAGCTACATGTAAAAGAATGAAATTAGAACACTCCCTAACTCCATACACAAAAATAAACTCCAAATGGATTAAAGACCTAAATGTAAGGCCAGACACTATAAAACTCTTAGAGGAAAACATAGGCAGAACACTCTATGACATAAACCACAGCAAGATCCTTTTTGACCCACCTCCTAGAGAAATGGAAATAAAAACAAAAATAAACAAATGGGAACTAATGAAACTTCAAAGCTTTTGCACAGCAAAGGAAACCATAAACAAGACAAAAAGACAACCCTCAGAATGGAGAAAATATCTGCAAACGAAGCAAATGACAAAGGATTAATCTCCAAAATATACAAGAAGCTCATGCAGCTCAATATCAAAAAAACAAAAAACCCAATCCAAAAATGGGCAGAAAATCTAAATAGACATTTCTTCAAAGAAGATAGACAGATTGCCAGCAAACCCATGAAAGGATGCTCAATACCATTAATCATTAGAGAAATGCAAATCAAAACTACAGTGAGGTATCACCTCACACCAGTCAGAATGGCCATCATCAAAAAATCTACAAACAATAAATGCTGGAGAGGGTGTGGAGAAAGGGAATCCTCTTGCACTGTTGGTGGGAATGTAAATTGATACAGCCACTATGGAGAACAGTATGGAGGTTCCTTCAAAAACTAAAAATAGAACTACCATACCACCCAGCAATAGCACTACTGGGCATATACCCTGAGAAAACCGTAATTCAAAAAGAGTCATGTACCACAATGTTCATTGTAGCTCTATTTACAATAGCCAGGACATGGAAGTAACCTAAGTGTCCATCAACAGACGAATGGATAAAGAAGATGTGGCACATATATACAATGGAATATTACTCAGCCATAAAAAGAAACAAAATTGAGTTATTTGTAGTGAGGTGGATGGACCTAGTGAGTGTCATACAGAGTGAAGTAAGTCAGAAAGAGAAAAACAAATACCATATGCTTACACATATATATGGAATCTAAAAAAAAAAAAAAAAGGTTCTGAAGAACATAGTGGCAGGACAGGAAAAAAGACCCAGACTTAGAGAATGGACTTGAGGACACGGGGAGGGGGAAGGGTAAGCTGGGACGAAGTGAGAGAGTGGCAATGACATATATACACTACCAAATGTAAAACAGATAGCTAGTGGGAAGCAACTGCATAGCACAGGGAGATCAGCTCAGTGCTCTGTGACCACCTAGAGGGGTGGGATAGGGAAGCTGGGAGGAAGGCGCAAGAGGGAGGGGATATGTTGACATATGTATACATAAAGCTGATTCACACTGTTGTACAGCAGAAACTAACAAACCATTGTAAAGAAATTATACTTCAATAAAGATGTTAAAAATAAACAAATAGGGCTTCCCTGGTGGCACAGTGGTTGGGAGTCTGCCTGCCGATGCAGGGGACATGGGTTCGTGCCCCGGTCCGGGAGGATCCCGCGTGCCGCGGAGCGGCTGGGCCCGTGGGCCGTGGCCGCTGGGCCTGCGCGTCCGGAGCCTGTGCTCCGCAACGGGAGAGGCCACAACAGTGAGAGGCCCGCGTACCAAAAACAAAACAAAACAAATAAAAATAAAAACAATACTATTTAAGATATGCAAAAATATGTCTTCTCATGCACCAGTAGTAGGAGAATAAATTGAAGGGAAAAAAAACTTTCTGGAGGGCAATTTAACAAAAAGAATGAAACCTATATAAGCACACATACCCTTTAGTCTACCAGCTCTGCTTCTAGATGTGTATCCTAAGGAAATAATTCTGTTTTAGCTATAAGGAAATACATAACAATTTTTACTCTAGCAAATAATTTAAATTTGATTGAATAGGTGAATGCCATCTAATCATTAAAAACTAACTATAAGAAAGTATGTTGTAGAAAAATATTTAGAGGCATGATCTGATGTTCACACCAGTTTGTTAAATGGAAAAACAAAATAAAAACAAAAGCAGGTTATAAAACCGTAATATCACATACTAGCCTAGCACAACCCCACTACCACCCTATGCTACCATACATAAACAAGAAAATATATGTTGGTTGAGATATTAATTTGAAATACATTGGTACAACAAATGATAGCTAATTATCAGTAGTAGTAGTAGTAGTAATAGAAACAATACACAACACTAAGCAAATGGCAGCCTGACTCACAGTTAACATGTCAGTAATGGAATTTAGTTAGGGAGCCAGGTTTCTAGCATTCCTTCACTGGTCTGCTGCAATACCGCTGATGTAACATGATTAACCTTGTTATATCTCCTCATACCGGTCGCTTCATCCTAATCCTGCCCCTTTCCCTGCCAAATTTTGGCCCAGAGATTTCAAAAGGAAGAACACAGAGAGGAAAACTACATGCAGTTGGACATGGAAACTGTGAAGGGACAGAAAAAGAAGTTTGGGGTTGCTGCTGCCTCCCCTGGAGGCGTCAATAATTTCTCTAGTAGTGGTACTGATTGACATGAGTTGGAAAGCATTGCTCCGGATTGATGGACTGACAGCTACGTGGTGATAGTCCTGGCATAACTTAGCACAACAGTGCTTAGATACCATCCTGTGGCCTCCGGCTCACTAACACATGCTGATTTCTAAGTATCCCGGTTTGTATGGCTCATGGCAAGTACCATGTTTTCATCTATTTCCAATATGATGTTTTCATTTCAAAAGGTCCACATGGGGCCCCTGAAAATTTACAGCTTTCATATAAATCAGTTTACCATGCATTCAAACCATATCATATACACTTTAGAACAGCATCTCAACAAATCTGTACTTCATTTTGAGATATGCTAGCATGGAAGTTACAACAAGTAATATTTAAGCCTAATTTGCAATGGAGAAAACATGTTTCTATTTAGTTCACATTTGCAAACTTATCTTTGTGACTGCTAATTCCTTTGCTTCTGATTCCCTCCTTTCAAAACTATAGACAAGAGGTTCATCAGAAGACCTTACTCGGTACTGAAAGCAGTTGAATGTGAGGCAGAAAAAATGGAGTAGCTTTTGAAATTGGGGAAAAATAGAAAGGAAGAAAACTAATGCCCACATAAATGAGTGGATGTTTAACAAAGGAAGTTATCCCAAAGGTCAGAGGTTGGCAGAGGAAATATGCTATTTACCAATGGTGGGGAAGGAAAAAATCCCAAAGACACATAAAACTTACTCTAAATATTTGCCATTCTGTTTTATTTAAGACCAGGGTACATTATCAGGGGAGAGCTGTGTACACAGTGAGGACACGAAGCTACAGGGTCCAGTTCCTTAATCAGCAGCGAGAAGTTACTCTCACCAGTCCTGATCAGTTTCAGCAGAATTCCTATTACTGAGAGTGGTAATCTCAGAGAATATCTGTTTTACTATCAACAGTTCTTTAGTTCTTCATAATTTTTTTAATTTATTTTATTTTGTTTTATTTATAGTATATTCTAGCTCAATTATCTTGTTGGATTTATCTCACAATTTTGCTTACTATCATTTGTTTGGAACCTCACTCCTAAAAGTTGCTGGAACCTATTTGGTTGACATCTACAGTCATTCCACATAGTAGAAAATAATAAATTACATTTTGTTAAGAGAAACTGCAATTATTAGTCCATTTTGACAGTTTTCATTGATGAAAAAGGCATACTCCTCATAAATTAAAGTTTATGTGAGTTTCCTTTATATTTGGAAATTCCAGGAGTGATTATTTAAAAGCGAAATCATCCATTTACCAGAATAACTCAGAACAAACCCGTGGTGTTATAAGACCTGACAGTATTTCTTGGAACAGAATGTTATTAGCTCATAAATTTAAGGCAGGCACACAGACGCCTGCCCCACACATAACATAAAACATTTTGCTTCAAAAAAACCCTCAGTCACATTTTGACCATAAACACTACGTACTTGATAATCTCACCAGTGGGAGGTTTAGGTTGGAAAGGGTTTACCATTTCTCACACATTCAGGCAGAAAGATGTACTTTTTCATTCTGAAGATCCTCATTTGGTTTCCCCCACACTTCATCAACAAACCCATGCTTCACTCCTGAAATTTCTTTTCTAACTTACCTTGGGCATACAAATCTGGAACGGGAGAGATGCTGCAATACAGGCAGCATCAGCATGTGGCCAAGGGAAATGAAATCTCAGTTCCTACCAACAATACAAATCTCTGACATTTGATAGCAGGGAAAAAAAGAGGGAGCTAATGTCCCATCTAATCTAAGTGCTTTCGCAGCAGATATTTAAATGAAAACAGTTCAAGCTCCTGACGCCACAGAGGGTAGACTTTGCATAATGTTCAGTTTCTAATGCCTCCAGAAGGTATCTGATATTTATTTATAAGCCAAATATATTAAGCCTGAAATGAAAAAGCTTCTAGAATTTCCAAAAAGCCTACATAAAATTGCCTGAATATGTATTAGCGTAAAAGTTGGAAGAAAACATTTTTTAATCCTACTTAGGTTTTTCTGGTTATTATTTGCCCTCCCCACTCCATCCCATACACTGGATCATGAAAACACGATTTTAAAGATTTTTTAACACAGACATCATTGACTCGATTGTTCACATCTCCCTGAAGTCCATTTTTAAAGATCACCTGGGAAAAAAATCTTTGGAGATTTTGTAAACTGTCCCAGGTTCCAAAAAAGCAGAGAGGTGAGTGCAAAGACCCTTTGAGATTATGAGATGGCAAGTGCGGAGGCTTCAGGAGGTGCTCTGAAAGAAGCAAGTCCCTCACAAACGCAACTGAAAAGCAAGAAGTCATTTTTCTCCCTGATCATAACAAAAGAAACTGAAGCAAACTCCTGTTTAACTGGAATTAAACCATCAGCAGTTCACATAACCATTGTTTCATTAAGTCGCCTTTCATGAGAAAGAGACAAATGAAGCATAAACAAGCTGGCTCAGAGACTTATTTTTAAAAGCAGCTATTAGGATACGATCAGTGGAGATTGAACCTGAAATAAGTAGCCTCATAAATATGAAAAGGATTCTAAAGTTGTGAGTCATGTTCATATGACAATGTTAGTAGTGAGTGTATTTTATCATTTGCTAATCATTTGAAAAGTGGTTTTGCCCCAAATGGATAAAAGTTCTAACCCCAAGTTAATTTTAATATATGTCTTTTTTTTTCTTTTTTTTCTTTTTTTTTTTTGCAGCGTGTGGGCCTCTCACTGTTGTGGCCTCTCCCGTTGCGGAGCACAGGCTCCGGACGCACAGGCTCAGCGGCCATGGCTCACGGGCCTAGCTGCTCCGTGGCATGTGGGATCTTCCCGGACCGGGGCACGAACCCGTGTCCCTGCATCGGCAGGCGGACTCTCAACCACTGTGCCACCAGGGAAGCCCAATATATAAGTTTTTAATTAACCTATCCCCAGTCTATTTTGGACAAATTGAAATCACGACAAAATGAAGAATGAGGGTTATTTATTTTACTTGGGGAGAGAGGGACAAGGAGACTGAGTTATTTTAAAAACGTAACTTTAATATGCATTTCTTTGTAGAACAATTAGATGAGAATACAAGGTTAGAGACTGAAAAATCTGTATCTACAATATAATTTACTTTATAGCAGAATAAATTTGGGGAAAATTCACAAACTCAGTTTTACCAAATGTAAGTTAAGGGTGTCAGTATGCTTTCTATATCTTCCACAATACAAAATTACGAGGTTCACTGACCTGGTCAAATTGAGCTGGATAAAGGTAATTGGCCATATAAATGGTGAAACCTATTTTTACACGGAGAAAGTAAGACTGGCAATTGATTTGACCACAAATATATAAATGCTGTCCTTATGTCTTTATATGGATTTATTTGAATAAGATGCTCATCCAGTAATCAACCCTAAGTTTCTTGTGAAGGTACCAGAGCATTACTATTACTATCTCCTACCTATAAATGAAAAAGTGAAAGTAGAAATCATAAAAACAAGCTGCCCGACATATAGTATGAGGTTAAAAATAGGACTTAGAAGTGTAAATGTATTGAAAATAGTTCTCTTAACACATTCAGTAAGCACTTAACACATATTTGTGGAGTAAATGAATGAACTGACACTCCACAGCCCAGATCACCAGGCTTTCCAAGCACCCTGTGGTTCTTGCTAAGACCTTTAGATGTTCATATAAGATGAAAATTACAGGAGGCACACATTTCTGCTACTGTCTTTAAGCATCTCTTTTTGCCCCTGTCTCTCTTGGGTCTCCTTGCTACCTCTAGGATAACCCAAGTTTGCTCCAAGGGAGTTCACAATGTAATATATGCATAGTAGGAGAAACCTAAGTTCTAAACATAGTCTTCCCCGCTCTCCCAATAACTATGGGCCTTAGGGAAGTCATAAGACATGCCTTTATTTCCCTACCCACAGAAGGATTAAAGGCTGAATTTGACCCATAGTCTGTTGGTGTTAAGGATGTCAGAACCACACTATTCCTCTCAATGGGGAAAACTTCCAGGAGTTTAAATGGTGTTAAGAGATTTGGAAAAACCAAAAGAAGAGTTTCCTTTCATCCCTAATTCCATAGCACCTACCGCTGGACTCTCTACCAAGCCAAGAGAGGGAAGCTGAACTGACCCCACTATCAGCTCAGTCATGTTCAGTAGCATGACTGATAACAGCATCTTTACTGACCAGGATGTATGAGTGATGTCTTGCTAGGCTTGCTGCAAAATTAATACTACATAAAAGTGAAATGAAATTGGAATTAGTATTATTAAATATATAATGACAATAATAAAAGAACTCTTCTTACCACTCTCAAAGGCCCAGGAAAAGTGTCCACACAGTTTTTCTCATTAGCACAAAAGGAGTCTAAATGGTTTCACGGGAAGGTTTAAATAACAGGAAAAAAAAATCATATTTCTCATTCCTTCTCTTGGAAAAATTAATATCAGTTAAATGAGAAATAGTAAGAAGAAATCCTCAGGATGTTCTCTAATGGAGAATGCTCAGCCTTTGGAATTTAAATATCTGAGAAAAAATTGAAAGGTCACTTGTCCAAAGACCCAAGGGCAAAATCTGGAATTTTCTTCAACTAATCTAAGTGCCATCATATTTCCTGCTCATTTTCAACATAATCACACTGAATTACATTTTCAATCACACTGGAAAAAAAAGGCTAGAACAGAGATCCACATTTTCACTTCATTCTTGTTCAAAGAAACAACATAATCTATAGGACATTATGAACATGCTGTCTCTGAATCCTAATCCTCACCTAGGTGTAAACTGGCCAGCCAGCTTTCCAGCCAACAGTCAGCCATACATCTGTACACTCTTAGAGAGCAATGTATGCCTTATCATAATTCAATGAGTCCATAAACATTTCACCAACCAAATGAAAAGCCCTGGGTAAAGAAGAAGATACAGACCCTGAACTCGAAGAGCTTAAAATTTAGTATGGAAGACATATTTGCATGCCAAATTACTAGAACATGAAGTAAAATGTACACACTGCCATCAATAAGGTTCTTTAAAAAATCCAACATCTATGACATTTCAGAGGCCACAGCTATGCTAAGAAAGTGAGAACATTGCCCAGCATTTAAAAAATCACTCCAGGGACTTCCCTGGTGGCTTAGTGGTTAAGAATGCGCTTGCCAATGCAGGGGACACGGGTTCGAGCCCTGGTCCAGGAAGATCCCACATGCTGCGCAGCAACTAAGCCTGTGCACCACAACTACTGAGCCTGAGCTGTAGAGCCCGCGAGCCACAACTACTGAAGCCCACGAGCCTAGAGCCCGTGCTCTGCAACGAGAGAAGCCACCGCAATGAGAAGCTCGTGCACCGCAAAGAAGAGTAGCCCCTGCTCACCACAACTAGAGAAAGCCCGCGCTCAGCAACTAAGATCCAATGCAGCCATAAATAAATCAATTAATAAATTTTTAAAAATCACTCCAGAAAATATTCCAGATTATTAAACAGATCTGAGAAAACAAAGCATCACAGCTGAGGGAGGAAAAAACAAAATTAAAAAACAGTTTCAGGTCTTCCCTGGTGGTGCAGTGGTTGAGAGTCCGCCTGCCGATGCAGGGGACGCGGGTTCGTGCCCCGGTCTGGGAAGATCCCACATGCCGCGGAGCGGCCGGGCCCGTGAGCCATGGCCGCGGAGCCTGCATGTCCGGAGCCTGTGCTCCACAACGGGAGAGGCCACAACGGTGAGAGGCCCACGAACCGCAAAAAAAAAAAAAAAACAGTTTCAAAGTAGCATCTTCATTTTTTCATTCAACTACACACACAACAGAAAAACATAAAATGAGACCAGATTTCTCCAATCCAACTTTGCCTAGTCTCTGTGAGAAAGCTAGTTTCAAATGCACCAGCAGCTTTGAGATTAAAATGTGAAGCGAGCGAACTTCACATCATTATACAGGTACAGTGTTCAAATTACCCTTAGGATTAAAAATCACATTTTAGCTTTTTCAATGAACACTGTAAACATGCACAGTCAGAAGCCTCTTACCTTTGCTGTTTAATTATCCATCTGATTGCAGCTCAGATCAGCTCTTTATAATCCAATTTTGAGAAAACAATGCATCTATTTAAAAGCATAGTTTGTTCAAGTAGAAAGTTGACTGAATTCTCCTAGTCTAGAAAGAACTTGGCATGTTTGCTTGTGCATATCAAATTATTTAATTGCAAAACTGGGAATTATTCCATAGATGTGAATGGATATCTAGTTTATGTCACAAAGGAGAGATTATACTCTTAGGAAAAGCTATTTACTTACTCATTTTCCTAACTAGATTACCATGCACATGAGAATTTCACGTCAGGAAACTATTGCCAACAATGTCCCACCAGAGACAACCAAAAAAAGATCATAAATGTCTTGTTAGCTGTAAATAATGATAAAATGGAGATCTTTGGGAATACTATTACAGCTGGTCTAGCCTAAAGAGTTTTAAATTTATATTAAGCCAAGTAAACTACATTTTACTGATTTAAGCTGATGCATTAAAACAGGTTTGTTGTATGCCTTGTCACAAAACAAGAAAAATCAAGGAAAAGCATCAACTCCTATTTTCCCAAAATATTTTTCCAATTATAAGGTCTATAGCTCCTCCTTCTCTGCATATGCTGACAAATGCACCTTTCCTGCCCCCCTAACTTAAGTACATTACTCCCTGCAGTAACTTGTCTGAACTTGTTTGTCTGTAGTTCTTACTGGCAATTTCTAAGTTATCTTTCGAGATCTTCTGAGGAAATGACTTATCAGGGCATCTCATGTGTTCTTTTGTGTTCATGCCCCCTCCCCCTTTATTTCCTTCCTTGGCACCATAGGAGAAAACATACAAAAGTCTATAACTTACAGTGGCTTATTTGTTTTTACTTGAATGTATTTGGAAACTATTTTTTAGAAAAGGACTGAACTGGGAAATAGGAGATTTGGAGCCTGGTCATTGTGTAGCCTTGGGCCAGTTATATAAATCACCGGGCCTGTCTTCTCTGGCACAAAATGAAGAGGACCTTATTAGATGATCAATCTCAAAAGTTCTGACAACCCTGACATTGGAGGACATTCTAGCTCTTGGACTTGGGGCCTCACACTTGGATGCCATTTGTTACATTAAAAATATGGTTGGCTCTTCTCCCAGTGGATATAAACCCAGGCAAGAACAAAGGGCACGTACCTGAGGAGGGAGTGTAAACAAGAGAGAAGCAGGCAGACGGGGATGTGTGGGAAGAGCAGGAGAGGAGAGGGAAGAGGAAGAGAAAGAGGAGGAGAAAGAGAGAATAATGAGGAGAGAGAGGAAAACTCCAGAGACATGGTGGGGGGGCTGGTAAGTGGGGAGCAGGGCAAAGTGTTTAGAGAAAAAGAGGAGACACCACAAAGGTACGCACAGTTAAGAGAACTCAAGAAGAGACCCAAGTAACAGTACACAACTCTAATTACAGAGCATAACATCTGAAAATCTTCACATGTACTTTTTGCACGGTAACAGATACCTCCAGTTATTTGTTTCTCTCCAGAAAAAAAAAAGCACAATATTTGGATATTGAAATGATAACTTTAAAGCTCTATAAATATTTGTGAAGGAACAAAGTTATCTTCTATTATGTGTTTACTACACACTAGATAATGACATTTTAAACAATCATATGTTATTATTTAAAAATTAGCATGAGAGAAATTCTAGCACAGGGCCTGGGAGAGGGTAGGCATAAATATACCTCAGAGGAAGAGAAAGGGGAAGGAAAGAGAGAAAGAAAGGTAATATTTTAAAGTGACATATAAATAATCTTCCTGAGCTCGAAAGCCATACATTAGAGTGGAGAGAGGACAAAAGGATAAAATATGCCCATGCTAAAGTGCTTAAGACTCTGAACAAGCTGCAAGTACAAACTTCAGTAATAAAAAGTTAAGTAACCAGAACTCAACAACCAGAATCCTGAATTTACTAGAACTGTAATTTACCTTTAAATTTAAATTAGAACAGTAGTTTACCTTTACTGTCCAGTATTCAAGGAGAAACAAATTTACAAGAACATAAGATATTTCGGTGTTCATGAAATAATAGTGATCACCAGCAGTAGCAACTTCCTAGGAGTGTCCCTGGAGAACAGTTAGTTATCCCTGGTTCCTACGTATCCACAGAACAATAACCACTGTTACTCCACATGCAGACCAGAGATCAGGAAGCCACTCAAGGACCCAGTGGTCAATGAAACCCTAGTTACTCAAAGTAGTGAATTTCATAGTCAGAATGAGCTGACTGTTTGCAACGGTTTCCCACTAGAGACTTTAAAACACAACCTCATCCATAAAGTTTGTGGAGTAGCCCCAGCCAGTAGCCCCACTCCCCTTCTCTTTCCCAACTTCAGCTCTGTTCCGCAATTCAAGGAGCCCTGCACACACTCATGAGAACACTCCAGCCCGCCCATCCAAGATGCGCACACAGCTCCACACTCTTTGGTCCTAGTAGCACTCGTACTCAAGTAGTGCAGTTCACACCTGAGAGATCTGACCCCAAGACAGACCCTCACAGGCTCTGGAAGTAATATGGGGGTCACTTAAGCAGGGGACTGTGGAGTCCTGAGTGGTTTAGCAGTGGGGGTGAGGGTGCCTTGCACAAACCACGTCCCTGCAGAACCCTCTCTTCGTGGAACATGGAACGAAGCCAAGAATCTTTCTTGTCCAAGGCCAAAGGGTGTTACTGTTGATATGACATTTCTGCCTTAATCTGGGTTAGCCAGAAAATCTAATTAGCTGTATCTCATATCCCAAAAGCCGGACTAGATAGTATTGGTTATACTATTTAGTGAAAGTAACCATCCTAAGTGATAACATTACTTTAGCTCAGTTGGTCAAATGATTTTGGTTTTAATACCATGGAGTCCACAGTGAGCACAAGAGGATGCATTTCTTCAGCGAGAAAAGTCTAGACACAACTAAAAAATAAGCCAGCACGAAGAGAAGCTTTGTGAGCTGCTAGGCAGTGACCAGGTAGAGAGAAAAGCTTTTGTCTCAAGTTCTACTTCCTTACGCTCAGTCTACAAAACATCACAGGTCAAGCCTGTGAGCCGAACTGAATGATGAATCTTCCCTTTCATTCTCCCTTCTTTTAGCACCTCACCCTACCATACCTGAGTTGTTCTCCATAGGAACACAAAAAGATCCACTTGCCCAAGAATGTGTCCTGTGCCTCTACTTCCCCCTTTCTACCACCAGACAATTCTTTTTCTCATCTTTTCAGGGCTTTATCCATTGGTGGTGGTCACCCAACTAATAGAATAAACTACCTACCATGTACCAATGGGCTAGTGAGTGTTATCAGTTGAATAGGTCATTTGTGCAAGTTAATTAACACTGTAAACAGGGCCTTGAAAACATATCATTCCTTAATAAGTAAAATGACTCCAGTAGAAGGTATGTATTGCAGAAATGAGATCAGGCCAGTGGGGGACACACAAGCTTCTTGGAGCACTTTGAACATATCATGCAGGCAACTGCCTGCTGCGCTGAGAGGTCTCTCTATGTACCTAGAGTACAAGGAAGAGATGAGAGAAAAGAAACTTGTCCTAATAGTTTTTCAGGGCAATTGAAAAGACAGAATCTATGTATAATGAAAACTCTTTAATAATATTACAAAGTAACACAAGGATGCGAATGGATGAGTTATAAGGCCTTTTCCTCCTGATTTCTAATACTCTTCCAAACATCTGATCTGCTGTGAGCTTTCCCTGAAATTTTGATTAAGAGACAGAACACCTGGCTTGAGTAGCAAAAGAAATAGCTTGGAAGAACTTAGACACGTTTCCCCTCTTCTACTCTCACATTCTTCTAATTCCCCAAATTTGGGCCTTTTCGAGGATGTTTAGCAGTGTCCCTACACATTCCATGTGCCTCTATTTTTTAAGTCTTTTAATGTATCAAGGTTCTTGAGAGTTAGCTTTATTCTCCTCTATATAAGGGTGAATACTGAGTCCACTTCAGTTTTTTCCAGCTGCTTGGAAAATGGCAGTTTTGACATTGTTCTGGCCCATGATTTCAAAAAGGCAGGTAATCCCTGAAATCCCAGAACCCTCAGCTTAGTGTCAGAAAACTCACATTCCAATTCCAGCTCTAATGCTCAGGTGCCTCGAGGAAGCTGTTGAACTCTTCTTTGAGCCTCAATGTCATCTATAGAATAGGGATTTGTTTCAGCCAAGACCAAATCAACTAGCTTGTATGGGAGAGCACACAGCCCAGTGGGGCTCAGTATGTGTGGTTGATGTGAACATTCATGCCAGGTATTCTTCGCTTCAGAATTTCTCAGAACAAGATCAGATCCATCTATTTATTCAGTTAACAAATGCTTTGTTGAGCACCTAATAAGCATCTGACTCTCCACTGAGCACTTGTGAGAACCACAGTAGCTATGAGCCATCCCGTCGCTACTGGAAAGTTTCTATTTTCAAATCACATCTCTTCTAGTATTTTCCCTTTTGGAAGATAGTTAAGAATGTACGTCATGTTTGCTTGCTTAAATTATATCTATTGGCAGCATCTTGGAAAGGAGTCCATCCCTCCCTGGGCTTCATTATACATCAAAATTCCCACAGTTGGTGTTTTTTCAAGACACATAGATCAGCACAGTCTCTAAGAAGTTCTCTCTTGGGTTTGATAAAGAAGAATTAAAATACACCTGGACTTTATCAAGCCTGGTTTTCAGGCTGTCAGGGGAGGCTGGAGTTGGTAGGGATAAATTAAATTATTAAGAATGGAAGTTTCCAATAATCAAAGGAGAGAAGCGGTAATGAGCAGCACACAAAGATAATGAGTGAGCACATACACTGCACACCAGGACTCATCCAGTAATTATTTTGCCGTTCAAATGCACCCCTCCTCAGTCTACCACCACTGAAAACCAAAAATGTAGCAAGAAAATATCTGGATAGTAATTCCTGCTCAGTTGAGTCTCTAGTTATGACCAAATAAAGACAGACAGTTAGACAATTAATTACCCAAAGCAGTGTGACTTAGTGTAACTTTCATTGATTACAAATGGGCAATAACGCATAGATATTTGAAGCATCACTTTATGCTCTTAATTCCAGGAAAATCACATACTGAACCATCTATTAAAATGGAAAAGTCATAGTTGTTCAGACCCCAGGGAAGCTAACTGACAGGATAGAACAAGAGTTTGAAAACATATTTTTGGGACAATTGTTGGCCAAAATCATTGATTATATAAAAATTAGTTCTGTACATCCTTAGTGGCTTCTATTTTCCCTGATCTACATTAACATTAAAAGGAGAATGAGTACCCTCAAAAAATGGAGAAAAGTATAGAAAATAGCATGTTTTTCGACTCCTCTCTCCAAACACCCATCTTCTCCATATACTTATGATGAATGAGAAAGAGGAAAACAACAGGCCTGCTGGGGAGTGCACAGTTAGGAGGAATTCCTGACCAAAACCTTCACAGACAGGGCCACCACTTTACACAATCCCATTCATACTCTTTGTGAAATCCACCTCCAGGGCTGTGCAAGGCTCAATCTCTGTGCTATATACAGTGAGCCTATCTAAGAGTACACAAGGATCCACAAAAAACCTGAGCACTCCTAGTCCAGGAAAATACCATGTTGCCCTGTGACCTAGTTCAATCCTAATGAGATAAGGAGAAAAAAGAGAGAGTGTTTATTGACTTTAAAACTACTCAAGAAGTTCCACAAACAGACTCAGAAGTATCTGAGAATTGTAAAAGATTTGACCGCAATCACAAGAAAGGAAAGTCTTTCCATTTGACTGATCCTCAGATAAACAAAACCACAGTGGGAATGGCTGGGCAAAAGACTTTCCTATCTTCACACCCACACACACAGTAGAACATATCAGCAAGCAAAGAAAACATTCACCAAATTTCCATTGATGAAATATGCCATGCCTTCTCTTTGGTTGACTTTGAAAACATTAAGCCGTATAATTTAAGGTTTTGTTTCAATCTGAAACATGGAGTTGATACCCTAAATATAGGGCATTTGAGGACACGCCAGCTTGAAAGTAGGATAAGGGATTTCTATCTGGCCAGATAAACAACACCTCTGGATCTCAGTCACTTGACCAAGCAGAATTCATGTCTGAAGTGTGCTTATCCCACATGGCATAGTGAGCCTGCTTTCCCAGGATGCTCAAGGATGTGCTAGAAGCAGGATCTCTGAAAAGGAGGAGTGAAAAGGACAGGACCATCCTAGGGCCGGGTAACCCTAAATTAAGGCTCCCCTCTTCCTCTTCTAGCCACCCCTTCCCATGGGACTAGGAGTCTGCAGGGTTGGAGTATATACCTCCCTATAGCAACAATCTCCCTTCTAGACCATTCCCCAAGTTCCCATGTCCCTGGAATTCCCTGTCTCACATGGTCCAAAGCCAGCCTCCAAGGCCCATGTGGGTCTTTACTCTCCCAAGGGCAGACCACCTTACAGCCAGTGTGTGTACCCCTAGGCCTGAGGGGTGATCATGGGCAGCTGTCCGGCTATGGGTGTGGATAAAGCTTGAATGAGCAGATTGGTTGGTCCACACATATTCCTACAGTTGCACAGTGGAGCCAGGGAAGGAAGAGAAAGGACAAGACTGTGGGACAGAAGGGTCTCTTGTCCTGGGCCTGCAAATGTTAGGGGTGGGCCTGGAATGAGATAAATCACAGACTGAAACGTGTGCTATTCAGTGATCCCAGGAAATGTCTTTCTCTCTCCTATCCTCACAGTGATGACACAACTTATTATCTGAACCAGGGCACTGTTGAGTATAAAACGGACCCTAACCAAATGGGATAACATCTCAATAGGTGAAGCCAAGACTGTCCTGTAAATTGGGATATAAACTCATCCCAGCTACACCAAACTACAGGTAGTAGCCTCCCCTGTAATGATCCCTCACTAACACCAAGCCCAGAGTTCCAAAACAATTGCCACCCAGTAGCATCCAGCACTTTTCTTCCCGTAAGGTTCTTTTTTCCCCACATAGTGAGTGTTTATGCTTGGTACACTCAAGAAGTAAATAAAACTTCACCTTTGTCATGTACAACAGACTTTGGGTATATAATAGAAAGCATCGGATGTAGTTCCAGCTTCTGTTGTTTATCTGCAAAGGTTGTTCAATCTGTTAAATCTGTAGATTGGCATCCTAATAAATAGAAAATGAAATAAAAGGAAAACCTAAGAAACCAGAGAACTGTCGGAAATCTGCAAACACACCAAAGAAAATTGGATGCTAGGATGCCTGACTGAGGTAGAAAATCAAAGATAAACAGTAAACAGAACCTTAAAGAAAATGTTGTGATGGCCTTTTCTGGAGCCAATCCTACACTAGGCCTGGGAATGCAGGATTTAACCCGGACCAGTCAGTGTTTTCCAGAAGCTCACACCGTAGAGGAGGGAGTTTCTGGTAAGGCCTGAGGCCACATCCTTGGCACCTGGTTACTGTGTCTCCCTTGCTGCCTCTTGGCAAATTCCAGTAGCCTGATTTCCACTCATAGCTGTTACACAACACACACACACACACAAGCGCGCGCGCACACACACACACACACACTTTTTTCCTACAGTGCCTCCCGTCAGTCTGTCCTACTATCTGCCATTATTTACA
This sequence comes from Hyperoodon ampullatus, assembly GCF_949752795.1. Taxonomy (NCBI): domain Eukaryota; kingdom Metazoa; phylum Chordata; class Mammalia; order Artiodactyla; family Ziphiidae; genus Hyperoodon; species Hyperoodon ampullatus. Next base: position 128,459,872 of record NC_136917.1, on the reverse strand, counting down.
TTAGAAGTTCTTAAACATGACCACTCATCACAATTACCCTGGGAGCTTCTCTAACATACAGATTCCCAAGCAGCACCCCACAGAGACTGAATCAGCAGGTCTGGGGTGGAGCCAAGACATTTCTACCCTTAGTAAACAATCCAGATGACTATGAAAGCAAAGCATTCGAGCCTGACGGGGATGCAGCCGTGCCCTCATGCTCTGTTTGTCCCAGCCTGCTCCTCCGTGGGGGTCTTCCCAGAGAGAAGTGAAGATGTTTTACCCAACACCCTGGCAAAAAGCACCACAACGAAAAGCTGTCCTTTCCTGCCGCGGCCAAGCTCCAACCAACTGCCAATTCCAACACATCCTGGAAGATTTCTGTATTCATTCCCTTTCATGAGAAACTGTTTGAGCTTTACTCAGAAATAAAAGTACACACATGCAACAAGTTTATGCAAACTTTAGAATGGTCCATTTTTTATTGACAGTCTTTATTTCCTAATCCAATGTTGAAACTTTTCCTTTGAATGAAATGTTAACCCATTTCTTTCCCTTCTCTCCCTCTTCCTCCCCATCCTCCACACACCCATATTGTAATCTGTGAGTTTTTGGTTAAATGAATAATTCCCAAGGGCCTAACCCTTCTAAGAGAACACATCAGCATCTCCAGGAAACCGTGTAATTTTCCATTTGTGAAAATTAGCCAAATGTTTTCAAAGGATAAGAAACACTGCTGGCTTCGTTTTTGGTTCATCCAGAATACGGATGGGAAGAAATTATTGCAGTCAATCAACCTGAATTTTGTGTTTTACAAATAGCCTAGCATAATCAGAAATAAACCTAAATTTATAAGAGAAATGCTATCAGGTAGAAATCCCTCCTTGTCAATGGAAAGACTGACCACAGGAGTTCAGGCCTCACTCTGGATCTTATCATCACAGGCAAATCCATAGATAAGTCAGCTTTTGCAGGAGCAGAAGAGGTAAAAAGGGCTCTACTCGCCCAGCACAGTTTCAAGGTTCAGCATTACCCAGCTCACTAGAGTCGGGGCTCTGACTGCCACTTCCCTTGGGAGCAGCTGCTGCCTGTCTCCAGGGATGTTCCCATAGATCTCAGGGATGGAGCCTTACAAGAGAGCTCTCTGATCTTGACACTGGAAAATCTCAATATGCTGCAAGGAAGTAAGTCAGCGCTAAGCATGGAATCCCAGTTCCATCCCGCTGATATGCTTTTGCAGGGTATGAAGCTAAAAAGGTAAAAATAAAAAGACCAGACTCAAATGTGGAAAATGAACCCACTCACTTCCTGAACATGTGCTAAGCTGAAGAAATACTCCTCAGTATACTAGTCTCCAGCATGCTGTTATGTGATTAACTTAAGTCTCACTTCTCTTGCTTTATTATTCTTTTCACTAAGCTTCAGATAATTTTCCTAAGGTAGTTTAAAAGTAAGGCTAAATGCTTACCTTCCATAAATCATAACTTCCATAAATCATAAGAAACAAGCTGTGTATAATCTCATTTGTGTAAACACAAATTTGTCACGAAATAGCTTAAAACAAAGTTTGGAAGAACGTGCACAGAGACTTTCCCATTGGTCGGTTTGGGATGGTCCAAGATTTCTATTCCTCTTACTTAACTCTTTTCTTCTATAAACATTTATTACTTGTACACCTTTCGAACTTAAAAAAAAAGAAGTGGGAAGTATTGAAGGTATTTACCAATGGAAATTATCAACATCAGACAGTGAAATTAATTATTTCAAAACTCTAGGGACAAATGGCTAACATTAGACTTCTGACAACATCGCTTCTTTGGCTGCAGTATCCACCAGTGCCAAAAGTCCATCCACTAGTTGGATGGAAGTACTGTTGACTCTTGAACAACATGAGTTTGAACTGCAGGGGTCCACTTACACATAGATCTTCTTCAGGAACTACTTACTACAGTATCTGGGGTTGGTTGAATCCATGGATGTGGAACCATGGATACATAACCACGGATACGGAGGGCCTACTGTAAAGTCATATGTGGATTTTTGACTGCTTAGGAAGTCGGCACCCCTAACCTCCAGTTGTTCAAGGGTCTACTGTATTTGCCTGCAACATTATTTTGAAACAAGATGGGCACAAATGACAGCTTACTTACTCTCCTTAAATAGCCACTAGTTCCACAAATTATCTGCCTGTTGTTCAAGACAGAGACCGCCACAGATAAAGTAAATAAGGATGTCTCCTATCAATGAACTGGAAAATGCATTCATTTAAAAATTACTGAGTGTCACAATTGACATTTCAATTGTACACTTCTTCTTGCTTCCACTTTTAATGGAGGCTAAAAGGCAACAGGCAGATAACAGATGTTCCCTAAGGGGATTTAAATTGGCTCTATTAATCTCTCTCTGACTTCAAGACAATGTTTAAAAATAAATGTCCGGCTTAACATTTTACAAAATCTTCTTTTTAAACATTAATTTTTCTTCGTGCACCACAAGAGAGAAATTTTGCATTCAGGTTCTAAGTCAAGAGCAACTCAATGAGACTGAAATCACCCAAGGCAGCCTCCACCTCTTCATCTGAATCAGTAAGTGGCTTGCTTGATCACACTTGAGACCCACTATCACTTACAACTCTTTTATCTTCAAGATCTGACATTTTGACAAACCTCCCTATAGCTACCATCTCAAAATTTTCCACCTTGCCTCCCACTGAATTTATCTTTCCCTGTTCTCTCCAGTTAATTTTGCTTTTTCTTCTTGTTTTAACCTCAGGCTTCTTAAACTAGGATATATACCCCCACCCTCATCCCAGTATAGGGCCTAGTCATGGAAAAATGTGGCATATATTTTTTAACTCTTTATTTTACTTAATAATAAATAGCTTAATACTTAAAATTAAAACAAATACAGATACATCATGGAATTTTAAATATTTTTAAAATAAAGCTCAGGACTTTAGAACTTACAAAGGCTTCTGATAGGCTACTTTAAGACTCCATGTCCTGGAGACAAGCTTCTCTTCTCTGTCATTATGAATATTTCATAGGAAACGTTTGAGAAGCATTAACCTAACCTATTCAGCCTCCTCTTGGCTTCACAGCCTATGATTAACCATTCCCAACCAAATTCTCTCTGACCTCTGAGAATGCCGAGTACTCTTGACTCTCCATTAAAACCCTTACTTGGACTGACCCAATCCATCTCTTCTCAGTTAATTCCAGGGTGTCACTAGAGAAAGTCCCGTTACAATACTTTATAGAACCATGCCACTCAATCAGTCCTAGGCACTGGCCACCACTAGACAAGCCCCCGTTTTTATCTCTAATATACATCCTAACTTTCATCAATTCTTTCACTTTCTCAAATGTACTTCTAACTTCCCCAAAGAACAGCTTCATTGCCCACTCTACAAAGATTGAGATGATTTTAAGTGAACTGCATCAACTTTCTCTCTCTCTCCACGAAATGTCATAGGACATGGCACATAGTCTCTTTCTTCCCTCCCATCTTAAAGCAGTATCCCTATTCTTTTCTGAGACCAAACCCATGCTCCTGACCTACCTCTGACAGCCTGCTCTTTCCATCTTCCCCACTATTTCTTGTATCTTCAGACTTTGTCTTTCCCCTCCTAGATGACAAAGACAATTGCCTCTTTTGAAAAGGGATCATTTCCTAATCCTGCTTCTCCCCAAGTTCTCCTTTCATTATCAAACGTCTTGAAAGAATAGTTCACGTTCATGGAATTCACTTCTTCTCTTCCCATTGTCTTCTTGAGCCCCAGTAAATAGGCTTCTGCCTTCACCAAGCCAAGGCAACCATTCTCACTAAGGTGACAGGGACCCATTCATTACTATCCCAGCTCTCTGCTTGGAATTTGTCCCACTTCAACTCCCAAAGAATGGGCAGGTTGTCCTTAACCCTCTCGTCCTTTTTTTCATTCCACACCCTGTTTTATCACTTACCTCTCTGACTGCTCCTACCCAGTCTCATTCACCGGCTCCAACCTTCAGTCTTTTCTTCTATAGGCTCTCTCTTGTGAACTGCATGCATCCCATGTCCTCAACAATCACCTCAGTGCAGAGGACTTTCAACTCCAGAGCCTTCAGCCCTTAGCCCAATACTGAGTCACTAGCCCGTTTCTACTGCCTGCTGGGTAATCTCAAGCGGAAACCCAAGAATGGTCTGGTATGTGGAAAAGAATGAGTTTTCTATATGAGCAGTGGTTTGGCCTTGGCAAACCATGTAACATGAGTCCCAGTTAGTAAAAATAGTAGTACTTACCTCATAGGTTTGCTAGTGAGGATTCAGTGACATAAAAGTAGGAAATTCAATTTATTTATATTGATTTAAATAGAGCACTTACAGTTTGTCAGGAAGGCTTATAATACAGGACTTTACAAATAATAACTCATTGAATCCCTACAAGGATGCTGTGAGGCAAGTAGTACTATTATCCCCATTTCACAGATGAAAACACTGAGACACAGCCGATTTGGGTAACCTCCCCAGGTCACACAGCTAATAAGTGGCAAAGCCTGATTCCAATCCAGGCAGTCTAGCCCCAAAAGCTACGCTAAGCTGCCTCTCTTTATACTGCCTATCTGCCTTTTAATGCACTGCAGAAATCAAATTATTATTATTAAATAAAAAATCCAGAACATCAGGCCACCCCTGCAATTCAAATTTTTTTCATGAGTTCCTGGTTAATGATACCAATCGTATAAACTACCACCCCTCATCAGCTTACTTCCTCTCTCACCCTCAGAACATATTGCTGCCAAATCCTATTCCGTCCACCTCTGAAATGGTTGACTTATTCACACCATCAGTGCTTTAGCTCCAGCCTATTTCATTAATACATGGAAAAAAAAGAAAGAAAAGACCTCCTATATATTGGGACAATTAGTAAAATTTGTATAACAGCCAGCAGTTGTATATCAATACTAAATTTCCCAATTTCAATCACTGTACTGAAGTTACATAAATGAAAGCTCTTATTTTTAGGCAACGCACACTGAAATATTTAAGGGTAAAAGAGGCATGATGTCTGCAACTCACTCTCAAATGGTTTAGAAAAAACTCTTAGTAGTATGTATATGTTAGAGAATGAGAGAATGGTAAAGCAAATGTGGCAAAACTTTAACAACTGGTAAATCCAGTGGAAGGATATTTCAAAGCTCTTTGGTTATTCTTGCAACTTTTCTCCAAATTTAGAATTAGTTCAAAATACAAAGCTTAAAACAAAAAAACCACCAGTCTCCTTGCTGCCCCTGACCATGGCCCTCTCCTGCCACTCCACTTCCCAAGTCCCTCCACCAGAATGTGGAAGGCAATTAAGTTCAAAGTACCCAGCTGGCATGCAAAGCAATGTATAACCTCCCCCACTTCTATTCCAATCTTCTGGCACCCTTCCCAACAGCATGCACAAACTCCCTCCCCACTGCTGGATTCCCCATGCCCCCTGACCCCACCCCAGCCTCAGCATTTTCCTGCATCCAGGCCTTTGAAGAGGCTGTTACCTTTGCCTAGACTAGAACCCCCTTTCTTCCGAAAGATAAACATCAAGGTCATATCTTTCCCTCAAAGCCTAATTGGAATCCTGTTTCTTTCAAAATGGCTTCCCAGATCCACCCAGTTAGAATCTGTTCATCTTACCCAGCCTCCTAAAGCAGGCGTTTACCTCTCTGTAGAGCTTACCTCCATTCAACCTTGTACTAGAAATTTTATGTCTTTCATCTAGGAGATTGGGAGTTTGCAGAAGATGATAATAACGTAGTTTTCATCCTTACGCCTCCACCTTCTCTTACATAATTCTGCAGAAACTATTTATTTCATAACTCAGAAAATGTGTACTGCCAGGGCTGATCAGGGACACAGGGCAGCAGATAGGAAGGGATAGGAGAAGGCCGCAGCTCTGGCAGTGAGCATGAAACCTGGCAAGTTCTTATTCGGGCACACGCCCTACTCTGCAGCTCCCACCTCTGCAAGGAAAGGAAAGAAGAAAAGGAATGGCCTTCTGTGCTCAGTAACATCTTCCTGGGCTCGCCTTTAGAGAGCTCCTGTCCCCTACCAGGAGCCCTGTTTTCAGTCAGTTCGGTCTGTCCCCCTGCCTCACACAGACCTCCCAGCATTTCTGCCCTGTGCTGGCCATGCACCCAGCTGCTGCCAGCAGAGAGAGTATGTGTGGAGCTTCCCTGGCTGCATGTGAGAGCTTCACCCAGGAGTCTAAGTGCTTGAATGACTTTGCTTTCGATACTTTGCCTTTTCTACTTTTTTTTAAGGAAAATAAATATCAAGGCTTTAGAGAAAACTTACCCAAAACAGGAGTAGTAAACTTTTTTTAAAGTTCTAGGTAAAAAGCAAAGAAAGGATGCTCAAGAAAAATGAAACCTGAATGTCATTTGCCTTTCAAGTCATCTTTCCCCTAATGCCACTCTCCCTAAGAATCTTGGTCCTCTCCTTCTGGCACACACTGGTTCCTCTCAGATCAGGGCTCAGACCCAGCGTCCGTCTCTTCCTCTTACTGACAGAGACTTGGGCTCAACGGAGGTTAAGTAACTTGCCAAAGCTTAAGTTGCCCTAAAGTGGTTCCAAGTTTGTCAGCAGGTTTATTTGTTCTTCGGTTAGAGTTGAGGACCATAGTCTGATATTTGGGAGATGCACAATTATACCCAGAGGAGTGGATGAGATTCTTAAGAGAGAATAGGAGAAAAATATAAGGGCAAGACTAGGATGCTGGGAAAACCTGCATTTAGGGGGCACAGTAAGCACCCTATTGTCCCCAAATATGGCCTTCCCATGAAAAGTTCAGGTGATTACTTCCTAAATCTCATCCTGTTGTGAGAAACGCCAATATTCACCACTCTTGAATCAGACTTAAATAAGACTCACTGCTATATATAAAATAAATAACCAGCAAGGACCTACTATACAACACAGGGAACTATACTCAATATCTTGTAATAACCTATAATGGAAAAGAACCTGAAAAAAGAATACATATATGTGTGTGTGTGTGTGTGTGTGTGTATAACTGAATCACTTTGCTGTACACCTGAATCTAACACAACATTGTAAATCAACTATATGTCAATTAAAAAAAAGAAAACACCCCACTGTTTTTTTCTTTCATTCATTCAGCAAGTATAGATTGAATGTCTGGCACATATCAGAAGCTATTTTAGGTGCTAAGGATACAGTGGTGTACCAAACAGACTAAGTCTCTGCTTGCAGAGAATTTACCAGAACTACACATCACTTCCATAATATTGCAATATCTGAAAACTCAGAGACTTCCTAGAACAAGTGATTTATTCCCTATGAACTTCATTTCTCTCATCTGTTAAATGGGAACATCAAAACTCTACCACCGGGCTTCCCTGGTGGCGCAGTGGTTGAGAGTCCGCCTGCCGATGCAGGGGACACGGGTTCGTGCCCCAGTCCGGGAAGATCCCACATGCCACGGAGCGGCTGGGCCCATGAGCCATGGCCGCTGAGCCTGCGCATCCGGATCCTGTGCTCCGCAACGGGAGAGGCCACAACAGTGAGAGGCCCGCGTACAGAAAAAAAAAAAAAAAAAAAAAAACTCTTCCACCTATATCACATAGGATTGCAGTGAGAATTGGATGAAATAGCATCTATAAGGTGCCTAGTACAGAGCCTCACATTCAGTAGATAATCAATAAACGGTAACATGTGATTATGATTACACACTACCCAAAATCAGAGTCATCATTCACTTGTCTCTCAGGACTAAACCTTACAAGTAATACTGTCACTATGTCCTAAATCTAGTCATTCAGATACATCCCTCACAATTTTTTCTATTTCTGTACTCAACTGTGTAGTATACTCAATACTTTATCTTCAATTCAAGTGTAATTCAAAACTATAGAATTACAAGTTTTCTATTTTTCCTAATATATATTAAATTCATAAGCAATTGTTAAAATTTAAAAGGTTCCATTCATGTGACATAGCACCTAAAATTAACTCAGATATCACTGGAAATATGCTGGGTCTACTTTGGGAAACACTTCTCCATATGCTCAACTTTACAGAGCTGATCTCAATATCTAAATTTGGCTTATTTAAATGAAACACATTTTGGAGAGTTCCAGAGTCTGCCATCCTCTCACAGTTTCCCCTGCTGTTCCCCTAAGGCAGCTTCCCTTTAACATGACTGTCATAGTTTACCAGCTTCTACCCTTGAAACTAGACCATGTCTCTCCCTTGCCCCAAATCCACCAATGGATTCCCATCTCCTTAGAATAAATGCAAAGACCTTACTGCACTCTACCAAGGCCCTACATGATCTGGCCTCTGCTTGTCTCCCCACCACACTTTCTACCACTCTTCCCACTGGGAACATAGCTGCAGCTTTACTGGATATTTATTCAGGCAGCCTTTGCATCTGTTTTTCCTCTGCCTGCAGCATCCTTCCCAGGTCATCACAGCTCACTCCCTGACTTCAGAGGTCTTCCGTGAATACTTGCTCACTCCTCCATCACCATCATTCTTGCTCACCTTGCTCTATTTTCTCCATAACACTTACCACTACTAAACATCAAATGACATGCATTCATGCACTTGTTTCCTGTCTTTCAAGCCCCTTTAGACCGCAAGCTCCAGGAGGGCCTGCAGTTTGTCTGTATTGCACACTACTGTATTACTAATGCCTGAAATACTATGGAAGCCACTCATCAAATATTTAGTGATTGAAGGCATGAGCAAATGCACAAAGCGTGGATAATGAGTATTCTTTGAAACATGTTCGGTTTGAGGTTTCTTGAGGACTCATAGAGTGGGCAGTAAGAAATGCAAACATGGAGTTTAGGACAAAGGAAAGCAAAAAGCAAGAACACCGGAAAGCAAGACTAAAAATGCACAGACCCACCCACCAAAATCCTCCAAATGCTACTGGAATGTTGGCCCCAAAATACAGAAATTAGTTGGAAACAGAACTCATGGATGGATATTGATAGAATTGGAAAAGAACTCACTTCATTATACAAGAATTTGTGGTGCTTAATTTGGTTTAAAAAGGAGGGGGGGGAGGCATATAAGTAAATAAAGTAAATTTTTTTATTTTAGCCTTTAATGACAAGCTACTCCCTCATCAAGCTTTGAAAACAAGTAACAAGATAGCATTTGGTTTTTTTTCTTTCTGCCCAGTCTATAAAAGTGCTAATGAACAGTAAAACTTCCAAAATGAAGGCTGCAAAGATGGAGAAAGAAAGTGAAATGACATCTGGGAGATTGAGGTCCCAATTCATGGCCTCCCTATATCTACACCTTTGACCCATAGCTTTGTATTCATTCATCGTGACCCTGAGTTACACCATGACTTGCTTTGGCCAATGGGATATTAGCAAATGTGACAGTAATCGAGCCTTGAAAAGCACATGTGTCTTGCCACCTACCCGCTTGCATGACTGGGCTTTCATGCTTTTGGACCCCAGCCACCACCATGAGGACATGCCTGGACCAGCCTGCTGGAGGTATGAGATCAGGGATGAGAGAAACATGGAAGAGTATTGACTTTCCTCAATCAAGGGCATCATAGACTCCCAGCTAACCACTAATGCATGAGGAAGCCCAGCTAAAATAATCAGAATCTGGCTTCAATAAACAGAACTTCCCTACCCAACCAGTAGACTCATAAAAAATAATAAATGGTTGTCATTTCAAGATACTATGCTTTGGAGTAGTTGGTTACCCAGCAATAGCTAACTGATATAACTTGCATAATTACCCTCCAAATAACTGAGATTAAAAATGGACAAGTTACAATGGACAAGCTAAAATGACATTACCTAAGCAAAAGAGGGCTTAAGTTTCTAATTAAAGTTTTTAAAAATCATTTGAAAACAACAGGAATATGAGGAAATATGTGCAATGTAATTTCAATTCAAAGCTAAATTATTAGCATCCTCTTACATTATAAAAGTGGGGTGATCTTTTACAAGCATAAATATCTGACACACAGTAGACTGGTGGTTCTCTTTGTGGGCTCCAATAAAAACAAAATGGAGGGCTTCCCTGGTGGCGCAGTGGTTGAGAGTCTGTCTGCCAGTGCAGGGGACACGGGTTCGAGCCCTGGTCTGGGAAGATCCCACATGCCGCGGAGCAACGAGGCCCGTGAGCCACACCCACTGAGCCTGCGCGTCTGGAGCTTGTGCTCCGCAACAAGAGAGGTCACGACAGTGAGAGGCCCGCGCATCACGATAAAGAGTGGTCCCCACTTGCCGCAACTAGAGAAAGTCCTCGCACAGAAATGAAGACTCAACACAGCCAAAAATAAATAAATTAATTAATTAATTTTTTAAAAAATGAAACTGCATGTTTTCTTCACCCTTCAGTCATTCTACCCTAGCCTCATCACTGGGGACTTCTATTTTCCACAGTACTAGAGTCTATTTTCATTAAACTATTCTTTCTTTCATATCAAAAAAATTAACAACCTTCCTGTGCACATATGAAACTCATTCACAGAACTGTAGCTAAAATAAACCAACCGTAATTTGCTTCTATTCAGACTTTTGTACTGACATAAGCACTATCTTTTTCCTCTTCCAAGGTTACCCTTCTTCCTTTTTCCTTTACACGTTTCCCACGAGGTCTGCACAAAAGCATAAACTTTCACATTAGACAGGTGAATAAGGAAGCAGACACAGAGCAATGAATACACTGTTTGAAGAGGTTTTCCCACCCAACCTCCTTCACTCTCACAGCCTCGCACCCAGCCACAATTTTAGTCTCACAGAATCCATTTTATATTCTGTTCCATAAACATATATATCTTTGTATAAAAAGAAACCGGACAAAATTGAGAATGCTATTAAAGATACAAGTAATAATACTGGTAGAGTCCGCTCTGTGCTCAGACCCACACTGCCCCTCACATGGTGTCTTAGTCCATTCAGGCTGCCGTACCAAAATACCACAGGCTGGGTGGCTCATAAACAGCAGAAATTTATTTCTCACAGTTCTGGAAGCTGAGATCAGGGTGCCCGTATGGCTGAGTGAGCGCCCTCTTCCAAGTTGCACACTTCTTGTTTTATCCTCAAGTGGCAGAAAGGGCTAGGGAACTCTATGGGGCTCTTTAGAAGGGCACTAGCCTCATTCATCAGGGCTCTGCCCTCATGACTGATCACCTCCCAAAGGGCTCACCTCCTAATACCAGCATATTGGGCACTGGGATTTCAACATATGAATTTTGAGGGGATACAAACATTCAGCCCATAGCACGTGGTCAGCAGAGCCTGGATTCTTGTCTCCCTTTTACAGGCAGGGACAATGAAGCTGGGGGTGGCAGTGTGACACTTCCTCGAGGTTTCTCTTCCATAAAGTGACTAAATCAGAATTCAAACCCAAGTTCAGAGTCCTTTTTTGTACACTATGCTCCAGAGTAATACATTGTTGGAAAACTCAGAACAATTTTTTCACAGAAAAGAAAAAGAACAGGGATATATGTAAGAAGAAAGATAAAGAACAGAGATCTATATGTGACAAAAGAGACAACAGAGGCATTTACATTTACATTTACATAGGACAATTGTGTAAGAAAAGCAGCTACTAACTGCTAACATTTCTAGAACATTCTACAGAACACAATGGAAAGCCACATAATTTTGTCATGTTATGTAACGATAATAGTAGAACAACAAATACCAAATGAGGATTCCCCCACAACTTTGCACACATTTTCACCTCCTCTTAATGTTCTAACTGTGCTGTTGTAGGCTGTTTATTCCTTAGCCAACACAGGCTACTGCAATAAATTCTTTTTTGTGTGTGAATTTTTGAATATTATTTTATTTATTTTTTTATACAGCAGTTCTTATTAGTTATCCATTTTATACATATTAGAGTATAAATGTCAATCCCAATCTCCCAATTCATCACTCCACCACCTGCCCCCTGCCACCTTCCCCCCTTGGGGTCCATACGTGTGTTCTCTACATCTGTGTCTCAACTTCTGCCCTGCAAACCAGTTCATCTGTACCATTTTTCTAGGTTCCACATACATACGTTAATATGCGATATTTGTTTTTCTCTTTCTGACTTACTTCACTCTGTATGACACTCTCTAGATCCATCCAAGTCTCTACAAATGACCTAACTTCATTCCTTTTTATGGCTAATATTCCATGTATATATGTACCACATATTCTTTATCCATTCATCTGTCAATGGGCATTTAGATAGCTTCCAGGACCTGGCTATTGTAAATAGTGCTGCAATGAACATTGGGGTGCATGTGTCTTTTTGAATTATAGTTTTCTCTGGCTATATGCCCAGTAATGGGATTGCTGGGTGATACGTTAATTCTATTTGTAGTTTTTGAAGGAACCTCCATACTGTTCTCCATAGTGGCTATATCAATTTACATTCCCACCAGCAGTGCAAGAGAGTTCCCTTTTCTCCACACCCTCTCCAGCATTTGTTGTTTGTAGATGTTCTGATGATTCCCACTCTAACTGGTGTAAGGTGATACCTCATTGTAGTTTTGATTTGCATTTCTCTAATAATTAGTTATGTTGAGCAGCTTTTCATGTGCTTCTTGGCCATCTGTATGTCTTCTGCCCACTTTCTGATGGGGTTGTTTGTTTTTTCAATATTGAGGAGCTGTTTATATATTTTGGAAATTATCCTTTGTCCATTGATTTGTTTGCAAATATTTTCTCCCATTCTGAGGGTTGTCTTTTCGTCCTATTTGTAGTTTCCTTTGCTTTGCAAAAGCTTTTTAGTTTCATTAGGTCCCATTACTTTATTTTTGTTTTTATTTCTATTACTCTAGGAGGTGGATCAAAAAAGATCTTGCTGAGATTTATGTCAAAGAGTGTTCTTCCTATGTTTTCCTCTAAGAGTTTTATAGTGTCCAGTCATACATTTAGGTCTCTAATCCATTTTGAGTTTATTTTTGTGTATGGTGTTAGGGAGTGTTCTAATTTCATTCTTTTACATGTAGCTGTCCAGTTTTCCCAGCACCACTTATTGAAGAGACTGTCTTTTGTCCATTGTATATCCTTGCCTCCTTTGTCATAGATTAGTTGACCATAGGTGCATGGGTTTATCTCTGGGCTTTCTGTCCTGTTCCATTGATCTATATTTCTGTTTTTGTTCCAGTACCATATTGTCTTGATTACTGTAGCTTTGTAGTATAGTCTGAAGTCAGGGAGTCTGATTCCTCCAGCTCCATTTTGTTCCCTCAAGTCTGCTTCGGCTATTTGGGATCTTTTTTGTCTCCATACAAATTTTAAGGCTTTTTGTTCTGGTTCTGTAAAAAATGCCATTGGTAATTTGATAGGGATTGCACTGAATCTGTAGATTGCTTTGGGTAGTAATTTTCACAATATTGATTCTTCCAATCCAAGAACATGGCATATCTCTCCATCTGTTGGTATCATCTTTAATTTCTTTCAGTGTCTGATAGTTTTCTGCATACACGTCTTTTGTCTCCTGGGTAGGTTTAGCCCAAGGTATTTTATTCTTTTTGTTGCAGTGGTAAATGGGAGTGTTTCTTTAATTTCACTTTCAGATTTTTCATCATTAGTGTATAGGAATGCAAGAGATTTCTGTGCATTAATTTTGTATCCTGCAACTTTACCAAATTCATTGATGAGCTCTAGTAGTTTTCTGCTGGCATCTTTAGGATTCCCTATGCATAGCATCATGTCATCTGCAAACAGTGAGAGTTTTACTTCTTCTTTTCCAATTTGGATTAATTTTCTTTTCTTTTCTTTTCTTCTCTGATTGGCATGGCTAGTACTTCCAAAACTATGTTGAATAGTAGTAGCAAGACTGGACATCCTTGTCTTGTTCCTGATCTTAGAGGAATTGCTTTCAGGTTTTTACCATTGACAACGATGTTTGCTATGGGTTTGTCGTATATGGACTTTATTATATTGAGGTAGTTTCCCTCTATGCCCACTTACTGGAGAGTTTTTTTTATCATTAATGGGTGTTGAATTTTGTTAAAAGCTTTTTCTGCATCTATTGAAATGATCAAATGGTTTTTATTCTTCAATTTGTTAATATGGTGTATCACATTGATTTGCGTATATTGAAGAATCCATGCATCTCTGGGATAAATCCCACTTGATCATGGTGTATGATCCTTTTAATGTGTTGTTGGATTCTGTTTACTAGTATTTTGTTGAGGATTTTTGCATCTATATTCATCAGTGATATTGGTCTGTAATTTTCTTTTTTTGTAGTATCTTTGCCTGGTTTTGGTATCAGGGTGATGGTAACCTCATAGAATGAGCTTGGGAGTATTCCTTCCTCTGCAATTTTCTGGAAGAGTTTGAGACGGATAGGTGTTAGCTCTTCTCTAAACCTTTGATAGAATTCACCTGTGAAGCCATCTGGTCCTGGACTTTTGTTTGTTGGAAGATTTTTAATCACAGTTGCAATTACATTACTTGTGATTGGTCTTTTCATATTTTCTATTTCTTCCTGGTTCAGTTCTGGAAGGTTATACCTTTCTACAAATTTGTCCATTTCTTCCAGGTTGTCCACTTTATTGGCATAGAGTTGCTTGTAGTAGTCTCTTAGGATGTTTTGTATTTCTGCGGTGTCTGTTGTAACTTCTCCTTTTTCATTTCTAATTTTATTGATTTGAGTCCTCTCCCTCTTTTTCTTGATGAGTCTGGCTAATGGTTTATCAATTTTGTTTATCTTCTTGAAGAACCAGCTTTTAATTTTATTGATCTTTGCTATTGTTTTCTCTGTTTCTATTTCATTTATTTCTGCTCTGATCTTTATGATTTCTTTCCTTCTGCTAACTTTGGGGTTTTTTTGTTCTTCTTTCTCTAGTTCCTTCAGGTGTAAGGTTAGATTGTTTGTTTGAGATTTTTCTTCTTTCTTGAGGTAAGCTTGTATTGCTATAAACTTTCCTCTTAGAACTGCTTTTGCTGCATCCTATAGGTTTTGGATCGTTTTGTCTTCTTTGTAATTTGTCTCTAGGTATTTTCTGATTTCCTCTTTGATTTCTTCAGTGATCTCTTGGTTATTTAGTGATATATTGTTTAGCCTCCATGTGTTTGTGTTTTTTCCCTGTAACTGATTTCTAATCTCTTAGCGTTGTGGTCAGAAAAGATGACTGATATGATGTCAATTTTCTTAAATTTACTGAGGCTTGATTTGTGACCCAAGATGTGATCTATCCTGGAGAATGTTCTGTGCGCATATGAGAAGAAAGTGTAGTCTGCTGTTTTTGGATGGAATGTCCTATAAATATCAATTAAATCTATCTGGTCTATTGTGTCATTTAAAGCTTGTGTTTCCTTATTAATTTTCTGTTTGGATGATCTGTCCATTTTTGTAAGTGAGGTGTTAAAGTCCCCCACTATTATTGTGTTACTGTAGATTTCCTCTTCTATAGCTGTTAACAGTTGCCTATGTACTGAGGTGCTCCTATGTTGTGTGCATATATATTTACAATTGTTATATCTTCTTCTTGGATTGATCCCTTGATCATTATATAGTGTCCTTCCTTGTCTCTTCCAACATTCTTTATTTTAAAGTCTATTTTATCTGATTGCTACTCCAGCTTTCTTTTGATTTCCATTTGCATTGAATATCTTTTCCCATCTGCTCACTTTCAGTCTGTATGTGTCCCTAGGTCTGAAGTACGTCTCAAGTACACAGCATATAGATGGGTCTTGTTTTTGTATCCATTCAGCTAGTCTGTCTTTTGGGTGGAGCATTTAATCCATTCACGTTTAAGGTAATTATCTATATGTATGTTCCTATTACCATTTTCTTAGTTGTTATGAGTTTGTTATTATAGGTCTTTTTCTTCTCTTGTGTTTCCTGCCTAGAGAAGTGCCTTTAGCACTTGTTTTGAAGCTGGTTTGGTGGTGCTGAATTCTCTTAGTTTTTGCTTGTCTGTAAAAGTTTTAATTTCTCCCTCAACTCTGAATGAGATGCTTGCCAGGTAGCATAATGTTGGTTTTAGGTTCTTCCTTTTCATCACTTTAAACATATCATGCCACTCCCTTCTGGCTGGTAGAGTTTCTGCTGAGAAATCAGCGTTACCTTATGGGAATTCCCTTGTATGTTGTCATTTTTCCCTTGTTGCTTTCAATAATTTTTCTTTGTCTTTAATTTTTGTCAATTTGATTACTATGTATCTCAGCATGTTTCTCCTTGGGTTTATCCTGCCTGGGACTCTCTGTGCTTCCTGGACTTGGTTGGCTATTTCCTACTTATGTTAGGGAAGTCTTTGACTATAATCTCTTCAAGTATTTTTTCGGGTCCTTTCTCTCTCTCTTCTCCTTCTGGGACCCCTATAACGTGAAGGTTGTTATGTTTAATGTTGTCCCAGAGGTCTCTTAAGCTGTCTTCATTTCTTTTTCTTTTTGTTTGTTTTTTTTTTTTTTTTGCAGTATGCATGCCTCTCACTGTTATGGCCTCTCCCATTGTGGAGCACAGGCTCCGGACGTGCAGGCTCAGCGACCATGGCTCACGGGCCCAGCTGCTCCGCGGCATGTGGGATCTTCCCAGGCCGGGGCACGGACCCATGTCCCCTGCATCGGCAGGCGGACCCTCAACCACTGTGCCACCAGGGAAGCCCCATTCTTTTTTCTTTATTGTCTTCTGCAGCAGTGAATTCCACCATTCTGTCTTCCAGGTCACTTATCCGTTCTTCTGCCTCAGTTATTCTGCTATTGATTCCTTCTAGTGTAGTTTTCATTTCAGTTATTGTATTGTTCATCTCTGCTTGTTTGTCCTTTAATTCTTCTAGGTCTTTGTTAAACATTTCTTGCATCTTCTCAATCTTTGCCTCCATTCTTTTTCTGAGGTCCTGGATCATCTTCACTATCATTATTCTGAATTCTTTTTCAGGAAGGTTGCCTATCTCTACTTCTTTTAGTTGTTTTTCTGGGGTTTCATCTTGTTCCTTCATCTGGTACATAGCCCTCTGCCTTTTCATCTTGTCTTTCTGTGAATGTGGTTTTTGTTCCACAGGCTGCAGGATTGTAGTTCTTCTTGCTTCTGCTGTCTGCCCTCTGATGGATGAGGCTATCTAAGAGGCTTGTGCAGGCTTCCTGATGGGAGGGACTGGTGGTTGTTAGAGCTGGGTGTTGCTCTGGTGGGCAGAGCTCAGTAAAACTTTAATCCGCTTGTCTGCTGATGGCTGGGGCTGGGTTCCCTCCCTGTTGGTTGTTTGGCCTGAGGCAACCCAACACTGGAGCCTACCCAGCTCTTTGGTGGGGCTAATGGCAGACTGGGAGGGCTCAGGGCAAGAAGTACTTCCCAGAACTTCTGCTGCCAGTGTCTGTGTCCCCACAGTGAGCCACAGCCACCCCCCGCCTCTGCAGGAGACCCTCCAACACTAGCAGGTAGGTGTGCTTCAGTCTCTTATGGTGTCACTGCTCCTTCCCCTGGGTTCCAATGCACACACTACTTTGTTTGTGCCCTCCAAGGGTGGGTTCTCTGTTTCCCCCAGTCCTGTCAAAGTCCTGCAATAAAATCCCACTAGTCTTCAAAGTCCGATTCTCTAGGAATTCGTCCTCCCGTTGCCGGACCCCCAGGTTGGGAAGCCTGATATGAGGCTCAGAACCTTCACTTCAGTGGGTGGACTTCTGTGGTATAAGTGTTCTCCAGTTTGTGAGTCACCCACCCAGCACTTATGGCATTTGATTTTATTGTGATTGTGCCCCTCCTACCATCTCATTGTGGCTCCTCCTTTGTCTTTGGATGTGGGGTATCTTTCTTGGTGAGTTCCAGTGTCTTCCTGTTGATGATTGTTCAGCAGTTAGTTATGATTCCAGTGCTCTCACAAGAGGGAGTAACCACACATCCTTCTACTCTGCCATCTTGAACCAATCTCTCCCAGTAAATTCTAGTTTATCAAAAATATACCTAGGAGAGACAATGCTCCAGATAACTGAATTTGCCAATTAAGTGAGACTACTAAACAAAGTAACATCTCATTTATTTCAGACTCTGCCCAGATTAAAAGATTGAGTACAGGGTTTGGTAAACGTTTTCCATAAAAGGTCAGATGGTAAATTCTTTAGGCTTTGCAGGCCATATGGTCTCTGCAGCAACTATTCAACTCTGCCCTGGTGTGAAAGCAGCAGCAGACAATGCACAAACAAATGAGTGTAGATATATTCCAATAAAGCTTTATTTATAAAAACAGGTTTGGCCCACAAACAGTAGTTTGCCAATCCCTGTTGTGAAACACATCCCTCACCCAGAAGGGAAAAATGCACTCATGTTCTTATTTACTCTCAAGGGAGGACTGACATCCTGAGTGAAGTCTTATTCTCTCATTTTGTACACAATTTTTAAAAACTGGGCTATATATATTCTTGCTTACAACCTATAGCAAAATTGAAGCAGGTATTTCAAATCAAGGGTGCTAGTGTAGGCCAGTATAGTGAAGGCCAAAATCCGTCAGAACACAGCCAGAGGACTGAAACAGCAGAGCAGTCTGTATCAGCTAGTTTAGGGGCAGAACACTCTCCCTAAGTACTTTAACATCATCTTAATGATTTCAATATCACATGACTCAATATCACTTACTTAGAATGATGACTCTGAATCAACAGAGGAGAGATTCCATTTAATCTCTTTAAGACAGAAGAAACATGGAGACACATAAGATCCATTTAGAAAGACCCATGAAAACTGGCCACCAGGAGTTTTGGAACTAACTGAAGAAACTTTAGGCATCTAGAATATATATTTTATTAAATAATTCCCCAGATAATAATAATAGGAAGACAAACATTTATAAAGCACTTACTATGAGTCATGCATCCTTCCAAGTGTTTTACATATATTAATTTATTTAATACACACAACAATCCAACCAAATAGCTACTATTATTATCCCATTTTTCAGATAAAGAATGGAGGTACAAGGAGACTGAATAATTTACCCAGCCACTAAGTGTGGGACCTGAACCCAGGCAGTCTGGCTCCAGACACCAGTTTTCCAATTACTACACTATGAAAAGGAATTACCTTATAACTATATGTGGGCTGCCTTATTTCAAAGACCATGAACATGATAAGATATATGTAAAATCTCTACTAAATACAATATAATCTTCACAATCTAACGATTTAGAATCGTCACTGTTTTTCAATGCCTCGGGGTAAAGATTCTAAGTGTCTATTATTTTTGTTCAGTTCCACCAAAATAAAAAGATTGCTTGAATGTTAGATGAAGATATTTTATGCTTTTTCAGTGTTGCCTTTAAAATTGTTTTTGGAATGTGCCAGGAAAATAAACAAGTAAATGGAGTTATGGGAAAATTCTTTTTAGGCATTCCTAGTTCTATCAGATAAATAAGAGGATGTGAAATGAGTAAGTCCTTCTATTTCTTAGGTCAGGACATGAAGATTAAAACAGATATTTAGGGACTTCCCTGGTGGTTCAGTGGCTGAGAGTCCACCTGCCGATGCAGGGGACACGGGTTCATGCCCCAGTCTGGGAAGATCCCACATGCCACGGAGCCGCTAGGCCGTGAGCCATGGCTGTTGAGCCTGCGCATCTGGAGCCTGTGCTCCGCAACGGGAGAGGCCACAACAGTGAGAGGCCTGCATACCACAAAACAACAACAACAACAAAAAGAAACATATATTTATTTGTTGTCTTTATTTCTTTTTTTTTTTTTTTTTTTTTTTTTTTTTTTTTTTTTTTTTTGCTGTACGTGGGCCTCTCACTGCTGTGGCCTCTCCCGTTGCGGAGCACAGGCTCCGGACACACACAGGCTCCGCGGCCATGGCTCGCGGGCCCAGCCGCTCCGCGGCATGTGGGATCTTCCGGGATCGGGGCACGAACCCGTGTCCCCTGCATCGGCAGGCGGACTCTCAACCACTGCGCCACCAGGGAAGCCCCAGTTGTCTTTATTTCTTAAATAACTTAATTGTAAATTTGGCTTATATTGGAGGAAAGTAATTTGGTAAAATAACTGAGGTTACTACTGACTTAACACCCAACAAAAATATTTGACCCTAATATATCCAGAGTAAAGGACTAAAATTGGTTTATGATGTTCATTAAAAGAAAATTACAGGTTTGTGGGAGATTTTTTTTTAAATAGCAATGATCTGAAAAATATTTTTGGTTACTGAGTAGGCATCTGTGTTCTTTTTTGTTTGTGATATAAATATTTTTGCTAATCTCCAAAAGTTCAGAGTGGAAAGAAATCTTTGTAGCCTCTAGAAAATAGAGAGGCTACAGAAAAGTTTATATTAATTCCACCATATGTTCAACCCCAGGCAAGAAACATTTCTCCAAAAGCTGTACACTCTCTTTATAGCACTCTTCCTCAATAAAAAACTAGCATTCACTGCAAAATTTACACCATACTCAAGGAACAGGAAAGAGTGGAGAAGTTTTGATCAGGCATTTTATAGTTGTTGCCTGTTTTCCAATTTCTTCCTACCTTTTTCTATAACTACAAAGCAAGATATTCAAACACCTGACACAGAAGAGGATGGGCTAGGTGGGAGGAGAAAAACATTCCATTACCACTTTCTTCACTATTGGACATAAATGTTAAATCAATGGTAATCTCTATAATCATCATTTTCAATCATATGTAAATAGCCTTGGAAAATTGTTAACATATGGGATTAAGAATTGAAAAGTTAAATCGTATTCTTAATTTTTTCTAGATGGTGAAGATTATAATTTTTAAAATCTAACTTATACATAGTGGTCAGACTCAAGGCTTAGATCCTATGTAGCCCTATTAAATAACAGAAAAGAAAGGAGAGAAGAGGAGAGGGTAGGAGACAGTAAGAGAGGGAAGGGAAAGGGAGGGGAGGGGAGGAGAAGGAAAAAATAAAAGGAAAGAATAGAAAAGAAAAGAACAAAAGATATGGCATAAATTGGTGAGTTGACCAATAAACCAACTTTCTATTTTTCCTAGAGACAAATAGGACTCATGTCCCAGCCTCCTTTATATTAGGTGAGGCCATTAGGTGACCAAACTCTGGCCTAAAGAATGTGAGCAATCCTCTAGGTGTTTTCCCCTTTGCCAAAGCACAAGGACCTGGAAACTGGTGATAATTAGGTGATGAGAAAAGTGCCACAAGAAAACCACTTGAATGGGAGAAATTTGCCCATCAGGAATATCCATTTTGGTAAATTGGTAAAACCACTATGGAAAATAGTACAGAGGCTCATCAAAAAATTAAAAATAGAACCACCATATGATCCATAAGTCCCACTTCTGGGTATATATCTGAAGGAAATGAAATCACTATCTCTAAGAGATATCTGCACCCCATGTTCATAGCAGCATTATTCACAATGACCAAGATATGGAAACAGCCTAAATGTCAATCCATGGATGAATGGTTTTTCAACAATGATAGATACACACACACACACACACACACATACACACACACATACAAACACAGAGTAGAATATTATTCAGCCATAAAAAAGAAGGAAATTCTGCCATTTGCAATAATATGGATGAACCTTGAGGGCATTGTGTTAAGTGAAATAAATGAAAGACAAATATTGTGTGACCTCACTTATATGTGAAATCTAAAAAAGCTGAATTTATAGAAATAGAGAGTAGAATGGTGTTTGCCAGGGTCTGGGGAGGTGGAGGAAAGGGGGAAATGTTAGTCTAAGAGTACAAACTTCCAGTTATAGTATGAAAAAGTTACAGGGATCTAATGTACAGCACAGAAATTATAGCTAATAATACTGTATTATATACTTGAAAGTTGCTAAGAGGGTAAATCTTAAACATTCTCACCAAGAAAAGAAAAATGGCACCTAGGTGACATGATGCAGATGTTAGCTAATACAATGGTGGCAATCATTTTGCAATACAGTAGTCCCCTCTTATCCTTGAGAGATATGTTCCAAGACCCCCAGTGGATGCCTAAAACCACGGATAGTACAAACTCTATACATAATATTTTTCCCTACACTTACTTACCTATAATAAAGTTCATCTGAATTGTCAGCATCACTACTCTTGCACTTTGGAGCCATTATTAAGTAAAATGAAGGTTACTTGAACACAAGCACTATGATATCTTTACAGCTGATCTGATAATCAGATGGCTACTAAGTGACTAGCAGGTAGGCAAAGTGATGATTCACATCCTGGGAGGGAGGAGAAGCAGAATGACATGAGATTTCATCACGCTACTCAGAGTGGCGTGTAATTTAAAACTTATGACTGGTTTATTTCTGGAATTTTCCATTTAATATTTTTGGACCTTGGTTGACCTCGGGTAACTGAAACTGCAGAAAGTCACACCTTGGACAAGGGAGGACTATTGTATCTAACTGTATCAAGTCAACTCATTGTATGCCTTAAACTTACACAATGTTATATGTTAACTATATCTCAGTAAACCCGGGGGGAACAAAGGAGTTAAAAACATTCTTTAATTATAATTTTAAATTACTGAAGAGTGGTCTTATCCAATTATTAAAGGTACTAAAAAAGTATTAAAGTACTAAAAGGTATTAAAATTATTAAAGAAAGTCAGGACAATGGTTACAGATGGCAGTTTTCAAACTGTACTATAATCATCTCAGTAGATACAGAAAAAGTTTTTGATAAAAGTTAACATCCATTTATAATAAAAGCTCTCCAGAAAGTCTTTATAGAGGGAACATGCCTCAACAAAATAAAGGTCATATATGACAAGCCCACAGCTAGCATCATATTCAACAGTGAAAAGCTGAAAGCATTCCCTCTAAGATCAGGAACAAGAAAAGGATGCCCACTCTTGTCACTTTTATTCAACACAGTAGTGGAAGTCCTAGCCACAGAAATCAGACAAGAAAGAGAAATAAAAGGAATCTAAAATGGAAAGGAAGAAGTAAACCGTGTCATTATGACATGATACTATATATAGAAAATCCTAAAGACACCATCAACAAACTACTAAAGCTCATCAATGAATTCAGTAAAGTTGCAGATTACAAAATTAACATATAGAATCTGTTGCATTTCTATACACTAACAACAAACTATCAGAAAGAGAAATGAAGAAAGCAATTCCATTTACCATAGTATCAAAAAGAATAAAATACCTAGGAATAAACCTACCTATGGAGACAAAAGACCTGTACTATAAGACACTGATGAAATAAACTGAAGACACCACAAACAGATGGAAAGATACATCATGTTCATGGATTGGAAGAATGAGTATTGTTACAAATGACCATACTACCCAAGGCAATCTACAGATTCAATGCAATTCCTATCAAAATACCAAGGGCATTTTTCACAGAACTAGAACAATAACTGTAAAATTTGTTTGGAAACATAAAAATCCCAAATAGCCAAAAACAACCTTGAGAAAGAACAGAGCTGGAGGTATTATGCTCCCTGGCTTCAGACTATACTATAAACCTACAGTAATCAAAACAGTATGGTATTGGCACAAAAACAGACACACAGATCAATGGAACAGAATAGAGAGCCCAGAAATAAACCCATGTACCCTTGGTCAATTAATCTATGACAAAGGAGGCAAAAACATACAATGGAGAAAACATAGTCTCTTCAACAAGTGGTGATGGGAAAACTGGACAGACACATGTAAAACAATGAGATTAGAACATTCCCTCACACCATATACAAAGATAAACTCAAAATGGCTTAAATACCTAAATGTAAGCCCTGAAACCATAAAACTCCTAGAAGGGAACATAGAACACTCTATGACATGAATCGTAGCAACATTTTTTTGGATCTCTCTCCTAAGGCAAAAGAAATAAAAGCAAAAGTAAACAAATGGGACCTAATTAAACTTAAAAGCTTTTACACAGTAAAGGAAACCGTCAATGAAATGGAAGACAAACTGGAACGGGAGAAAATATTTGCAAATGATGTGACCAACAAGCAATTAATATCCAAAACATAATATATAAACAGCTCATACAACTCAATATCAAAAAAAAACAAACAACCTAATCAAAAAATGGGCAGAAGACCTAAATAGACATTTCTCCAAAAGAGACATAAAAATGGCCAACAGGCACATGAAAAGATGCTCAACATCACTAACCATCAGAGAAATGCAAATCAAAACCACAATGAAATATCACCTCACACCTGTCAGAATGGCTATCACCAAAAAGACCACAAATAACAAATGTCAGTGTGGAGGAAAGGGAACTGTTGTACACTGTGGGAGGGAATGTAAATTGGTGTAGTTACTGTGGAAAACAGTATGGAGGTTTCTCAGAAAACTAAAATAGAACTACCATAAGATCCAGCAATTCCACTCCTGGATATATAAAAAACAAAACAAAACAAAACATTGTTTTGAAAAGATACATGCACTCCAATGTTCTTAGCAGCACTATCTACGATAGGCAAGATATGGAAGCAACCTAAGTGTCCATCAACAGATAAATAGATAAAGAAGATGTGGTGTGTGTGTATCTCCTGGGAGAGGGAAGGGGGAGGAGCGAGATAGGGGTAGGGGATTAAGAAATATAAATTACTATGTATAAAATAAATAAGCTACAGGATATATTATATCCTGTATATAATATATAATCCTGTATCCTATATATATAATATATATATACTATATATATAGCACAGGGACTATAGCTTATGTTTTATAATAACTTTAAATGAAGTATAACCTTTAAAAATTATAAATCGCTATGCTGTACACCTGAAACTTATATTATACAACTATAGCTCAATAAAAAAATAAATTTTAAAAATTAAAAAAAAATTGTTTAACTATATTACAAATGAAATTCCTTCATTTCTGTAAAGTCCTCTCATAAATTGCTGGGTAAAGTATGTAGGATAAAGATAAGAGAGGATTCATTTCATTTTTATATTTGTTTTACTTATTGTGCTCCCTGTATGGTTTCATCTTTAAAAAAAAAAGAGAGAGATCCTATAGGTGGTAGAACTGTCTCAGACTAACCAATAGTACTATTAGAAAATAATCACTCTTAACAACAGTGCACTTAAGCAGCCGAAACGTAGGACACACCTGTGGCCAATCTTCCAAAAAGTGTGATGACCTTCCAGAGTAGAACTAGTTAAAAATTTGGGATTCAAAACTGCTGACTGAACTTTCTAAATCATTCAGAAAGTCATTTTGACCATTCATTTTATTCCTGGGATGAAAAGATCTAGGAATAAGCATCACCTCAACCTACATGTTTATTTCATTAGTTAAATTTAATAAAGAGAGTCAAAACAGGAATAAAAAGCCAAGAACATCTGTCAGTCTAAATTTTCTAACTCATTTTTTCCTCTGAGGAAACTATGCCCTCTAAAACTTTGTCATTAACAGTTCTAAATATAGACTGTGAGGGAATGCTTATCTGACTATTGGCTTTGTGCTATATCTAAGTGGAAGGAAAGTCATGGCACCAGCTTAACCAACAAGAAAATCCACCCTGCTTGAGGGAAGCAGACATAGCTTAGAAAGCTAATCAAACTAATCAGTAAGAAATGTATGTCTATTAGCAGTCACTCCCCATGCATTCTCCCCCCAGTTCCTGGCAACAATTAATCTATTTTCTGTCTCTGTGAATTTGCCTATTTTGTATATTTTATATAAATGGAATCATATGATTTTTCAGAAAAGAAATGTGTGTGATATTTCCCATTTTAAAAACTTGACAATTATACCTTGTATTAATATTCTGATAACAGTTGTCATAAGTAAGATTTACATGGCACTTAGAAGTTTACTAAATATATTTTCACATATAATATCACTTTTTTATTGTCACGGTAACCATACTGGTATTTTTAAGACTCAAGCAACAGACAGATGAGGACTGAGGCTCTGAAAACCTTTGTAATTTTTCAAGATCAAACAGTGAAGACGTTCTTTGCTTTAAAAAGTACTTATCCGATACCGGGAACACGCTTTTAGAAGTAAAGGAAGCTAACTAGTGCTAAGATCTTCTGCAACGATAATAATGTATAGCTGTACAGTAGATCACAATGCACAAAGAATTAAAACGTTCTTTAATCAGCACTTTCTCATCATGCTGCTGATATTCGCCAATACAGTAAAATACCAGGACATATATCATTATTTTCATTTTATAGACATAGAGACTGAGGCTTAGAAAAATTTAATGACCTGAGCATGATCTCACTGACTCCAAGATTAATTCACTAAGGCTTTCTGCTTCTTGAAATTGGAAGGATACAATTCTGGCTAGTGACTAATATACTGAAAAATTGTATCACCTGCATACACTATATAATTAAAGTGGAAAAAATGATTTTTTTTAATTAAATGAAAGCTCCTCCTCTTCCAATGGGTAGTGTTGAGCTCCACAAACAGAGGGAGTCATACAATTCTAAAGCGTTTAACTCTATGTGGTAGCGGGGTGGGGGGGGGGATTGTTTCATTTGGTTTGCTCCACCTTCTTTAAAACATGCTCCAGGTGGGACAGTGAGTCTTTTGAAAACGCCAACTAAGAACAATTAAATTCTTTGGCAAGAGTAAGCAATAAGATTAGTCCTATATATAACAGTGGAAAAAATGTCTTAGAGAAGAGTAAGTCTTTCCAAAAGCAAAATTTACCAAATGAAACACTAGAAAATGTAATTCAATCAAGGAATAATATTTTCTTTCAATTTGGATTGATGTCATTGCTTTAGTAGGTAGTGTTAATAGTTGCCAAAAAACGATTTGTATTCATGGAGCTTTGCAAGTTCATGATGTAATACATTCCTTTTTGGATATATCTTTTGTTAAATCCATCTGTCTATGGCAGATATGCATAGTTTACAGAACCTTATCTGCAAAAGAACTTCCAGAGTCAGACAAAAATGGCTATAGAAAATAAAGAGGACGGGAGGGAAAACAGATCAACTACTGCTATTTGGAAAATGTCTCCTTTTTTCACAACGCCTTGCTCATGGATACCTGTCCACTGGACACCTGGCACACCTCTACTCTTTCTTTTCTTAATATTCTGCCCTTTCATGAAAAAGAGATGTAACCCTGGCATCTCAGGGAGAACTGAAAGATGAAGGTCCTGGAGGAAGCACCAGTGCAAGATGTCAATACTCTCACCAGAATTTCCCTGAGCCACGTTCTGAACACCTTCTGAATTGCATGAGCAGCTGATTCACGTTTGATAATTAAGCATAAGTCATTTTTTATTTGATTCATCTCAATAAGAGCTCAAGCAAGTTAATGCTATAAAGAATGAGGGCACAAAAAGCTGGAAGGGAATGTGATTGTTACACCGAGAAAGCAACACTGACCCTATGGCAAGAAAGCAACACTGATCCTATGGCAAGAAAAGGAGCCGGCTTAGAGGTCAGAAACTAGTTCAGAGAAAGCAGTTTCCACCCTTACCATTTCTCACTGTAGATGGATCCCGAACCACCTGGAGGGGCGAGATCATAGTCCCTCAACAGATGCACTACTTTCTTCCACTGTTACAGTCAGTTAGGAATGTAGAACAGTGAATGTCAACTATTACTATTAGCGTCTACAGCCACAGAAACCCAAAAAGTGAACTCACTATACTATCACGATAAAGAAGCTTATGCTGTTTCTTCACAAAGTAAATGTATTTCTGAAAGAACGTACTAGAATTACACTTTTTAAAACTATTTCACATACACTTGGCTGATACAGAAAAGGATTCTATGTTCATTATTTTTCTCTTCTTTTATAAACCTCATCCATTGCTGTGACCTAAAAGGGGTCATATTTTAGAGGGCAAAAATATTTTAACAACAAAACTTTGCACTTCAGTGTGACCAAACATAAAATTTTGCAAAAAACACAACTACTATTTCTTTCCTACTGACTAAATCATGTCATTTAAATAGGTGCAACCAAAAATAAACCACTCTTGGGTATAAAAATAATATTTTTATAGGAATTGGCAAGTAACTATTCTAGCTATTAGAAGTTTATATTTGCCACAGAAACCTGTGATTTTAAAAACTGTTCAAATGATTTATGCTTGAGGCTTATACATAGCACAAATATATACATTTGTATCTCTAAGTCTAAAGAGGAAAAATACGACAAAAAGCAAACTGGAAAACAACCTCAAATTATAAGAAATTACCTAACTTTGTGCTGTATTGAGAAAAGGTATAAAAATGATTTGGGAGGAAGAAAAATTATTTATTTTTACACATTAACTTCATAGACAAAAGCCTGATTTTTTTATGATAGGTTAGGATAAAATCAATAATGTTTTCAAAGTAAAAAGTAAACTACTTACACTCACCAGTCTACACTCGTATTAATTCTATCCTGCAGTGTATGCTATTGAGGGTTAAAAAATGCTGATGTTTTCTAGTTGCTCATTTCAGTCTGCTCCGGCTTTATCTTCAACCTGGTTAGCAACAGAAGCCACCCCCAGCAATTACACAAACCTAACAACGGCTTCCTTGGGATTTGATCCGTTCCCACCACACATCCCAATCCACATGCTTTCTTCTGTTACCACTGTTGTCTGTGTGTGCTTAATGTGCTTCTTAAAAGGCCTTTTAAAAAACAACCTAGGGATTTCTCATTCAGCTCCCTACCACATAAACAGGACCACTGAGGAACATTTTTATGCATGTAAAAATGTTCTAGTTATCCATAGACTATGTCTCAGTACAGCTTCAGATGACTGCAAGGAAAAGCTCTGTTGTCATTTCATGTTTCTCCTCTTTCTGTGCTCTAACTGCTATGTACCTGTGTCCCAAAAGGACTGCCTGCCATGAGCTGCTCCTTCCCAGCTATGGATGGTAGGGGTGGGAAATCTTGAAACTTGCCCGACTCGAGGACTCTCAGCCATTGCTTTGACACCAGCAATCTGTTTAACCTGTTGGACCTTTATCACTTTTCCTGACCCCATAAAACAAACAGGGCTAGCAAAGGCACTGAAGAGCCTCATTCAAAAGGCAGCTTGCCTGTGAGTCGTGGCAAAAAGCTGGAATGACCCTGCCAGGTCTTAGAAGCTTTAAGATTAGCTGCATTGAACTTGATACATAGAAAACAGCAACTTGAAAATGAATCATCTGCTACTTCAGTATTTTCTAATTGCAATCACTCCCTCTCGGGGCATATAATTAATTTACGGAGTTTAAAAAAAAAGAAGTCAGGATTACTCACACAGTCTTGAAGATGCAATGTCAGCTATTTAGGACAGAAACATCCAAGGCCGTGTTAGAACTCAATTACGACTACATATGCGTTAAAGCAGGAACTGGCAGGCCTCTGGACCACAGCAACTATAGGACTCGGGCTTCTCGTACGCTGGGCTATAATTTATGAAACTGAGCCCCAGATCCAGCCAATCATTTAGCTCCTCATAACAAGTCTAACTGGCTCTGGAAGGCTGAAAGGGCTGCACTAGAACAACAAAGATGAGATATTCCACATAACACTCAGCTGATCTGGAATCACTTTCTTTGCAGGGCCAGAGAAAAATCACCATTTCACTGTCTGAGGGAAGCAGGACAGAGGACCTGGGAAATGCGACCTCACCCTGGAGCAAGATCTTTTATGGTTTGGCAATCCCAACAGTGCTGGCCTTAAAGATCCCACCTACCGCTGGAACCCGGAAGGCAACTATAGCAGCAAAAACCCGAAGGTAATTTTCATCTTTCTTTTTATTTTTAGTAGGAGTAATGCTGAGTCAAAATGATATACATGAAGTCACTTGGGCAACGAGGTATGCTTTGATTTTAGATTACCTTTTTCTACTCTCATCTATTGTAGGATCATTTGCTATTAAGTATGAGTAGAGGGTGGCTTAATGTACCTGAAATAAACTTAAAACCAAAATGACCATTTGCGGAAGAAGAGAGATCATTTGCCAGAACTGTTTTTGAGCTGCCTTTTCAGACGGGCAGCCTTTTCACCCACCCACAGAAACAAGAATAAAGACAGCTCAGGCACGGGGGAGAGGAAAGGGGTTTCATGGGTACAATTAAGTGCTTTTAGGGTCTTAAAAGGAATAACGGTGCTCAGACCGTATGCAGGAAGACACGGTATTGTTCTGACCCTTGGCACTTAGGCCATATGAGAAGGTACTAGGATGAACCTTGGTGGGATCTTTGGGGCAGAGAATGACATCAGCGCAAGTTGGCAGAGCCCCCGTGGCCCAGGTTTCTGTTTTCTTGGCACTAGTTTCCTTATTTCCCATTACATTTTGAAGTGTTAGTTATGCCAACAGCTTGTTTTACCATACTGCCAAATGTGTAGTTGTTACTGGATCTGTGGGAAACATTTTAAGCAAAAAGAGATGACGGAAAGAGAAAATAAAAAAAGAAAGTATTGGAACTGATGTACAGGTAACCCAACACCACACCCTCAGATACTTTACCTCATGACAAATCCTTCCATATCCTCAGCAAATGGTGTGTTTCTTCAACAAATTTTGTAGCAAGTGTGACATTAGCAACAAAAAAAAATCACTGTAATAAACCTTTAAATAATGAAATCAATCATTATACTTCCAAAGTGACAGTAGAACCTCCACAGTATTAAACTCATGTCAGTTTTATATGCTCCCAAAGGAAGAAGCCAGGAAGGGAAACTTGCTTTGTTTAGTGATGAAATATAAGGAACAGTAACAGAAAAGACATTTATGCCCTTTTTGTTTGCTGTAGATAGTTGACTGAATTCAACTTGAGATTTGACCCCAAGAAGAAAAACAGGGCAGTACACAGGGAACAGAAAAAGTAATCCATTCTCAATTCCCCCAAGATTTGTTCTTTGAATTGTCCAACTTGTGACTAGCCAGGGAGGAATATTTCACTCTGTTTAAATATTTTTTATTTAATTAAATTGTTTACTTGACAATTAATATAAAATGAATTGTTTATTTGACAGTGTTGCTGCCTATGGTGACTATGTGAGAATTGAAATTTCTGAGGGAAGCCAGGTTGTTAAAACTGTGATTCCCTTTACTCAACGGTAACACGGATGATCTAGTCTGAAAGGGAAAGCAAGCTCTTAAGGTAATGTTGTCATTGAAACCTCAACACACAACACTCCCCGTTTCTCATTCCCTGAAAAATATTACATTAAAATCCCTTCAAACGCCCATGTTCAAACCTCCATTTGTCAACAGACAAGTCCAAGGATACTCTAAACTAAGGCATTTAAGTCACTTCACATGATAATTGTCCAGAAGTTTCCTATAGGAAAACTTCATCTTTGACAACTTTGAAGATAACCATCTCACCACTCAAGACAATGGCCAACAACCATCCAGCAAGTCCTTGAGGTAGAAGCTTTCTCAGCTTCTGGAGATTGTCTGTGTCAATATAAAACTCAGTTTCAGACTGATCCCTGGTGCCCTGACTCTTACAAACACTAAAGGTTTTGTCTGACTCAACTGCAAGCTGTTCATCTGTTAGTAAGAAATGCACGCCCGAAAACACATTCATGACGAGAGCTTTCTAAAAGACCAGCATGGATTTCCCTTCCTATAATCGTAACAGTCGTGATAGCCTGAGACATGTTACTGCTACTTGGCAATTTGCGGGGGAGGGGTAGATATTTAGCGCCTGGAGCTGTCACATAGCAGGGAAAACCCCACATTGGGATGAGGGAAGTGATGTCTCAGTACAATCCAACTTAAGCTGATTATACCGTTTACATCTGATTTCAATACCTTATTAAAAAGCAATGCAATGAAGGAGGACATTTAAAAATACACACAGATACTCTAAACTTCTTTTGCCTAAAGTTGTTAGTGCAGTGTGTTAAAGTCATCTAGGTGTCACTGCCAATCAGTCAGGGCTTGTGCTAGCAGGTTCTGGGCAGAAAGACTACCTCCATCATCACCATCAATTAATATCTGTTGGCTGTTGCATCCAGCACTGAGAGGCTCGTGGTATACAAGGGTCACCCAAACAGCTGAATTCCATTCTTACTCATTTCCTGGATCTCCACCTCACAGATAAGAATTAAGATGATCCCAATAAAAGAAAAGTAGCTCAGGAATGCAAACCTCTTTCTGAACCAAGAACTGTCAGCAAATCTCAAATATCAGAGCAACTCTGGTTGACTGAAAAGTGTCCCTATATCTGGGCCAAGAAGGATTTCTAGGCCCATAAACTAATCTGTCTGGCCCTGCAGTTTATGTGGCCAAAGGAGCTGCTCATGAGAAAACTCATAAGAAACATCCAGACCCACCATGTCAGTGTGTCAGACCAGCTGAGATTGGCGGGATGTTAACTGCACTCCAGGGGACGTGGATAAATAGCCCCATTGTTTTCACAGCACTGGACTCTGCCTAAAGAAATCCTAGACCTTGGACCAGGTTGCTGGGTGGTGTGGGGGGGGACTGCTGACAGTTCAAATGCCAGCTCTTGGAGCCACTGTCTATAGTGTAAACCGAAAGAGAAGCAGTTACTTAGAAAAACGTCAGCAAGAAGGCCTGCTCACTTTAACAAAGTAAAAAAAAAAATTTTTTTTCACTTATATAAAAAGGCATTTATATATGATGGTCATTGCCGGGAGTAAGCTTATGTTCTTGGTTCAGATAACAAAACACATCATCTGGGCACACAGACCTCACAATCAAACTTGTTCTTGGCCCATGGGGGGAATTTTTGTGGCTGTTTTTCAATTGTCTCCCCAAGAACATGAATGTTTGGAAATGTACTAAAAATGCATGTGACAAGATTCTAAACCATATCATACATAAAATTAACCTAAATCAACAACCTTTAGCACTCATATATAGTCAAAACTCTTCTTCTAGGTAACGAGACGTGAGCGAAAGGATACTTCTTTGGCCTTGCTGTTTGTCAGTGTTTGTCAAAAGCCATACAACAATACAGATACAAAACAGGCAATTACTTACATTTGGAAGAGAAAAATTTGAAGGGTTGCATTCTTCATATTTGATGCTAAAACCGCCTCTTGTTTCAAGCAATGTGTAAGCATTATAGCATGGAGGTTGAGAGCATAAATTCTGAGCCAGACTGCCTGGGTTCAAATCCCAGCTGACTCTTAACTGTGGACTTGGGGCAAGTTACTTAAGAACTCCACACCTCAGTTTCCCCATATGAAAAATGGTGCCACCCACAGTAACTACCTCCTGGGGCTGGCATGAAGATTAAATGGGCAACACCTGCTTAGAACTGAGCCTATTATATGGTGAACATTCACTAAAAGAAAACTATCATTTGTTTTATAATGATTATTAAGCTCATTGCAATAAAGGTACACAATATCCAAAATGGAGGTGAATTACTAAACAGACAGATATGGTGAAATATATCTATTAACATTACATATTTCATTTCAGGTAATATTTATACAAGTAAGATTTTTGTCTTAAGGCCTCTGAGATAAAAGCTCAAGGAGGTGGGTTTGTTAGCTGTCAGTTTTCTGCCTGGTTATCACTTGACATTTTCAACCCTGCCCCCTATTATTGTGTCACACAAGGACACTAACCTAGGAAATGACACAGAAAGGGGTAATTGTAGTAGACATGATTCATATGATAGTTGGTACGAAGTTCATGCTAGTTTAAAGATTCCTGCGTGAAGGCAAAAAAATAATGGAAGCCATTCATTTCAGTCATGGTACCCTAACCAAAAAAAGATTTGAAGGGAGAAAAAAAAAAAAGAGAGAGAGAGAGAGTTACCTATCATGAACAGCAGTGCGCTGATTATCCAAAGACATGAACCATGTCTAGAATTCATGCTGACTTCTCAGCTTAGATATGAGAGAACACTGAAGCTAATTATCTCCTTTCCTCCTGTGATAGGGGATTTCTCAGTTTAGGAGATTATTAACTGAAACTTCAACTTACTCACTGAGAAGTGCAGAGAAAAAACAGTCTGCTTGGTGAGGGAGCAGCCACCCTAGGGAAGGACAATAGACTTCTGCACTCAGTCATTCCTGCATTCATTCATTCACTCACTAAGGGTCTTGTCCTTATCTCCTTCCACGCCCACACAAACCCCCACCAGTCACATCTCATGGCTTACAGGGCCTCAGGGAGGCCATGCTCTCTCACCCCTATGCTTCTGAGGATGTCCCTCTCCATCTGCATGCCGCTCCCCAGCACCTACAACTAAGACCAAGGAAAAGCCCCTCCTTCCCAGCAAACCCCTTCCTACCCACCTCCTCTCCATGGAAGGTGCTTATTCCCTGCCGGATAAAGTAATGAATCAGCACCATTTACCTCATGAATTAGCAGGACAAATAATCAGTGGGAAAATTGGGGAACATTTTCAATTTAGCAAAAAAAAAAAAAAAAAAAGATTTCAAAATGAAATCTAGGGTACTTTCAACAAGATCCAAAATGAAATCAACTGTCAAGGCTTAATAGTCCCATAGACAGACTCTTCACTAGAGTTAGAGAATCATCTCTGGTCTTTCTCAACAAGTTGATAAAGAAATGCACGGAAGCCTACCCAGGTTGCTAGAAATGATTGCACATGTGAAAGGTTTGTATGGAGTCCAGCAGGGAGTTGAATGACCTAAACTAAGTCTCTTTATTCTAATTATCCTGCTCCTGGCAGAGGAATGCAAAAGGAAGGGGGAGGTCTCAGATTCAGGGGTGGGTGATTATCTCCCCCACTCCCCTAGGCTGCACCAGCTCCAGAGTTGGACATGAAGTTTCTCTCCGGGGCCCACTTAATGCCACTGAGTCCTTGCCACCTGCAGTATTTCTGCAGTCCAGGCCTGTTACTGAGGGGACAGTCACTGGGCACTGGACATTCACCAAAGACGAGGAGGATGGGAAGGGCTGAAGAATTAAGAAAACAGTGTGTTGGAAGGTAACCAGCAGAATTGTGACACAGGTCCAATGTGTCTTTAAGCCCTCTCCCACTTCACCTCTGCCTTGCGCCTCAAAAAATATATATTTATTTTTTCATTATATATATATATTTTTTTCCTAATATCTCCAGTTTCCTCCACCAAAGTGGTCCACAAAGGAGCCTGTCCTCCCCTCCCACCAAATGAATCCTCTGGGCTGCCATCCCCAGAGCAACCAGATTAAACCAGTCTGTGCCACTATGATTAAATATCCCTGTCATCTTCCACGTGGCACTTCATTTTAATAGAGGCTTTCTAGAAATAAACTTGAGAACAAAGGAATTTATGAAACTGAACACTTCAGGCCCCTTGGAGCATGACAACAAAGGCATGCAGAAGGCAGGCGGGGCTTTCTGGGCTCTGGGACCCACACCAGCATATCAGTTACCTTCTCCTCTCAGGAGCGGGCCACCGCAACACACAGCCCGGAGCCAAGGAGAATGCTGGGTTTTCACTCCTTCGGGCAAGGCCAGTTGGGCATTGCACAACCCGTACAACAACTCATACAGTCATGTCTCTGTGGTCCCTGAGGCTTCCCTCTCTATTTACAGAGCACAGCCTACCATCAGTCAAGATTTCTCAATTTTTAGTCCTCCCACAATAGAGATAAATACTTGGCATCTCAAAAGCACTTTGGCTATGGGGACACATTCGTGATCACCAGTTACTAAAAGGCATAAGTCTCACAATGTCTCCCAGTCCACAGGATTTTTTTTTACTTTTTTTTTGCCATGAGAATTTAAGCACAGACATCAGAGCAGTGGAAGGAGAGCAGATGGCACTTGTGTCCCATGTGCTTTGAAAAATAATGCAGAGGCACTTGAACTTCTTGCACGTGAGGATTGCTGAAGGTGCTTGTTAACATGGTAGATCTTTGAACCCACCACAGGGTGCTCATCTCACAGGTCTAGAATGGAGCCAAGAAATCTGCATTTTTTTATTGGTACACACACCCCCGCCCCTAGGCTTGTTAAACCAGTCATCACGGATTACTCTTGAGAAGCATTGAGATAGTGCATGCAAACCACTTAACATAAAACCTGGCATGTTACAAAGTGCTCAATAATTACTAGCTGTAATGATTAAGAGTTGGAATTGATCCCAACTTCATGTACTCTACTCAGACCTAACCTTGGTTAAGTGAAAATTGCACATGGGCCTGGCAGCCTGATAGCAAGCCAGGAGCTAGTTTAGTGCAAGGAAAGAGAAATGAGAAGAGGGATACGGGACAGAGATAGCCGAATTTGTGTTCTTCTAGTGATCTATTAGCCTTTGACGAAAACTCTTGAGCCTCAACTACCCGCCCTCACCATTCCACAGTATCAACAGCTCTGAAAAGACAACACGGCAATATTTGAAACAATCGTCTACGAACCAGAAGTTCCCAAAGTAAAAACACTCAAAATATTGACATTTTCATTTTTCTGCCCAAAGAAAGCAATACAAGGTTATTTGTTTTGTAAGACAAAGCAGGGCCCAAGTAAATAGGGCATTTTTAAGTGGTTGAGTCCACCAACTTTAGCACACTATAGGAGAAGTAAATCCCCAACCTGATTGGCTGCTGTGCTTCTGTGAGTCTTGGCTAATTTCCTCTGCAATGATGTGGGTCCTCCACAGATGGTTGGAGCTAACTGTGTCTACTTACCACTTGGAATCACTCCTCACAGTAAATAGGATGGCCCTTCAGGAAATCTTCTATTTAGTTTGCATGCTCCTGAGTATAGGACAAAGCTCTGTTGTTTAAGAACATAAATAACAAAAGTTTTGTTCTTGCAAACCAAGAGGGAAATTGTAGAACCATCCAAAATCCTTGGTCTTAAACTGCATCAGGATAACAAGAATGAAATATTATTTTAGGTTACCCAACAGGATCAGTCGCTCACTCTCCTCTCCTGCCTTCAGAAAACAATGACTCAATATGGCCTTTTTCTGACAGCCTGAGGAAAAAACTGTTCCACATATTTGGAAGTAGGGCTCTTCCTGCCTTTAAATCAATGGAAGCTATTCAAAGCCTTCTTAGCTTTCTCTCTGAATCATGAGCATAGGAACACAGCTGTTTGTACTCATATAATTAAAGTAAAATAGAAACCATGTGAAAAAAAAATCAAAGAATTTTCTTATACCATCCCAGGTTCTTGACATGTGTTTCACTGCCTGATTTCCTCAGTAACCTCTAAAAGGTTGATACATATTATTATTCCCATTTTTACCAAGAGAGGTTAAATAAGCTTCCCTAAGGACATGGAGATGGTAAGTGGCAGAACTGGAAGTTAAACAAGAAAGGAAGTAAAAGTAGCCTCAAATCCTACCAGTTAAGATTTAAGTGAAAAACCTCCCACATTTCTATTCATATAATTGTATACAAATGTGATCATTTTGTTTTAGAATCTTGCTTTGTGTCATTAAATAATTGTCTACACCGTACATAAAGCTCTTTATCGTCATTTTTATTGACTGCACAGAACTTCCCAGGTGTTTACCATAATTGACTAAGCCAGATCCCAACTGATGAACATCAAAATTATTTCTAGTTTTCCCTATGAGTATGCTTTTGCAAACTTATTTTTACATTCAAGTAGTTATCCCCTTAGGGTAGGTCCTAAACTGAGAATTGTTGGGCAAAGAGATGATACATTTTACATTTCAGTGCATATCACCCAACTGCCCTCCAAAAGGTTGCATCAGGTAGCTGCATGAGCGTGTACATCTCTTCACATCACGGGCGCACCAGGTTTAACCAACCATTTACATTTCTGCCAAAATGACAAAGGGAAATGATAACATTTTAATTTTTATTTGCATGTCTTTCATTATTGGAGAAAGTTAGACATTTATTCCTATGTACTGGTCATTTGCAATTCTTCCAGGAATTAATTATCCCTATCCTATTTCTGCTTTACTAGAGTCTGACTCCAAACATTCATTCTATTAGAGTCTGACTCCAAAATTCATTGCAAAGGCTTTCTCCTGCCTCTTGTTGCTTTCTCATTGTCTGTGCTGGTGTATCGGAGACTTTGATCTATAGCCAAGAAAACTTCAGCCACATATTGCCAGGGTGATTAGTCAAGTCCCATAAAACATGTTCCAAGAAGAAAAACTGGTTAATTCTGAAGAAGAGAAAGCCATAAACTTCTCCTCAGTTGTCTGCTTCAGAAATAGGTCAACCCCTGACTTTATCAGCAGCTGTTTATCTTATAAGAAACAATGATCCATTCAAACTTAATGTTCTTTTGCACAGAGAAATTTGGATAATGGAAGAGGGGTCAAGAACAGTTGAAAGGAACATCCCCAGGACCAGGGGCTGGGAAGGAGGGAAGAAAAATACACACACACTTCTGTGCCCCAGGCAGAGGCAGACCACAGATTCACAGATTGTTTGTGCTGAGATCCAGCTTAGAGATGGCCTCACTCCAAGGAAACCAAGGCCCTCAGACATAAAGTGACTTGCTGCAATCAACTGGCAAATGGCAGTCCCTTGCCCCCTGAGCAGAGCTCATCCTACTAGGAGACACTGGCCACAAATAAAGCACAGTTGAGTCCCCAGAGCTGAAAAACTGGTTCTGCCTCCCAAAGTGCCAGGATCATGCTGAAAGGCATATGTGACAAAAGCACTCTCACCCCAGGCCCAGGAACTTATTCCCAGAGTCTCGACCAGATGCCTGGACGGCCTCATAGCTGCTAGGTCTGGGCAGAGTTCTGACTGGCTGTGGCTGGAGGCTACACGGATGATGTTAGGCTGCCCTCTTGTTCCTCTACTCAAGAATATGACCAAATCCAAACAGCAAAATGGGGCTGATGACAGCTCTTGTAGTATCCAGCTTTTTTTTTTTTTTAAACAAATATATCTTGTATGATTACCTTAGTTTGTTCAATTTCGTCTGTTTGGATTCAGCCAAATCCAGACTCTGTGTCAAACAGAATCAAGCCTGGCCATATAGTGGTCCTGTCCTCCCAGATGGGCTTCTGCCTTAGCCCAGCAGACACCCAAATGTGATCAAAATGTCTGACAGGAGAACTGGACAAGGACTACCCTCTCCCATCTCACATGCAGAAAAATGCAAGGGTCAGTCAGTGGCCCTGCATTCATTCCTCCAAGGTGATCAAAGGCCAGCACTCAGCCAGCTGTCCAGTGGCATAGCTCCTTCTCTATATGGTCCCATCATGAAGCTCTTACCAAACCCAAATGATGGCCTGTATTCCACCCAACACAGATCCTTGGTGAGGCCTAGAAAGACAGCCTCCTCCATCTTTTCTCAGTTTGAAAGCATTTTTCTTAACTCTTTAGACATTCTGTGACCTAACAGAATCAATAGTTCCCCTTGAGCCATAAAGAACAACTGGATGAGCATATTTGGAGAAATGGCCTAGGATTCAATAGCGATGATTGTTTTGCACCAGGAGATGCACCTGAGTTATGTTATTTAATCCTCACAACGACTTCCCAAGGTGGGTCATTTTATCTGTTCTTGAAACAAAGAAACAGAGGAAAGAATAAGAAACAGCTCATTTCTAGACTCAGGTGATTCTTCTGCAGAATTTTTTGAACTTTGATTTTGACTTTCAGCAGTTCTTCCAAAAGATCAAGAGGAAAGGACAGAGGAGTCTGTCCTCAATGTTAACCTGTCCTGAAGGTTGATTCCTGGCTGCTGGACCAACCGGCTCCCCTCAGTTTCCTCCCCGGAAAAAAAGCTATCTCACGCTGATGGCCTTCTTTGGGAATAGGATGTTTCCCACAAGAGAAAATTCTTTCCAAAACTTAGTGCTTATTTTAGGAGAGTTGAGTGGATTCCCAGCCATCTTTCACACAGGAAGTCTGATACCCCCAAATCAAGGATACACTCTTCAAGTAAGTTTCAACAGCCCTATGGGTCATTAAAGACTCAAAAAATAAACAAAGAACCAGACAGGGGAAGCTGTGTTGGTTCAGAACATTTGTGAACACATGAATTTTTCAGCAGAGATTTGCTGATCCCTATGGTATATTTCTCTCAACTCCTTTGGAGTTTTCCTATCAACTCTCGGGGTTCCTGGGGGCTTTATTTGCTGACTCTGAAGGCTGGACTAATGCAGCTGGTTTTTGTTCCCTGAAACATTCATTCAATTTAGATTAGCATATTTGCTTCTTTTTTTTCTCCAGAAAAGATCCAAAAGAAACTAATACCTGATTCCAAGGGTGGAAGTGATATCACTTGGAACTATTTAACATTTAGTTATAATACACCTTACATAATACTACACTGGGGAATATACCTAATTCCACAGAGTATCCAAAATGGTATCTGATTCAGTACAAGCTCCTGCAAGGAACTCAATAAATACACATTAATTTATATTCATCAGGATAATAATGGTAGTAAGAACATGCATCTACAAAAAACTTTTCTATCCTCAAAACATGTCCACAAATGTCATTATAAATGAACTTCAAAATCTCATGGAGGACTGAGAAGGGGCTTTTGTTCATACATATGAAGGTTTCTATCCTGGCTTTGCCACTTCTTAGCTGTGTGACCTTAGGCAAGTTCCTGAAGGGATCTGGGCCTCATCTTTCTCAACTGTAAAACATGAGTGATAATTATTCCTTCCTTGCAGAGTTGATGAGAGACTTAAAGATAACATATGGCAAAGGCACAGTAGAGTACCTGACACATGGCAGGCATTTAGAAATGGAAATTATTATTATTATAAAGCAGGACTGATATAATTATTCCCTCTTACAGTTGAGGGAATTGAGACCAAAAGAGATTAAATTAGGCCAGAGCGAGGACCAGAACCCTAGCAGGTCCTCAACTCGCCAAAGGAAAGAGTTCTCTACTGTTTCAAAACCTGAAGTGTGAAAAGTAGAATTATTGCCAAAACATGGGTGTTGATCTCTAAATCTTGAAAATAGTCGATCCATGCTTTCAGCAGCATAGAAGGCAATTAAATTAAAAGTCTGTCTCCATGTCAACGTTCTCAAAGGAATAAAGATTTAATCTCTTTTCTCATTTGCATATGAGAAAATTTTCTAAGGGTTTGATGAGTTTTATCTTTGATAATCACTCATATCTTTTTCTAACTTTCTTTCAAAAATTTACTAATCTTGACACTTTGGTTTGGGTCACCTGCCCTTCAACTAAAGTTAATATAATTTGTGAACAAAACAGACCCCAAAGTAGAGAAGTTTGCCAACTTCAGAATGCAAGGAGGTGCAAGGAGTTCACCTTATTGAATTATATTTTCAAATATGTAGCTCATCACTCCAAAGCAGTAATAAAGGTAATTTTAGGACCTTTGTGGCCTCTGACACATGTGACAGGCAGAATTTTTTGGTCTGCACTTTTTCAGTTCTAGAACTGGTCAGTTCTAGAATATGGTTGGGATGTCTTCTTCTTCTTAGAACTTCTTTATAATAAGTTACTACATTCAGCATTATTGACAGTAATGTGAGAACTGCCTCCTAAGTTTGGGAAATTTTCAGAACCTTACAACAGGATCAAATATCGATGGTGCCCTCCACAGCAAGCTTACCTAACCTTTTGTGAAATTGCTGAAATAGGCTACTAAAGTTGAGTATCACTCACACATCCATGTCTTTTTAATGATGTAGCTAGAATGTTGAGTACAGATGGCCAGACTATTATCAATATAAACCCTAGTGAACAAGAATGAAGAGAGTTAGAGAATCCAGGACACTCCCTCCCCCACTACCTGGTGGAAAACAAGTGAAAACATGGCGTGATCTATAGACAGCATATTCTACCTGCTCAAAGAACACCAACGGGGCTTCCCTGGCGGTGCAGTGGTTGAGAGTCCACCTGCTGATGCAGGGGACACGGGTTCGTGCCCTGGTCCGGGAAGATCCCACATGTCGCGGAGCGGCTGGGCCCGTGAGCCATGGCCACTGAGCCTGCGCGTCCGGAGCCTGTGCTCCGCAACGGGAGAGGCCACAGCAGTGAGGGGTCCGCATACCACACACAAAAAAAAGAACACCAACGTTGTAAATATTTGACACTCTGTCCAGTGTGTAACTTAGCCAACAACTGTTCCAATTTGTTAGTAAATTCTCCTTCCATTTTATTCTTGACTATATTTTCTTTGCCTTTCTTTTGTTCTTTTGCTTTTTTATCTCCACATTTCTTTGTTATTCCTCACATGTATTTATATTCCCACCTTTATCCCTGAAAGTGCTTTCAGAAGAATCAAGTGCTATAGAAGTGTAAAGTTGGTATATCATTATTACTCTTACAATCTTTATTATTTATGTCAAGACATTTTTAAAGGTCTTTTGCATTCTCACAATTGTATCAACAACTTTTTCCTCTAGTCTTTTTCTTATCTGGTCTTCCACATATATTTCAGAATATGGCACATAAACGTTAATAATAGAAGCAAAGTTGAATAGCTTTATGTTACCTTTTTTTAATCTGGAAGTATCCAGTGAGTTAGGGGACATTTGTTGTATACCATCTGCAGACACAATTATTGTACCCAAGCTATAGAGGAAATTCCAAAGATACAAAAGACATGTTTCTTGACCTTAGAGCTTTGAGCCTAGTCAAAGTGACAAGCCACACAATGAACAACTTAAGGGGACATCTATAACATGTGCAGATAACTAGAGTTCAAGCAGAGGACCAAGTTTGAGTTGACCAGGTAGAAACCCATGTAAGGTTTTCCTAAGGTGAATTTCAAGAGGGAGAAGAAAGAAATGAGAAGTCTAGGGGAATAAGGGCATTCTATCTGACCCACCACCAATGTTATTGAATCATTTTCTATAGCCTTTTTCAGTCTCCTAGGGACTATCCAGTTTTATGATTCCTTTCATATTTCTGTTCTGAATACACTACAAAAGCTACTTTGGAACTTTAGAAAGTTCTAATATGTCTTACTTTATACAGTGCACTCTTGTTTGTTTGTTGTTTTACTTCCATGACCTTGCATGTTGCTTGCATATAACTACAGCCTGCTTCTCTAGTTCTTTCACGTTTTTCAGGTCTTTTTTAGGTCTGTATTTTTAGCATGATATATGAAGGGCAGGATTTGTTTTTAAAAGCAGTTCTGTGGTATCTGCTGTTTGTGGTACGTGGCACAGCCCAGCAGCCTTGAGACTTTATCCCAGCCCTCACCAAGGCTCTGTATTGTCCCTCAGGCAGTTTCATTCTCTCTGCAAAAAAAAGATGAGGTTACAAAACAGCCTCTTCCACACTTAAATGGGGCCGCCAAAGCAAAATGCTCTAAATACAGTCTGAATCTGTTAGATGGTTGATCAGCTTCAATAAGCTCCAAACCTGGAACGAAATTGTTTCCACCATATTTTCCAAAGGGCTGTATCTTCTTTTTCAAATTTATTTGACATTAGAGTCGATGTAGTGACTTTTACTTAAAATTAATATTCATCATGGTAAGCAAAAAAGGGGGAGCACTTTTAAAAGAGAAGCCAGACTCCCAGTACCACAAGAGTTCCTATTTAACTGTTTTCTTACTACCAGACAGGATATGAAACACAGACTGC
Source organism: Hyperoodon ampullatus (assembly GCF_949752795.1). Lineage (NCBI taxonomy): Eukaryota > Metazoa > Chordata > Mammalia > Artiodactyla > Ziphiidae > Hyperoodon > Hyperoodon ampullatus. The sequence continues at coordinate 128,416,620 of NC_136917.1, read as the reverse complement.
CAACAGGAGAGCTCGCCTAAACCTGCCCTCCCCAAACGACAGCATAAAATGCTCATCTGTCTGCTCGTAGGAAACATACATTTTGTTCCACAACATTTGCAATGTCAAATTCAAATGTCTAAATGGAATTAATATAAATCGTGCATGTGCACAAAGATGTGCTTGACTGGTCATCCCTGAAAGCTAACATTTCTTGTGAAGGGGGTGTTTATAACTAGAAGGAAAAAGAGGAAGGTAGTACAGTAAGATGGCATAGAAAGGTGAGATTGAGGCAGCAGGAATAAAGGTCAACTTTTTCACATGATTGCCAAAGGCCAGTAGTGGCAAGGGCCACCTAGGGCATTAGCATTGTTCCTCACCCTCCATGCATAACAGGGCTCTCTCCCTGATGCTTTGGCACATTTAGGAAGCTCGTGTAATTTGTGTGCTTGTTTCCAACCAAGTACATTTCATACAGTCCAATTTTCACCCAGCTTACTTTAGGTTTTAAGAGAATAACATTAAAGTAAAGCATTTGTCTCCCTATCCTTTCTCTACCCAACTCTGTCTTTAGATTGAAGGATGAAGAGCTGTCAGTCCCAGGAAGCATGTTAAGGTGCATTTTTCTCTGCTAGGGGACACTGAGTGCTCTATAATACCACCATGGGGTTTGCACACTGCCAGCCAGTGTAGCATTTGCCTGATTCTTTTCATCATAGGTTTAATGTATCAGGCAAATTTCCAAGGCCCACTGCTGTTGGACCTACAAGGGAGCCAACTTCAAAGCCAGACATTAGATTTATGGAAATAAAATAAGCACAGGACTTCAATTACAAATATCTACTTTGAATTCCAATTTACATATAAAAATGTTCATCCTATAAATCCTAGCCTTGATTTTTGACTCAGAGAGTCTCCTGGTTTGGTCCTGGGGCTCCTTCCTTGAGGTGTCATTTTAATTCAACCCTGTATTCACACTCTTCTAAATTGAGTTCTATCATCTTTTCTAATAAATGGATCTCTTTGCTAGTTGAAACGCTTTTGGAGAGGTTGAAAGTCACCCTGCCTGGCTCCAAAGCAGCCTGGCAGCAGCTGGACAACCCACAGAGCCAACCCAGTTTGCATTACCTTCACCAAATCTTTCCAAGTATGGACGTGAGCCTGTGGTATCAGAGTGAATTAGGAAATTCCCATCCTGTGCATACAGTCTGGACACAGGTCTGACCTGAACTTCACATATATGCACATGTTCTCGTACATATGTACACAGACACACATGCGCACATGTGAGAACACATGCACACCTGTGGACACCTGCTTCTGATATATAGTGGGAAAATACTTGTAAAACCCAAAAAGTAATAAAAATACAAAAATTAACACAAAAGTACTACCAAGGCTCTAAGGTTTAGAAGAGACTATTCCATGAATGCTTCTAACTTCCAAAAGGAAAAAAACAGGGTAAAGAAACAAGGGTCAGGTGAATATCTGAAACTGAATAGTACAAATAGTACAAATAGAGAAGAGGAGAAAAAGGCTAAGGCTGCCAAAGAAAAACAGCCAGAATTTAAATTTTATTTTAAAGATCAGTGAAAGAACAAAAAAAAGAAGAAAGGAGAGAGGCAAGAATTGGAAAGGGGACTGAGTACAAAGGTTTAAGCTGAAATGTCACCACGGGAAGAAAAGGGGCCTGCAAATTGAACAAACGTGAAATAACTGAGTTTCCAATTGAACTTTCAGCCAAAACCAGTGATGAGACATTTTGAAATGTAGACACTAGGAGAAACAGACAGGATTTCCCTTAGGTAAATCAAAGTTCAAGTGTGACAAAACATTAACATTTTTTCTGATTATAAAAATATATAGTCATTTAGAGAACTTGAAAAATACAAAAAAATAAAAGGAAAAGCAACACCTATTACCAAGAGATAACCTCTGTTAATATATGTTCTTCTGGTCATGTATATACAAATCATGATCACACCATATATGCTGTGATTTTTTTTTCACATAGTATCTTGCCATAGACACTTTTCATTATATTGTCATCATAATCAACAACTTTTAAACATTTACTTTGATTCTTAGTTTGTATATTCTGAAGAATAATGTGTCATAGATAGTATTTTTCCTGAGTTTCTAATTACTTCCTTAGAATAGAATTGTTAAATTGAAGGTTAAATTTGGTACCTGGTTCAAAAGGTGCCATATGTCGTTTTAGAAATTTTGTACTAATTTACACTGCCACAGATAGGTTTATTTCGCCACACCCTAGTCAACAATTAGCATATTCTTAACATAAAAATCCTCTACTAAATTGATAGGAGTGCAAAATTCAATGCCAAAGGCACTATTAACCCTTATTCAGTTTACCATTTATGGTACAAAGTAAATTTCTGAATATGCATAGAAGTTCATATACTTTTTCAGTATCATGAACTCCTTTGAGAATCAGCTGAAATCTATGAAACTCTTTCTATAAAAATGCTCAAACATAGCAGGGACTTCCCTGGTGGTCCAGTGGTTAAGAATCTGCCTACCAGTGCAGGGGAAGTGGGTTCGATCCCTGGTCGGGGAACTAAGATCCCACATGCCGCGGGGCAACTAAGCCTGTGCATCGCAACTAGAGAGCCTGCACGCCACAACAAATGATCCCGCATGCCACAACTAAGACCCGACACAGCCAAAAATAAATTAAAATAATTTTTACAGCTCAAATACAGTAAAATAGGCCTCTAGGAGTTCATCTTTGAACAGCCTCAGACTCACTTCTAAACATCAGACCTAAGTGGAATTTCTGGAACATGAGTTCACTTGTAACCCTAAACCCAGTAATTCACTTAAGCACATAGAACAAACATGGTTTAGTGGGAAAGGACTCAACTTGAGCTGTGGGACTTGGTTTCTGGCTCTAGCTCTTCATCTAAACATGCTTAGGTTCTTACCACATACCAAGCCTCTGTAAATCCATGGAGCTCTAAGATAAGGTCACCCTTCACTGGCATGTTGCAGAGATATCTGCTCTGTGGACAGCCCGTGGTTATTTTCTGTATCTAGGCATGTTCAGAACATCAAGAAATCCAACATCTGACTCTATGACGTCTGCTCCATGAATACAAATAAATGTCAATACTGTTGATTGCACAATTCTCATTGCCTTCCATGGTAGATTGGGAGTTCCCTTGCAGCACAAACTGGGTCTAACTCAACTGTACCTGACTTATTTAATACATTCCCCAGTAAATGTCCGTGAAAATAAACCAATCTAAACAAAAGAGAAAATAGTGTCTTCCAAAATTAAATGCGTAGTTCCATTTTGGGGGGGTTGGCTATAATTCTACAAAACGTTTAAACATGCATATTCACTGGCCATCTTTTCAGCTTAAACAAATGTTTTATACAGTTGATTCTTGTTATTCATAGTAGTTATGTTCTATAAAGTCACTGGAAACCCTGAATTCGTGAATACTGAACAATTATTCCTAGGGGGTAAATAGGTTAGGTTCTTGTGAGCCTCTGGTCATAACATTTTCATCAACCAATCAATACATGATCTTATTTTATGTGTTTCTGTTTAAAGACACCTTATTTAATATATATATTGTTGATTCATTAGCACTGAAAACACAGCTAATAGCACTATAACTCAGGCCTGAATAAAGCTCATCTAACACACATATTTCTTCTGCACATTACAACCTCCTGTGCTTAAGAACACTAGACAGCAAGTCAGCACTGTATTTGGGGGTCATTTTACACAGTAAAATCATCATCAAAAAGCACAAAAATGCAAAAAAAATGCAGCATTAAATATATCAAGAAAAGGATACTTGTTTACAGTATGAGAGCTGAAACAAGAAGGCAGAGCCTCACCTTGTTGGAGACTCAATAAATGCTTACGGTATTAGTCAAGGTTCTCCACAGAAACAGGATCAACAGCAGATCCTGGTTATAATAGGAGATAGTATAAGGAATTGGTTCATACAATTATGAAGGCTGAAAAGTCCCACAGTCTGCTGTCTGTAAGCCAGAGGCCCAGGAAACCAGTGGTATAGTTCTGAGAACAGGAGGGCCAATGGTGTAAGTCCCAACAAAGGACAGAAGACTGATGTTTCAGCTCAAGCAGCCAAGCAGAGTCAATTCTCTCTTCCTCCACCTTTTTGTTCTACTCAGGCCTCAACAGATTGGGTAGTGGCCACCCTCACTGTGGAAAGCCGTCTGCTTTACTCAGTCTACCAATTCCAATGATCATCTTATCTGGAAACACCCTCAGAAACACCCCAGAAATGTTTAGCCAAATATCTGTGCACCCTGCAGTCCAGTAAAGTTGACACACAAAATTAACCATCACATGTGTTATAAGAATACAGAATTTTACTTCCAGGTAAGATGGCGGAAGAGTAAGACGCAGAGATCACCTTCCTCCCCACGGATACACCAGAAATGCAGCTACACGTGGAACAACTCCTACAGAACACCTACTGAACGCTGGCAGAAGACCCCAAACCTCCCAAAAGGCAAGAAACTCCCTACATACCTGGGTAGGGCAAAGCGGAGAGATTTCCGCACAGAGGATCGGTGCCGAGCGGCACTCACCAGCGCGAGAGGCTTGTCTGCTCGCCCGCCGGGGCGGGCGGCGCTGGAAGCTGAGGCTCGGGCTTCGGTCAGAGCGCAGGGAGAGGACTGGGGCTGGCGGCGAGAACTCAGCCTGAAGGGGGCTAATGTGCCCCAGCTAGCCGGGAGGGAGTCCGGGAAAACTCTGGAGCTGCCGAAGAGGCAAGAGACTTTTTCTTCCCTCTTGGTTTCCTGGTGCGCGAGGAGAGGGGATTAAGAGCGCCGCTTAAAGGGGCTCCACAGACGGGCGCGAGTCGCGACTGAAAGCGCGGAGCCCAGTGACGGGCGTGGGACGCTGGGGCTGCTGCTGCTGCTGCCAAGAAGCCTGTGTGCGAGCACAGGTCACTGTCCACACCGCCCTTCCGGGAGCCTGTGCAGCCCGCCACTGCGGGGGTCCCGGGATCCAGGGGCAGCTTCCCTGGGAGAACGCACGGTGCGCCTCGGGCTGGTGCAACCTCACGCCGACCTCTGCCGCTGCAGGCTCGCCCCGCACTCCGTGCCCCTCCCTCCCGCCCGGCCTGAGTGAGCCAGAGTCCCCGAAGAGGCTGCTCCTTTAACCCTGTCCTGTCTGAGCGAAGAACAGACGCCCTCCGGCGACCTACACGCAGAGGCGGGGCCAAATCCAAAGCTGAGACCCAGGAGCTGTGAGAACAAAGAAGAGAAAGGGAAACCTCTCCCAGCAGCCTCAGAAGCAGCGGATTAAAGCTCCACAATCAACTTGATGTACCCTGCATCTGTGGAATACATGAATAGACAACAAATCATCCCAAATTGAGGAGCCAGGAGTCAGTGCTGTGCCTCTGAGGTGGGAGAGCCAACCTCAGGACACTGGTCCACAAGAGACCTCCCAGCTCCACATAATATCAAACGGCGAAAATCTTCCAGAGATCTCCATCTCAACACCAGCACCCAGCTTCACTCAACGACCAGCAAGCTACAGTGCTGGACACCCTATGCCAAACAACTAGCAAGACAGGAACACAACGCCACCCATTAGCAGAGAGGCTGCCTAAAATCATAAAAAGTCCGCAGACACCCCAAAACACACCACCAGACGTGGACCTGCCCACCAGAAAGACAAGATCCAGCCTCATCCACCAGAACACAGGCACTAGTCCCCTCCACCAGGAAGCCTACACAACCCACTAAAACAACCTTAGCCACTGGGGACAGACACCAAAAACAACGGGAACTACGAACCTGCAGCCTGCAAAAAGGAGACCCCAAACACAGTAACATAAGCAAAATGAGAAGACAGAAAAACACACAGCAGGAGAAGGAGCAAGACAAAAAACCACCAGACCTAACAAATGAAGAGGTAATAGGCAGTCTACCTGAAAAAGAATTCAGAATAATGATGGTAAAGATGATCCAAGATTCTATTTCCAAGATCCAAAATCTTGGAAATAGAATAGACAAAATGCAAGAAACAGTTAACAAGGACCTAGAAGAACTAAAGATGAATCAAGCATCGACTAAAAACACAATAAATGAAATAAAAAATACTCTAGATGGGATCAATAGCAGAATAACTGAGGCAGAAGAACGGATAAGTGAGGTGGAAGATAAAATAGTGGAAATAACTGCTGCAGAGCAAAATAAAGAAAAAAGAATGAAAAGAACAGAGGACAGTCTCAGAGACCTCTGGGACAACATTAAACGCACCAACATTCGAATTATAGGGGTTCCAGAAGAAGAAGAGAAAAGAAAGGGACTGAGAAAATATTTGAAGAGATTATAGTTGAAAACTTCCCTAATATGGGAAAGGAAATAGTTAATCAAGTCCAGGAGGCACAGAGAGTCCCATAGAGAATAAATCCAAGGAGAAATACGCCAAGACACATATTAATCAAACTGTCAAAAATTAAACACAAAGAAATCATATTAAAAGCAGCTAGGCAAAAACAACAAATAACACACAAGGGAATCCCCATCAGGTTAACAGCTGATCTCTCAGCAGAAACTCTACAAGCCAGAAGGGAGTGGCAGGACATAATTAAAGTGATGAAGGAGAAAAACCTGCAACCAAGATTACTCTACCCAGCAAGGATCTCATTCAGATTTGATGGAGAAATTAAAACGTTTACAGACAAGCAAAAGCTGAGAGAGTTCAGCACCACCAAACCAGCTTTACAACAAATGCTAAAGGAACTTCTCTAGGCAAGAAACACAAGAGAAGGAAAAGACCTACAATAACGAACCCAAAACAATTAAGAAAATGGGAATAGGAACATACATATCGATAATTACCTTAAATGTAAATGGACTAAATGCTCCCACCAAAAGAAACAGATTGGCTGAATGGATACAAAAACAAGACCCATATATATGCTGTCTACACGAGACCCACTTCAGACCTAGAGACACATACAGACTGAAAGTAAGGGGATGGAAAAAGATATTCCATGCAAATGGAAACCAAAAGAAAGCTGGAGTAGCAATTCTCATATCAGACAAAATAGACTTTAAAATAAAGACTACTAGAAGAGACAAAGAAGGACACTACATAATGATCAAGGGATCGATCCAAGAAGAAGATATAACAATTGTAAATATTTAGGCACCCAACATAGGAGCACCTCAATACATAAGGCAAATAATAACAGCCATAAAAGGAGAAATCGACAGTAACACAATCATAGTAGGGGACTTTAACGCCCCACTTTCACCAATGGACAGATCATCCAAAATGAAAATAAATAAGGAAACACAAGCTTTAAATGATACATTAAACAAGATGGACTTAATTGATATTTATAGGACATTCCATCCAAAAACAACAGAATACACATTTTTCTCAAGTGCTCATGGAACATTCTCCAGGATAGATCATATCTTGGGTCACAAATCAAGCCTTGGTAAATTTAAGAAAATTGAAATTGTATCAAGTATCTTTTCTGACCACAATGCTATGAGACTAGATATCAATTAAAGGAAAAGAGCTGTAAAAAATACAAACGCATGGAGGCTAAACAATACACTACTTAATAACGAAGTGATCACTGAAGAAATCAAAGGGGAAATTAAAAAATACCTAGAAACAAATGACAATGGAGACACGATGACCCAAAACCTATGGGATGCAGCAAAAGCAGTTCTAAGAGGGAAGTTTATAGCAATACAATCCCACCTTAAGAAACAGGAAACATCTTGAATAAACAACCTAACCTTGCACCTAAAGCAATTAGAGAGAGAAGAACAAAAACATCCCAAAGTTACCAGAAGGAAAGAAATCATAAAAATCAGATCAGAAATAAATGAAAAAGAAATGAAGGAAACGATAGCAAAGATCAATAAAACTAAAAGCTGGTTCTTTGAGAAGATAAGCAAAATTGATAAACCATTAGCCAGACTCATCAAGAAAAAAAGGGAGAAGACTCAAATCAATAGAATTAGAAATGAAAAAGGAGAAGTAACAACTGACACTGCAGAAATACAAAAGATCATGAGAGATTATTACAAGCAACTCTATGCCAATAAAATGGACAACCTGGAAGAAATGGACAAATTCTTAGAAATGCACAACCTGCCAAGACTGAATCGGGAAGAAATAGAAAATATGAACAGACCAATCACAAGCACTGAAATTGAAACTGTGATAAAAAATCTTCCAACAAACAAAAGCCCAGGACCAGATGGCTTCACAGGCGAATTCTATCAAGCATTTAGAGAAGAGCTAACACATATCCTTCTCAAACTCTTCCAAAATATAGCAGAGGGAGGAACACTCCCAAACTCATTCTACAAGGCCACCATCACCCTGATACCAAAAGCAGACAAGGATGTCACAAAGAAAGAAAACTACAGGCCAATATCACTGATGAACATAGATGCAAAAATCCTCAACAAAATACTAGCAAACAGAATCCAACAGCACATTAAAAGGATCATACACCATGATCAAGTGGGGTTTATTCCAGGAATGCAAGGATTCTTCAATATATGCAAATCAATCAACGTGATACACCATATTAACAAATTGAAGGAGAAAAACCATATGATCATCTCAATAGATGCAGAGAAAGCTTTCGACAAAATTCAACACCCATTTATGATAAAAACCCTGCAGAAAGTAGGCATAGAGGGAACTTTCCTCAACATAATAAAGGCCATATATGACAAACCCACAGCCAGCATCGTCCTCAATGGTGAAAAACTGAAACCATTTCCACTGAGATCAGGAACAAGACAAGGTTGCCCACTCTCACCACTCTTATTCAACATAGTTTTGGAAGTTTTAGCCACAGCAATCAGAGAAGAAAAGGAAATCAAAGGAATCCAAATCGGAAAAGAAGAAGTAAAGCTGTCACTCTTTGCAGATGACATGATACTATACTTAGAGAATCCTAAAGATGCTACCAGAAAACTACTAGAGCTAATCAATGAATTTGGTAAAGTTGCAGGATACAAAATTAATGCACAGAAATCTGTGGCATTCCTATATACTAATGAGGAAAAATCTGAAAGTGAAATCAAGGAAACACTCCCATTTACCATTGCAACAAAAAGAATAAAATATCTAGGAATAAACCTACCTAAGGAGACAAAAGACCTGTATGCAGAAAATTATAAGACACTGATGAAAGAAATTAAAGATGATACAAATAGATGGAGAGATGTACCATGTTCTTGGATTGGAAGAATCAACATTGTGAAAATGACTCTACTACCGAAAGCAATCTACAGATTCAATGCAATCCCTATCAAACTACCACTGGCATTTTTCACAGAACTAGAACAAAAAATTTCACAATTTGTATGGAAACACCAAAGACCCCGAATAGGCAAAGCAATCTTGAGAACGAAAAATGGAGCTGGAGGAATCAGGCTCCCTGACTTCAGACTATACTACAAAGCTACAGTAATCAAGACAGTATGGTACTGGCACAAAAACAGAAAGATAGATCAATGGAACAGGATAGAAAGCCCAGAGATAAACCCTCGGACATATGGTCACCTTATCTTTGATAAAGGAGGCAGGAATGTACAGTGGAGAAAGGACAGTCTCTTCAATAAGTGGTGCTGGGAAAACTGGACAGGGACATGTAAAAGTATGAGATTAGATCACTCCCTAATACCATACACAAAAATAAGCTCAAAATGGATTAAAGACCTAAATGTAAGGCCAGACACTATCAAACTCTTAGAGCAAAACATAGGCAGAACACTCTATGACATAAATCACAGCAAGATCCTTTTTGACCCACCTCCTAGAGAAATGGAAATAAAGACAAAAATAAACACATGGGACCTAATGAAACTTCAAAGCTTTTGCACAGCAAAGGAAACCATAAACAAGACCAAAAGACAACCCTCAGAATGGGAGAAAATATTTGCAAATGAAGCAACTGACAAAGGATTAATCTCCAAAATTTATAAGCAGCTCATGCAGCTCAATAGCAAAAAAACAAACAACCCAATCCAAAAATGGGCAGAAGACCTAAATAGACATTTCTCCACAGAAGATATACAGACTGCCAACAAATACATGAAAGGATGCTCAACATCTTTACTCATTAGAGAAATGCAAATCAAAACTACAATGAGATATCATCTCACACCAGTCAGAATGGCCATCATCAAAATATCTAGAAACAATAAATGCTGGAGAGGGTGTGGAAAAAAGGGAACCCTCTTGCACTGCTGGTGGGAATGTGAATTGGTACAGCCACTATGGAGAACGGTATGGAGGTTCCTTAAAAAACTACAAATAGAACTACCATATGACCCAGCAATCCCACTACTGGGCATATACCCTGAGAAAACCATAATTCAAAAAGAGACATGTACCAAAATGTTCATAGCAGCCCTATTTACAATAGCCCGGAGATGGAAACAACCTAAGTGTCCATCATCGGATGAATGGGTAAAGAAGATGTGGCACATATATACAATGGAATATTACTCAGCCATAAAAAGAAATGAAATTGAGCTATTTGTAATGAGGTGGATGGACCTAGAGTCTGTCATACAGAGTGAAGTAAGTCAGAAAGAGAAAGACAAATACTGTATGCTGACACATATATATGGAATTTAAGAAAAAAAAATGTCATGAAGAACCTAGGGGTAAGACAGGAATAAAGACACAGACCTACTAGAGAATGGACTTGAGGATATGGGGAGGGTGAAGGGTAAGCTGTGACAAAGTGAAAGAGCGGCATGGACATATATACACTACCAAACGTAAGGTAGATAGCTAGTGGGAAGCAGCCGCAGAGCACAGGGAGATCAGCTCGGTGCTGTGTGACCGCCTGGAGGGGTGGGATAGGGAGGGTGGGAGGGAGATGCAAAAGGGAGGGGATATGGGAACATATGTATATGTATAACTGATTAAATTTGTTATAAAGCAAAAAATAAAAAAATAAAAAATATATTTTAAAAAAACATCAAAATATAAAACTTACTGGTATAGCTAAGTATATAATAAAAAAAAAGATTACAGAATTTATGAAATGCCATTGACTTACATGTTCACCAAGTATATATCTTCACAAACTCCATAAAAGAAAGTGGTAAGTTATTTTAAGTTATTTATTTCATAAGGCACCATTCTCCTACCAGATATCATCTGCCAATACCATATACTGTTCTATGAACAGAGATAGCAGCAATATTATACTATATAAGGTAAAGAATTAATAATGATAACAATATGAATGCCACATATATCATGAAACTAATTTCTCACTTCACTTCTTTTTTTGAATTTTATTTTGTATACAGCAGGTTCTTATTAGTCATCCATTTTATACACATCAGTGTATACACGTCAATCCCAATCTCCCAATTTATCACCCCACCACCCCACCCCCTGCTTTCCCCCCTTGGTGTCCATAGGTTTGTTCTCTACATCTGTGTCTCTATTTCTGCCTTGCAAACTGGTTCATCTGTTCCATTTTTCTAGATTCCACATATATGTGTTAGTATATGATATTTGCTTTTCTCTTCCAAACTTTCTTCACTCTGTATGATAGTCTCTAGATCCACCCATGTCTCAACAAATGACACAATTTCATTCCTTTTTATGGCTGAGTAATACTCCATTGTATATATGTACCAAAACTTCTTTATCCATCCATCTGTCGATGGGCATTTAGGCTGCTTCCAGGACCTGGCTACTGTAAATAGTGCTGCAATGAACATTGGGGTGAATGTGTCTTTTTGAATTATGGTTTTCTCTGGGTATATGCCCAGTAGTAGTATTGCTGGATCATATGGTAATGCTATTTTTAGTTTTTTAAGGAACCTCCATACTGTTCTCCATAGTGGCTGTACCAATTTACATTCCCACCAACAGGGCAAGAGGGTTCCCTCTTCTCCACACCCTCTCCAGCATTTGTTATTTCTAGATTTTCTGATGATGCCCATTCTAAGTGGTGTGAGGTGATACCTCATTGTAGTTTTGATTTGCATTTCTCTAATAATTAGTGATGTTGAGCATCCTTTCATGTGTTTGTTGGCAATCTGTATATCTTCTATGGAGAAATGTCTATTTAGGCCTTCTGCCCATTTTTCGATGTGTTTTTAATATTGAGCTGCATGAGCTGTTTATATATTTTGGAGATTAATCCTTTGTCCATTGATTCATTTGCAAATATTTTCTCCCATTCTGAGGGTTGTCTTTTGGTCTTGTTTATGGTTTCCTTTGCTGTGCAAAAGCTTTGAAGTTTCATTAGGTCCCATTTGTTTATTTTTGTTTTTATTTCCATTACTCTAGGAGGTGGATCAAAAAAGATCTTGCTGTGATTTATGTCAAAGAGTGTTCTTCCTATGTTTTCCTCTAAGAGTTTTACAGTGTCTGGTCTTACATTTAGGTCTCTAATCCATTATGACTTTATTTTTGTGTATGGTGTTAGGGAGTGTTCTAATTTCATTCTTTTACATGTAGCTGTCCAGTTTTCCCAGCACCACTATTGAAGAGACTGTCTTTTCTCCACTGTATATCCTTGTCTCCTTTGTCATAAATTAGTTGACAATAGGTGCGTGGGTTTACCTCTGGGCTTTCTATCTTGTTCCATTGATCTATGTTTCTGTTTTTGTGCCAGTACCATATTGCCTTGATTACTGTAGCTTTGTAGTATAGTCCGAAGTCAGGGAGTCTGATTCCTCCTGCTCCATTTTTTTCCCTCAAGGCTGCTTTGGCTATTCGGGGTCTTCTGTGTCTCCATACAAATTTTAAGATTTTTTTGTTCTAGTTCCATCAAAAATGCCATTGGTAATTTGATAGGGATTGCATTGAATCTGTAGATTGCTTTGGGTAATATAGTCATTTTCACAATATTGATTCTTCCAATCCAAGAACATGGTGTATCTCTCCATCTGTTGGTATCATCTTTAATTTCTTTCATCAGTGTCTTATAGTTTTCTGCATACACGTCTTTTGTCTCCCTAGGTAGGTTTATTCCTAGGTATTTAATTCTTTTTGTTGCAGGGGTAAATGGGAGTGTTTCCTTAATTTCACTTTCAGATTTTTCATCATTAGTGTATAGGAATGCAAGAGATTTCTGTGCATTAATTTTGTATCCTGCAACTTTACCAAATTCATTGATGAGCTCTAGTAGTTTTCTGGTGGCATCTTTAGGATTCTCTATGTACAGTATCATGTCATCTGCAAACAGTGAGAGTTTTACTTCTTCTTTTCCAATTTGTATTCCTTTTATTTCGTTTTCTTCTCTGATTGCCATGAGTAGGACTTCCATAACTGTGTTGAATAAGAGTAGTGAGAGTGGACATCCTTGTCTTTTTCCTGATCTTAGAGGAAATGCTTTCAGTTTTTCACCATTGAGAATGATGTTTGCTGTGGGTTTGTCGTATATGGCCTTTATTATGTTGAGATAGGTTCCCTCTATGCCCAATTTGTGGAGAGTTTTTATCATCAATCGGTGTTGAATTTTGTCAAAAGCTTTTTCTGCATCTATTGAGATGATCATATGGTTTTTATTCTTCAGTTTGTTAATATGGTGTATCACATTGATTGATTTGCATATATTGAAGAATCCTTGCATCCCTGGGATAAATCCCACTTGATCATGGTGTATGATCCTTTTAATGTGTTGCTGGATTCTGTTTGCTAGTATTTTGTTGAGGATTTTTACATCTATATTCATCAGTGATATTGGTCTCTAATTTTCTTTTTTTGTAGTATCTTTGTCTGGCTTTGGTATCAGGGTGATGGTGGTCTCATAGAATGAGTTTGGGAGTATTCCTTCCTCTGCAATTTTTTGGAAGAGTTTGAGAAGGATGGGAGTTAGCTCTTCTCTAAATGTTTGATAGAATTCACCTGTGAACCCATGTGGTCCTGGACTTTTGTTTTTTGGAAGATTTTTAATCACAGTTTCAATTTCATTACTTGTAATTGGTCTGTTCATATTTTCTCTTTCTTCCTGGTTCAGTCTTGGATGGTTATACCTTTCTGAGAATTTGTCCATTTCTTCCAGGTTGTCCTTTTTATTGGCATAGAGTTGCTTGTAGTAGTCTCTTAGGATGCTTTGTATTTCTGTGGTGTCTGTTGCAACTTCTCCTTTTGCATTTCTAATTTTATTGATTTGAATCCTCTCCCTCTTTTTCTTGATGAGTCTGGCTAATGGTTTATCAATTTTGTGTATCTTCTCAAAGAACCAGCTTTTAGTTTTATTGATCTCTGCTATTGTAAAACTCATATTCTCAAGTGCTACATTATATTGTAGTGGATTTTAGTATAGGAAAAAATATTTTGAAAGTAAGAATTTAGTTCATAGTTCAAGCACAATATTAATGCCAAAAGAAGTTAATATTGTGGCCAAAATACTTTTCTAGGTGAAGAAATAAGTCATAAGTAAATACACAATCATAGACACAATATGCTCAGTAAGGAGGCATCACATTTAGCTATTTTTCCAACAAGTGATATCCAAAAATCAAAATATTCAGTGAGACACAGCTAACCAACAGCCATGTAAAATAAAACTGTAAATGATCAGGAATGCTAACTCAAGGCAGACCCATGTGGACTGACATCATAAATGAAAAGGATATGACAAGGAGGGGGAAGGGTAAGCTGGGACGAAGTGAGAGAGTGGCATGGACATATATACACTACCACATGTAAAATAGATAGCTAGTGGGAAGGAGCCGCATAGCACAGGGAGATCAGCTCCATGCTTTGTGACCACCTAGAGGGGTGGGATAGGGAGGGTGGGAGGGAGAGGCAAGACGGAGGGGATATGAGGATATATGTTTATGTAGAGCTGATTCACTTTGTTATACAGCAGAAACTAACACAACATTGTAAAGCAATTATATGCCAATAAAGATGTTATAAATAAATAAATAAATAGAAATTTTAAAAAAAGAAAAGAATATGGAATTGTATTATGGGTGTTTCTTACAAAATGAGCTGCTCTGAGACTGAAAGTGATTTGAGCAAGACATATGCATATGCACTTTTGCAAAATTCCATAAAAAATAGAGCTACGAATTCATAGATGCATTTTTATTTAGCCTTTGGGTTAAAAGTTTGCACGCCTAGTATTATTTCTACCTATCCAGATAAGATCTGGAAGACACTGGATGACAGTGAAAGCAGAAAACAATGGGATATCTTCAAAATGCTGGAAAAAAATAACTGTTGGCCTAAAAGTCTATACCCAGTAAAAATATCTTTCAGAAACAAAGGCTAAGTAAAGACACACTCTGAAAAACAAAAACCAACAGATTCCTCAGCAGCAGGCATGTCCTCAGTGAAACATTACAGGTACTCTTCAGGGAGAAAGGAAGTGTTCACAAATGAAGGATTGAGAGAAAAAAAATGAAGAACCCAAAAAAGGGGTTATATGTGGGTAAATCTAAATGCATACCTAATGTATTCAATAATAATTTATTCCATAATAATGTCCTGAGAAGTTTAAATATAGACATGAAATTAGAACACTTAAACAAGAGCACACTATAAGTTGGGAGCAGGGGACTGAAATTAAAGTATCTTAATTTCTGTGAATTGTCCAGGAAATGGCAAAAGTATTCATTTATCTTAGGCTTTAATAAGTAACTGATGCACGTGATAATTTTTGTTAACCACCAAAAGTATAGAAAGGGATGTATAACTACCAAGCCAACAGATGAGGAAAGGTGGATAAAAATACTAATTTTTTAAAACTTCAAACAAAAAGAAAGTAAAAGGGGGACAGAAAGATGGCACAAATGGGGGGCAAGTATTAAGATGATAGATTTAAACCCAAATGTATCAATAATTACATGAAACATAAACAGATTAAATATTTCAATTAAAAGACAAAATTGCTAGACTGGATTAAACAAAAGCTGTATGTGCTTATAAGAGATTCCTTAAATTTAAGAATATTGGAAAGATTGAAGGTGGAAAAATGAGCAAAAGTCACTATGCAAAAACTATCCCAAAACAAAGCTGAGGTAGCCATATTCATATCAGACAAGATAGATTTTAAGACAATAAGACTTAGCTGAGAGAAAGGAATTTTTCATAATGATAGAGTTCAATTTGCAAAGAAGATGTAACAGTTCTATATGTGATTAATAGCCTCAAGATATTTAATGTAAAAATTGGCAGAATTAAAAGAAAAAATGGTAAATCCACAAATCATGATGAGACATTTTCACATACCCTTCTTGTAACAGATGTAATAAACAGAAAAATAATTAACAATTACAGAGAAAATATGAAAAGCATGATTCAAAAACTTTATTTAATTAACTTATATAGAACACAACCCTTATAACAGCAGAATATACACAGCTGGCTCTGCAAATGGCAGGTACGGAGGGCCTACTGTGTACTATGCCACTTTACCTAAGGGACTTGAGCATCCACAGATTTTGTTATCTGCTGGGGGTCCTGGAACCAACCCCCCACGGATACCAAGAAACTGCTGTATTCTTTTTTAAGTGACTAAAGCAGAAGCCAATAACAAAAAGATAACTAGAAAATCCCCATATATTTGGAAATTAAGTAATATATTTATAAAGAACACATAGGTCAAAGAAAACTTCAGTGGAAATTCAAAAATATTTAGAACTAAATAAAAATGAAAATCCTACAAAGGAAAATTCATTAAATAGTTAAACTTGATCTTTGAGGAATATTTATTTGTAGATATTAGGTGAGGGGAAAAAAAGCTTAAAAAAATCAATTATCTTAGGTTCTATGTCAAGAAGATATACAAGAATAGCAAATTAAACCAAAAGAAAAGGAAGGAAATGATAAAAGTATAAAATTAATGGGAAAAATTTTAATACAACAGAGAATATCAACCAAGCCAACAGATTGTTACTTGAGAAGACTGGTAAGATGGTAAAAAGAAATTTGATAACCCCCTGGTAAGATGGATTAAAAAGGAAATAAGATAAGGAAAGAGACAAATAACCAGTATCTACTCCTCAACTCATATTATGAGGCCAGCATAACCTTAATACCAAAACCTGACAAAGTTATTAAAAGAAAAGAAAGTTCAGGTCAGAGTCGCTCACATAATAAATGTAAAAATCTTAAATATTAATAAACTGAATCTAGTAATAATGTGGCACAGCATAGCTGACTTCAGCTTATTTCAAGAACACAAGGTTGGTTTAACATTTTAAAATATCAATTCAGTGTAGTTAACCAGACTAATAGAATGAAAGAGAAATCTCTATCATCTTAATAGATTGAGAAAAAGCATTTGATAAAATTTAACATCTATTAATCTAATAAAGAATATTTACAAAAACAAATTTTAAAACACCACACCAAACATCACTTTTAACACTGAAATGTTGAAAACTTTTCCTCTGAGATCAGTAAAAAGAAAAAGCTATTCGCTATCCCCACTTCTATTTGACATTGTACTGGAAAGCCTAGCCAGGATAATAAGACCAAAAAAAGGCATAGAATTAGAAAAGAGTAAGTAAAAATATCAATACTTTTAGACCACATGATTGTGTTATTCAAAAGAATCTATAAAGTATTTGAATTAATCAGGAAGGTTAACAAGTTCTGGATATAAAAATCAATTGTTTTTCTGATATGAGCAACAGAGATTGAAATTTACAAAATAATATAACTTGCAACAACATCAAAAATACCAGATACACAGAAATACATCTAACAAAAGATGTATAAAACTGCTATTCAGGGTAATTTTTCTATCTTTGTATCAATACTGCACTGTCTTAATTACTGTGTCTTACAAGTATTAATATCTCAGAGTTAAGTCTTACTCTGTTCTTTTTCTTTAGAGCTCTATTGACTATTCTTAGCTAACTTAGCTAACTTTATTTCCATATAAAATTTTAAATAAGAATGTGAACCTCCATTAAGAAAATAAAGACTGCTGGCATTTTGATTGTGATATTATTGACCTCTTTATGGAAGAACTGACATCATCATGACATACAGATATCTATATAAAATCTGTCCATCCATGAGCACAGTATAGTCTTCCATTTATTGAGATCTTCTTTAATTTCTCTCATAAATATTTCCTGAATTTCGGGGAAATTAAGGGAGAATAGTTATTAGAAAAGAGTATAAGGGAAAGGAGAAATTATGTTTTGCAGATAACGTGCCAGTCCTTGACCTGCATTTCCCTTTTTGTTTGTTTAAGATAAGAAGAAAATCCCAGAAAATGTAACAGATGGCCACAATCCTCCTTTATGTATGATATGTGGATAACATATAAGAGCTCAAAAGGCAATTGTTGGATGGTACTCCAGATCAAGTTTTCCCAAATTGCAGGCTATGTGTTTAGTGGGTTACAAAGAGCCTTATTTTCAATCAGATAGAAATCATCAAAGTGGATCTTGCATGGTAAGATTAAGCATCATTTCATGATTTTTACTTTTGCTTAAGTTATACACACACACATATCCACACACACAAATATATGTATGTGTATATAGAGCCTGTGATGTAAAATCTGTTTATTCTTGTTGATTGCAGTCAAAAATATTTGAAAAACCGTGCTCTGGGAACTATTTTCCAACAGAATTCTAAGTGTCATTACATGTTATAACGCCTGGCACTTACTGTGGCAGGTATTTTGCAGCTGTGTCATTTTCGCTTTAGCTCAGACGTAAACCTTAGATTTGGGATTGCTACCTATGTGATAGAATTGAATGAGAGTTAACGGTGAAAACTAGGGGTTATGCATGAGTTAATTAGGGAAGAATATGAGAACAACAGTGAAATGCAGGTAGCCGGAGCCCAGCAGGAGCCCAGCCAGAGCCCAGCCGGAGCCTTTGAAAGAGGATGTTCAAGAACACTGAGCGTTAGCCCCTGGAGGATATCAGTGGCTCAGGGAACTTATTGGAAGGGGCACAAGGTGCTGCAGAGGCAGTGAGTAAAGATAAAGGACAGCTGTCTGAGAAGGCATTTCTCTGGGCCTCCTCCTGGCTCCCATCTCCTGGTCCCTTTCTTTTCTTTTCTTTTCTTTTTTTTACACTTTTCTTAGTGATTAGTGTTTAAATTATACAACAAATACATGTCCTCTTTTAACGAATTCCGATATTACAAACACGACAAACTAAAAAAGCAAACATTATCTCCTTCTTCCCTATTCCACTGTTCTTTCCTAGAATTAACCATTGAATTTAATTTTATTTTTATTTATTTTTTTATTGGGGTATAGCTGCTTTACAATATCCTGGTCCCTTTCTGAAAGCACCCCCAAGCTGTACTTTTGCTTTTTACCTGCTTTGGTCTCCCAGACTCTCCCTCAGTGGCTGAACTGTCACCATGTCTGGCTCTCCATCTTTTCCCTCAAGATCCACCCTAGCAATTTGTTCCCCCAGCTCTCTGGTTTAGGACCATCGTCTCCCATAGGATGTCTCCCAGCCAACCTCAGCTGGGGTTTAAGCAAAAAAGATTGGAGTGTTAAGACATGAAACAGAGAGCAGCTTTAACCTGAACTTCTAGGCTTGTACTACCTCAACCAGAAGAATCGTCAACCAGAGGAAACATCTCCACATGGCACAGCAATTAGTGAAAGAGATAAGAATTACAGCAAAAAATGATGATGATAATAAGAGTATTTGTTGAGCATTGTTTTATGCCAGGCATTGTTCCAAGCATCTTACATGAATTAACACATTAAATTTTCACAGTAACCCTGAGGTAGGTAATGTTTTCCCCATTTTGCAGGTGAGGTAAATGGGGCACAGAGTTTTTAAGCAACTAGCACATGGTCTCACGCTATAAAGTTGTGGAGAACATAGAAAGAAAAGAACTAAGAGTGAACTTTGAAGTAACCAAGAAAAAAGAGAATATTGAGTATCTGCTTGACAAAGCGGGACTCTGATTTTTCAGGGTAACTTTAGTTTGCCTTTTGTTTGTTCTACGAGTTCACACGCAGTCTAGGTAGATAGACGCTTGGACTCCAGCTGCCTTTACCTGTCGACTTTTGTGTGGCATATGTGGAAGTGTCCAATGTCAATCTCAGAGAGGTTTTTTTTTTTTCCTTTAAGAAAGATACTGCTTTTATAGCTTCCAAACTGGGGTCCTCATAATGAAATGTTGAACAGTTTCTAGGGATTCACCAGGACACTAATCCAAAAAAACAAGAAGCCTTAGCATCAGCTGACTACAATTCACCCTACTGATTAGAGACAGGTCAGTCCCCTACCTAATTTTGGGAGACCCAGAAAAAAGACTGGTAGGCAGAAGGTATTTTGAAGATAAACAAAATAAACCATTTAACCCATGCAACCAAAATCACTGAGGAAAAAGGTCATCAAAATCCCAAAGCCCAGTAAAATACCCACTTCAGAAATGGAGCTAACATCGTCAAACAGCTGGGTTAAATACTGATGATTAGATTGTGGTTTCTCCACCAAACTTTTCAAGGAACTTAAAAAAAAAAAAAAAAGAGAAATCACTCAAAAGGTGGGAAGATAAGAGACAGAGTCTATCATTGGCTCTTACCAGCAAATTTGAAGCACTTACTGAAAAAGAGAGAGAGAGACCTTTCAGCCTGACATTTAGATATTGCTTATGTGATGTCCACTCTCCCGGTACAGCCCTGATCTAAATTTAGTAGTTTAAAAAGAACTAAATCTCTCCTCCCACCCATTTCCAAATGCCAGTTGAGAAGTCGTTTCTCAGACCCTTTTCATCCTCAAGAAGGCCCTGAGAACTTTAAAAAATTTAAGGACAAAATGTCAGAACACAGTATGCAGTCTCTCCTCCTTCCTAAAATGGCCATTTGGTTAAAATCCATGACAACAAAAGAGTTAAAGTTCTGCACTGTTTAAGAACAACCAGCTGACCTTTAAATCTGCTGGTTTTAATCCAATCACCTTCCAACAAGCATGAAATTGGAACAAGGCGTACTAACACACACCAATTATTTTCACAGTGTACATGACTGAACTCACAGTGTCCTGTTTAGGAAAAATAAATAAATAAATAAAAATACACACTCATTTTCCAAAAGCCAGACTTAGAGACAGAGTGTCTCTGTTGGCAAGGATTGTCCTTTGGTAACTGTCTGGAAAAGTGCTGTTGGAGAAGGCCTTTCCTGGGAAAAGCACAAAGAAAGTAACTTTTTCACGTTGTTTAAATTCTGTTTAATGAAATGGTTTCCCCCAACCTTCAGTATAGCAGAAGTAAAAGTAGCTGGGAAATAATTAATTACTATACTCCGTTAAGAACTTTGCATTCCATGGATGTAAGAGAACAATTTTCCCCTCCCCGTGAAAGGGTAAAACGCTGACTCCTACTTTGAGCAAAGGCATAAAAATCCAGGGGCTCAAACCAAGTGTTGAGTGTCTGCTCCTTAAAACGATTCTTTGCTTTTTGAAAGTAATTCATGAAGTTCTTTTAAGTGAGGATAGTCCCTCATGCCTTCAAAATATAATTCAGCTTACAGAAATTCCGTCACAGGTTTTTTTTTTTGTTTTTTTTTTTGCGGTACGCGGGCCTCTCACCGTTGTGGCCTCTCCCGTTGCGGAGCACAGGCTCCGGACGCGCAGGCTCAGCGGCCATGACTCACGGGCCCAGCCACTCCGCGGCATGTGGGATCTTCCCGGACCAGGGCACGAACCCGTGTCCCCTGCATCAGCAGGCGGACTCTCAACCACTGCCCCACCAGGGAAGCCCCTGTCACAGGCTTTTTAAGAGCAGATGGCATGGCTGTTTTCATACAATGTGCAGAGAAAGGAGCCCTCTCTGGAGGCCTGTGGCCTGCAACCAGACAGCCTCTGGTCAATTGCAAAACTGGGTTCTTTATCACCTCCTTTATCCTCTACCCCCAGGTCCCCTCATCCCATCCCATTTCCATCAGCCAGTTACACGGAATATTAACCCCACACCTGGACCATATTCCAGCCCGAGTGTGTTTTTAAGGACGGAGACTTCTGAGATTCCTTCCCACATCTCAAAATCCTCCTCTCTCATGGGCCCAGGTTTGCCAGTCCCTCCTTGCCACAAACATGTGATTTCCCTCCTTCACTCCCTGTCATCTGTCAGTCCGGAAAGAGAACGGTCAGGCTCTCACAGCAATGTGGGCCGTGGGCCGTGGGCCCCGGCCAGGGCCCAGACCACAGCCCTCCCGGCCGCTTCTGCTTTGGGGCAGGGGAGGGAGGGGCCGGATTCAGGAAGAGGGGGCACTGCCTGGCTTGCCTGCTGCTCACTGTTGAGGTCAGGAAGGCATCTGCCAGCTCTGGTGCAGAAGGTGCCTTGCAGTTTACCATCTGTCAGGACGCCCTGGTCACCTGGTCTGAATAGCCCTGAGGACTCCTCCAAAATCAAAGGAGCCTCTTCCTGGAGCCCTGGCAGAGCAGGTGGCCAAGGCTTCCTCAGGCCTCGCTCGCTGTCCTGTCCTAATTCTCATCCCTTCCTAAGGAGCACAGCAACCTCGCCAGCTTCCAGGCGGCCACCATTTCCTATCCCTTTTTCCTACATCTGGGACTTGATGCATTGTTAAAGTCCAGACACTCACCACCGACCCCAACTCACAACTGGTTCCCCCGCCTCCATCTGCTTTGCCAAGATTTGGGGAACAAGGAAAATCAAAGTGTCCTATTATACCACCCTCAGCCCAACAACCAACAGAAAAAGCCTCATCACCTGAGTACAAAGTGTGGACCACCACTAGGCCCGCACCTGACTTTTATTTACTCTCCTCGTATGTGGTGAACGACGCCCTTGGTCACGTCATCCTAAAGTCTATAACACAGAAGGAGACCCAAAGTCCTATATGCTTGAAGAATTGCATGGCCATATCTTTAGTTAACATTTTCTGTTTTATTCATCAGGGTCCACGATTTTATAGTAGATGAGATCTGTTCAGGCCAGCCACCATTTCCTCTCCTTTCTGTCAGCATCCTGCAGACCACAGCCACCGCCAGAAAAGCAATGTGGTTTTGGGGAGAAGAAATCACGAGCTATCTGAAGACAAAAGACTGAGGATTCAGGACCAGAATTGTTATTAACTGAGAGACTTTGGCCAAGTCACTACAGTTCACTGAAACCTCGGTCTTACCTTCTGTAAAGTGGGGATTATAATAGCCACCTCACAGAGTGCTCTGAAGGAAGAAATAAGATAATAAAAGTGAACAAAATTTTGAATTATAAACAGAGAAAGAGGAAAAGAGAGAGGAGGGGAGGAAAAACTGAACAATTCAGCTTCCCTCACCCTTTTGCACTAGCAGGTAAAATAAAGTGTTCAGACAGGAAACCTGAACAAGATAATCCAAAATATAATATTCTTAGGCACTGTTGAAGGGAGAAGCTACTGTAATCGCCAAATCTGGTCAAGAGCTCAGTCTGAGCAGCATGTTTTTTACCCGCTGAGTGCACTAAAGCTTTGGGACTGACCTGCAGGAAAAGACCAGAAGCTTTCCTCATTCCATTCCCTATAGTAGAAAGACAAGAGCAGCTGAAGGACAAACGTCAAGAGTGGGGTGAGGCAAACACCTCAGGCCATGAACTTACTTTATCCCTTTGGTAGATCACCTTCAGGAGAAAATTCCAGCTTTGTGTTTTCTGCTTGGCCCCATTCAAATGGGAAGTTCTGCTCAGAGGCCTGAAATAGAAAACAGGAAGTCAACAGAACTGATTTTCCTCACTCCTCAAATGCAAATCACTGCACTTGCTGTGGATGAGAACTACCATGAGGTGTAGACCTCCTTTCTAAAAGGAGGTCACATGCCAATTATGTATAGAAAATATCCCACTCCAGGGTAAAAAGGAATGCTCCATCAGCTTTCTTCCTAAGTGAAGGAGAGAAGCAGAGTGGGATTGACAGTAAAGACGATCAAGGGTGTTCCCATCAGAACCAAACTGCCACTAAAAATAATGAAGTGTCCCACTTTGAGCCTCAGACACTATTCTCGGAGCTGCTTCTTCTACAGTCACTTTTCTGTAGCTACTTCTCAAGGGGGCAGTTACTAACATGGCTCCCCTCCCAACTTCCGCATTATGTTTCATGGTATCAGTATTTTCTTAGAGGCCCGTGTTTGAAACGTGCAAGTTGAAACTCCAAGCCCCACCCCTGCACCTGCCCCTTTAGTCAGTCTCCATCACAGGCCGTCAGTTCCATCTCATTTACATCAGACACAAATTCAGCTAGTTCTCCTATCACAGCTCGACTCTGGTTTACCACACCCGGTCATTTCCTCAGCCATCTCTGGTCTGAATCCTTAGCACTCCAGCCTTCCTGCCTCCCCACTTTCACGAGACTGCCAGATGAACCTTTCCAGCAGACAGTCCCCTCACTGGCCCCAAGGTCTGCCACAGCTTCCTAATACCTACTGATCAAATCTAAATTACTCACAAGTGGTCTCACCATCGCTATCTCGCTTAGACAGTGTGTTATGGCAGAGAGTGCCTGAGCCTCGGTGCCAGATGGATTGGGTAAGAACCTCTCTTAGGTGAGCTTTACCACTACATGGCTGTCCGAATCTGAGCAAATTATGAAACCTCTCTGCCCTTCAGTTTCCTCATTTGTGGAATGGAGATAATTACACCCACCTACATAGTTATTAAGGGACTAAGTGGGATCATACATGCAAAGTGGTCACAGTGGGTTCCCATAAGAAGAGTAACTAGTGCTTATGGAGGGCTTTCTACCTCCCGGGCTCTGTTCTGAGCGCCACACATGTGTTTATGCAGGTATGACCATTATCCTCATTTTGCAGAAGAGGAAATTGAGGCAAGAGAAAGTGAAGTCACTGAAACCACATAATGAATCAGTAGAAGAGCCAGCGTTTGCACTCAAGCAGTCTGGCTCCAGAGCCTGTAAACTCAGCTCCTAGCTCTACCACCTCCCATCGAGGCCACTTCCCCTTCCCTGCAGCTTTCACTGGCTGACACGACCCACAAGTCCACCCCAGTCCTTCCCATCGGTCCAGTCTCCCCTGATGGATGCTGTGCTAAGTAGCTTTACCTGTTCAGGCTCAGGGGCCTGCACTTGCCTCATTAACCTTCATGGTTAACCTCCAATCTCACCTGATATCTTGAAAGAAGCAGTTACTATATTTTCTCTATACTCAGTATACCATCTCTTTACTCTTTTTTATCTTGCCCTCACTTATATATCAGCTTGTAATTCTTCACTTCTTTCTACCTTCTGTTTCTAGAAATTGCATCAGAAAAAAAAACAGCCCCAAATTCCAGAGTGTCCCAAAAGAATGTTATTTCCACCAACACCCCAGCTGTCATTACTAACCCAAATCTCCTAAGTCCCAGTCACTTACCCAACAAACATTTACCAAGCATCTGCTGTGTTCATGTCGGTAGATGCAGATGACATGGGCCCTGTCCTCTAGGAGCTCGCAGACTAATGAGGAGATGAGTGTTTTATGTAGAAAATTTTAATAAGTTGTGACAAGTATGAAACACACGCTGTTAATGGCATCTCCACCTTTGGCTCTTCCGGCTCTTGCACTTCCCATGTCATGTCATTCACGCAGGCCGACACACCGCCCCTTCCTTTTCGTCTCTGCGGCCACCCCATGGTTTACTTGCTCCCTAAGTGATCCCTGAGCTATTGCAGTCACCTCCCAACTTATCTGACTGCCTCATCCTCCTGCCCCTCAAAAGCAGCCCGCCTGCTGCTGCCAAAAAACCTCTGTTGTCACTCCCATATTTGAAAACCATGAAGGTTAACGAGGCAAGTGCAGGCCCCTGAGCCTGAACAGGCAAAGCTACTTAGGAACTTAGCCAACTTCCTATCCTGATTTGCTCCACTCCCCTCCACATCCAAACACTTCACCTCACGCACCACACCTAAGAGAGACTTCTTACAGGTCTTCAGAAACGAGTCCCCTTCCTGTTTCCCATTGTTCCCTTTGTCCTCCCAATCTATCGGCTCATTTTTTTTTCTGAAATTCAGATGCTCCTCCAGGACTCAGGTCAAGTCACTTCCTCCATGAAGCTTCCTCTCATTCTCCCACAATGTATGATATAGTTCCGTTCTCTGACTTGCTTTAGTCATGCATTTGTGTTTCCTTTAGGGCACTTTAATTCTATCTTGCATTCCAGTCATTAGCAGTTTTAATCTTACGGTCTCTATCTTTAGGACGGTATTTGTCTTTGTCGTCTTCATTCAGTATAGCACCTAGCAGATTGCCTCAAGCATAACACGTGCTGAATAAATAATGAATATGCTCTTTGATTTTTTGTATGTGATGTAGTGGGAGAAACCTCATGAGGACCCAAGAAGAAGCCTAAGTTCTTTCTTTCTTATTATTATCATCTCATCTTTTATCCAACAAATCTTTTTTAATCCAACAAATCTTTTTTCATCCCTAGGCAATATGCTAGGCACTCAGGGTACAAAAATAAAGACACAAAAGCCTGCACTCAATAAACACATATTTTCTATCAGAAAGACTGACACATAATACAAATAAAATAATAAGATACATGAAAAATCATATGAATTGCAAAATTATGCCAATTCTACCACTAACTAGGTATGTGACCTTGGGAAAGTCACTTATTCCGTGAGGTAAGTGTTGATAAGTAAAAAATGCAAACTCATAGGTGGTCTACGAATTTATGATTCTAACTCACAACTTTTTAAAAAGTGACTCAACACAAAGACTGGTTATCATTCATGTAACTGTAGGAAAATGAGGCCATAGAGGAAAAGGGAAAAAGTGCTAGCCCAAGCTCTCTTCAGGTGAAAAGGAGTCTTGACCAGCAGATGTTGAGTTTACGTCTCTTGGCCAAGGCTGTTCTAAGATAGAGGTGAATTCCCACTTTACCCCAAGCACAAAATATACAAGTCATATAATGGACTCCTCTAGCTCTGATTCTGTGCTCATCCAGCCTGGTTACTGACTGGTTTGCTATCAGGTCCATCTCTTGGAATAGAATATGGTGGTCAAGCTGATGAGTATTTTGGTTTCTGGGACTCTAGTCTTTTTCATTGCAAATTAGTATGTCATTCTCACTGACACATCAGTCTCATTAGCTGATTAATATGAGTCCTCACCTAAGAAGCAGATACCCTCTCAGTGAACCCAACAAATCAAGTTTCTGGGCTGAAAGGCTCAGGTATAAACCTTAGACCTTAGAAAATTCTATGACAGAGGCACCTTGCAGAGGTTTCAGAAAGACAGCCGAGTGCCCTTCTCTTAGAGACTTACACCTCCAAACACACATGCCGTGTACCTTTTCTCCAAACTCTTCTAGTTGGTACTTAGAGGTAAGGACCAGGTTTTCTTTTCCTTGTGCATCGTGGAGCCTAGTCAGAAAAAAAGCCCTGGTGGGCATAAGAGATGCTTTCCTCTGGGCTCCCACGTTCTACCACTAGTATTTACTACATGGGAATGCCTGGCATCCCCCTTCTCTGATGTGGGCAATGTGTTCTTTCCACTCCTCTCTCTATCCCCCCCACCTGGTGCTTGGCATGTCAAAAGCATTCAATATGCTTGTCTATGAAGCAATTAGCCAATATCATCAAAAACTTTTTAAGGATTTTCACATGCTAAATTTAGAACTACAAACGGTATGGTTCCTATCCTCAAGTAAAATCAATGCAAAACTTAAGACCGGAACTATGAATGTGATTTGGTCTTAGGATGAGTCATTAATCAATGGAAAACAACTCAGCAACCAAGAAGTCATTTCAAAACAACAAATTCTCTTTTTGTATTTCTCAAATACTGGGAAAGGGATTCAGTCCGCAGCAACAATCCATAAAACTTCCTGTTTTTTCATATGGTTACTTCATATCACACAAACTCTTTCATTTACCTTTCTCCTTCAGATCCTCCCACCAAGACTGCCCTCCCAGAACCAGTCCTCAGACCTCACTCCTTCTCTCCCTCTACCTTTTCCCTTGATTCTGCATCACAAAAGCCCAAAAGAACTGGTCTGGCAATATCGCACCTTGCTTGAAATCTAGAGAAGGAAAGAAAACGAATAAGCAAAACCAGAACCATTCTTTATAAGCAGTGAAAGAAGGATACCTCGTAACTATCATACACTAAAAACGTTGGCCTGATCATATAATGATACAATTTTTAAAAGCCAAAATAAATAGAAAATAGTACCAATAAAAGAAATTGTTTAAATTTCTTAAGCCTCTACAATGTTTGGGGAACTTGTAACAATCACAAAAGATTTATTGACCACTTGCTATAAAAATTGTTTTGAAAGGGATACTGTGTCAGGGATACCCAAGACCACCCCTATATCTGAACATTCACTAGAAGAACTCACAGAATTCAGCCTATAGTTGTACTTACACCTAAGATTTCTTACAGTATAGTAAGGATACACAGCCAGATGATAAGGGAAGAAATATGTGCAGAATCTGAAGGATTCCAGGTGTAGACTTCCTTATGCTCTCTCCTTCCCATGAGCGGTCACACAGAGAACACATACCACAGCAATGAAAAAGTTGCAACACGATGCAATGATTCAGCCTAGGGAAACTCCTTAGGGGCTAGGTGCCTGAGGTTACTACAGGGGCCTGGTTATGTAGGCACTCTTTGCCTAGCACATAAAAAGTTCCAGAGCCCCAGAAGGGAAGCAGGTGTTCAAACTTAAACTGTATTTTTTGCACAAAACTCTAGGCACAATGAACCACACTGATCAGTTAATTGACTGAGCACTTCGAGAACAAAATTCCTAGATGCCACCAAAGAGCCACCCTTGCAAACAGGCCTTTCTAAGAGTAGCAGTCTCAAGTCTGCTACGTTAACTCTTTTCTGCACAAAGACCAAGTTCATGCCCTTGAGGCAATTGAAATCTAGAGAAGCAAGTCTTACACATAAAAACATGCATTGCATACAGTAGACATAGCTTGCTAGAAACACTAAAGTAATATTTTTCAAAATGTCCCCTAGACCAGGGGGACCCAACCCCCGGGCCACGGACCAGTACCAGTCCACAGCCTGTTAGGAACCGAGCCACACAACAGGAAGTGAGCAGCGAGTGAGCGAAGCTTCATCTGCCGCTCCCCATCGCTCGTGTTACCACCTGAACGACCCGCCCCAGCCCCTGCCCCCGCGGGCGGGGGAAGAAGACAAGAAAACTTGTCTTCCACGAAACTGGCCCCTGGTGCCAAAAAGGTTGGGGACCACTGCTCTAGACTACCTTTATCAGAATCACCAGAGTCCTTGTCAATGACTATACCTTGAAGCATCCTAAGCAACAGAAAAATGGAGTGTCAGTGAAAGCCACAGATTGAGGTGAGATTATAGAAGACCTTGAATACCATAATGAGAAATCTGAATTTTATTTCATAGCCATCGGAAACCACTGAAAGTTTTCTTTTTTCTCCACCAGCTAATAATAAGATCAAAACAGCACTGCTTGAAGATGAATCTGACCACCTTATGTAGAATAGAGTGGAAGGGGCAGAAATAGTAGGCCAAGAAACCAGAACCTCAAAGGGAAAGAATGATCATAACTAATATTTAGGGACCACTCACTAGGAGTTTACACTGTCCAAGATGCTTTACACGAATTCTCATGTCAACCTTCTAAAGTAGGTGCTACAGTGTCACACAATGAATTCTAACCTAGAGAGTGTGATCCCAGAGCTTGTATATTTACTTGCCATCCAACAGACCTGTAATAGAAAGTCAGGACAGTAGAAAAGGAACAAGTGGTAAAGCAGTACACGGGGCAAGGGAAAGGAAGTAATCCCAGGTAACTCCTACATTTATCTGGTCCTTTCCTCCCTTTGGGCACTTTCTTCTAAGATGACATGCAGAAAGTCATCTTTTAAAAATGGTAGATGATTGAAAGAGAGAACTAAAACCAGAAATTGTCAAAATGTTTCTGAATAAGAATTAATAGGAGTCAGAGCTTCTTCTTGACCCCAATAGCTAGTAAGAAACAAAGAGCCCTGCTGCACATCGATTTAAAGAAAGGAGCGGGCAGCCGGTGGCATTCTTTTATTTTTAATATCTCAGAGAAATTTATACTGTTAAAATCTTCCTGTTTATTTCCCTCTGACATAACACAACCGAAAATTACTTAATAACTGAGCTACTCTGAAGAGTGTAATTTTTAAGACATCCAAAATGAACACTACAGAATCATCATCTGTCTCATCATCAAGATACATTTGTTGAAGATGGAGATGTCAACTACCAATTGGCATTCTCCATTAGCAGTTGCCATCTACCTCTACAAGGATTAAATCATGTGCAGGTGCAGCTGCTGACTTTCAACACCCCTGAAAGGAGTTCAGGATGGAGAGCAGAAATAAGGCACTCTGTGCTCTGAGAAAAACTGGCAGAACAGGTCTTCAGATAGTTAGATATTTTCAGGAGCCAATTTTATGAGCCCAATTCTTGTACCTCCTCATATCTAGAAAAGCACTAACATCTTTCACGGTGACGTCTGCTCCTCGTGACTAGAAGTAACCTGCGCAAGACTAGCAGAAGCCTTCTGTAAAAAATATTTGCTTGATTGCACGTATTCTCCCTTCACCAAAATCACATATATACTGACCTTCCCTCTTGCCTCTTTGGAGCAGTTTCTCAGAGCTATCGGGACGCTGTCTCCCGGGCTGCAGTCCTCATTTTGCCCCAAATAAAACTTAACTCAAAAAAACCACAAAAACAAAAAAGCACTTAACTCGCAACTCTCACATTGTGCATTTTTTTAAAGTCGACATAGAGAACAGACGTATGGACATCAAGGGGGTAAAACAAGGGGGGCAGGGGTGGGATGAATTGGGAGATTGGGATTGACATATATACACTAATATGTATACAATAGATAACTAATGAGAACCTGCTGTATAGCACAGGGAACTCCACTGTATAGTAGAAACTAACAACATTGTAAAACAACTATACCCCAGTAAAAAGAAATAAAATTTTTAAAAGACACATTTGTTGATCACTTAGTTGCATGAAAAGTTTTAGAGATGCTAGAGGAAAACACTGTCCCAGCAGCTTTAGGGGATGCAGCACAGTAATTTGCTTAATCAATAAATTCTTGGTTCTTCATAAAACCCAGAATTAAGCAACAAGACAAGCCACTGTTTATGGGGAATTAATTTGTTGCCTCAATTGGCATTAGGCAGCAGGCCAAAGGCCAGTAAAACAAGTTTAAATTAATGTACCAAAATAACTCAGTTCTAGAATACTGATCTTATCATGTTGGATGCGATTCTAGAATCTTTAGTAGCCATTAACCTTACTTCTAAGTGAGCAGTCTGTATCTTTCATATTCAGAAGCCCTGCTAGACAACTCAAGCACTCAGAAGTAGGGTCGAGAAATGGCAATGAAAAACAACCTAAACAAAACCTTCAAATCCTTCAATGCTACCTGAAGGTCTGTGGAATGTACCATGCTATTGGAGAAAATTCATTATGATTCAGGTAACCAACTCAGTAATAGTTTGCTTGAGAATTCTCTTCCTCTAAGAAGTAATGCCAGTGAGAAGTTATTTGCTCCCTTATTGTTACAGCATTCTGACGAGGCTTAAAAGAATGAAGGGATACACAACCTGCCTTCCAGGAGTCTCATGAGAAAAATGGCACAGACACTGATGGAAACAATATGAATACACACCGGTAAATATTTATGAACGGTGTAAAAGCACGGGTCGTGGAGGTCAAACAACCTCGGTTTGCAGCCTGGCTCTACCAGTCACCATCTTAAGCAAGTTTTACAGCCTTCTCGAAGCTTCAGTTTCTCCTTCTGAAAACTGGGTTAATAATAACACCCACCTTGTAGGTTGTTGTGAAGCGTTAGTAAGATAATGAACATAGAATGCTTAGCACATGAAAGGAGTCCAACCAATGCTAGCTGCTATTAATGTCATAAAATGGTTAGTTTTGTTCTTACCACTATTATTACTACTTCTTCCACAGTAGGTTCTCTCATCTATATTTTGCCCCATACCTTAAAGATAAGGAGGTTCCCAAGCTGCATGCAGTGGTTCAGTCCAGATGGAATAATTCACCTCAGGCAGGGAAGCTAGGAGGTTCAGGGTTTGTCAGAATGTCAGAGAAGAATATTTCAGATGGCTGTAGAGGGAAGGAAGCATGGCCTGGATAAAGCGGATAAGCGAGTTTGCTCTAAATGTCTTCTTGAGCTGAGGAAGGGCACATGTTCACAGTCATATGATATTCAGAGCCGGAAAGTGACTTAAAAATCCTTAAGTCACTCAAAAAAAAAAAAAAAAAAACCCAAATAAACAAACTAGCTTTTGGATAACCACAAAAACTGTATGCCTTCCTCTAGTGTTATTTGAAAATTTGAAATAAATGCAGTATCCTGAGGGAAAAAAGATGGTTGCAATGGTAACCTTGAAAAAAAGTTTTATTTTGATCTTGAAAGATACACATTTCTTCCTTGGATCATGTGGCAACAATGTGAGCTCTGAATCTGCTTGCTCACCAGGAGCTTTCCTTCCTAAGTAATGGGAAAACCAGAGCCCAGTGCAGGTTACTCTCAATGTCAAGCTTCTTTGCTGCTTTATTTTCAAATGTCATAGGACACCTTCACCCTGACTCTGATACACCCCATATAGGGCCAGGACAAAGGACCATTAAGACTCTAGCGACTGGCTCTTAGCCACACAGTTAATTGGCGAAGGAAAAACATGAGACTCCTGCTGATGGAGAGGAAGATTCAGAGGAGGAAACAGAGATTACAGTGAAGGCTTAGAATAACTTGCTGTGGGAAATCAAATGATGTGGGCAGCTAGTTAGATCTGAGCAAGAAAGAGACTTCAGCAAAATGAGTTTTTAGGGAAAACATCCTTTCTGCTCTATACAGCGCACAATAAATTAACCATGTCAGATCCTTATCTCGGCACCTTTTGTTACCAATAATGGAATGCTAATGAAATATCAACAAAATATATTTAAAGGTAAAACACATTTGTAATGTTTTTCATTTGAGGAAGTTTTTTTATTTATAATCAGTGCTTAACCCATTTTAGGTATGAGGTTGAAATAAGGTTTTTTTCTCAGTTGGTTATAACAAACTTAAAGGCTCGGTAGCTAGAAAAACAAATTCTGTTTTCTTTTCTTTTTTTCTTAAGACGGAGAGCTACACACTGACCACGCAGGAGCTTGGACTCTTTTGAGTGCTCCCCAAGTCAAAAGCCAAGTTTTAGTCCTCATTTCTTAGAGATGTCCTCTCGCTCGGACAACTTAAAGACATTCTGAGTTTTCCTCAGCCTAGATTTTCAACTCAAGTGACTGGTGGCCGGGCATTTTCCAGAAACAGGCTTCCTATCAGAACCCTTCTTCCCTTCCCAGTACAACTGTGTGCATATTGACCCAGTACAAACCTGTGTTCTTGTTAGAGCCTCAGCAAATGTTTGATGATGACCCTGGCCTTCAAGAGTTGGCCACCACCCTGAGTTTTCAGAGTCTTTTCCCAAAAGGGACAGGATGAAAAAGGAGCTTCCAGACTGGAATTTTTTCTGCTTAGCCACTTCCCGTGCTACTTACCGAAGGCTTTGCTGATGGGAATACTCGTAAAGGGCAACACAAACACACCCATGTTTGAGTTGCCATCTGAAACCAAAGTTAAGTACACTTGGCGCATTTTTCGTGCTGACCAGTAAATTTTGGTGTTTTCTCAGAAGAAAAGAGGACGGCCCTTTTCTCTTGAAGATGTGGGAAACAGGCAGGCATGTGGCTCGCTCCACTCTGGAGTTTCTTGTATGGGAAGGGAGTGGGGCAGGAATCTACCACAAAGAGGAACCTGGGGGGCTTTGCTGAAACCTGCTTTGCAAGCACACGGCTATCACGTGCATTGAGTGTTATCTGGCAGCTGTTTGCGTTTATCAGCATCAGCTGAGCGGAGCTGATGGGATAATCATTAAGCCCCTATGTCCAAGCCACCTCCTGGCCTCCCACTGGAGGCTGAAAGGAGGAAAGCCCAGAGCGGGAAAAACTTGGAAAATGATGAAAATCTTATGTCAATGTGTTCACTCCGGTATGACTCTCTGAAGTCTCTCTTGGGGAATTTAGGTCTGGGAAGCTTTCAGACACAGGCAGGTAAGTATTCAAAGCCCTTATGGGGGGCTTCCCTGGTGGTGCTGTGGTTAAGAATCTGCCTGTCAATGTAGGGGACACAGGTTCGAGCCCTGGTCCTGGAAGATCCCACATGCCACGGAACAACTAAGCCCATGCGCCTCAACTACTGAGCCTGTGCTCTAGAGCCCGCAAGTCACAACTACTGAAGCCCAAACGCCTAGACCCCATGCTCCACAACAAGCAAAGCCACTGCAATGAGAAGCCCACACAGCTGCAACAAAAGAGTAGCCCCCACTTGCCACGACTAGAGAAAGCCTGCGCACAGCAAAGACACAATGCAGCCAAAAATAAATAAATTAAATAAATTTAAAAACCCTTATGGGAGTGATCTGAGCAAATCATTCCATACTCATCCATAGTATTTTTTTACCTTATTCATATCCTATGTTGGACTGGGGGAAAAGATGAGTTATTTTGTGAAGAGATAATAGCATAGATGTTACAAAATTCAAAAGTTATAAAAGAAAATGGTGAAATATCCTCCCCAACTCTATCTCCCAGCCATTTAACTACTGTTGCAGTTTCTTAAATATACGTCCAAAGCTGTTCTGTGTGTATACAAGTACAGACATACATGCACTTTTATGGAAAATGTATATATCACATATGTAGAAGAGTAGTTTTCAAATTTTTTATTGTGATCTACAGAAAGAAATGAACTTTCTCCTCTGTCCCATGGATGTGGTTATCTGTGACCCAGTACCAGAATGCTTTAATCATTTTAGCTTTATATTATGTGCTCATCAGAGCATTCATGCTTCTTGTTACTTTTCTGATTCAGGACTTTTCCTGGCTATCCTTGCTGTTTATTTTTCCATGTAAACTTTAGAATCAGCTTCTCTGGACATGTGGTCCTTTCTTCCATGTATCTTGGTGCCAATTGTTGTTGTTTATATATATAAAGACCATTGATTTTTGTATCAAGCCACACTACTCAATTCTCTTATTGTTGATTATTGGTGGCTGTTTTATTAACTGATCTTTCAGTTAATTTCCTTGTTTTCTCGGCACAGTCATATTATTTGCAAATATGATTATTTTACCTCCTCTTTTCCCATTTATACATCTCATATTTCTCTCTTTCTCTTATCTAAGTGAAGCTGGTTAGTACCTCAAGATTAATGTTCACTAATGTGATGAACATTGTGCTTCCACTGTTTATATTACCTCAAAAGTCAGCATGAGCTGACTTTTGAGGTAAGATAAATCTGTTATATTAAGGCAATAGGAATTTAGTTCTGTTTCATGAGGTGTTTTTCCATATCAATCATGAGTTTTACTATTACAACAAACATTTTCAGCAACCAAGGGTGTGAGGACCCATGTTTTAATATATTAGTATGGTGAATTGTGTTAATGGGTTTCCTAATACTAAACTATCCCTTCCTTCCTAAAATGAACCTCACTTGGTCATGTTTTCTTTTGCTGACACCCTGGATTCTGTTTGCTAATATTCTATTGAAGACTTTTGCATTGATAGTCACAAGAGGCACTGGTCTGTGGTTTTCTTTCGTTTTATTGTTGATGTTCCATGGCGGACTTTGGTACCAACAGAATCTTTACTTCATGAAAGAAACCAGAGGCTTTTCTTCTTTTTCTAGAAGAGTTTTAAAAAGCAATGGGGTGATTGATTAAGGTTAAAAAGAGTTCACCTGTGAAAACATCGACAGCTGGTAGTGGGGAGAAGGGCAGCCTTTTGAAAACTTTCCTACGTTTCGGAGTATAATTGATCTCTTTAGATATTCAGACTCTACTTGGGCCAGTCTTAGAAATGTATTTTCTAGAAATTTCTATATTTTATACAGGTTTCTAGAAATTACATATTTTATCCAGGTTTTTAAATTTATTTGTATATGGTTGAGCAGATAAGTCTCCTATAATCTCTGTTAATTTATCTGTGATTATTTCTCTACTCTTTTCTTTTTTAAATCTATTTCTGCTTTCTCCCTTTCAAAAACAAATGTTGCACCATTTTTCACAATAGCCAGAAGGTGGAAGCAATCCAAGTGCCCACCAACAGATGAATAAATAAACAAAAGGTGATATATGCAATACAAGGAGTATTATTCAGACACAAAAAGGAAAGAGGTTCAGACACATTACAATATGGCTGAAATTTGAAAACATTACACTCAGTGAAATAAGCCAGACAAAAAGGGAAAAATATTGTATGACTCCACTTACATGAAATATCTAGAATCTGCAAATTGATACAAACAAAAAGTAAATTTGAGGTTACCAGGGCCTGGAGAGAGGGGAGAATGGGGAGTTATTGCCTAATGGGCACAGAGATTTTGTTTAGGGTGATGAAAAAGTTTTGAAATAGTGATGATGATTATATAACATGGTAAATATAATTAATGCCACTGAATTGTACATTTTAAAATGGCAAATGTGTGTTATATATACTTTACCACAATGAAAAGATCATTTCAAAAAAATGAGTATAGCAAACACGATTCATAGACTTAGTTTTGCCATTTTAAAAATTCTTCAAATTCATTAATTTCTGCTTTAATCTTTGTTAATGTTTTACTCTATAGCTTTTTTCTTTAACTTATTTTATTTTATAAATTCTGTATTGTATGCTTGTCACTTAATTTAATTCTTAATTATAAGTATTTAATGCTACAAATTATCCTCTAAGCACCGCTTCAGCAAGATCTCATAGCCTCCAATATGTCATTTTAATTTTTGTTGTTTTCTAAATATTCTGCAATTTCAGTTTCAAGAAACATTTGTTCTTTAATTTCCAGGAGGTAAGGAAGCTTTCTATTTTTATGAGTAATATCTGATGACAATTTTCACAATTTTGTCATCAGAGAATATTGTCTATTTCTATTTGGGAAAATTTATTGCGATTTTCTTTGTGGTTTATTACACAGTTAATTTTTGTGACATCTCCATTGATACTTGAAAGTATATATTTTCAGAATATATTGCTTGATGTATATCTAAGAGCTATCATAATGATTGTCAGGCAGTCCATATCCTTACTTGTTTTTTCTATTTTATTGTCAGTAGTTAAGAGATAAGAATTAAAGTTTCCTATTATTAAAACATTTCTGTCTATTCCTGTTTCCTGTAACTTTGGCACTATATTTTCCATGATAATTTATTCATCACATTAAATTACATCATGAGTTACATCCTTTATTATCATCAAGAGCCATTTTCATCTAATGCAATGCTCTTTGTTTTGAATACAACCATACAGTTATGATTGCCGCTTTTGCCCTCTCCTATTCCTTCTTCCTCTCCCTCTCCCTTTTTGTTAGCTTGGGCTTCTCTAACAAAATACCATAACTGGGTGGCTCACAGTTCTGGAATCTGGAAATTCCAAGGTCAAGGTGCCAGCATGGTCAGGTTCTGGTGAGAGTTCGCTTCCTTGTCTGCACACTGCTGCCTTCTCGCTGTGTCTTCATATGGCAAAGAGAAAGCTCTGGTGTGTCTTCCTCTTCTTATAAATAAGCACACCGGCTCTATCAGATCAGGGCCCCACCCTTATGACCTTATTTAATCTTAATCACCTCCTAATGGTCTCCAGTATACAATCACATGGTGGGGGTTAGGGATTCAACATATGAATTTGGGTGGCACACAATTCAGCCTATAGCAATGTTTTTGCCCAACTCTTTATCTTCAGCCTTTCTGGACTTCACTGTTTTAGGTACATCTTATTATTATATCTTATCATTATTATTTTATTATTACACATAACTGGATTTCACTCTTTATCAATTTGAGAGTCTCTTTTAATAGCTGAGTTAGACAATTTATGGTTATGGTCATATGTTTGGTCAAAACTTGCTACTCACATTTTAGGTTATGATCCTTTCTCTTGCTTTTGATATCCCTATGTAGTCTGTTTTGCTATAACACCAGCTTGATTTTCCCCCCTTGTAATAGTTTGATTTTTGCCTGGATGATAGAAGAATTTTTCTTTGTCTTTGAGGGTTCATAAATTTACTTGGATATGTGCCAATGTTGATCATTCTGTATTAGTTTTTCCTGGGCCACACTGTGCCCTTTCCATTTGTAGATTTAAGTCTTATTTTATTTTCCAAAGCATTGTACTGAATAATACCTCCAGGCTAATTCTTAGAGGATACAAATGAGGTATATATTGCGATTCTTTTGTCTTTCATATTCTCTCTAATCCATTCTAACTTTCTTCGTTTCTTATTTATTTTTCTTGCTTTTCTTTATCCTGTCCAACTCATCTTCACTGGTGTCAGCAGTGTTTATTCTCCTTTGTGTTTATTCCAATATGCCTGAATTTCCATGATGGCTTTATTTTTCTCTTCTGCTTCCCTCCTGAGCTCTAGAAGTTCATGTTTTATCTCCTTCTGTGGTGCCCCTATGATTTTCCCTGAGCTATCAATTGCTCTGCTTTGAGCCTGTTCATTGTTTCATTAAGTTCTATTAGCCATTTATTTAGTCATAATTTCCAACATCTTGGTGGTCACTTGTTATTGTGAGGATTTTTTTTCTGCCATATAGATCCCCTGTCCCCTCCCTCCTTTTGTCTTATACTATCTTGTATGGAGACTGTGCTGGTTGCCTTTATATTAAGTGCATACTTTCCAGATTTTAAAGGTGGTACCTTTTGGGGAAAGGATGAGCAGTTCCAGGCTAGCAGGAATTCTCAATGGTTTGGGAAGAAACTCATTATGACAAAGCTGTATATGTGACTTCTTTTAGCTTTTACCTCTCTCCAGCCAACAAATATTGGCAGCTTCAGAGAAGAACACAATTCAACCTCTCCTCTACCCTGCCTCATCAGGAGACAGACCAAAGGTGGCATTTCTACATGTTTGTTTTTTTTTTAATTTAGCTCTGCTTTCTTCATTTCTCTATGGGATGAAACAGGGTCTAGGGATCCAGCCACCCACCCACCTCATATGTAGAAACTATTCCTGTGATTTCAAAGAAGGGATAATTAGTTTTGCTCCTCAGAGTGCCATCTACTTAAGAAAATAATTTCCTGCCTGCTTTGTCTAAGATCTATATCCTCAAACACCTGCTATGGGAGTCTTTCTGTGTCCACGTTTGACCTTTACTGCATTGGCAGCACACCCCATATATTATTTTTTGGGGGTTAGTCTTCAAGTTTTATCAAAGGTAAATTCATATTTCTATCTTCCTTTTTTTTCTGGAAAATTCTAAGAAGAAGGGTGGAAGAAACATCTTTAGCCTGTGCTTTTTTTTTTTTTTTTTTTTTTTTTAGTATGAACTCAATACATATTTATTGAATATTTGAATAACAGTATGATTTTCAACTCACTTGGAAAATGCCCTTTTTTTAACATCTTTATTGGAGTATAATTGCTTTACAATGGTGTGTTAATTTCTGCTCTATGACAAAGTGAATCAGCTATACATATACATATATCCCCATATCTCCTCCCTCTTGCATCTCCCTTCCACCCTCCCTATCCCACCCCTCTAGGTGGTCACAAAGCACTTAGCTGATCTCTGTGTGCTTTTCAGCTTCTTCCCAATAGCTATCTATTTTACATTTGGTAGTGTATATATGTCCATGCCACTCTCTCACTTTGTCCCAGCTTACCCTTCCCCCTCCCCGTGTCCTCAAGTCCATTCTCTATGTCTGCATCTTTATTCCTGTCCTGCCCCTAGGTTCTTCAGAACCTTTTTTTTTTTTTTTAGATTCCATAAATATGTGTTAGTATATGGTATTTGTTTTTCTCTTTCTGACTTACTTCACTCTGTATGACAGACTCTAGGTCCATCTACCTCACTACAAATAACTCAATTTCGTTTCTTTTTATGGTTGAGTAATATTCCATTGTGTATATGTGCTACATTTTTATACATTCATCTGTCGATGGACACTTAGGTTGCTTCCATGTCCTGGCTATTGTAAATACAGCTGCAATGAACATTGTGGTACATGATTCTTTTGGAATTATGGTTTTCTCAGGATATATGCCCAGTAGTGGGATTGCTGGGTCATATGGCAGTTCTATTTTTAGTTTTTTAAGGAACCTCCATACTGTTCTCCATAGTGGCTGCATCAATTTACATTCCCACCAACAGTGCAAGAGGGTTCCCTTTTCTCCACACCTTCTCCAGCATATATTGTTAGAAGATATTTTGATGATGGCCATTCTGACCGGTGTGATATGATATCTCATTGTAGTTTTGATTTGCATTTCTCTAATGATTAGTGATGTTGAGCATCCTTTCATATGTTTGTTGGCAATCTGTATATCTTCTTTGGAGAAATGTCTATTTAGGTCTTCTGTCCATTTCTGGATTGGGTTGTTTGTTTTTTTGATATTGAGATGCAGGAGCTGCTTGTAAATTTTGGAGATTAATCCTTTGTCATTTGCTTAATTTGCAAATATTTTCTCCCATTCTGAGGGTTATCTTTTCATCTTATGGGTTCCTTTGCTGTGCAAAAGCTTTGAAATTTCATTAGGTCCCATTTGTTTATTTTTGTTTTTAATTTCCATTTCTCTAGGAGGTGGGTCAAAAAGGATCTTGCTGTGATATATGTCATACAGTGTTCTGCCTATGTTTTTCTCTAATAGTTTTATAGTGTCTGGTCTTACATTTAGGTCTTTAATATATTTTGAGTTTACTTTTGTGTATGGTGTTAGGGAGTGTTCTAATTTCATTCTTTTACATGTAGCTGTCCAGTTTTACCAGCACCACTTATTGAAGATAGCTGCTCTTTTAAATAGAAGCCCCACTATTTACAAAAGATAAAATGAAGTTTAAAGTAAACGTAAAGAGCAGCCTTTAAGGGGAAAAATGTCCTGGCAGGTGAACACACATCCTGAGAACCGGTCATGGAATAGAGTGGAACAGCTTCTTTACCAGTGCCTCAGGGCCTCTGAAGGGGATTAGAAGACCAATGTGCAGACTATGTATATGCTGGGCCCTCCCTGTGAAACTTATTTCTCCCCAGACCCCACTGCTTTGCCTTATCCTCACCCTTTAGAATCCTTGGTATGCGAAATGTGGTCCATGGACCAGCAGCATCAGCATCACATGGGAGCTCGTTAGAGATGCAGCATCTCAGGCCCTACCTCAGACCCCACACCTAAAACAGGACTCTGCACTTTAAAAAGATCCCCAGGAGATTCATATGCACAGAAACTTGGGAAGCACCACTGTAGCTCTCAGCTCAAGCAACACTTCCCTCCTCTGGCCCAGTCACCAGTTTTCTTTGTTACACACTCATAATATGTTCCTTTTCTTCTGAGCTCTCACTCTGTAATTTTACATTTGTTAGCATAATTTTTTCTATTCATCTCTACCCTTCCCCAGTAGTGCCAGGCTCCATGGCTCTCCACCAATCAGTCAATAAATATTTGCTGAATGAGTAAATGAATGTGCAAAATATTATATTTGTGTCTCAGAGCATTTTTCATGCCAGTTGGTACCTTCCCATTCTCCCAACAGCATCCTCCCTGAATCTAACTCATCCATGCCTGCCTCAGCCTGGAACTCCTCAATCCAGCCCTCTGACTGGCCCAATTTCAATCCCAGGCATAGCTTTGGAGCAGACCCTGCCAGAAGAAGTGAGTGAGTAAAACCAAGGAATAAATGGCATCCCTGAAAAATCCAAGAATCTCATCATTCAGAGCATAGTTCCCTAACATCTCACATACTTATAAATGGCACAAACAGATTCTGTTACCTGAGTGGTACTTTGGATAGTCCAATCTCTCTCTGTGTAGGAAGGGAATATACTTCCCACGCACTGGAGCTGACACCCAGTACCACCAGCCCCAGCCCACAGAGGGGGTGTTGCAGAAAGTGGGTCCCAGTGAGAGCAGAGGGGCTACAACAGGAGTGGGAGGAACCAGAGTGGCTTTCCCTGCTGTTCACACTGAACTCCAGCAATGGAATTTTTCTTGTCTGCTGCTCTCAACAGGTGTAGCTGAAATTGCCATTCTCAGGGGGTTGTTTTGATGAGCAAGGAATGAAAGGTGACAGCTTGCAACTAGTTTCCCTACTTGGATAATTAAACCTTCACTAAATATAGTAGGTTTAAAATAAATGTTCACAACACTGAAACAGAACATGCTAATTCTAAAAATATAGGCTCCCTGGCGGTGAAAGTTCTCTTGAGAAAAACGGACACTGAAGCAAAACAATGATTTCATCCCTCCTGCCCACCACCCCTGCCCGGTGAGCCAATTTGTTCCAAGACAAGGGTCACCACGTGGCAAGGGGGGGCCAGAGCTGTTACCAGACACTCCATGAAACTCTCAAAAAATTAATGGTAGAAAGTCAAGGGAGGAGAGGTTATAAGTCTGAATTGCTCTCTTTGTGGGATCCTGCTCAGCACCAAATCAAGCCAACCAGCACTTGTAAGTATGCTCAATATGTGCAAAGCTCAAGTTCATAGGGGAAGGAATTTTCACTAGGTTGCTTTGCATTGTAGTCCAGAATGCATTCTGTTAAAAAGGATAGACACTCAAATGAGAGAAACTGACTGCCTTTGAAGAAAGTATAAATTTTCTAAGAAACCACTTTCCTGAATGATTATATCACAAGTGACCTTGACTCTCCATGGCTTCAAAAGCAATTACATCCTGAGCTCAAAGAAGGCTTTTATCTGGTTATAAAACTCTCCTTCACACCTCACTTGGTACAATAACAAATGGTCAACAAATCTTCAAAGAGTTTTCTTCACTCGGTGTTTCTACTCCTCAGCCTGTTCTCTTTAGAATCCACTGTAACCAGAGAAAAAGTTTGCATCAAGGTCACAATGTCCCCCATCTTGCTCAATCCAGTGGTCACTCCCCAGTCGTGTCAGCAGCATGTGACACGGCTGATCACTCCCTTCTTGAAAATCTTCACCTTTCAATCATTTGGCTTTCAGCCTACCATTCCCTCTTGGTTCTCCTTTGACCTCAGTAGGGGCAACTTAGCTGGAACAGAAACTCAGATTTTGCTCATGTGTGACCTCACAGCCATGCCCATGCGTTCTATTTTTGAAAGGCTTGAATTTTCTGTTAACTTTATAGCAAAACTGTGTATGCAGCTATGACAGAATAACAGCCTCTTTTCTCCCGGAATATGTGGATCTTCAGTCCTTTATTCGGGCAAGGTCTCTTTCCATCTGTTTTCTGAAAATAGTAATTAATCCTGAGATGTGTGTTGCCGTTATATTCTGTGAAGCATTTTCACTTAATTTTCTTTTTTCACAGGAAAAGAAAATGATCCAACTCATGGCTTTTGAAGAACTAGAGAAAATCATGGCCACATGAAAGAAGGAGTCATCACTCATGCCTCTAGGCTCTTTGATTGGTTCAGGTATCGTAGCAACCCCCTCACCTGATCTCCTGGGCCATCTTCTTCTCTCCAGCACCCTACACCCACGCAAACACCAGATGGCAGTTTTTAGATAAGCTTCTCTGTCTTCTGGTGAAGAGTTGCCTTGTAACGAAGAGTAGATCCTATAGCTCTGAATCCTTCCAATTCCCCTGTTTGGCCCTTAACTGATTCTTCCTTAGTGAATATGCAAACCTCTGGACTGGAGACAAATATGCATAAATCATACCTGCAACTCCACGTAGGACAAAGGCTACCTGGTACCATATTAATATATATGACTGCTCTTGAGCCTTAAAAATCTTAGGACCTGAAGAAGGGCCTAATCCACTGTCCTCAGTTCTAGATGAGGGAGTGAAGGCCCAGAAAGGTAAATGATTTGTCCAAGGACTCACAGTGGTGAGTGCAGCCCGAGGACCAGACCAGGCTCTCCCAACAGTGGGCAGGGTTCTTCTCTGCGTTCATCCCTAGGCTTTACAGGATTCTATGTTCTGCTGAGGAATGCATTGCACGGAGCCCCCTGCTGTACTGCTCTTGGTCTCTTGGTGTTAAAATGACACCAAGACACTATTTCCACATAATTCTTAAACACTGTAGACTCTTTTTTACATCTTGTCCATTAAGTTTCTCTCATTATCTGTGCTCCTGCTTGGACTTCTATCAGAAGGAATCCATTCATTAGCAAAACTTTCAGAGAAATATCTCTTTGCCGTTTTTAGAAGTTTATCATTTAAACCTAAAGGAGGGAGAAAAAGGTTTGAGATAGTGGCTTGAAGAAGAGTGTGGGTTGCTGAATAGTGTGGATTGTTGAATTTATATTTTCTAGTTGAAGATAATTAGAGGATTATTGCCTACCATCTTCCTTGGAAAGACTGACATTCATCTATTTCTCTAGCACAGAGCACATTAACACTCTCAACCAATATCATTTGATTCTGGGTTAGAACTACAGATCTGATTTTCTCCAAGGGAGCCCTCAAGAGTTCTGATTTCCCTTTCTTCCTAGGATAATTTATATTTTTTCTTCAAGTTATGATCTTCTATTTTTTTTCCTAA
Organism: Hyperoodon ampullatus; assembly: GCF_949752795.1. Lineage (NCBI taxonomy): Eukaryota > Metazoa > Chordata > Mammalia > Artiodactyla > Ziphiidae > Hyperoodon > Hyperoodon ampullatus. Next base: position 128,372,190 of record NC_136917.1, on the reverse strand, counting down.
GTACTATGTTAGCAAATTCTGTGAGCTTCAGAATATCAACCCCATCTGTATCTAAGTCTCCAGATCTTCATAATAAACAATCTTGCTGATTCCTCGTGTACTAAACTGCATGTTATATATATATTTTAACATCTTTATTAGAGTATAATTGCTTTACAATGGTGTGTTAGTTTCTGCTTTATAACAAAGTGAATCAACTATACATATACATATGTCCCCATATCTCTTCCCTCTTGCATCTCCCTCCCACCCTCCCTATCCCACCCCTCTAGGTGGTAAACTGCATTTTATATGAACAGGATTTATAATGGGGAAACTGACATTGCAGATGAGCAGAAATAAGATTTCTATCCATTCCCTTCCAATTCCTTGGGCCTAAATATGTCCCTTCCTCTCCATGAAACATGACTGAAGACTCATTATTTTGCACTGCTTTCTGAGATGGACCTCCCGGCCCCAGCCCTGGCCACATCCATTTTACAGACCTTTTATTGATGTCATTAACACTTTATAGATTTAATGTTTAAGTATGCTTCCTCAACGGCAGATATCACATATTTTTCCTCATATTCATAGTACCTAGTAGATAGCACCTACCAGGCTAACAAAATAGTTAGTAAACGTTTCTTGTTTCAAGTCATTGACATCCCTCTGCTCTTTATAGAATTAATCTTCTGGCCCAAGAGGAAACTTGAAATGGTCTTACCTTGGCTATATGTGGAGAGTAGATAAAGCGAGAAGGCAGGATCTACTGCTTATGCTTTTGAAACAAATGTAATGGGTATAGGTTTGTTCCACAACCCCCAGGTCCATGAAATGTCATGCTTCTTTACTTTTCCAAATCTAATTCTAACTGGATGAGCCTTCTCACACTAGGATTGACAGGAAATCCAATCTCAGTCATTTTTAGACCACCATATACCCCACCCACCAACATAAGAACACTGGGGCTTTTGTAATCCATTTAGGGAAGAGTCTCTGGTCTGGTCCTCTGTCTGCCTTGGTTGCGGAATCTTGAAGTATATTGTCCCACCCAACTGGCTCATTTCATGATAGACGACTCTGTTATTCGCAGGATCCACCCCACTATTGAAGTCTTTGCCCTGACTCTGAAAGCCAGTGTCTCTCAGGACCACCAGGGGTCTCAGCATTCCAGCATCCTCTGTGGTTCAACCTCCCACCTTCAGCTTCCCAGTGCTCCCTCAGCATGTGTCCAGTGCAACAGCTCCAGGAGCATAAGTCAATGCAGCAAGAGCCTCTTAACTCTCCCCTGGAGAAAGGGGAACTCAGACATCCACACAGAACCCTCCCTCCAGCTACCCTCAACTAGTAGGGATGGAGAATAAGGATGGAGAACAAAAAACAGTTATTTTCTCAATCATTTCATGCCACCACAGAGCAAGGTATTTGCACTGCTTATCACAATTGTGTTTAAATATTTGGCAAATACAACTATGAAATTATTCCAGAAGACATGTAGGAAGGGTATTGCTTTTCTTTTTAAAGAACTGGGGGCAAGTAATGAGGGATATGTGGGACCGGCCAGGAAAATTCTATTTCGGAAACATGAAAGGCTGATCTGCTTCTCCCACTTCACAATCCTCAAAATAACATAAACTATCCTCTTTTTTTAAACGGGAAAAGGCCATGTTCACAATAAGCTCACTTCATTTCCTCCTGTTTTAGCTTTTGTTGCACTCTTGACCTGTCCTCCAACTCAACATAATCAAAGCAGATTGAATAATTTTGCATATCCTGAACATCTTCCTGCATGACATTTCAAGATTTTTGAAATAAATTGCTCTGGGAGTTCGACTTGCAAGAAGACTCTGGTTGTTTCAAGAAGACTTCACCTTTGTGTATAAATCCTTTAATCTGCCAATTGTTCTGCTGCAATCTCCAAATGACTATAACTTGTTTTTAATCTACAGGTTTATATAACTGAGGAATTATTTTAGCATAACTTACATAAAGCACATTCTTAATCTCTAAATTACTTGGTGTTTTATGTTGTGTTTACTTTTTCCATGGAGGCGAGAAAGTAATCTAGCATGACACTTTTAAGAGATGTGTTTGTTCTGTATTCTGTATTCTGAATCCAATTCAAATGTTGAAAGTTCGAGAGAAAATGCTTAAAAGGAGGTGGTTACAATGTATATTTATACCACAGATAATGACATTTATAATATATGCATTATCTTACATAATAAATAAAAATTTATAATTGCTATAATTACTTACTGAACTTTCAACTAGGCAGCTATTTTTAGAATTTCTCAATAGTTATTAAAAGGTGAGAAAAGAGTTGTGAGATATTACATTTTGTTCTTTTTTTTTTTTTTTGCGGTATGCGGGCCTCTCACTGTTGTGGCCTCTCCCGTTGTGGAGCACAGGCTCTGGACGCACAGGCTCAGCGGCCATGGCTCACGGGCCTAGATGCTCTGCGGCATGTGGGATCTTCCCGGACCGGGGCACGAACCTGTGTCCCCTGCATCAGCAGGCGGACTCTCAACCACTGCGCCACCAGGGAAGCCCCATTTTGTTCATTTTTTATTATATTCTCCCCTTACAAGCAGAATGTTAGCTCTTTGTTCATTAGGGGTAAATTGAGGCAGAAAGCAGACAAGGCCTATGAGATTTCCTGGAAGTGATTTCTGGGAGGGGGCAGGGGGGAGTGTAAGAACTAAGCCCTTAAAGCTAAGAAAATGAGAACCAAGGCCATCCAAGTGTCTCAGATAAACAAAAAAGGAAAATAATTTCTTTTCTCACCCTCCACCACCCCAGAAGAAAAAGAAGTTTCCCCAGATCAGAGGGGAACAGAGATTGGAGGGGGGATATCCTAAAAAAGAAGGGCCCTGGGTGGTAAGTCTCCATTAAAAGAGTGGCTGCATCCAGCATCATGCAGGGATTCTGGATCCCCCGGCACTTCAGAGAAGCAGGAAACTGTAATGACACAATCCCCCAGTGTACGACATGAACACAGTGGGACGAACCACCTGAAGTAAACCTGCCCCGCAGACAGGTACCAGGAATGAGGCGGCAGCAACCTAGGAGGCCCAAGGACCCAGGACCACCTGGGAGAACAGTCACTCACAAACAGCTGCACAGGAGCGGAAGAGGCATCTTCAACGTGAGCAACGTTCCCTAGAGCCTGGACTCAAAGTGTAAAATGAGAGAAAAGGCAGACCCAGGCCTTGCTGAGATTGTTCCCTCTATGCTAGCAGAATAGGGGTTGATTAAAAAAACTATGATGGAGTATAGGGAAAACACCAATATTTGTGGACTGAGATTTATACCCACTATGAGGTAAATGTTTAATCTTCATAGTATGCTTTTCAACTAAGCAGACAGACATTTGTGGTCTTTATTTCATTGAGCTTATCTATTTTTATGGCATTATGAAACCAGTGCATTGCGAGGATGCTTAAAATCTACAAATGTTTACACAATCACAGTGTCCCTACTTGGAAGTCAGGAGGAAAAGTCTACCTGAAAAGTGCATTTAATAACACTAAGTCATAAAAATCAAAATAGAGCAGGTTACTGATGACAGAACTGAATGTAGTTTTATTTTTTAATGAATCCTGTGGCCCTCAGAAAGCAATCTAACCACGATACCATAAGACATCAAAATGGCCAAAATAAGTATTATTGCACTATACAGCATCATAAAACCTGGAGACATTTACTGTCTCTTATTTATTGTAGCCAATGGGCTGATATTGCTAAAAATCAAACAAAAAATTTAGTCGTGTGGGTTGTTGAATTTTTAACATCATTTGAATTCACCGTCTCACTAAGTTTCTCATGTAAAAGTGAGGGCACTCATTTGGAAAAATGGAACCCTAAAATGTGGGATAAGGACATCTGGTTGTATTGAAATGAAACTGACAATCCTGAAACCCCAAGTTGCCCTGAGTCTTCCTTACCAGTGGAAGAAGCTTGCCCTCTTTTGTTTGAGGAGACTAGTCTTTCTGTGATTGAAAAGCTTATTATAACATCACCTGGAGAAGATGACTTGAAAAGAGATGATCATTCTCTTCAAGACCCACCACAATTACAATTACCTCTTGTAGTCACTCAACCCATAACTAGGGTTGATTCTCAGCATGTCCCCGGGAGTCGGGCACACACTATAACACAGAAGGAAATTGCTCACTCTCCAACAAAAGACTTGCAAGATTTTGCTAAATATATTGGTATAAACCTGGAGAATACATGTGGAAATAGATTCTAAGGGTGTGAGAACAAGGAAGATAATTAATTTGGCTCTAATTAGATAGAGCCAAATTCATTGATATGGATATATTTACTAGTGCTTCTGGATTTAACGTGTTAGCTCGTGCAGCTAGAGGTGGCTCTAACAATTTATGTGGCTGGTTGCCCGAAATGTGGTCTCAAGAGTGGTCTACATTCAGTGAGGTTGAGATACAGGGGAATACAAAAGCTCAGGGAGGTAGGAATGTTGGTAACTCTAAAAATAGAGTTACCATATCATCCAGCAATCCCACTCCTGGGTATATCTGGAAAAGACAAAAACTCTAATTTGAACAGACAGATGCACCTCAGTGTTCGCAGCAGCACTATTTTACAATAGCCAAGACATGGAAGCAACCTAAAAAATGTTCACCTACAGATGAATGGATAAAGAAGATGTGGTGTATACATACAATGGAATATTACTTAGCCATTAAAAAAGAATGAAATCATGCCATTTGCGGCAACACGGATGGACCTAGAGATTATCATACTAAGTGAAGTAAGTCAAACGAAGACATATCATATGATATCACTCATATGTGGAATCTTAAAAAATGATACAAATGAGCTTAGTTACAATACAGAAAGAGACTCACAGACATAGAAAACAAACTTATAGTTACCAGAAGGGAAAGGTGGGGGAGGGATAAATTAGGAGTTTGGGATTAACAGATATACACTATTATCTATAAAATAGATAAAAAAACAAGGTCCTACTGTGTAGCACAGGGAACTATATTCGATATCTTGTAATAACCTAAAATGGAAATGAATCTGAAGAAGAATAGATATTTATATGTATAACTGAATCACTTTGCTGTACACCTGAAATTAACACAACATGGTAAATCAACTATACTTCAATTTTTGAGACACTTAAAATTAATTAAATTTAAAAATAAAATAAAGGGAAATAAAAAAGCTCTGTAGTTGCTCACTTTGTTGGCCAAGCATGACAATGAAGGAAGCTTCCATTGAAATGAGGACCCCTGATTTCATGCGACGATGGGATTCCAGAGGAACAGAAGCCATGAGGCAGCAACTTACCACCAAAGACCAGATGGACCATTTACCATAAAAGGTGCCAGGGATCTAATGTTGATCTGAAAACAGTAATAGGAAAATATCTCTAGGTCTGGTGACCAAATACCTCTCTTGAGTTTCAACAAAGAACGAGAAAAGGTATGTGAATAGACTTCTCAGAATGAGCACAGTATGAAGATATTTGGGTTGCACATGAATGCTTATTATCAAAAGGTATCCACTACAGAAGAGGCTCTTTAAAATCATGCTCTCTGATGTCAGTCAGACCCTTTCCCCAGCTACCCCAATGCTACTCAAAATGATCAAAATGTCAGGGATAGAGACTCTGCATAGGCTCAACATCAATTTCTCCTCACTAAGGCTGACCTGGCTACTAACTGCTGCCGATTTTCTAATCAGCCAACAGCAGAGACCAACACTGAGCCCCTGACGTGGCGCCCTTTACCAGGGGGACCCAGGCAGCCACCCAGTAGCAGTTTGATTATGTTGGGCCTCTTGCCTTGTGGAGGGAATGGAGATTTGTCTCCACCATACTGGACATATAGTCTGGATACGGATTAGTCTTTCTGCCCATAATGCTTCCGTCAGAACCACCTATGTACTGACCTACATAAATCTGACCTATGTACTTCGAATTCTCCTTGAACCCCAGAGAAAAACATTTGCTGTGTATGATATTCCACGCAGCAGTGTTTCTGATCAAGGGACTGATTCACAGCAAATGCACTTACGCCCAACTAATTAACAGATTTTATTACATATCCCATACCCCAGAAGCAACTGGGCTGATTGAAATGTTGAATGGCTTACTGAAGACTCAGTTATACCACCAATTGAGAGACAAAACTCTGAGAGGATGGGGTTCTCTTTTATACAATAAAGCGTATGCCTTGAATCAGAGATCTTAAACGGTGCTATCTCCCTCATAACCAGAATACATGTATCTACAATACAATACAAGTGTGGAAATAAAAGTAGCTATTCTCACTATATAAATAACAAGCTATTTGCAAAAATTTTGCCTCCCTTCCCAGCAACTTTGACCACTGCTGGCTGACTTGGGGTTCTAAGTTCTCAGGAGGCAAGACTTCCACCAAGGGATGTAAAATGGTTCCATCAACTCATAGGATGAGAATGCCACCAAGCCATTTTGCACTCTTTATGCTACTGAACCAACAGACAGAGAAAGTGGCAACTCTATTGGCTGGAGTGGTTGGTCCTGGTTACCAAGGGGAATTTGAGGTGCTGCTCCACAAGGGGGTCAAGGAGGACTGTGGAAGGCAGGGGATCTTCCGGGGACACCAACAGCAGCGCTTAATAAAAAACCATAGGAATCAAAACTTTTAAAAGGCAGGATTATTGAGAACGCAGACCCTTGGAAATGAAGCTTTGGATCACCCTATCAGGCAGAGAGCCCTGACCATCTAAGGGCAATGGTACATAGAATAGACAGGAGAAGAAGGAGGAAGTCATAGCTATCAACTACGGCCTCTTTATCAATTACAGAAATGAGAACTGCAGTAGTTTTACATATTTTCTCTTTGTATGTTACATGTATGAGTACATTTGTATATATTAACCATTTTCTTTTTTTCTCTCTTTCTTCCCTTCATTATTTTACATAGAAGTCGTTGAATGTAAATTCTGCAACTTAGCCTTTAGATAAGAGAATACTCAGTGGGGCTGGGACTAAATTTGGAGAGTAAGTAACATCACCAGTGGGCTATATAAATGACTGCTGAAACTGTGTGTCTCCTCATGGGGGAAAGGGTGAGAACCTCTGCACTTCTATGAAGAAGAGTTGGCTTTGTGTGGTATAAAAGTTCAAATATGTTTAAAAGGGTGCATGCGAAAGTAAGTAGTCAAAGGAGGTGACTGCCACTTACTGGTTTATTGCCTCTCAACTCCAAATCCACTCTGCTTTGCCCTAATCTGGACTTTGTAAACACTTTTCCTTTGCCAGCTGGTGCCATTTTATGTTTTGTCGGTAGAGTGCAGGAGGGATACTGCAAGGTATAGCAGAGGAAGGCATGGTCCTTCTTCATCCTTCCTGGCCCTTCCTGTTCCTGTGGCATGCCATCAGTGGTATGTGGGAGACCCAGTGGCATCACCCTCGAGTGAGGGCTTTCCACTGAGTTTCTCTATCAGCCCGGTAGGCAGCTTGCTTGCCAGCAGTATGTGGAAGATCCAGAGGAACCCACCTTCCTGCAGGTTTTGCCAGGTCCTAGTAGACACTTTCCCAGTTCACTGCTTGCCAGCCCTGGCTCATGGCACCTCAAGAAACTTCGCCATCCAGTGGACCACAGCCTCTCCCCCTCCAACAAGGTCTGGATCTCAGCCTCGAGTGGAAGGTGATGCCCTCCCAAGTTTATTCCTTCCTTGAGTAGTACTCTTTCTCAGCCCTACATGTCAGAGCTGCTTCCTACATTTACTGTTCCTGTGTTCTTTAGCATTTAATTTACCCCTTTTGCAGTTAATTATATTTTACTAGTTAATAATTATTTATATGAAATTTTCCCTGTTCAAATTACTGGTGTCATTTCTGTCTCCTCACTGGTCACTGACTGATATAGTCCCCTTCAGGAAGGAATCCCCTTAAGAAAAGTTCTAAGTTTTTCCACAAATGAATTGATAGAATTTTTTAAATTACAGCACCTCAAACAGGACCTTTCACCTAGGAGATTCTCAATAAATACTTGTATGTTTACCAGTTAAAATTATAAAATTTGCCTTTTACAAGATGGGGAAAAATTGGGACCTCCATACACTGCTGGTGAGATTGTAAAATAGCACAGTCACTTTGGAAAACAGTCTGGCAGTTTCTCAAAATATTAAACATACAGTTACCATGTGATCCAGCAATTCCACTTTTAGGTATATACCCAAGAGAAATGAAAACATATGCCACCCAAAAACTCATCCACAAATGTTCATAGCAGCATTATTCATAATAGCCAAAGAGTGGAAACCGTCCAGATACTCATCAACTGACGAATGTATAAATAAAAAGTGGTATATGCACACAATAGAATATTATTTAGCCATAGAAGGGAATGACGTATTTACATGTCATAAAATGAATGAAACTTGAAAGTGTTATGCTAAGTGAAAGAAACCAGAGCCAGTCATAAAATACCACATATTGTATGAGTCCATTTGTGTGAAATGTCTAGAACAGACAAATCTATACAGAGAGAAAGTTCATTAGCAGTTGCCTCAGGCTGCGGGGAGGGGATGGGCAGGAATGGAGAGGATTGCTAATGGATATGGGATTTCTTCTGGGGGTGATGAAAATGTTCTAAAATCAGATTGTGGTGCTGTTTGTTCAATTCTGTGAATATGCTTTAAAAAAGGTGAACTGTACACTTTAAATTTAAATGTATGTGAATTATTTAAGAAAGCTGTTTTGAAAATTTGCCTTTTAAAACTGGCTTTCATTCTGCCGCTATACTTCATGAAACGTATCAAAGTGTGGCTAAAATAAAACCAAGAATTAAACCAAATAAATCACAAAATCCTTATTTTAAAAGGTATATCTGGGGAGACCTTCAAGATGGCAGAAGAGTAAGACACGGAGATCACCTTCCTCCCCACAGATACATCAGAAATTCATCTACACGTGGAACAACTCCTACAGAACACCTACTGAACGCTGACAGAAGACCTCAGACCCCCCAAAAGGCAAGAAACTCCCCACGTACCTGGGTAGGGCAAAACAAAAAAGAATAAACAGAGACAAAAGGATAGGGATGGGACCTGCACCTCTGGGAGGGAGCTGTGAAGGAGGAAAGGATTCCACACACTAGGAAGCCCCTTCCCAGGCAGAGACAGGAGGTGGGGGGTAAACTTCGGAGCCACGGAGGACAGCGCAGCAACAGGGGTGCGGAGGGCAAAGCGGAGAGATTCCCGCACGGAGGATCGGTGCCGACCGGCACTCACCAGCCCGAGAGGCTTGTCTGCTCGGCCACCGGGGCGGGCGGGGCTGGGAGCTGAGGCTCGGGCTTCAGTTGGATCCCAGGGAGAGGACTGGCAGCGTGAACACAGCCTGAAGGGGGCTAGTGCACCACGGCTAGCCGGGAGGGAGTTGAAGTCTCGACCTGCCGAAGAGACAAGAGACTTTTTCTTCCCTCTTTGTTTCCTGGTGCGCGAGGAGGGGGATTCAGAGCGCTATTTAAAGGAGCTCCAGAGACAGGCGCGAGCCGCGGCTATCAGCGCGGGCCCCAGAGACGGGCATGAGACGCTAAGGCTGCTGCTGCCGCCACCAAGAGGCCTGTGTGCAAGCACAGGTCACTGTCCACGCCCCCCTCCCGGGAGCCTGTGCAGCCCGCCACTGTCTGTGTCCCGTGATCCAGGGACAACTTCCCCGGGAGAACGCACTGGTGCACCTCAGGCTGGTGCAACGTCGCGCTGGCCTCTGCTGCCGCAGGCTCGCCCCGCATCCATACCCCTCCCTCCCCCCGGCCTGAATGAGCCAGAGCCCCCCAAATCAGCTGCTCCTTTAACCCTGTCCTGTCTGAGCGGGAACAGACGCCCTCAGGTGACTTACAAGCAAAGGCGGGGCCAAATCCAAGCTGAACCCCAGGAGCTGTGCAAACAAAGAAGAGAAAGGGAAATCTCTCCCAGCAGCCTCAGGAGCAGCGGATTAAATCTCCACAGTCAACTTGATGCACCCTGCATCTGTGGAACACTTGAATAGACAATGAATCATCCCAAATTGAGGAGGTGGACTTTGAGAGCAATGATATATATATATTTTTCCCTTTTTCTCTTTTTGTGAGTGTGTATGTGTATGCTTCTGTGTGTGATTTTGTCTGTATAGCTTTGCTTTTACCATTTGTCCTAGGGTTCTGTCTGACCGTTTTTTTTTGTTTGTTTGTTTTAATATAGTTTTTAGTGCTTGTTATCATTGGTGGCTTTCTTTCCTGGTTTGGTTGCTCTCTTCTTTTTTTTTTCTTTTTTTAATTACTTTTTAATTTGTTTATTTTTAATAACTATTTTTTATTTTAATGACTTTCTTTTTTTCTTTCTGTCTTTCTTTTTTTCTCCCTTTTTTTCTGAGCCATGTGGCTGACAGGGTTTTGATGTTCCGGCCGGGTGTCAGGCCTGTGCCTCTGAGGTGGGAGAGCCAAGTTCAGGACATTGGTCCACCAGAGATTTCCCAGGTCCATGTAATATCAAATGACAAAAGCTCTCCCAGAGATCTCCATCTCAACACTAAGACCCAGCTCCACTCAACAACCAGCAAGCTACAGTGCTGGACACCCTATTCCAAGCAACTAGCAAGAAAGGAACACAAACCTACCCATTAGCAGAGAGGCTGCCTAAAATCATAATAAGGTCACAGACACCCCAAAACACACCACCAGACGTGGACCTGCCCACCAGAAAGACAAGATCCAGCCTCATCCACCAGAACACAAGCACCAGTCCCCTCCACCAGGAAGCCTACACAACCCACTGAACCAACTCTACCCACTGGGGGCAGACACCAAAAACAATGGGAACTACGAACCTGCAGCCTGCAAAAAGGAGACCCCAAACACAGTGAGTTAAGCAAAATGAGAAGACAGAGAAACACACAGCAGATGAAGGAGCAAGGTAAAAACCCACCAGACCAAACAAATGAAGAGGAAATAGGCAGTCTACCTGAAAAAGAATTCAGAGTAATGATAGTAAAGATGATCCAAAATCTTGGAAATAGAATGGAAAAAATACAAGAAACGTTTAACAAGAAACTAGAAGAACTAAATAGCAAACAATCATGAACAACACAATAAATGAAATTAAAATTCTCTAGAAGGAATCAATAGCAGAATAACTGAAGCAAACAGAATGGACAAGTGGGCTGGAGGATAAAATAGTGGAAATAACTGCCACAGAGCAGAATAAAGAAAAAAGAATGAAAAGAACTGAGGACAATCTCAGAGACCTTAATTGATATTTATAGGACATACCATCCAAAAACAACAGAACACACTTTCTTCTCAAGTGCTCATGGAACTTTCTCCAGGACAGATCATGTCTTGGGTCAAAAATCAAGTTTTGGTAAATTTAAGAAAATTGAAATTGTATCAAGTATCCTTTCCAACCACAATGCTATGAGACTAGATATCAATTACAGGGAAAATTCTGTAAAAACTACAAACACATGGAGGCTAAACAATACACCACTTAAGAACCAAGAGATCACTGAAGAAATCAAAGAGGAAATCAAAAAATACCTAGAAACAAATGACAATAAAAACATGACAACCCACAACCTATGGGGTGCAGCAAAAGCAGTTCTAAGAGGGAAGTTTATAGCAATACAATTCTACCTCAAGAAACAAGAAACATCTCAAATAAACAACCTAACCGGACACCTAAAGCAATTAGAGAAATAAGAACAACAACAACAACAAAAAAAAAAACCCAAAGTTAGCAGAAGGAAAGAAATCATAAAGATCAATCAGAAATACATGAAAAAGAAATGAAGGAAACGATAGCAAAGATCAATAAAACTAAAAGCTGGTTCTTTGAGAAGATAAACAAAATTGATAAACCATTAGCCAGACTCATCAAGAAAAAAGGGAGAAGACTCAAATCAATAAAATAAGAAATGAAAAAGGAGAAGTAACAACTGACACTGCAGAAATACAAAGCATCCTAAGAGACTACTAAAAGCAACTATATGCCAATAAAATGGACAACCTGGAAGAAATGGACAAATTCTTAGAAAAGCACAACCTTCTGAGACTGAACCAGGAAGAAACAGAAAATATAAGCAGACCAATCACAAGCACTAAAATTGAGACTGTGTTTAAAAATCTTCCAACAAAAAAAACACAGGACCAGATGGTTTCACAGGCAAATTCTACCAAACATTTAGAGAAGAGCTAACACCTATGCTTCTCAAACTCTTCCAAAAAATTGCGTTGGAAGGAACACTCTCTAACTCACTCTATGAGGCCACCATCACCCTGATACCAAAACCAGACAAAGATGTCACAAAGAAAGAAAACTACAGGCCAATATCACTGATGAACATAGATGCAAAAACCCTCAACAAAATACTAGCAAACAGAATCCAACAGCACATTAAAAGCATCATACACCATGATCAAGTGGGATTTATCCCAGGAATGCAAGGATTCTTCAATATATGCAAAGCAATCAATGTGATACATCATATTAACAAATTGAACAATGAAAACCATATGATCACCTCAATAGATGCAGAAAAAGCTTTCAACAAAATTCAACACCCATTCATGATAAAAACCCTCCAGAAAGTAGGCATAGAGGGAACTTACCTCAACATAATAAAGGCCATATATGACAAACCCACAGCAAACATCATTCTCAATGGTGAAAAACTGAAACCATTTCCACTAAGATCAGGAACAAGACAAGGTTGCCCACTCTCACCACCATTATTCAACATAGTTTTGGAAGTTTTAGCCACAGCAATCAGAGAATAAAAAGAAATAAAAGGAATCCAAATCAGAAAAGAAGAAGTAAAGCTGTCACTGTTTGTTGATGACATGCCACTATACAGAGAGAATCCTAAAGATTCTACCAGAAAACTGCTAGAGGTAATCAATGAATTTGGTAAAGTAGCAGGATACAAAATTAATGCACAGAAATCTCTTGCATTCCTATACACTAATGGTGAAAAACCTGAAAGAGAAATTAAGGAAACAGTCCCATTTACCATTACAACAAAAAGAATAAAATACGTAGGAATAAACCTACCTATAAAATACGTAGGAATAAACCTACCTTAGGAGACAAAGGACCTGTATGCAGAAAACTATAATACACTGATGAAAGAAATTAAAGATGATACAAACAGATGGAGAGATATACCATGTCTCAGATTGGAAGAATCAACATTATGAAAATGACTATACTACGCAAAGCAATCTACAGATTCAATGCAATCCCTTTCAAACAACCAATGGCATTTTTCATAGAACTAGAACAAAAAATCTCACATTTTGTATGGAAACACAAAAAAACCCGAATAGCCAAAGCAATCTTGAGAAAGAAAAACAGACCTGGAGGAATCAGGCTCCCGAACTTCAGACTATACTACAAAGCTACAATAATCAAGATAGTATGGTACTGGCACAAAAACAGAAATACAGGTCAATGGAGCAGGATAGAAAGCCCAGAGATAAGCACATATGGTCACCTTATTTTTGATAAAGGAGGCAACAATATACAATGGAGAAAAGACAGCCTCTTCAATAAGTGATGCTGGGAAAACTGGGCAGCTAAATATCAAAGAATGAAATTATAACACTCCCTAACACCATACACAAAAATAAACTCAAAATGGATTAAAGGCCTAAATGTCACTATAAAACTCTTAGAGGAAAACATAGGCACAACACTCTATGACATAAATCACAGCAAGATCCTTTTTGACCCACCTCCTAGAGAAATGGAAATAAAAACAAAAATAAACAAATGGGACCTAATGAAACTTCAAAGCTTTTGCACAGCAAAGGAAACCATAAACGAGACAAAAAGATAACCCTCAGAATGGGAGAAAATATTTGCAAATGAAGCAACTGACAAAGGATTAATCTCCAAATTTTACAAGCAGCTCATGCACCTCAATATCAAAGAAACAAACAACCCAATCCAAAAATGGGCAGAAGACCTAAATAGACATTTCTCCAAAGAAAATATACAGATTGCCAACAAACACATGAAAGAATGCTCAACATCATTAATCATTAGAGAAATGCAAATCAAAACTACAATGAGGTATCACCTCACACCATTCAGAATGGCCATCATCAAAAAATCTACAAACAATAAATGCTGGAGAAGGTGTGGAGAAAAGGGAACCCTCTTGCACTGTTGGTGGGAATGTAAATTGATACAGCCACTATGGAGAACCGTATGGAGGTTTCTTAAAAAACTACAAATAGAACTGTCCAGCAATCCCACTACTGGGCATATACCCTGAGAAAACCATAATTCTAAAAGAATCATGTACCACAATGTTCATTGCAGCTGTATTTACAATAGCCATGACATGGAAGCAACCTAAGTGTCCATCGACAGATGAATGTATAAAGATGTAGCACATATACACAATGGAATATTACTCAACCATAAAAAGAAACGAAATTGAGTTATTTGTAGTGAGGTGGATGGACCTAGAGTCTGTCATAGAGTGACGTAAGTCAGAAAGAGAAAAACAAATACCGTATGCTAACACATATATATGGAATCTAAAAAAAAAAAAAAAAAAAGGTTCTGAAAAACCTAGAGGCAGGACAGGAATAAAGACGCAGATGTATTGAATGAACTTGAGGACACTGGGAGGGGGAAGGTTAAGCTGGGATGAAGTAAGAGAGTGGCATGGACTTATATATACTACCAAATGTAAAATAGATAGCTATTGGGAAGAAGCCACATAGCACAAGGAGGTCAGCTAAGCGCTTTGTGACCACCTAGAGGGGTGGGATAGGGAGGGTGGGAGGGAGGGAGACAGAAGAGGGAGGAGATATTGGGATATATGTATATGTATAGCTGATGCACTTTGCTATAAAGCAGAAACTAACACACCATTGTAAAGCAATTATACTCCAATAAAAATGTTATAAAAAATTTACTCCTTTGAGCAAGGAAAATAAAAGGTATATCTTGATATTTGTTTCATTTTATTTGCTTTTAATAAATATTATTTTGAGAAACATTTGAGAGAATAGTGGATGACATTTTCTCGGATGTTTTATAATAGGTTTTCCTTTTTTTGAATTTTTTTTATAGGACAGTTCTTATTATCTATTTTATACATATTAGTGTATATATGTCAGTCCCAATCTCCCAATTCATCCCACCACGACCACCCCTCTAGGCTAACTGTTTCATCAAAGGGTCTGAAGTGTATGTTTTTTGAGTGTGATTTCATGTGTAATGATTCTAAATCCATGTTACCACCCAGCTCATAAAAGGTAATAAACAGGAAAGTGTGATGGGAAATGTCACAGGATATCCTTCTGGTTCCACCTCTACAAATAGAGGCCAGGGTATCAGAAGCCACCTCCACCACCCTGGGCCTCCCTTCTCCTCTGTAAAATGAGGGTGCTGAAAGAGATGGTCTCTGAGGGTCTTTGCATCTCTGACATTCTGGGTGTCTGAGATTGCTAGGTAGTTGTAAATATTCTTTTATCAAGGATAGGAGGCAAAGGCAAATGTGGGTGAAATCTAAGCAAATTTGGCAAGTGGAGGTAAATTTTTGATGTTGAACGCTGAAATGTGATGGTCTAAATGACCATCAAATATGCCTGGGAGCACAGTTCCTCGAGGTCACCAATGCTACTATACTTTAGGGAATCAGTCAAACAGCAAATTAGAGGCTAGATGGGAATTAAAAAATAACCTGACTCTTCAGAATGAAGACCTTTGAAGGAGGTTACAAAATTATTTATTATAGTTATGTGCTATATTTATTGCCATTTTCCCTGGGAAAAGTAGCCATTCCTTTTTTTTTTTTTTTTAAATAAAGGCTTCTGTAGTTATTCTTGGTTGAAAAAAATGGGTAATTTTGAAATAATTAAATCCTCTATATAGTTTTTTTTTCATGTAACTCATCTCTCCTTTTGCTCCCTGAGGATCTGCAAAGCAATGCACCTCAGGAAAAATACAGGAGAACACAATTCCTTTTTCTTTCTCATATTTCTTTTTGTGTGCAATAAAAGAGTACCCATAGGAGCTTTCCATCATAACTCCAAATGTATGAGCTAAATCTAATTGCTCCCTACATTAGCTAATCTCACTTTTAAATCATGTTGACGATATCTTATCAAGGCTTTGAAAATTGCTTAAGAAATATCTGTTTACTTGACTGAATTGTGAGCTAGATGTTGCTCAAGGATTTTTAAAATTCAAGTTTACTCCTTCAAATTTCACCTCATTTATTTTACTAGGTATATACATTGGTCAGATGTTCAGTGAATGAAAATCTAGCCACAAAATAAAAGCGAAACTAGACACTTAGCCTTTATCTGAGTAACATAAAATATAAATGAATATAAAATGAATAAAATTATAAAATATAAATACGTATTTTTATAAATATAAAGTGAACATAAAGTATATATAGAATATTTGATACAGGGACAGAGTATTAGATGCTATTAGGTACAGATATAAAATATTAAATATGGGACTTCCCTGGTGATGTAATGGTTAAGAATCCACCTGCCAATGCAGGGGACATGGGTTCGAGCCCTAGTCCAGGAAGATCCCACATGCCGCGGAGCAACTAAGCTTGTGCATCACAACTACTGAGCCTGTACTCTAGAGCCTGTGAGCCACAACTGCAGAGCCCACGTGCCACAACTACTGAGCCCATGTGCCACAACTACTGAAGCCGGCACGCCTAGCGCCCGTGCTCCTCAACAAAGACAAGCCACCGCAATGAGAAGTCTGCACACCGCAATGGAAGCCCGCACACCGCAACAAAAGCCCGCACACATTGCTGCGTGCGGGCTTTCTACAACTAGAGAAAGCCCGCAAGCAGCAACGAAGACCCAACGCAGCCAAAAATAAATAAATTTATTTTAAAAAATTAAAATAAAATATTAAATACAAAGTAAATACTTATTTATTTGGGGCTTCCCTGGTGGCGCAGTGGTTGAGAGTCCACCTGCCGATGCAGGGGACACGGGTTCGTGCCCCGGTCTGGGAAGATCCCACATGCCGCGGAGCGGCTGGGCCCATGAGCCATGGCCGCTGATCCTGCGCGTCTGGAGCCTGTGCTCCGCAACGGGAGAGGCCACAACAGTGAGAGGCCCGCATACCGCAAAAAAAAAAAGTAAATACTTATTTAAAATGAAAAAAGAAATTACAACAAAGTACAAACTTTTAAAAAGTTATAAAGATCACGTGTTACAAAATCCAGAAAAAATATATTTTTTTTTATTAATTAGCTGCCTGACACATTTCTAGAATACTTGTACTCCTATAGTTTTAGCTGAATACTCTTTGGTTGCCCTGTCTTATGCCAATGATTATTTTTTCCAAAATATCTAATTAAGAAGCATCATGTCTTTTGTCCATTTATGTTCTGTTTGGTGTTTCATAAATATTGTGGGACTGTGATTCTGAAGAAAGTCATTAAACATTGTTGAATGAAGTAGTGCTTACCATAACAAGTCATAATGAATGATGAGAGTATATATCAAAATCAATGACCTGGTTATAGTGCAGCCAGTGGCTGATCTTCATGACTTCTGCTGACTGAACAAACTGAGTTTTTCTTTACTGTCATTTTCATCTTCCTGCTGCTTTTTCACTTCCTGCTTGAGAAGGTCCTGGTCCTCATAAACATCTTTACATCTTCTGTCTCCATTTTTATTAACTATAATTCTTGTTTATCTTGATCCTTTTCCTTATCTTCATGATTTTGAGCATTAGAGATTTTCATTTATATTGTGACACAAAGAGTTTTTGATATTTTGTGACACAAATAAAAGAAGTTTCTGCCAGCCTTCTTGTTTTCAATTTTTGTTTTTGGTTTCCCTAAGTATATGTCTTTCATATCTATATTTTGGCATAGTAATTCTTTAATAACTTATATAATTAAATATGTAATACATCATGTAACATACAATATGATTCATCTGAAATCAAGTCACACATGAGAGTAAGACTTGGGAAACTCTTTAGTAAAGAGTCAGATAGCAAACTTTTGGCATTGGGGGCCTTACAGTCTGTCTCAACTACCCAACTTTGCTTTTATAGCACTAAAATAGCCATGGAGATTATGTCAATGAATGGACATGAATGTGTTCCTAGTAAAACTTATTGATAAATAAGGCAGCGAGCTGGATTTGGTCCGCAGGCCATAGTTAGCCAACCCCTCCCCAAGAGCAATTCAAATGCTTTTTTAAAGTGCTGCTACCTTGTACTGAGCTCCACATTTACTCATATTGCTTACTCATAACTTATACTGTACACATTGACTTATTAATGAATGCTAGGAGTTTGGTCACTTGAATACTTCCCTCTTCTGGTCGTTTTAAGGCAGCTGCCATTTGGGGTGTGCCATTTCATCTGGAACCATGGGATTTTTAGCAGGACAAGGTGCATCTGAAATGCTAAAATAATCCAATACCTTGGGAAGCAAAAAACATGTCACTTCACACACATACAGTTTGTAGTATGGCAGCAGGTTTGGGTCTTAGGTGGAAATTCCAATAAATTCTATTTTGCACAGTTCCCATCAAAAAGGAAAAAAATGCGTGTTGCATTTGTGATTGATATGAGGCATTATTGAATATATTACTGACAGGAGAGAACTTCCTCTTTGAGTAAAAATCAATGAAAGCAATTTTACAAACCTGGTAATTGGAAGAGTATTCCCAGGATAACTTTCGGATCTCTACACTTTCGGATCTCTACACTTCAAACCTTGCTACTGGGCATACATGCTTCTGGTGTTAGACTCCACATGACACAATCGTATCATGATAAAACTCTGGCTCTGTCCTTTCCTGTTACTGTGCTGAGTGGACTGACACAGTGGGCAGCAGGAACACTATTGGAAGCCATTCCAACACCCGTGTAGCTAGCAGTAACTTAGCTCTCTCTGTGTATTAGTTTCCTATGGCTGCTGTAACAAACTGTGTGTGAGTGCTACACACATGGTGGCTTAAAACAACATATATATATATATATATATATATATATATATATTCTCTTACGGTTCCAGAGGTGAGAAATGTGAAATCACCTTCACTGGGCCAAGATCAAGGTGTCACCAGGCCATACTCCCTCCAGAGGCTATAGGGGAGAATCTGTTTCCTTGCCTTTTCCAGCATTCCTTGGCTTGGGGGAACTTTCCTCCATCTTCAAAGCCAGCAGTGTTGGGCTTCCCTGGTGGCACAGTGGTTGAGTCCGCCTACCAATGCAGGGGACATGGGGTCGTGCCCCGGTCCGGGAAGATCCCACATGCCTCGGAGCAGCTGGGCCCGTGAGCCATGGCCGCTGGGCCTGCGCATTCGGAGCCTGTGCTCTGCAACGGGAGAGGCCACAACAGTGAGAGACCCGCATACCACAAAAAAAAAAAAAAAAAAAAAAAAGCCAGCAGTGTAGCAGCTTGCTTCAGTGGTCATTTTGCCTTCTTTTTGCGTCAAATCTTCCTCTGCCCCCTTCTCATAAGAACACCTTTGATTGCTTTCAGGGCCTCCCCAGATAATTTCCCCATCTCAAGACTCTTAACTTAATCATATCTGCAGTCTCCTTTGTCATGTAAGGTAACATTCACAAGTTCCAGGGATTAGGACCTAGATATCTCTGGTCCTACCACACTATGCAGCCTACCACACTAAGTTTTATATATGTAACATATATGTCTCACACATAACCCAAACTAAATGTATGTCCAATTCAACCTCCCATCAGCTTGATTCCAAAAGTGCCTGTGGCTCCTTTACCACCATAACCCGAAGGGAAATATGACCTAAAAGTCAGAGTAGAAAGAGTAGTCTCTACCAATTGAAGTTAGAATATATTATTTTTGTAATTTTTACAAAATCTAGGACTTGTTATATCAGCTCAATCCTCACAACTCTCTTAGGTTTTACAGATGAAGTACCTTAGTTCCAAAGGCAGTGCAATGCCCCAAACAGGAACTTAAAATGGGACCATGCACACGAGGGACCCTCTGACTAAAGCTTCAGAAGTTTCAGGTAAATCCTTCTCAAACACACTATTTACCTCTCCCAGGGTTTGGTTTTTGTTTCTGTGTTCTTGGGAGTAAATAAGAGAATCTATTTGTAGTCAAAGGCACCTCTATGCAGATTTTCCAGTACCATCTTGTTTATTTTGGTTTGTTTGCTTTACTTTTTTAAATTGAGGTAAAATTCATATAACCTAAAATTAACCATTTAAATATGCACAGTTTAGTCCCTTTCAGTACAGTCACAGAGTTATGTAAACATCACCTCTATCTAGCTCCAAAACATTTTCATCACCCTAAAAGAAAGTGACTTCATTAAAAAGTCATTCTCCATACTCCCCTGGAAACCACTAATCTGTTTTCTACTTCTATGGATTTACCTATTCTGGATATTTTATATAAATGGAATCATATACTAAGTGACCTTTTGTGTTTGGCTTCTTTCACTTAGCATAATGTTTTCAAGGTTCATCCATGTTGTATCATATATCACTTCATTCCTTTTTATGGCTGAATAATATTCCCTTGTATGGACATACTACATTTGTTCATCCATTCATCAGACATGTGAATCCTTTCCACCTTTTGCCTACTGTGAATAATGCTGTTATGAACAGTTGTAAGGGTTCTGCACCCAATTCCATGTGTCTGTTTTTTTTCCCCACACCATCAAGTAATTCTACACCAGTTGGTTATCCTATAATTCAATTCAATTATGACAATATCTACCTGGAGATACCATCAGATTCCACAGGTCAAGGGCTTGGTCCTACAAGATTGCCCCCCACCACTTCAGACACCAATCTCAAGCCCAGGTTGTCACCTGTGCTTCTGAGTACAGACTAAAGCTTCAAACAACCCCCTCCTTTAGTTCAATTAATTTGCTAGAGTGGTTTGCAGAACTCATGGAAGCATTTTCCTTACTAGATGACCAGCCTATTATAAAAGAATATAGCTCAGGAACAGCCAGATGAAAGTGACATGTAGGACAAGCTATGGGGGAGGGGCAGAGGCTTCCATCCCCTCTATGCCACGCTCCCCAAACCTCCACATGCTCACCAACCTGGAAGCTCTCCAAACCATCTCATTTGGGGTTTCTATGGAGGCTTCATTACATAGGCATGATTGTTTAAATCACAGCCATAGCTCATTGGAGCTACTAAAGCTGTGCTTAAAGGAAAATGTATAGCCTTTTATGCATAGAGTAGAAAAGACAAAAATCTGATAATCAATGATCTAAGCATTTAATCTCACAAAGTTGAAAGAACAGCAAATTAAAGTCAAAGAAACAGAGTGAAAGAAATAAAGAAAGGAACACAAGGTAAAGAAATAGAAAACAAATACACAATAGAGAGGTCAGCAAAGCCTAGGATTGCTTCTTCATGAGGGGATACGTAATTTGCCTAAGTAAGAGCTAGATACCAGCCCAAAGCTCTTTGGCTCCCTAAGCAAAGCTCTCAGGCTGTGGTCTACAGACCAACCCATAACCACCATCTGGTCCTGAGTCCCTTGAAGCACATGATCTTAATAAAAGCAACTCTGTTTCTAGAAGATGGAAGCAGAAATGTAAGTGAAGTCAGCTTTTATAAATGCATTCAACCATGAAATCATTCTTGTTGTTGCAACATATCTGCACATTTTTTTGAAGTCCACATCTTTTCTATGTTAAAGTAACTCTCAAGTTATTATTTTCTAGGGAAGAAAACCTGAAAACAATGGTAAATTGCTGCTTATGTGAAATAATGTTTCATTTTACATTGAACAAGAAACTATTAGATTACTATTTTATACTGAAAGGAGAAGAATTTTGTTAAATAACATTCTCTATGAGATTAATAAAGTTACTTGGAAAACAGAAACACTGTCTTAGAGTTACTGTTAAGATCCTAGGCCGCAGGAATTGTATACACTTACCTGAAACATTCCCCAAACTGCTCGTGTAATACTCTGCACTCTGTGATATTCCACAAATATTAATTCAAAAATTCACTGCACTGGTTCCTCCATTTTACCAAGGGTGTTTACATACCCATTTGAGCCATAAATCTCCGTGGATCTTGGAGTGTGGTCTCAGGACCAGGAGCAGCATCACCTGAAATTGTTAGATATGCAAACTCTCAGGCTGCATCCCAGACCTGCTGAATCCACCTCGCCTAGCGGAACACGCAATTGGTTTTAACAAGCCCACCAGGTGATCCTAATGCACACTGACATTTGAGAACCACTGATCTAAGTTGAGAAAGGCTTCCAGAAGCATCTCAAAATGCCACCTGCAGTACTAACTTTAGGAAGCTCATAAGGCTGTGCACATCCACAAGTGTTGGCAGTTTATGCAGCGTTCTTAATGGCTCTGATAAAGCAGGAGATGAATTATCAAAGAAGGAGCTTCCGTGGTTTGCAAAAGAAGACAGGTTCTACACTGCAAAAAGGGGCTGTAAACAGCACTTCCCAGCATACTGTAAGAAATGACAAGAAATTTAATGAGCTTATAACACCAAGAAATACTTGCCTGAACATTTGATCATTCCCCAGAGTAGAGTTGCCCCACCCCTAAAAAAGGACATTAACAGGAAAACAGAAGTGAAGAAGCCAGCTGAAAAAAACCCACTATTTCAAGGACAGCCAACTAAAAAACAACTCGAGGGCTTCCCTGGTAGTGCAGTGGTTGAGAGTCCGCCTGCTGATGCAGGGGACATGGGTTCGTGCCCCAGTCTGGGAAGATCCCACATGCCTCAGAGCGGCTGGGCCCGTGAGCCATGGCCACTGAGCTTGCACGTCCGGAGCCTGTGCTCCACAGCGGGAGAGGCCACAACAGTGAGAGGCCCGTGTACCGCAAAAAAACAACAACAACAAAAAAATGACTCGATAGAATGAAAATAAGGTGCACCAGCACTTTATCACCAATTATCCTAAGGTGACAATGGCTATATTTACTCATCTATACCTTCCCCTGCCTATTTCTGCCTCTGTTTTGAGAAGAAAATAAAGAAAAATGTTTCCCCTGAGTTTCCCTAAGTTCACACTTTTTCAACTAAAAAAAGTGGTCACAACAGCCAGGAGAGTCTCCTCGGGAGTTTAGGAACATCAGTCTCTTAACAAAGTAGAGCGGAACTCTTGCCTTTCCAGCTATGTTGTCTTGTTATTGTTCTGTTTTGTTTTATTTTATTTTTTTAATGTACTTTCTCCCTTCCAAGTCAGACAAGAGATTAAACTGAAGTTCTGAGTGAAATTCCATTGATAATTGAAAGGGGGAAGGTTGATAAAGGAACACTACCTCTCTCTCCTTTTTACCTGATTTCTCACACTGTGTCCAGGTGATTGTGCCACTAAGTAGAATTTTCTACAGGTCAAGACTCTATCCTCCCTTCAGACAGTGAGCTGGGAGTGTAGCAGCCCTCTCTCATGTCTCCCCCAAATCATGGCACAGGTGCCAACTCTGCCTAGACTTGAAAAACATCTCTCTCTTTTTTATAATTATTTTGTAATCTACTTTTAAAATTACGAATGTAATACATGCTCATTTTAACTAATAAAAGAATCAAAGTTGCATCTATAATATCAGTAATGTTTAAACAAATTTGTAATGAATGTTTGTGGGGAAATCTTCCTTTGTGTGAATTTAGGTGGCAACAGATTCAAAGAGCAAGACAAAGGGTTCACACATCCCCCACCACCACCCCCCAGCCCCCCACATAAGCTCAGCTTGCACCAACACTCCTACTGGGACTATTACATCTAAAGGAAGTGATACAAGGCTCCATGGCCAGTTGGCACCAGTGGTCGTGAAAGTCTAATGGTGCACTTGCTAGTAGGGAGATGTGAAACCACATTGCTTTGTGGTGTGACCTTTGTTGTGACCTCACTGCCAAGGTACCTGCCGAATTCCCAAGCCTAATTCTTCAGTCTCAATCTTCCAACCAGTTCTGTGAGCCCCATTCAGCCCATACCTTGGAATATTCTCAATAGTGGCAATTTTTTTTTCCCCTTTAAGGCTAGATTAGACTTTTGAAATGACCGAAAGGCATTTGGAAACAAGTGATGATACTAACTCATACTATACATGGAAAAACACACTCATACACACACAAATGAGGTATGATTATAAAGCTTTGACATTTCCTGCCTGAAAAAGACAAAGAAAACTGTGCCAAAAATATTTTGAACAATGGAATCATTGTTAAAATGAGTGCATTTTAACATTTCTTAATCTCACTCTTTAAAAGGATGGAACTAATTTGAATGTTTATTCCTGTATTGTAATTTTTTTTTTTTTTTTTTTTTTTGTGCTGTACGCAGGCCTCTCACTGTTGTGGCCTCTCCCATTGTGGAGCACAGGCTCCGGATGCGCAGGCTCAGCGGCCATGGCTCACGGGCCCAGCCACTCCGAGGCATGTGGGATCTTCCCGGACCGGGGCATGAACCCGTGTCCCCTGCATCGGCAGGCGGACTCTCAACCACTGCGCCACCAGGGAAGCCCTCCTGTATTGTAATTTAAAATCAGTCTCATTACTGCCTACTTAGTGTGCTGCTTATAGGAGCCCAGATACAACAGGACCTCACGGAGACCCTAGAAATACTTAATAATTGATAAGACAAAATTAGGCTTCCAGACCCATAATTTAATTATTTTAAACCTAGAAAATACAACTCTGTTCTGTTCTGCCTAGTATTATATTCTCTACACTATAATAATAAGAAATTAGCTTCGTCCTGATGGTATACCTACATAAATAAAAACACTAGTTAGAATAGCATTTTTATGATATTCAACAGAAGCAAACGTTTGAATTATCTTGTTTTAAGTTGCTGTGAACTTTTGATACTCTTATCTATCCATCTGAGAGTTTCTAGCACATAGTAGGAGGTGCTGAACATTTTATTTTATTTTTTATTAGTTCTATGCCATGAACTGGGAGCTAAGTTTTTTTTCTCCTGCAATTTTTTTGTACTGGTTTTATTGAGATATGTTTCACATACCATACAGTTCATCCATTGAAGGGTAAAAGTCAATGGTTTTTAGGGCTTCCCTGGTGGCGCAGTGGTTGAGAGTCTGCCTGCCAATGCAGGGGACACGGGTTTGTGCCCCAGTCCGGGAAGATCCCACGTGCCGCAGAGCGGCTGGGCCCGTGAGCCATGGCCGCTGAGCCTGCGCGTCCGGAGCCTGTGCTACGCAACGGGAGAGGCCACAGCAGGGAGAGACCACAGCAGTGAGAGGCCCGCATACCGCAAATAAATAAATAAATAAATAAAAGTCAATGGTTTTTAGTATATTCACAGTTGTTCACCCAACACACCTGTGATTTGTTTTAAGAGGCATTAGCCAAAGGAAGAAGGGACAGAAGAGGAACTCATTCTCAAGTTACATGCAAGTCCACATTGTGGTTATTTTGCCCAATACATTGTATGCAGCTTTGGGGTGGCAAATTCATCCACCCTACATGGAAATGGCAGGAGGTGGGAGGGAAGAGAATGCAAAGTGATTTATTTAAGGTAGCTGGTCCAATCTTCCTAACAAGGGTCTATCCTACTGGGCACTAAGAAAGTCAGGAGTTGTCAAGTAACAAAATTTAAATATATCAGATGCCTTCTTTTTTTTTTTTTTTTTTTTTTTTGCGGTACGCGGGCCTCTCACTGTTGTGGCCTCTCTCGTTGCGGAGCACAGGCTCCGGACGCGCGGGACGTGCAGGCTCAGCGGCCATGGCTCACGGGCCCAGCCGCTCCGCGGCATGTGGGATCTTCCCAGACCGGGGCACGAACCCGCGTCCCCTGCATCGGCAGGCGGACTCTCAACCACTGCGCCACCAGGGAAGCCCTCAGATGCCTTCTTAACTGACAAAATCAAGACTGATATTTGATTTGAAAGTCAAAGTGAGGAGTCATGAAATATATAACAAATACCTATCACGGTCATTTTCATTTAAACCATACATATATATACATTTAATAAAATGAGTCCTTTTAGCCTGTCAAGATGATATATGCTTTTTCATCACATAGTCCTTCCACTTTTTCATTAAAATAATATTGATTCAGTCTGGAACTTAATAAACAGTAAACTGTGGGGCTTTACTTGCCACTGTTAGCTCTGGATTTGATTCTCTTTGCTTTTCCTCTTTTCCAAATTGAGGTCAATCAGTTCAATTCACAGTATATATGATGTCTTCATTATTCATGTTATGGCCTGAATGTTTGTGTCCCCCAACAAAATTCATATGCTGAAACCCTAATTTCAATCTGATTGTCTTAAGAGATGGGCCTTTGGAAGGTAATTAACTTGGGAAGCCTCTACCCTCATGAATGGCATTACTGTGCTTATAAGAAGAGGCAACTAGCTAGCTTTCTTTTTGCCATGTAAGGGCACAACGAGAAGCTGGCCATTTGCAAGCCTGGAAGTGGGTTCTCACCAGACACCAGATCTGCCAGCACCTTGATCTTGGACTTTCCAGCCTCCAGAACTATGAGAAATAAATGTTTGCTCTTTAAGCCAACTAAGTCTATGGTAATTTGTTATACAGCAGCCAAATTAGGACAATTCATAATTTTATTTTCTAATAAATCATCAAATTAAATAATCCATTCTTTTATATCTTCCTATAAAGTCATTAGTACCTTTGATTGTCTGAGGTCAATTACTGAACTATATTTATGATTATAGTCTTAAAATTCAGAATTTCCTACAGTAGGAATTGGCAAAATTTTTCTGTGAAGGAACAGACTGTAAATATGTTAGGCTTTGTGAGCCATTTCATCACAGTGCAACTACTCAATTCTGCCTGTAAGTAGGCAGTTTCTATGCCGGAAAGTGTAATCCTGGTCTCTGCTCTTAAAGGCTCCTCACACTACAGTCTTCATCCTGAGCTGACCCATTCTGGTCCACTGGCCCTTACAGCACCTCTGAGGCTGTGGAAAACTTTAGGCATGATCCCCTGTACACCAAGCACAGGCCCTGGGGAGCCAAGAGCACAGCCTCAGTCTCACCTATCCAGCTTCCTCCAAGGTAACTCCATGATGCTGCTCTCACACTGCATTGGTCATGGCCCAGAGTAACAGGCTTACACTGACCAAGAACTCGAGTCCTTGATCTCCCTCATGCTTTGACAGGGAGCAGAGAACTAGATCAAACATTCTCAGACTCCCCCATGCCTTTCCTGACGTTTCTATACTCTTTCCATTTGACTCACAGTCCTAAGAGGACCTTAAGGAAAAAACAGGAACCATTACCTCATGGAACCAAAAGGGTAAAGCCTCTACTTGCTCTAATCCAAATCCATCTTCCTAGAGGAACCAAACCTGCTGGACTCTGAAAGATAGTCTATGATCTAGCCCTACCAAATTTTTCTTTTAATATGTTGCAGAGCTTTAAAGAAATTTAGAAAATTCTTTTTCTCTTGACGAAATCAAGGTTTTCATGTTGCCAGCACTGTTGAAAAACATCCTATTGTAATTAAAAGCTGAACACTGACCTTTTTCTTTACATTTTTATTATAGAAGTCCTAGTCCTACTCTTAGTTCTAGAATTTCTCATTTCTCCACCCACAGACACAGAAAGGTGTCTTGGCCTGACCAGGAGTAAGGTCATATACATAGAAGTTCAAGAGAAGAAAGTACATAGCATATTTCAAAAAACTTTACCTTCTGTTAAATTCTTAACTTCCATTAGCTGAAGAGAATGAATGAATAAATGAAAAAGTTGGAAGATAAACTTATGAAGAAAGATTAGAACGGAAAAGAAGCAAGCTCAGAGAATATTCAGGAATGCTTACTCAATACATAAAGTCACTGAGATCATGAATATCTAGCCTTAGAAAATAAAAATATATCCAAAGGAATTTAAATCAGGATCTTGAAGAGATATCTGCACTCCCATGTTCACTGAAGCATTATTCACAATAGCCAAGATATGGAAGCAACGTAAGTGTCCATTGATGGACAAATGGATGAAGAAACTGTGGTATATACATACAATGGAATAGTATTTAGCCTTAAGAAAAGAAGGAAATCTTGCC
This sequence comes from Hyperoodon ampullatus, assembly GCF_949752795.1. Classification (NCBI taxonomy): domain Eukaryota; kingdom Metazoa; phylum Chordata; class Mammalia; order Artiodactyla; family Ziphiidae; genus Hyperoodon; species Hyperoodon ampullatus. The sequence continues at coordinate 128,344,191 of NC_136917.1, read as the reverse complement.
ATTTGTGACAACATGGATAAACCTGCAGGACATGATATGAAATAAGCCAGACACAGAAGGACAAATACAAGATAACCACTTACATGGGAAATCTACAATAGTCAAACTCAAAGAAGCAGGGAGTAGAATGATGGTTACCAGGAGCTTAGGGGAGGAGAAAACAGAGAGGTATTAGTCAAAGGGTACAAAGTTTCAGTTATGCAAGATGGACAAGTCCTAGAGAGCTACTGTGTAGCACAGTGCCAATGGTAACTTAATTCTATACTTAAATATTTGCTAAGAGCGTAGATCTTATGTTAAGTGTTCTTATCACACACACAAAAATAATATCAAATAAAGAGGGCAGGAGGAAACTTTTGGAGGTGATAGATGTTTATGGCATAGATGTGGTGCTCGTTTCATGAATGTACACTTATCTCCTAACCCGTAAAGTTGTATACATTAAAATCGTACAGCTTTTTTTATGTCAATCATAACTCAACAAAGTGGTTTAAAGGAGAGAGAAAAAAATTAAATGCCACATTTTATAAAATCTAGAATACCATTAATTTTTGTGCCACTAAAATTATTTTTTAATGCTACCAATTAAACTGTGACACATGATCAATTGAAAGACATATCCTGGGACTTCCCTGGTGGCACAGTGGTTAAGAATCCACCTGACAATGCAGGAGACATGGGTTCGAGCCCTGGTCCAGGAAGATCCCACATGCTGTGGAGCAACTAGGCCCGTGCACCACAACTACTGAGCCCGCGTGCCACAACTACTGAAGCCTGTGCATCTAGAGCCCATGCTCCGTGACAAGAGAAGCCACCGCAATGAGAGCCCACACACTGCAGCAAAGAGTATCCCCGCTCACCGCAACTAGAGAGAGCCCATGCACAGCAACAAAAACCCAACACAGCCATAAATAAATAAATAAATAAACAAACAAACAAACAAATAAATAAATAAATTTTTAAAAAGATGTATCCTAGTTTCAGAGAAACTGAATCATGGAAATTCTACTGATACCTGAAGAGGATGCTGAACAATCAAAATGTTCAGTTAACAGGAAAGCATAGGACTGTCTTACAGCAGAATGACTGGTTCGAGAGATTCTCAGAAACACAGAGCTACTCTGAAAGATATTTCCTGGGAAACGTGCACAAGCTATGGAAAGTTTGATGATCTTTGGTTTTGCCTAAAGAACAGCAATCTAATGATGGCCATTCTGACTGGTGTGAGATGATACCTCATTGTAGTTTTGATTTGCATTTCTCTAATTAGTAAAGATGTTGAGCATCCTTTCATGTGTTTGTTGGCAGTCTGTATATCTTCTGTGGAGAAATGTCTATTTAGGTCTTCTGCCCATTTTTGGATTGGGTTGTTTGTTTTTTTGTTATTGAGCTGCATGAGCTGCTTATAAATTTTGGAGATTAATCCTTTGTCAGTTGCTTCATTTGCAAATATTTTCTCCCATTCTGAGGGTTGTCTTTTGGTCTTGTTTATGGTTTCCTTTGCTGTGCAAAAGCTTTTAAGTTTCATTAGGTCCCATGTGTTTATTTTTGTCTTTATTTCCATTTCTCTAGGAGGTGGGTCAAAAAGGATCTTGCTGTGATTTATGTCATAGAGTGTTCTGCCTATGTTGTCCTCTAAGAGTTTGATAGTGTCTGGCCTTACATTTAGGTCTTTAATCCATTTTGAGCTTATTTTTGTGTATGGTGTTAGGGAGTGATCGAATCTCATACTTTTACATGTCCCTGTCCAGTTTTCCCAACACCACTTATTGAAGAGACTGTCCTTTCTCCACTGTACATTCCTGCCTCCTTTATCAAAGATAAGGTGACCATATGTCCGTGGGTTTATCTCTGGGCTTTCTATCCTGTTCCATTGATCTATCTTTCTGTTTCTGTGCCAGTACCATACTGTCTTGATTACTGCAGCTTTGTAGTATAGTCTGAAGTCAGGGAGCCTGATTCCTCCAGCTCCATTTTTCGTTCTCAAGATTGCTTTGGCTATTCGGGGTCTTTTGTGTTTCCATACAAATTGTGAAATTTTTTGTTCTAGTTCTGTGAAAAATGCCAGTGGTATTTTGATAGGGATTGCATTGAATCTGTAGATTGCTTTGGGTAGTAGAGTCATTTTCACAATGTTGATTCTTCCAATCCAAGAACATGGTACATCTCTCCATCTATTTGTATCATCTTCATCAAAAAATCTAGAAACAATAAATGCTGGAGAGGGTGTGGAAAAAAGGGAACACTCTTGCACTGCTGGTGGGAATGTGAATTGGTACAGCCACTATGGAGAACGGTATGGAGGTTCCTTAAAAAACTACAAATAGAACTACCATATGACCCTGCAATCCCACTACTGGGCATATACCCTGAGAAAACCATAATTCAAAAAGAGACATGTACCAAAATGTTCATAGCAGCCCTATTTACAATAGCCCGGAGATGGAAACAACCTAAGTGTCCATCATTGGATGAATGGGTAAAGAAGATGTGGCACATACATACAATGGAATATTACTCAGCCATAAAAAGAAATGAAATTGAACTATTTGTAATGAGGTGGATGGACCTAGAGTCTGTCATACAGAGTGAAGTAAGTCAGAAAGAGAAAGACAAATACTGTATGCTGACACATATATATGGAATTTAAGAAAAAAAAAAGGTCATGAAGAACATAGGGGTAAGACAGGAATAAAGACACAGACCTACTAGAGAATGGACTTGAGGATATGGGGAGGGGGAAGGGTAAGCTGTGACAAAGTGAAAGAGCGGCATGGACATATATACACTACCAAACGTAAGGTAGATAGCTAGTGGGAAGCAGCCGCATAGCACAGGGAGATCAGCTCGGTGCTTTGTGACCGCCTGGAGGGGTGGGATAGGGAGGGTGGGAGGGAGACGCAAAAGGGAGGGGATATGGGAACATATGTATACATATAACTGATTAAATTTGTGAAAAAAAAAAAAAAAAAAAAAAAAAGAACAGCAATCTAAGTCCTGCCAATTATCCTTTCTTACCATCTGCAACCCCATGACATGCATAAATGATAGAAAAAAATTACCTTTAATTAAAAGAATATAAATGAAGCATAAAAAGAACATGAGAATTTTAAAATGACATCATTCTAGACTCTGTCAAGATAAACTGAGCAATCAGAAAGCCATAGCATCTAAGTATGACCAATGTTAGCTGTTTATAACTCACACCCCCTATTTATATCTACTAGGGATTATAAAAGTTTATAAAATTGGGTTTTTGATTTTGAAAATACTCCACATTGATAATGGGAATATTCTGCATTTTTTGGTTCATACAGGGCTAATCAAAGTCAAGAACATTTTAATGAAATGAGGAATAATTTAGAGATGCTTATTTAATACTCTTATATTGAGTCAATTAAGAAAAAAAACACATAAACTTGGTTTTGACTTAATGATAAAATTTGAAAACAAGCATCATATTATGAGTCATTTAATCCAATAGGACAACTTGAAGCTCTGGCCAGCTCTTATACCCAGCTTCCCAAGCTACTGAAAATTACCATGAACATTAATAATGATGTGAAAAGGGAGTCTGGCTTATATAAATGCAAGTCAATACAAATAGGGAAAGGGCAATTTATTGTGATGGATGTGTTCACTGAATGTAAAAAGCAAATTATTGAAGATAGAGTGAAAGAGAGAAACCTATAAATATCCAGGCTCCCTGGGGTAGAAGGGGATTAACCACATGGAAATTAAAGAAAAGCTAAAGGAAAACACTGAGTTCACATGTGGAGAAAATATTAAAAGCATCTCACTGCAGGCAACAAGATTAAGGCAATGCATTTGCAGAGCCAGTTCTAACATTCATTAAATGTTATGAAATGGAACAGTACAGACCCAGAGGCATGGAATATCAGGCTGTTGATGGAAAAATAGAAATGGGCAAATAAAAAGGATCACTCATGTAAATAAAGCACATGGAAGGTTCATCAACACCAACGATTTTTTGCAACCTTTGGAAATGCATTGGTACAAATGAACACTGGCATGCCCTGTGAACTGAGAAAGAGAAGCCATGGCATAGCAGCAACCTAAAAAAGATTCAAAGATTAATTCCCAAAAGCACTGGAATCTGCATCTACTGGGCTGGAATAGGAAGAGGAAGCTACCTTAGAGATGTTATTTGAGAGATGCCATAAAACTTCTCACATAAAATAATTCCCCTGCCCACTCTGCCACATTCATGAAATCTCCTTATTGCTCATGCCTTTAGATAAGGCCATTTAAGACACTCTGTTAAAATACTAATATTATCTGGACAATGTGGAATTACTTCTAGCTGCCACTAGAGCCTTATTTCATGCTGGTCCCGCTGAGGAAATGCCTTCTGCCCTGCCTTCCTTACTGGCGGGCACATTCTTCAGGACTCAGCTTAAATATCAGCTGCCGTGTGACACTTTCCATACCCCTCCAACTGCCCTGGAAAAACTGCCTTTCTCTCCTCTGTGCCCCTTGCACTCTACAGGGCTCTGTGGCACTGAGGTAATCATCCAGAGTTACATGTAGGCAAGTTCATCTTCCTCACTGGGCTAAGGTTCCTTCAGAGTTGGAGCCGTCTTTCTTCCTCCATTGTTGCCCAGCCTAAGGTCTGGCATATTAAGGCTCTAAAAAAAATGACTAAGTCAAAGAGCTCTAACTATTTGGATAGCTAACCAGTCTTCATAAAGAAATGTAGTGCAGCCTGGATAAGTTATGCTGAGGGCAAAGGTCAGCATCATAGTGGTGACCCTGAAGTGAGAGGGCAGTACCATGCAGGCACTAGGCTGTTTCACCAACTCCTAAAAGGTGTTTCATACAAAACCGATGCTCAATAAGCATATGAGCACAGCCGAGGATGAAAAGAAAAGGACCCCAATAAGAAAAAAGAGGCACAGATGGAGGATATGAGGAACCAAAAATAAGCCCCCTCTTTTATAGATTTGCTTGGATCCAGCCCACATACCTTGCCTGACAGTGATAGGATTTCACAGTGACAGTGTGGTAAAGTGGAAAAGTACCAGATCATCAAAGAAGACAAGAGTTAAGGTTTTGCATTTGTACCTGGGTACCACTCTGAACCTCAGTTTCCTCATCTGCATCTGTCTGCTCACTGGGATTTGAAAGGATTTAGTCAGAAAATACAAGTGAAACCACTGTACAAAGTGCTCATGGAATGAAAAGTATTATTTGTTTTGGTCTAACCAATAAGACAAGGTAGTGAAAAGCCACCTGCTAGTGACAATAAACATATGTAAGGAGACTGAAGGTTGGCTCCAGCAATTTAGTTGGCACAATGCCTACCAAAATTTCTTGAGTATTTTCCCAACAACTTTGATGAAATAGGTATAGACATATAACACACAAATATTGACACTAATGAAGGAAAACTTTCGTTAGCTATTGTGGATTAAACCAACTGGTATAATAATATAAACATAGGCAGATGGCAGTTAAAGTTAAGTTAGGCACATTATGATAAGCCTAAGGATGAGGATAACATTTCTCAGAAAAAAGCATTTCATGATGCATTAGCATTGACTTTAAATCCACCCTGATCAGCTTTATCCTATTTGATACAGAACTGAGCTTGCCGATATGAGAAGCTGTTCCACTCAGAAGAAAAAGAGAAGAGATGTAAATACGAAAATAAGCACAAGGCAATAAACCATTTTCCACATTTTCCAAGTGTGGAAAATGGTTTTAAAAAAAAATCACAAAACACTAGAAATGGAAGCGACCTTACAAATTGTTACTGAGTCCAAGCTCATACTGCTCACCACATTACAGGCCAGTAAACCAAGGGACAAGTTGTTGGGGGCAAGGAATAGCGACTTTATTTGGAAAGCCAGCAGACTGAGAAGATAGTGGACTCATGTCCCAAAGAACCATCTTGCCTGAGTTAGAATTCAGGCTTCTTTTATACTAAAAGGGGAGGGAGTCAAGTCAAACATTTCCTGGTTCAGGCCGGCCTCCGAAGGGAATGTGTTAATTTCTTTCTTCCCGCATTCATTCACAGGTGGGCCTGGTGTTTCCTGTGAGCTAAACAAAGGTATTTTAGCTTAATGCTTTATTACCTGGGAGGCAGTGTTCCCAGAGATGGGCCAGTATGTATAGTTTAAGCTTATAGGAAACATCCCTTTAGTGATTAACTTGTAATAGAATACAAAGTTTCTTCCCTATTACAAAATCACCTAATCCAAAGACCGTCATCTCTACCCATAGGATCAGTTTCACTAACATGAGTCATTCAACATTTTTTTGTTGTTGTTGGTTATCCAATACTTAGTTGTAGGACCTGCACACTCCACTGGCTCCTCCACTCTCAGCAACTGATATCTTCCTGTCCCTGGAAGACGCTAGAGTTTGTGACCTCCGAAATGTAATCCCTTCCCTTCACTGAGGAGCAAACCCAAGCCCAGAAAGGTTGTGACTTGCTCAAGGCCACTTGCCGAACTGTTTACTGGTAGTGCTAGAACTTAAAATCCAAATATTCTCATTTCTAACCAATACTGGTGTTACAAATTCTAGCAGGAAGGACCCTTGAGTAATAATTTAGTTGGAAAGAAGGGACTAAGCATCTTGCTTAATCATATTTGTTTCAGGTGAGGGAAATGAAAGCCTCCCCAAGCTATCCTGTGCCATCACTGCTGTTGCCAACACACTGATTAACTCAGTAACCTCTAAGATGTTTTCTGAGCTATGCTTGTTTGGCTGCGTATAGTATGTTGACATCAACAACTCCAAAGGCATTAATGAAAACACAGGTTTTAGCCCAGCTCTCCATCTCTGAATTTATTATGAAGAGCTTGGTTTAGAGATCAAAAGATTAGCTCAATCCCAGTAATGAGAGTAAAACAAGATTTATTTTAAGGAAAGAGGACAGGCACAGTTATCCCCACACTGCAGAAGGCAGTTAAGACAAGCGACGGACATGCACAAAATTATCCTACCTCTGTGGGTTTTCTCAACCTCAATTTTGCAGGCAATTTTTTTTTTACTTTAAAGTCTAATAATCTGTCATTTATCCCAAATTATCTGCTGCTGCATTTTTACCATTTATAGCTCACTTTTGGAGAGTATTTAGCAAGCCTTCTGAACAGAAGCCTTCTGAAGCTTTGGGGGTAAATATGGTAATAGAGAAGCCAAAAGGAGGAGCTTTTGGAGAGTATTTAGCAAGCCTAAATAGAGGAGCTTTTGGAGAGTATTTAGCAAGCCTTCTGAACAGAAGCCTTCTGAAGCTTTGGGGGTAAATATGGTAATAGAGGAGCCAAAATATTAGCCACAGATACTTTTGTTGCAACAGAGATGACTGATTTTTAAGTTTCTTCTTCCCACGATTAATGGCTTACTAATTATAAAAAATATACTTGACTTTTAAATAAAATCCTCAGTTTTTCCTTTTGGTACAATAATTACCAACACAAGACTGACCCCTACTGGGAATATCTGTCCTTGTTACATGGATCATGACTTGGGAAAAGTGAAACAGCCTAAACTGGACACTTCTAGGGCCTTAATAGATTATTGAATTCAATTCTCTGTGAAAAGGTAAGAGGGAGAACTTTTTGAAATCAAAACTTTTTGAAATCAAAATCGTCTTTAAGCAGTAATTGTGTCTAATTATACTTGGTATTTTAATAGTAGAAAGTATTAAGAAATTTACAAATGATGTCAGTATGTTTTTTTATTAGTAAATGTTAATTAAATGTTAATTTGTCAGTAAATGTTACTTATTGCTCCAGATAATTATTAAGAGTTCAAACACTGAAGGAATATTACCCAATCAGACTTGACCACCCTGTACCTTCTTTAGAAAAGTCTTAAAATCTTTTCTAAGTAACAAAAAGCTTTTAAAAGATTGGAGTCTTTTAGGCCAAACTTGCATATGGACAAAAACCCAGGTTTAATAAGTTATGCAGAATCAGTAAGCAAGAAGGCTGATTTCATTTTATGTTTTCCTCTGTGCCTCATATTATGGCCTGTTTTCAGATCTCATGTGAAGTAGTTTTCAGTCATGTGATTCTAATCTTCAAAACAGCTTTCCATGGTTTGACTTAGTTGGTTTTTTTCTTAATAACTGAGTCAATACACCTGATTCTAAAACATACATCCATAAATAAAGATATCAGTTAACTAGAGATAAACTGGACTCATGGGCTCTCAGAAAGTCGGAGATTGCATTTAATCCCAGCCTAACTATTTTTAGCAACAAACTGCTCTGTTATCATGGTAAGTTATCACCATTGCCAAGATCCTTCAAAGGGTCACAAGTTCTTAGTGGAAACAGTTAAGCAAAAGGCCTCTTTATTCCCATGTTGGATTAGCCTTACAACTGATCAAAATAAAACTACTTCAATTTAAAAAATCAATTACAGTTTACTTATTTCTTATGAAAATAATCTTTAGTCCTCTTTTTTTTTTTTTTATTAAGTAAGTCTTTGTTTTACTAGACTACTCAAGAAGACCACCATGTTATTACCATCAGAGAGATGCTGGCAGTAATATGTAAAACTTGCGGGGGGCTGGGAAAGCAAGGAATAACTTCCGTTACATTCTCTACAAGAGGCTCCGAATGCTATGAGCGTTCTCAGTTCTGGCCAGGGGCCCCAAAAGAGGTATTATAAAGTGAGGAGACCTAGAGACCTAGCCAAATACATATATTGTTTTTTATTTCGAAATAGGCACAGTTTATGGAAAATATATTCTAGGTCCTTGAAGCAAACAATTCATATAATAGTTCTCCAAGATGGAATTTACAAAAACTGTAAATAGATTTTTAACTAAATCTTAAATTCACTAGAAATGATGGAACTTATGTAGCAACACAAACATGCACTAAACAGCTGAAAGTGACATTTTTTATTAGGCTAGTACCCTTTTATACCATTATTCTTCCCATTTTATTTCCTCAAATTGAAAGTTTGAGCATTAAGGTTAAACAGACACTGAAACACAAAAAAGTCCATCAGAAGTTACTCATTACATTGCTAAATTAGTGAATAGATCCTCCACTTATTCCAGGCAATGTATTTTTTCTATGAAATTCAATAATAAATGCATTCCCAAGTTGATACAAATAAGCAAATTCTCTGTTTATGAATGTGGTACCAGATCCCAAATTTCAAATGACTTGAATACCAAGGAGCAAATAATTTCTCTAAGGCTTGATAATCATAGTTTATATTTTATAGTAATTTGTTCGTGTGGAAGACCCGATATGCAATGATGTCAAGGTATTATACATTTTTGCAGGTATACAGTGTTAAGAAGAAAGGAAATGCAAGAATGTTTCCAAATGCCATAAAATTAGAATATCCTATGTCTCATTCTGAAGAGAATACTTCAAATTTAGAAAAATACTATGATGATGGCTAGACACATAGCTGAATTGCCTCTTAATACTGACTTTAGCAGGTAATAACACTCTTACTTTACTCCAGGATTTTAACGTTTGCAGGGTTTTGTTCTTGAGGGTAAAAATAAAGATATAAGTTGATACAGCCATGCCCATTTAGTAAAGAGCCATTTTAACTGATTCCTCTTTTAATCATGATAAAAGATTTTTGTGACATTCCAAACAAGGGAATATTTAGTTTCCTCTTCTTGTACATAAACAGTTCACAAATACTGGCTCTTTTTAAGTTATATTTCCTATAAAAAGGTACAGAAACCCTCTTCTAGAGGTGGGAATCAGAATCAAGCTCCTGGACAACACAAATGTTAAGTCATGACCCATATGTCTATTACATTTGCTAGACCCCAGATATGACTTCCCCGAAGGCAGATGCAGGAACACAAAGATGTGTGAGAGATCAGAGTGATGAATGACTGAATTTCATCACCATGCTCATACATGTGGTATATTCAACCTTAAAAAAATTGCTGTATTGCTCTCAGATTTTCTATACGGAACACTCACTTGATAAATTCCTTATCATAGTCTCTCAGAGCAATGATAATCTATAGGGTATTTCCTACTCATCATACCTAAAAATGAAAGCAATTACACATAAAAATTAAAAATACCTTAAAAATCATACCTACAAGTAAAGCAAATACATGATTGCATCAACAGAGCTTCACAGAAATACTTTGTTTTCATCACTGCTGCAAATTTTTTGTGGGAAATGCAATGAAAAAAGCTTCAGCAGATATCCGTAGACAGTGACCAGAAGAAACTGGAAGTGAATTCGGCAAAATGCTAGGTCAAGACAACAATGCAAATCAAAAAGAAATTTGAGATATTAAATTTTAGAAAGTATAGGCTGAAAAATAACATGTGAGCTTATAAGTAAGATCTAAAAAGTGCACATAAAAATATAAAACAGTGCTCATTGGGAGACAATAAGACATCTTAGTGAGGAGCCTGGGCTGTGCAGTTCAGAAAGAGCCGGTTGTGACTGCCTATTATGTTGCTACTTACAAGATGGGTAGTCTTGGGGAAGTTACCCAGTCTTAACTGAGTCTCTGTTTCCTGAACTGTAAATGGATATAAATTCCATAATAGCGGATATAAGCATTTAATAGGAAACCAGACATACCTAAAGGGAAAAGTGCTGAAAAGGAATAAAGACTGAAGAAATTATCCATAATGCAGCACAGAAAGACAAACTATGGGAGCTTAAAACAGAGGATAGAAAAGATCTAAAATAGTTTAATTAGAGATTCAAAAGCAGAGTTGAGATTGTGACAAAGGCAATATTTAAAGTGACAAAAGACTTCAATCCTCTTAAGAGGCCCCACAAATCCAAGTAGAATAATTGTTTAAAAAGCACATCATGTAAATTAGATACAGCATCATAAACTGCAGACCACCAAAGACAATGAGAAAATCTGAAAAAGCAGCCTGCCAAAAAAAGATACATTATCTGCAGAGGAATGACAATTAGAGTGGCAGTTGACTTCTCACCGTAACAACAGAAACCAGCTAACAAAGGAATGATAACTACAATGTACTGAAATAAAATAACTATCAACCTAGAATTCTACATGCAGCAGAAATACCTTTAAAGAACGAGGACACATGAAAGAATGCTCAACATCATTAATCATTAGAGAAATGCAAATCAAAACTACAATGAAATATCATCTCACACCGGTCAGAATGGCCATCATCAAAAAATCTAGAAACAGTAAATGCTGGAGAGGGTGTGGAGAAAAGGGAACACTCTTGCACTGCTGGTGGGAATGTGAATTGGTACAGCCACTATGGAGAACGGTATGGAGGTTCCTTAAAAAACTACAAATAGAACTACCATATGACCCAGCAATCCCACTACTGGGCATATACCCTGAGAAAACCATAATTCAAAAAGAGTCATGTACCAAAATGTTCATTGCAGCTCTATTTACAATAGCCAGGAGATGGAAACAACCTAAGTGTCCATCATCGGATGAATGGATAAAGAAGATGTGGCACATATATACAATGGAATATTACTCAGCCATAAAAAGAAATGAAATTGAGTTATTTGTAGTGAGGTGGATGGACCTAGAGTCTGTCATACAGAGTGAAGTAAGTCAGAAAGAGAAAGACAAATACCATATGCTAACACATACATATGGAATCTAAGGGAAAAAAAGGTCATGAAGAACCTAGGGGTAAGACAGGAATAAAGACACAGACCTACTAGAGAATGGACTTGAGGATATGGGGAGGGGGAAGGGTAAGCTGTGACAAAGTGAGAGAGTGGCATGGACATATATACACTACCAAACGTAAAATAGATATCTAGTGGGAAGCAGCCGCATAGCACAGGGAGATCAGCTCGGTGCTTTGTGACCACCTAGAGGGGTGGGATAGGGAGGGTGGGAGGGAGGGAGACACAAGAGGGAAGAGATATGAGAACATATGTATATGTGTAACTGATTCACTTAGTTATAAAGCAGAAACTAACACACCATTGTAAAGCAATTATACTCCAATAAAGATGTAAAAAAAAAAAAAAGAACGAGGGCATTCCATATATTGAATGTACACTTAAAAATGGTTAAAACGGCCAATTTTACGTTATATATATTTTACCACAACTTTTAAAAATTTTAAATGTCACATACCAAAAACCATTTAATTATGGTGCTAACCACACTTTAAAGGGGTTAATTGTATGGTGTGTGAATTCTATCACAAAAAAAGCTGTTTTAAAAAAGAATAATAGCAAAATAAAATGTTTTCAGACTAACAAAAACCAACAAACCCTTACTAAAGATAAATTCTAAAGAATGTACTTTCAGAAGGAAAAAAGTGGTAAAGTATGTAGATAAGCCTATTAAACAAGGACTGTACATAATAACACGTTATGAGGCTTTAAAACAACAAAATTAAAATATATTACAACAATAATATCTAATTTGGGAGGGTGTTCTTAGTGCTTTCAACTCCCTGAAGAGTCTGAGGAGGGTTAAAAGGTAATGACTAACTTAACTTTGATAAATTAGTATGCAAGATATAATTTCTAGGGATCCAATAAGATTAGAAACAGAGTGTCTAAGTTTCAAATTAGTAGAAGAAAACATGAAATTATTTTTTAACTCCAAACAAAGGCAAGAAAGTGGAGACAAAGTGTTAGAAAATTCAACAAAGGTTTATACCAAAATATAAAGTAATTATATTAAATACAATTTGTCTAAATGTTACAATTAAAAATAAAGATTATCAAGTTGGCTTCTTAAAAAAATATTCCAACTGTATATTGTTTATAAGGTACAAAACTAAAATATAAGAATGCACAAAGATTGCAAACAAATGCATCACTAAAGATAAGGAGTGACCTTTCACAATGGTTTAAAAAAAAAGCAAAAGAGGGAAGGATGCAGGGATATAGGGAAGAAAGAAGTATAAACTCTATTGTATCTATTGCTTCATAATAAATCACCCTAGATTAAATGGCTTAAAGCAAAAAACATTATCTCATATTTTCTGTGGGTCCAGAATCCAGAAACAGTTTAGCTGAATCTCTCACAGGCTGCAATCAAGATGTCAGCTAAGGCTGCCTTCATCTCAAGGCTCAACTAAAGGAGAATCCACTTCCAACATCACTCACATGGGGACTTCCCTGGTGATCCAGTGGTTAAGACTCCACGCTTCCACTCCAGGGGGCGTGGGTTGGATCCCTGGTCAGGGAACTAAGAATCCCACATGCTGCGTGGTGCAGCCAAAAAAAATCAAAACCAAAACAACATCACTCATATGGCTGTTGGCAGGCGTCAGTAGATCCACTTCCAAGATCACTCATACAGCTGTTGGCAGGCCTTCTGTCCTCACTGGCTATTCAGCAGAGATGTCAGTTCCTTGCCTGAGGGGCCTCTCCATAGGGCAGCTCACAAGAGGGAAGCTGGCTTCCCTCAGAGGAAGCCCGGGAGAGAACAAGAGAGAGAGCCAGCAAGATGGAAGCCAGAGTCTTTGTGATCTAATCTCAAAAGTGATATCCCATCCCTTTTGTTATATTCTACTTGTTAAAACTGTGTCATGAGATCCAAGGTCACACACTCAAAGAGAGGAGATTACACAAGGGCATAAACACCAAAAGGCAGGGATCACTGGGGACATTTTAGATGCTGTCAACCACAGAAATGAAAAACAAAAAGTGTCATTGTTCGCTTATTATGTGGTGAATGCAGAAAATCCAGAAGAATCACACTAGAGTGAATGGGGAAGTCTAGCAAGCTTGTTGGGTACAAAAATCTGGACACAAAAATCAGTTTATACTACATATAAGCAACAAACAGAACATGGAAATTTAAAAATAACCCCATTGGACTTCCCTGGTGGCACAGTGGTTAAGAATCTGCCTGCCAGTGCAGGGGACAAGCGTTCAAGCCCTGGTCCGGGAAGATCCCACATGCCATGGAGCAACTAAGACCGTGTGCCACAACTACTGAGCCTGTGCTCTAGAGCACGTGAGCCACAACTACTGAGCCCGCATGCCACAACTACTGAAGCCTGTGCCCTAGATCCCACGCTCTGCAACAAGAGAAGCCACCACAATGAGAAGCCCGCGCACCGCAATGAAGACCCAATGCAGCCAAAACTTAAATAAATAAAAAATTTTTAATAAAAGAAATATAGAAAAAAATAAATAAATAACCCCATTTACCATAGGAGCAAACAGTTAAATAATAACTGTTGAAGCTAGGGATGGGTACTATTATCTTTACCTTTTCATATATTTGAAAATTTTGGGACTTCCCTGGTGGTCCAGTGGTTAAGACTCCACACTTCCACTGCAAGGGGCACAGGTTCATCCCTGGTTGGGGAAGTTCCACATGCCACGCAGCGCAGCCAAAAAAAAAAAAAGAAAAATTTGATGTTAACTTTTTTTTAAGTATCAAATATCTGGAAACAAATCTAATAAAAGACTTGCAAACGTTTACAGAGAAATTTAAATTTTTTTCTCATTTATTCTAAACAAATGGAGGGATAAAGCATGTTCACGGACTAGAAGACTCAATATCGTAAAGACTGCAATTCTCTCCATATAGAGTTATAAGTTCAATACAATCAAAATCAAAATCTCAACTCTGTGTGTGTGTGTATAGCCTGACAAGCTGATATTAAAATTTGAACAAAAGTGAAAAAAGTCCAAAATAATGTGGGAAAAGTCTTCAGCCATATTAATAACACAAAGTAAAACCATAATGAGATGCCATTATACATCCACCACACTGACAATTCAAACTGCCAATAGCAAGTTTTGGTGAGGATGGTAAGTAACAGGAACTCTTATACACTGCTGATGGGCTGTTAATTGGCACACCCACTTTGAAAAGCTAGTTTTATCCACTCCTCAATTTCACATGTAAGTGGTGGTTATGTTTTATGATCTCTCTGTAAGTATGTGATATTAACAATAAAAAAAGTAAACTTAAGGGAAAAAAAAGAAAACAGTAACATATATTCCCAAAGATAAGCAACAGAAGAGGAGATTCTAGAAAGTAAATTCTACCTCAGGGAACAAACAGAGCAGAAAGTAGATTTATTATTTGCTCTAAACAGAATTCCAAGGTCTAAGAATAAAATACTGAAACAGTAGAAATCTCCCATTACTTTCCACACTTGCATGATAAGGGGTACTCAAACCAACAGGAATACTTATTTCCATCTTTGAAGAGGAAGTCCACTGCAGGAGGCATTCTGCTACGAAAGAACAGAGGGGGGTCTCAAGTGCAAGGAAAATTCAGTCCAAAGAGCAGAGCAAGCCAATTAGTGAGTGCTGCTCTTAGCTTTTTGGGTAATCAGTCTCAAAAGAAGCATTCCAGCTGCTCCATAGTTTAAGTGTACCACTATTTGCAAGAGGGCAAAGCAAAGCAAAAGAAATGGACAAAACACCTCCTAAAGTCTAGTACAAAAGCCCAAAACTCACTTCTTATTTTATCATAGAAATAAATGATTGATGTGAGAACATTAGCTAAGGCGATGACGTTTAGCATCTGAAGATGCTCTCTGACTGACCTAAATATATATATTCTTTTTTTTTTAATTTTATCTATTTATTTTATTTATTTTTGGCTGCGTTGGGTCTTAGTTGCCACACGCGGGATCTTCGTTGAGGCATGTGGGATCTTTCATTGTGGCGTGTGGTCTCTTCATTGTGGTGCACGGGCTTCTCTCTAGTTGTGGCACATAGGTTCCAGAGTGCGTGGTCTCTGTAGTTGTGGCATGCAGGCTTAGTTTCCCCACGGCATATGGGATCTTAGTTCCCTGACCAGGGATTGAGCCCACGTCCCCTGCATTGTAAGGCGGATTCTTTACCAATGGACCACCAGGGAACTCCCTGACCTAAATAACTGCCAAAAAAGAAACACCATGTACAGTATTAAAAAGAACAGTATTTATTTACATTCCATTTACTTTCAAAAGGATGAGGAAGCTAGGGAAAATATATTGATACTTATAAAGGAAGTAGTCTCATTTTACTTAACCCATTTGTGTTTTTCATGAAACAACAAAGATTTGACTTAGAATCACAGGGCTAATGAGACCAAAAGAATTTATCCAGTTCAATTTTCCATCTTTAGCCAAGACTGAAATTATACCACTGCAGGCAGATGAAAATCTACTTCACTTACAAGTAAACACCAACTAATACATACATCATAAAAGAACTAGCTTTCATAAAATCTGTCATAGCACCCAACAGATCTGCAACAAAAGACACAGCCATTGTAATAAAGAACATTAAGAATCTTTGTGCAACAGTGAAAAACAATTTATACAGCAGAAATCACAATTGGCTATCAGGTCAATAGCATCGCAGTAACAGTACCCAGTGTCGTTCTTATTCAAACATATACACTATTTTTCAGTCTTGGTTATCACAAAGACATCAGTAACTAGGATGTACACACAAATATTTTATAAACACCATAGGAAACAATAAAAAAATGAAAATACCCTTACATTTTGTAACAAATTAAAAACATTAACTTTACCACTATATATTTGTCTCATTATTTTTAATTGGTTTGTACACTTTAAAAACAGCATTGAGTTTTATAAAAATACTGATAATGGCTCAACATTTTTTGAAGTCAGGAAATCTTTATAATTCAGTAGTCTGTGGTTTATGTGCTTGTTTCTTCCACCACCATAGTCCTCTAACCACCTATTTACTCAAAAACAACAGCAACAACAGAGGTCTTTAACAGCTATCCAAGTATTACATCCGAAAACTTCTAGTTCTTTGAAATGGTTGGAAGGGGTTTTTTAGTGCCCACATCAGCAGCTGTGGTTTTGCTTTAGGTTTTTCAGGAAACAGAAGTGCTTCACTTTCTGGTGTAGGAAATCGTTCTTGGTAGACTTCAGGATAGGACTTTTGAAACTAAAAAAAAAAAAAAAAAAAATCCAAGAAGTGTCAAAAAAACAAATAAAAGTCAATAAAATTGGGCACTGTAATTTTAAAATAAGTTTCTGATGCAATACTTCCCTATTTTTGTTTTGTTTTAATGTTTACTGCTTTCCATCAGAAAAGAAAATAAGAAGAAAACAGATCACAAGTTCACTTCAACACAAATCTATTTCTTTTTGTTAAATCATTGGATTGCACTTTCAGTAGATCAGATTCATCTTTAATTTGATCTAATCTTCCAATAAACTCGCTTTAGTCATACTTCTTAAAATTTCTCCCCTGCCAACTATAAACACACCTCCCTTCTAAAATATTCACAAGTCATTCTGACTTATGTTCTACACAGTCAAAGAAAATCTGGCCCAATATTTCCCCATCTCCCTGCTTCTCCAGCTTAGCCCCACCTGCTTCTACCCAAATGGAAGAGAAAACATGCTGGCATACATTACTTTACAAAAAGCTTACAGAGAAGCAATATGTTTTTCCTTTGATCGTCACCACTGAACTCTTCTCCAAAATTACTCTGAGAAGAACAGGATGGGAATCTAGAACCCTTGTGCTTTGTGTTTAATCTTAGGTGGTATGATCAGAAATCAAGCTATGCAGGATTCAGTCTTTAAAAATAAACACCATTCACTTGCTCTTGAATCAATACTTTAAAAATGATCAAGGTAGGGCTTCCCTGGTGGCGCAGTGGTTGAGAGTCTGCCTGCCGATGCAGGGGACATGGGTTCGTGCTCCGGTCCGGGAAGATCCCACATGCCGCAGAGCAGCTGGGCCCATGAGCCATGGCCGCTGAGCCTGCGCATCCGGAGCCTGTGCTCCGCAACGGGAGAGGCCACAACAGTGAGAGGCCTGCAAAACCGCAAAAAAAAAAAAAAGAAAAAAAAAGATCAAGGTAGGACCTGTGTGGAAGGGGAGAGGAAGCACCTCCAAAGGAGGGCCTCTGGAGTGTGGAGTTCCAGAGTTTGGAGCCGTGTGGCTGACAGGGTCTTGGTGATCTGGTCAGGTGTCAGGCCTGAGCCTCTGAGGTAGAAGAGCCGAGTTTAGGACATTGGTCCACCAGAGACCTCCCAGCCCCACATGATATCAAATGGCGAAAGCTCTCCCAGAGATCTCCATCTCAATATTAAGACCCAGCTCCACTCAATGAACAGCAAGCTACAGTGCTGGACACCCTATGCCAAACAACTAGCAAGACAGGAACACAACCCCGCTCATTAGCAGAGAGGCTGCTTAAAATCATAATAAGGTCACAGACACTGCAAAACACACAACCGGACACAGTCCTGTCCACCAGAAAGACAAGATTCAGCCTCATCCACCAGAACACAGGCACCAGTCCCCTCCACCAGGAAGCCTACACAACCCACTGAACCAAACTTACCCAATGAGAGCAGACACCCAAAACAACATGAACTAAGAACGTGCAGCCTGCGAAAAGGAGACCCCAAAAACAGTAAGTTACACAAAATGAGAAGAGAGAGAAATACGCAGATGCTCCAGATGAAGGATCAAGGTAAAAACCCACCAGAGTAAACAAATGAAGAGGAAATAGGCAGTCTACCTGAAAAAGAATTCAGAGTAATGATAGTAAAGATGATCCAAAATCTTGGAAATAGAGAAAATACAAGAAACGTTTAAAAAGGACCTAGAAGAACTAAAGAGCAAACAAACAATGATGAACAACACAATAAATGAAATTAAAAATTCTCTAGAGGGAATCAATAGCAGAATAACTGAGGCAGAAGAACAGATAAGTGACTTGGAAGATAAAATAGTGGAAATAACTACTGCAGAGCAGAATAAAGAAAAAAAAACTGCAAAGAATTGAGGACAATCTCAGAGACCTCTGGGACAACATTAAACATACCAACATTTGAATTATAGGGGTCCCAGAAGAAGAAGAGAAAAAAAAAGGGACTGAGAAAATATTTGAAGAGATTATAGTTGAAAACTTCCCTAATATGGGAAAGGAAATAATCAAGTCCAGGAATCGCAGAGAGTGCCATACAGGATAAAGCCAAGGAGAAACATGCCAAGACACATATTAATCAAACTATCAAAAATTAAATACAAAGAAAAAATATTAAAAGCAGCAAGGGAAAAGCAACAAATAACATACAAAGGAATCCCAATAAGGTTAACAGCTGATCTTTTAGCAGAAACTCTGCAAGCCAGAAGGCAGTGGCAGGACATATTTAAAGTGATGAAAGGGAAAAACCTACAACCAAGATTACTCTACCCAGCAAGGATCTCATTCAGATTCAATGGAGAAATTAAAACCTTTACAGACGGGCTAAAACTAAGAGAATTCAGCACCACCAAGCCAGCTTTACAACAAATGCTAAAGGAACTTCTCTAGGCAGGAAACACAAGAAAAGGAAAAGACCTACAATAACAAACCCAAAACAATTAAGAAAATGGGAATAGGAACATACATATCAATAATTACCTTAAATGTAAATGGATAAAATGCTCCAACCAAAAGACATAGACTGGCTGAATGGATACAAAAACAAGACCCATATATAGGCTGTCTACAAGAGATCCACTTCAGACCTAGGGACACATATAGACTGAAAGTGAGGGGATGGAAAAAGATATTCCATGCAATTGGAAATCAAAAGAAAGCTGAAGTAGTAATTCTCATATCAGACAAAACAGATTTTAAAATAAAGACTATTACAAGAGACAAAGAAGGACACTACATAATGATCAAGGGATCAATCCAAGAAGAAGATATAACAATTGTAAATATTTATGCACCCAACATAGGACCACCTCAATACATAAGGCAAAAGCTAACAGCCATATAAGGGGAAATCGACAGTAACACAATCATACTAGGGGACTTTAACATCCCACTTTCACCAATGGACAGATCATCCAAAATGAAAATAAATAAGGAAACACAGCTTTAAATGATACATTAAACAAGATGGACTTAATTGATACTTATAGGACATTCCATCCAAAAACAACAGAATACACTTTCTTCTAAGATATACAGATTGCCAACAAACAAATGAAAGGATGCTCAACGTCACTGATCATTACAGAACCGCAAATCAAAACTACAATGAGGTATCACCTCACACCAGCCAGAATGGCTATCATCAAAAAATCTACAAACAATAAATGCTGGAGAGAGTGTGGAGAAAATGCAACCCTCTTGCATTGTTGGTAGGAATGTAAATTGATACAGCCACTATGGAGAGCAGTATGGAGGTTCCTTAAAAAACTACAAATAGAACTACCATACGACCCAGCAATCCCACTACTGGGCATATACCCTGAGAAAACCATAGTTCAAAAAGAGTCATGTACCACAATGTTCACTGCAGCTCTATTTACAACTGCCAGGACATGGAAGCAACCTAAGTGTCCATCGACAGATGAATGGATAAAGAAGATGTGGCACATATATACAATGGAATATCACTCAGCCATAAAAAGAAAGGAAATTGAGTTATTTGTAGTGAGGTGGGTGGACTCAGACTCTGTCATACAGAGTGGTAACTCAGAAAGAGAAAAACAAATATCGTATGCCAATACATACACATGGAATCTAAAAAAAAAAAAAAAAAAGGTTCTGAAGAACCTAGAGGCGGGACAGGAATAAAGGCGCAGATGTAGAGCATGGACTTGAGGACATGGGGAGGGGGAAGGGTAAGCTGGGATGAAGTGAGAGAGTGGCATGGACATATATACACTACCAAACGTAAAATCGATACCTAGTGGGAAGCAGCTGCATAGCACAGGGAGATCAACTCGGTGCTTTGTGACCACCTAGAGGGAGACACCAGAGCGAGGGGATATGGGGATATATGTATATGTATAGGTGATTCACTTTGTTATACAGCAGAAACCAACACACCATTGTAAAGCAATTACACTCTAATAAAGATGTGAAAAAAAAAGATGTTAAAAACAATTTAAAAAAAGAAAGAAAGCTGGGGAGTGTGTTGAATAAGAGACATATGAGACAAAAACAAAAACAAAAGCAAACAAACAAACAAAAAAGATCAAGGTATGTATACCTGAAACTAACACAACATTGTAAATCAATTACACTTCAAGTTTTAAAAAACATCAAGTTAAACCTATGCTGAGTTGAAAACTCTTCTCTGAAACCCTAAGCTGTGTTGTTTAATGAGAACTAAAAACTTTTAGTGATGCCTGCAGCAAGAAACCAATTTGATAGTGGCTATGTAAAACCAAAGACTCTTAAATTCAGGACATTTTACACTTGTGAATTCAGTCTGATTTGCCTTTCAAAAAAATCCAAAGAAACTGTCCTCACTTGACAGCTTCTCTGAATTTAAAGTAATTGCTCCACTAACTCACATCATACCACATATCAAAACCATGGACAAATATTAGAGAATAGCTTCATAAATGAAGAGCTCAATAATGGTAAAAGATCTACATTGGAGAATAAAGACCTGGAAAACTGAACATAATTGTGTAAATTAATATATGAAATGAATAATTTACTTTCAAAACTGCTCTGTCTCAGAAGATGAGATTCGTATGAAACCTATTAAAATAGGGAATAAAAAGGAAACAAAACAACATAAGAAGGGTAGGGAGAAGAAATGACTTATGAAGAATATCCTTTTTACCTGCTTCAATTTTTTCTTCTTTTCTTTACTGGAGAGTTTGGCATCTGTGATGACTTCCTCCAACAATGCTGCCAGAGGTTCCTGAGAGCCGTATACTCTTTGGTATTCAAATTCCTCTGGGCTAATTTGACGGCAAAATGATGGAGCAGACAAAGTGATATCCATATCAGCTCCTGGGTATTTTATCTGGGGCAAAGGGATTATTAGTGAAAGCGCATTTTCAAATAAGTTTCAAAAATTAATTCAGATCGTAGATCTCCTAGTAGGAATGATATGACATTCAATTTGGGAAAAACTATAATGAAAAGTAAAAAGTGTTTCCATAACTTCAAAAAAAAATTCACGT
Source organism: Hyperoodon ampullatus (assembly GCF_949752795.1). Classification (NCBI taxonomy): domain Eukaryota; kingdom Metazoa; phylum Chordata; class Mammalia; order Artiodactyla; family Ziphiidae; genus Hyperoodon; species Hyperoodon ampullatus. Next base: position 128,322,346 of record NC_136917.1, on the reverse strand, counting down.
AAAGCCACAGTGTCGCATATGATTTTTTGCCTTTTTAAACCCCAAAGCCAATTTCATAAACAAAAAACCTTGTGCTCTATTCTAATAAGATCTGAAATTTACACACAAACTGAACATATTGACTAGAATGATTCCAAACACACACGATGAACTATGTAGGTTCTTCCCACATCTGGAGAGTCTGTTCCTCCCTCCCTTGGGCCCTGACAAATGTACAAGTTTAGCTCAGCTGCTGTGTAGAGGGAAGTACTGCACCCACCTCCAAACATGTTCATAGCATGAAACTAGTGAAAACAAATGTGCAGACACTACAGGGCAAAAGGCAGAAGGGTGAAATAAGAGGGAAAAAGGTACCAAGATCTATAAATAAAAGCACCCATTAAAAATACTTAATTTCATCCAAATCAAAACTACAATGAGATATCACCTCACACAAGTCAGAATGGCCATCATCGGGCTTCCCTGGTGGTGCAGTGGTTGAGAGTCCGCCTGCTAACACAGGGGACACGGGTTCGTGCCCCGGTCTGGGAGGATCCCACATGCCGCGGAGCGGCTGGGCCCGTGAGCCATGGCCGCTGAGCCTGCGCATCCGGAGGCTGTGCTCCGCAACGGGAGAGGCCACAACAGTGAGAGGCCCGCGTACCACCAAAAAAAAAAAAAAAAAAAAGAATGGCCATCATCAAAAAAATCCACAAACAATAAATGCTGGAGAGGGTGTGGAAAGAAGGGAACCCTCCTACACTCTTGGTGGGAATGTAAATTAGTATAGCCACCTTCACAGCATGAAGGTTCCTCAAAAAACTAAAAATAGAGCTACCACATGACCACATAATCCCACTCCTGGGCATATATCCGGAGAAAAACATGGTCCGACAGGATACATGAACCCCAATGTTCATTGCAGTACTGTTTACAATAGGCAAGACATGGAAGCAACCTAAATGTCCGTCGACAGAGGAATGGATAAAGAAGATATGGTACATATATAGAATGAAATATTACTCAGCCATTAAAAAGAATGAAATAATGCCATTTGCAGCAACACGGATGGACCTAGAGATTGTTATACTGAGTGAAGTAAGTCAGACAGAGAAAGAAATATCATATGATATGGCTTATATGTGCAATCTAAAAAGAAATGAACTTATTTACAAAACAGAAACAGACTCACAGACTTGGAGAATGAACTTATGGTTACCAAGGGGCAAGTGTGGGGGGAAGGGATAGTTAGGGAGTTTGGGATTGACGTATACACAAAGCCATATTTAAAATGGAGAACAAACAAGGACACACTGTACAGCACAGGGAACTCTGGTCAATGTTATGTGCAGCCTGGATGGGAGGGGAGTTTGGGGGAGAATGGATACATGCATATGTATGGCTGAGTCACTTTGCTGTGCACCTGAAACTGTCACAACATTGTTAATCACTATATTCCAATATAAATTAAAAAGTTAACAAAAATTTTCAGGGTCCAGGAGGTTCATCTTCTCAAAAATATAGCACCTACTGTTCTTCTGCAGTGGATAAAATTACTACCATTATATTCATGTCTTTGGTTTAAGATTTCTTTTTTTCCCAGAAGCCACAGTTAAAACTAAATGTGTTAAAAGAATACAGAAGAGGAACCAATATGGCGGAGTAGAAGGACGTGCTCTCACTCCCTCTTGTGAGGACACCAGAATCACAACTAGCTGCTCGACAATCAATGACAGGAAGACACTGGAACTCACCAAAAAAGATACTCCATATCCAAAACAAAGGAGAAGCCACAATGAGACAGTAGGAGGGGCGCAATCACAATAAAATCAAATCCCATAACTGGTGGGTGGGTGACTCACAGACAGGAGAACACTTATACCACAGAAGTCCACCCACTGGAGTGAAGGCTCTGAGCCCCACATCAGGCTTCCCAACCTGGGGGTCTGGCAACGGGAGGAGGAATTGCTAGAGAATCAGACCTTGAAGCCTAATGGGATTTGACTGCAAGACTTCGACAGGACTGGGAGAAACAGAGACTCCACTCTTGGAGGCCACACACAAAGTACTGTGAGCATAGCAACCCAGGGGAAGGAGCAGTGACCCCAGGGGAGACTGAACCAGACCTACCTGCTAGTGTTGGAGGGTCTCCTGCAGAGGCGGGGGTGGCTGTGGCTCACCGTGGGGACAAGGAAACTGGCAGCAGAAGTTCTGGGATGTGCTCCTTGGCGTGAGCCCTCCCAGAGTCTGCCATTAGCCCCAACAAAGAGCCAGGGAAGGCTCCAGTGTTGGGTTGCCTCAGGCCAAAAAACCCAAAGGGAGGTAACCCAGCACCACCCATCAGCAGTCAAGCAGATTAAAGTTTTACTGAGCTCTGCCCACCAGAGCAACAGTCAGCTCTACCCACCACCAGTCCCTCCCATCAGGAAACTTGCACAAGCCTCTTAGACAGCCTCATCCACCAGAGGGCAGAGAGCAGAAGCAAGAACTACAATCCTGCAGACTGGAACAAAAACCACGTTCACAGAAAGACAAGATGAAAAGGCAGAAGGCTATGTACCAGATGAAGGAACAAGATAAAACCCCAGAAAAACAACTCAATGAAGTGGAGATAGGCAAGCTTCCAGAAAAAGAATTCAGAATAATGATACTGAAGATGATCCAGGACCTCAGAAAAACAATGGAGGCAAAGATCGAGAAGATGCAAGAAATGTTTAAAAAAGACCTAGAAGAATTAAAGAAGAAACAGAGATGAACAATACAATAACTGAAATAAAAACTACACTAGAAGGAATCAATAGCAGAATAACTGAGGCAGAAGAATGGATAAGTGACCTGGAAGACAGAATGGTGGAATTCACGGCCACAGAAAAGACTAGAGAAAAGAGAATGAAAATAAATGAAGACAGCCTAAGAGACCTCTGGGACAACATTAAACGCAACAACATTCTCACTATAGGGGTCCCAGAAGGAGAAGAGAGAGAGAAAGAACCAGAGAAAATATTTGAAGAGATTACAGTCAAAAACTTCCCTAGCATGGGAAAGGAAAGAGCCACCCAAGTCCAGGAAGCGCAGAGAGTCCCATACAGGATAAACCCAAGGAGAAACACAGCAAGACACATAGTAATCAAATCGGCAAAAATTAAAGACAAAGAAAAATTTTTGAAAGCAGCAAGGGAAAAATGACAAATAACATACAAGGGAACTCCCATAAGGTTAACAGCTGATTTCTCAGCAGAAACCCTGCAAGGCAGAAGGGAGTGGCATGACATATTTAAAGTGATGAAAGTGAAGAACCTACAACCAAGATTACTCTACCCAGAAAGGATCTCATTCAGATTCGATGGAGAAATCAAAAAATTTACAGACAAGCAAAAGCTAAGAGAATTCAGCACCACCAAAATAGCTCTACAACAAATGTGAGAGGAACTTCTCTAAGTGGGAAACACAAGAGAAGAAAAGGACCTACAAAAACAAACCCAAAACAATTAAGAAAATGGTAAGAGGAACATATGTATCGATAATTTCCTTAAACTTGAATGGATTAAATGCTCCAACCAAAAGACACAGGCTTGCTGAATGGATACAAAAACAAGACCCATATATATGCTGTCTACAGGAGACCCACTTCAGACCTAGGGACACATAAAGACTGAAAGTGAGGGGTGGAAAAAGATATTCCATGCAAATGGAAATCAAAAGAAACCTGGGGTAGCAATACTCATATCAGATAAAATAGACTTTAAGATAAAGAATGTTATAAGAGACAAGGACGGACACTACATAATGATCAAGGGATCAATCCAAGAAGAAGACATAACAATTATAAATAAATATGCACCCAACATAGGAGCACCTCAATACATAAGGCAACTGCTAACAGCTCTAAAAGAGGAAATTGACTGTAACACAATAATAGTGGGGGACTTTAACACCTCATTTACACCAATGGACAGATCATGCAAAATGAAAATAAATAAGGAAACTGAAGCTTTAAATGACACAACAGACCAGATAGATTTAATTGATATTTATAGGACATTCCATCCAAAAACAGCAGATTACACTTTCTTCTCAAATGCGCACGGAACACTCTCCAGGATCACATCTTGGGTCACAAATCAAGCCTCAGTAAATTTAAGAAAATTGAAATCATATCAAGCATCTTTTGTGACCACAACACTATGAGATTAGAAATGAATTACAGGGGAAAAAACGTAAAAAACACAAACACATGGAGGCTAAACAATAGGTTACTAAATAACCAAGAGATCACTGAAGAAATCAAAAAATACCTACAGACAAATGACAATGAAGACACAACGATCCAAAACGTATGGGATGCAGCAAAAGCAGTTCTAAGAGGGAAGTTTATAGCTATACAAGCCTACGTCAAGAAAGAAGAAAAATCTCAAATAAACAATCTAACCTTACACCTAAAGGAACTAGAGAAGAAGAACAAACAAACCCCAAAGCTAGGAGAAGGAAAGAAATCATAAAGACAGAGCAGAAATAAATGAAATAGAAACAAAGAAAACAATAGCAAAGATCAATAAAACTAAAAGCTGGTTCTTTGAGAAGATAAACAAAATTGATAATCCATTAGCCAGACTCATCAAGAAAAAGAGGGAGAGGACTCAAATCAATAAAATTAGAAATGAAAAAGGAGAAGTTACAAGAGACACCGCAGAAATACAAAGCATCCTAAGAGACTACGACAAGCAACTCTATGCCAATAAAATGGACAACCTGGAAGAAATGGACAAATTCTTACAAAGGTATAACCTTGCAAGACTGAACCAGGAAGAAAGGGAAAATATGAACAGACCAATCACAAGTAATGAAATTGAAACTGTGATTTAAAATCTTCCAACAGGGCTTCCCTGGTGGCGCAGTGGTTGAGAGTCCACCTGCCAATGCAGGGGACAGGGGTTCGTGCCCCGGTTCGGGAAGATCCCATATGCCGTGGAGCGGCTGGGCCCGTGAGCCATGGCCACTGAGCCTGCGCATCCAGAGGCTGTGCTCCGCAACGGGAGAGGCCACAATGGTGAGAGGCCCGCGTACCGCAAAAAAAAAAAAAAAAAAAAAAATCTTCCAACAAACAAAAGTCCGGGACCACATGGCTTCACAGGTGAATTCTATCAAACATTTAGAGAAGAGATAACACCCATCCTTCTCAAACTCTTCCAGAAAATTGCAGAGGAAGGAACACTCCCAAACTCATTCTATGAGGCCACCATCACCCTGATACCAAAAACAGACAAAGATACTACAAAAAAAGAAAATTACAGACCAATATCACTCATGAATATAGATGCAAAAATCCTCAACAAAATACTAGTAAACAGAATCCAACAACACGTTAAAAGGATCATACACCATGATCAAGTGGGATTTATCCCAGGGATGCAAGGATTCTTCAATATATGCACATCAATCAATGTGACACACCATATTAACAAACTGAAGAATAAAAACCATATGATCATCTCAATAGATGCAGAAAAAGCTTTTGACAAAATTCAACACCCATTTATGACAAAAACTCCCCAGGAAGTGGGCATAGAGGGAACCTACCTCAACAAAATAAAGGCAATATACAACAAACCCACAGCAAACATCATTCTCAATGGTGAAAAACGGAAAGCATTTCCTCTAAGATCAGGAACAAGACAAGGATGTCCACTCTCACCACTATTATTCAACATACTTTTGGAAGTCCTAGCCATGGCAATCAGAGAAGAAAAAGAAATAAAAGGAATACAAATTGGAAAAGAAGTAAAACTGTCACTGTTTGCAGATGACATGATACTCTACATACAGAATCCTAAAGATGCCACCAGAAAACTACAGGAGCTAGTCAATGAATTGGGTAAAGTTGCAGGATAAAAAATTAATGCACAGAAATCTCTTGCATTCCTATACACTAATGATGTAAAATCTGAAAGAGAAATTAAGAAAACACTCCCATTTACCCCTGCAACAAAAAGAATAAAATACCTAGGAAGAAACCTACCTACGGAGACAAAAGACCTGTATGCAGAAAACTATAAGAAACTGATGAAAGAAATTAAAGATGATACAAATAGATGGAGAGATATACCATGTTCTTGGATTGGAAGAATCAATATTGTGAAAATGACTATACTACACAAAGCAATCTACAGATTCAGTGCAATCCCTATCAAATTACCAATGGCATTTTTTAGGGAACTAGAACAAAAAATCTTAAAATTTGTATGGAGACACAAAACACCCCAAATAGCCAAAGCAGTCTTGAGGGAAAAAAACGGAGCTGGAGGAATCAGACTCCCTGACTTCAGACTATACTACAAAGCTACAGTAATCAAGACAATATGGTACTGGCATAAAAACAGAAACATAGATCAATGGAGCAAGATAGAAAGCCCAGAGGTAAACCCACGCACCTATGGTCAACTAATCTATGACAGAGGAGGCAAGGATATACAATGGAGAAAAGACAGTCTCTTCAGTAAGTGGTGCTGGGAAAACTGGACAGCTACATGTAAAAGAATGAAATTAGAACACTCTCTAACACCATACACAAAAATAAACTCAAAATGGATTCGAGTCCGAAATGTAAGACCGGACACTATAAAACTCTTAGAGGAAAACATAGGCAGAATACTCTTTTTTTTTTTTTTTTACACGTTACACGGGCCTCTCAGTGTTGTGGCTTCTCCCGTTGCGGAGCATAGGCTCTGGACATGCAGGCTCAGCGGCCATGGCTCATGGGCCCAGCCGCTCCGCGGCATGTGGGATCTTCCTGGACCAGGGCACGAACCCATGTCCCCTGCATCGGCAGGCAGACTCTCAACCACTGTGCCACTAGGGAAGCCCCAGAACACTCTTTGACATAAATCACAGCAAGGTCTTTTTTGATCCACCTCCTAGAGTAATGGAAATAAAAAGAAAAATAAACAAATGGGACCTAATGAAACTTCAAAGCTTTTGCAGAGCAAAGGAAACCATAAACAAGACAAAAAGACAACCCTCAGAATGGGAGAAAATATTTGCAAATGAATCAATGGACAAAGGATTAATCTCCAAAATATAGAAACAGCTCATGTAGCTCAATATTAAAAAGACATCCAAAAATGGGCAGAAGACCTAAATAGACATCTCTCCAAAGAAGACATACAGATGGCCAAGAAGCACATGAAAAGCTGCTCAACATCACTAATTATTAGAAAAATGCAAATCAAAACTACAATGAGGTATCACCTCACAACAGTTAGAATGGGCATCACCAGAAAATCTACAAACAACAAATTCTGGAGAGGGTTTGGAGAAAAGGGAATCCTCTTGCACTGTTGGTGGGAATGTAAATTGATAGAGCCACTATGGAGAACAGTATGCAGGTTCCTTAAAAAACTAAAAATAGAATTACCATATGATCTAGCAATCCCACTTCTGGGCATATACCCAGAGAAAACCATAATTGAAAAAGACACATGCACCTCAATGTTCACTGCAGCACTATTTACAATAGCCAGGTCATGGAAGCAACCTAAATGCCCATCGACAGATAAATGGATAAAGAAGTTGTGGTACATATACACAATGGAATATTACTCAGCCATGAAAAGGAACGAAATGGGGTCATTTGTTGAGACGTGGATGGATCTAGAGACTGTCATACAGAGTGAAGTAAGTCAGAAAGAGAAAAACAAATATCATATATTAACACATGTATGTGGAACCTAGAAAAATGTTACAGATGAACCGGTTTGCAGGGCAGAAGTTGAGACACAGATGTAGAGAACAAACGTATGGACACCAAGGGGGGAAAGCGGCTGGGGTTGGGGGTGGGGGTGTGATGAATTGGGAGACTGGGATTGACATGTATACACTGATGTGTATAAAATGGATGACTAATAAGAACCCGCTATATAAAAAAATAAATTAAATAAAATTAAAAAAAAAATTTTTTTAATAAATAAATAAATGTGTTGCCAGGAAGGGTTATTCCATGAAGAACATTCCATGCCTCAGCATCAGTTTACCAGGTCATTTAGGGACAACCCAAGAGAAACAGACCAGAACCATAAGGAAAGGAGGACACACACAACACTTAATTTGTATTTGAACCAAGAATTCTGGAAAAAGTAGAAAAGGGCCAGAATAAAAGGGTGAGGCCCAGGTAAAATGTGACAGCCGAAGCCTAGGACATGAGAAAAACACAAGATATCTATGAGTAAAGGGTACAAGAGGAAGAAGAGGGTTACAGACAAGGTCAACAGAAGTTTGGTGTCAAAAACAACGCTGACTTCACTGTTTATCTATCCCAGGGTCAGCCCTGAAACTGCTCCAAAACAATTCACCAGAACAGTCCAAGTAACACTTCGTTTTCAGAAAGGCACCACCCTAAATGTGTTATGATGGAGGGGCTGAGTACCCTGTGCGAGAGAAGAGAGATGTATAGGCTTTGAGCACTAAAACAAACAATTGTTTGGCAATTCTAATGAGTGTGTACTTCTAAGAGAGAAAATGTAACTGGACAATTGGGTAGTTACTGATTTTATTCAGGGCCATCACAGCCCCCCTTCACAGGTCATGCTACTCTGCGGTTAAGTTAATCATCACTCAGCCTTCTGATCTTCAGCTGACAGTGAAGGGCTCACAGGGTTACGTTCCTGCAATACAAGCCTGTGCCATGTGAATACACAAGCCCAGCAAGGATTCAGAGCAACGGAGTCACTGCTCTCACTTTTCCTTACAGAAATTCAGTGAAAGTATTTCTTTTCATTTTTATGGGTTTTTTTTAAGTTTGGCTCATAAAATATCAAGGGGAGGTGGGAGATTAAAACAACAGTAATATTACACTTTTCACCCATTTAAATGGCAAAGGTATGTATGTTAATAATAATAGCCAAAGTAGGCAAGGGTGTAAAGAAATGAACACTTTCTTATACCAACAATGGGAATGTAACTTGGAACAATCACTCTAAATGGAAATTTGACAATATGCAATCAATGTTTAACACACATTCATGGTCTTTGACTGTGAAATGCCACTCCTAGGAATTTATTATTAGAAAGTAATCACAGATCGACCAAAAGAAAATCCAACTATAAAAATATTTACTGTTATAATGCTTGTAAAATGGAAAAAAATGGAAACAATATAAATATCAACCAAAGAATGTCATTTAAATAAATTATGGTATATTCATATTATGGAATATTATGTTACCAATCATAATGATATTGTGGAATATATAACAATAATGTTGATAATAATAACAGCAGCAGTACCAAATGAGATACTTACTATGTGATAAACATTATTCTAAGCACTTTACATGTCTTAAGCCATTCAATCCCCAAAATAGCCTTAGGAGGTAGCTATTAACTATCGTTATCCCATTTTACTGATGAAAAAAAGAGATGTTGGGGCAGATGCTAAAGCAGAGAGTCGTTATACAACATGCCAAGGTCATATGGCTAATAAAGGGCACATCAGAAATTCAAACACCATTTAGTCTGTGCTCCTGGCCATTCTGGGTCAATCAAGAATATTTAATGGGGGCTTCCCTGGTGGCGCAGTGTTTGAGGGTCCGCCTGCCGATGCAGGGGACACAGGTTCGTGCCCCGGTCTGGGAGGATCCCACATGCCGCGGAGCAGCTGGGCCCGTGAGTTATGGCCGCTGAGCCTGCGTGTCCGGAGCCTGTGTTCCGCAGCGGGAGAGGCCACGGCAGTGAGAGGCCCATGTACCGCAAAAAAAAAAACCAAAAAAAAAAAAAAGAAAGAATATTTAATGATGTGGAAACTTCTTCTTGTTGTAGTGTTAAGAGAAAGTAAGTTATAAAAGAGGAACAAAGGAAGGAGGGAAAGAAGGAAGGAAGGGAGGGAGAGGGGGAAATAGAAAAGACTCTAACACTGAACACTTAGAGTTACTCTGATATTTTTTAGTGTGTGTTTTCTCTATTTTCCAAATTCCTTCAATAGGAAAATTTTTTATTTTAATTTTTAAACTGCACACTGAAAACAGATGGTTATTTACTTTAATGATACTTTGGGAGGTAGCAGCTCACTGGTCCTTAATTGTGGAGCCTCAAAAAAATGCTTAAGGGGAAAGAGGGCCAGTCATTCAGAAGGAGACAAGCAGACCTGCCTGCCTTTACCCAACGTTTCTGCTCCTGCAGGCTGACATACAAACCCCTCTGGGGGGCCCACGTGATAGTAATACATTACATTTCTTTTGCATCATTTTAATATAATGACTGCAATGACAAAAACAATAAATACCTTTCAAAAAGTATCTGCCATATGACAGACATTTGTGCCATGCGTTTTACAATGTAGTGTCGACTCTTTACAACAACTTCATCGAGTAGGTATTGACCATTTTAACACTTGCAGAAACTAAAATCCAGAGGGCTTAAGGGACTTGCCCAAAGCCACATAACCAGGCAAGTGGGGAGCCAGGAGTTTGGCCCAGGTCCTTATGGCTCTGAAGCCGGGTTCTTCTACCATACCGTGCTTTGCAGTGAGGTAGTATGGCATAGTAGTTAAGAGCACTGATTCTGGAAAACGATTTTATCAGTTTGAATCCTAGCTCTGTGACCTTGGACAAATTACTTATGCTCTCTGTGCCTCAGCTTTCTCATTCAAAAAATAGTACCTAGGTGGCTGGGCTATTATGAATCAAGACTTTACTGCACATAAATCACTTCCATCAGGAAGTATATGTAGCTTCTGAACAAACCCATTTTAGGAATTTGCAACCAAAAGTATGCAGCATTGATCAACACAACAAAACCTAGTGGGCATTCCACAAATTTTCAAAGATAATAACAAACACGTGCAGTGCCTACTATGTGCCACGCCCGGTTGTAAGCACTTTGTACAAATTAACTCACTCAATCTTCAAAACAAAAAATGCCAAGAAGCCTAGCAAACTTACATAACTTCCTACTGGCAATTTTATAGTACTGGTAATATCCCTTCCTTTACCTGGACTCTTCGTAGATGGGCCACACGTTCCTCTATGGAGGTCTGCAAGGCCAAAGGGACTTTCAGAATGTCTTGGTAATTGTCCATCAGAAACGTCACCAGCCTAGCAGCTAATAAGTCATCCAAGTCCACTTCATCTTTGGAACACAAGATGCAATGGGAAAACGTCTGAACCATCTAAAAAAAAAAAAATAGGAGGGAGGGAGGGTGAATTTTTAAATAAACACAGATGAGGTTTTTTCCCTATTCTGAACTAAGTGCCATCTAATTTGCAAAAAGCAACTGTGCCTAGTCAGTGAGAAATGGCCCACAGCACAGGGTGCACATCTCACCTGGCACCTGGCCACACATGGTCATCTCAGATGGGCTGATCTTCTCATCAACCAGCATGAACAGAATGTGCGTCACATCTCACAGAGACTTAGCAGAGATGCTTGTCTGAGCAGTTTTTAAAGGCACCCCCTTTTACAGATGGTTTTAAATATATATATTTAAACAAATTCTGAAAATTATTATCACCATCACAACTTGGATCATGTAGCACTTTTAAGTTAAAAGTACTTTATAGCCATTTAGTCTAATAATATCCTAATTTCATTATTGTCTTATTTCGTTGTTTAAAAAAAAAATTGCTAGCACAATCTTTGTGCCTCAAGGATTAGTTTTTCCTAGTTAATTGTTATTTTCTTCAGGATTTTGTATGTACATTTGACAGTCACCTTTGAACAAAACCATCAGAAGTGCATTAGGTGATGAAATACAAAAAATATCATAGCAGTTATTTCCATAGAATTCATTTTAACTAATCCATTCTTAATGCAATCCTTTGGATGGACTTTTTTTTCCTTTTCCTACTAATTTTATTGTTGACAATCTTTTTTTTTTTTTTTTTTTTGCGGTATGCGGGCCTCTCACTGTTGTGGCCTCTCCCGTTGCGGAGCACAGGCTCCAGACACGCAGGCTCAGCGGCCATGGCTCACAGGCCCAGCCGCTCCGCGGCATGTGGGATCTTCCCGGACCAGGGCACGAACCCGCACCCCCTCCATCGGCAGGCGGACTCTCAACCACTGTGCAACCAGGGAAGCCCATGTTGACAATCTTATTTCAAAATCTATAAGCATGTAAATGAAACAAGTCAGGCACAGAAAGACAAATACTATATGATATCACTTATATATGGAAACTAAAAAATATAAGAAACTAGTGAATATAACAAAAAAGAAACAGACTCACAGATACAGTGAACAAACAAGTGGTTACCAGTGGGGAGAGTGAAGAGGGGAGGCGCAATATGTGGAATCTAAAAAAATGGTACAAATGAACCTATTTACAAAACAGAAATTGAGTCACAGATGTAGAAAACAAACTTATAGTTACCAAAAGGGAAAGGAGCAGAGGGATAAATTGGGAGATTGGGATTGACATATACACACTACTATATATAAAATAGATAGCTAATAAGAACCTACTGTATAGCACCTACTGTATCTATTCAACACTCTGTAATGACCTATATGGAAATAGAACCTAAAAAAGAGTAGATATATGTACATGCATAACTGACTCACTTTTCTGTACAGCAGAAACTAACACAACATTGTAAATCAACTATACTCCAATTTAAAAAAAAGAATTACAAATTATTATGTATAAAAGAAGCTACAAGGATATATTATACAGCGCAAGAAATATAGCCAATATTTTATAACAACTATAAATGGAACATAACATTTAAAAATTGTAAATCACTATATTATATGCCTGCAACTTATATAATATTGTACATCAACTACAATTTTAAAAAACCTATATGCATAACATCATGTAATTCTGTTTAATAAGACTTCATTTCATCAACATACTGAAGATGATACTTTATCTTCACTCACATATATGTACAGAGGGAGAGACACACACAGAGACTTTATCTGGAGACTAGGGACCCCAGGGGATCTGTGAGCGCCTTGAAATTGTATAGAAAAGTTTACACATGCATTCTTCTGGGGAACAGGTGCAAAGTTTTCTTCAGCTTTACAAAAAGGTCCATTAGCCCACCTACCCATCCACTCACCCCCCCAAAAAAGGTCAAGAATCACTCTACTGGGTGCTGATTTGTCCTCTGATCTTATGCCACACCTCTAAAAGTCAAACAGTGGACCCTCAGGCATACACAATGGTTCACCAACATATGGAAAGGATGTACATCCCAATGAAACATCAATTTTGCTCTAAGATATTTTTTGAGGAAAATTAATAAATTTTGCTAGTAAATAATTCTAAACCTAGACCCTATTTTAAAACACATGCTGACATGACAAAGTAGAATTCAAAATTAGCCTATGTTTTTAAGCAAAACTGAGAATATATTAAGAAATATCCTCACTCATGGACCCTTAGATCATACCCTGAAAAATACACTCTTTCCTTCCAAGTTGTCTGGTCTAACTCTATAGTTTACTTCTTCCCTCTTTAATCCATGATATATGCTGCATCTTCTCCCACTGGTTATAGTAACAAAGGCTTTGCGACCCTTTTTGTCCTGGGGGAGAGAATGCTGTTTCTTGACAGGCCAGTAATCCTTTCTGTCCACGCTTCCCTCTCTTTGTGTTGACAGCAGGCAGGATGCAGCAGCTATCTCTACACTCAGGGTCGACCCCTACTCACTCTTTACTTTTCATTATGTTCTTTAAGTCACTAAGACCAAAAGCACAATACCAGTCTGGGTGGATTCCAAGCCATGGCTCTTTAAGCGAGCCTGCCTTGTACCTTCTTCTGGTTGCCAAGCTAGTAAACTTTACTCAAGTGAATTTTAACCCCAAAACTCCAGTCCTCATAGATGTTAGAAATCAACCTACCAGTGTTCGGGTGCCAAAGCCATCACACAGTGGTGGCATCTCCTTATTTAAGCAGATCCTTGCCATCATCCTCATCAACAGTTGTAACTTTCTTCTATTTTCAGGAGGCAGGAGGAGGCAGCAAATTTGAAATGCTTCAATGGCCATTTTCTCTTTCTGTAACAAACCTGATTTAGAAAAAAAAAAAAGGTTTTAATCCTTTAAAAACCTATAGCCTACCTGACTCTATTATGTTCACATTTTTACAAGACATGTATTACTAAAATTATATAAAGCATGTTTGCATGTGCAATTATACTGGGCTAACTGACATAGATCCACTGTCACAAATCTGCAGAGAAAACACGAACCACCAACCAGCGTTGGCAAATATATAAAACAAATACAGCCATTTCCCCCTCCCACACCCTTGACAGATAAAACTAAATTTTCATAGCATCCTTTCCCTCTGAACCAAGAGCAGTCAGGTTAAGCCTAACTTAACTCTCAACACTCTGTAAGAGGTCCAAGACAGCATGAGCAAGAACATGAATGTGCCATCACTGCCCTGGAGTTTCCCCTTTTGTACTATTTCCTCATGAGGAGCACGGTCACCAACCTGCATGACTCTCACAGACTAAATAATAGGACTAATACTGTTAGAGTCGTTCTGGTGCCTAATGGCTCTGCTTCTTTCTAAATAACACCTTCCTCCCACTTAAGCTATTTTTTCTAGCTAAGTGTGATGATTCAATTGTGTTACATGTCATCCTTCCTCACCCAATATGATTTTGCTAAAAATTAGGATATTCTAATATTCTGCTCTCTTCAACCATATTTGTCTCTGGACAAACACACCTCCAAGCCTTCTGAAGAGATGAAGCTGCTTGCACCGATTTATTGGTTCATATCCAACTTTTTCAAGTTCCAACTAGTCTCTGCTTGGAGACAAAACCATCTTTTATATTCAGTAAATATTTACTGGCCATGTACGATATGCCAGGAACAATGCTAGGTCTCAGAAATATAAAAATATGCCAGGTCCCTTCCTTTAAAGAGCTTATGCACTGCGAGAAGGAGAGGCCCATAAAAAAGTAAGTAGCAAAATGTGAGAGGTGCTGCAAGAGACATGTGCAACAGGCATATTAGGGAACCTGTAAGTCACTCAATAAGACTATAGCATAGGCTGTGAGTGCACAATAGAAATGAAGTGAAAAAGGTTAGCAGAGATGAGATTTTAGAAGGCCTTGAATGCCAGACTAAGGACTTTGGGTTTGAAGAAAAAAAAGGAAAGGAGCTGGGGAATGATGAGAAAATACTCCTAGAGTTTTGGGGAAAGTTACTCGCTAAGGAGGACATTTGAGCAGAAATCTGAAGAAAATGAGAGTAAGCCTGGCAAATATCACAGAGACAAATTTTCAAGGTAAAGGAAATAGCAATTACAAAGATTGTGACAAGGGAGTATGTCTGGAATGTTTGAGGAACAGCAATGAGGGCAGTGTGAAGAGACAGGGGTATGCAAGGAATATTCAAGTCAGAAATGAGGTTAGAGAGGAAGCCAAGAGCCAGATCATGTAGAACCTTGTAGACTATCATTAAGGACTCTGGGTTTCACTGTAAGTGACCCAAGAAGCCATTGAAGGATTCTGGGCAGGAGAGCCATTTGATTTGAATTATTTTTACTCTGGCAGCTGTATAGAGAATAGACTGTAAAGGGGTAACAGGGAGGGAGGAAGGAAGATTCAAGGCATGATTACAGTCTGCATGAGGTTGGAACTGGTAGCAGTTGGATCTGGTAAAGACCAATTAAATTCTAGATCTATTTCTCCACGAAGTCTTTTACTTTCGTCACAAAGACTTCTATCACATTAGGCCACAAATCCCTTCTTTTACCAAATTATAAACACCTGTGGAGAGTCAAATTTCACCTTAAATTTATATGTTTCATATATATATATATATATATATATATATATATATATATATATACACACACACACACACACACACACACACACACAGTTTTACAAATAAGACTTCAAGATAATTGAAATCATAATGCATTTCTTTTGGCAAGCCCTATTTCCTAGTATATGGTACAAAGCATAAAAGTAAACATTCAAGGGTGGGGGGAGGGACAGAATGGTAGAGTAGAAAGACCCTGAACTCACCTTCTCCCATGGGCACTCCAAAGTTGCAACTACTTACAGAGCTATGAAAATGACCTGAAGACTAGCAGAAAAGATTTTCCACAACTAAAGGTATAAAGAAAGAGTCACAATGAAACAGGTAGGAGGAGCAGAGATTCAATATTAAAGGACCCACATAAATGAATGGGCAACCCACAAATGGTAGGAATATCACAACTGCAGAGGTCCACCCCAGAAAGTGAGGGGTCAGATCCTACATGGGGCTCCCCAGCTTGGGGTTCCTGCACCAGAAGGACAAGCACCCAGGGCATTTGACTTTGAAACCAAGTGGGGCTTACATTCAGGAGGGCTGGAGGAAACAGAGACTCCACTCTTAAAGGGCATGTGCAAAATCTCATGTACTCTGAGTTCCAGCACAGAAGCAGTAGTTTGAAAGGAGGCTGGGTCAAACTGACTTGCTCATCTTGGAGAGTCTCCCAGAGAGGGAGGAGGAGACTGGGATTCTTCCTGGGGGTGGAGACACTGGCAGCAGCCATTTTGGGGAGCTCATTCTACCATGATGAACCAGTGCTGGCAAGCACCATTTTGGAATCCTCCCTCTAATCTATTAGTGCCAGGGGGCCTGCCCCACCCACCAGTGGGTCCACAGCAGCCATGGACCACCAGATCACAGAGCCAGCCATGTGTGAAGCCTACCCCGCCCTCCATCAAGCCCACATCCACCACACAACTCAGGGCCTTGCAGTCAATTGGGCTGGGGGTGAAGGGGAGCAGCCCCACTTCCCAGTGCACCCACAGTGGGTGGCCTCACCACAACAAAAGGGCAAACACAGCCTACATAGGGAGCACCCGCAGGGCATATAGCTCTGGTGACCAGAAGGGGGTGATGTGCCGCTGGGTCCCACAATACATCTCCTATATAAAGCTACTTCTCCAAGATCAGGAAATGTAACCAACCTACTAAATACATAGACATAAAAAACAGAGAATTACACAAAATGAGGATAAGAAGCAATATATTCCAAAAGAAGAAACAATACAAAACCTCAGGGAAAAAACTTAAAGTGGAGATAAGCAATCTACCCAATAAAGAGTTCTGGGTAATGACAATGAAGATACTCACTGAACTCAGGAGAGGAATGGACGAACACAGTGAGAATTTCAACAAAGAGTTAGAAAACATGAAGAACCAAACAAAGGGGAAGAATACAATAACTGAAATACACTAGAAGGAATCAATAGTAGACTAGATATAGTAGACCCAGAGGAACAAATCAGCAATCTGGAAGACAGAGTAGTGGAAATTCACCCAGCTGAACAAAAAAAAAAAAACAGAAAAATAACTTTTTAAAATGAGGATAGTTTAAGAGACCTCTGGAACAGCATTAAGTATACTAACATTTGAATTATAGGGGTCCCAGAAGGAGAACAGAGAGAGAAGGGGGAAGAGAACTTATTTGAAGAAATCACAGCTTTGAATCACATATTTGAAGAAAATATCCCTAACCTGGCAAAGGAAAAAGACATCCAGGCCCAGGAAGTAGAGAGAGTCCCAAACAAGATTAACCCCAAAAGGTCCACAACAAGATACATTATAATTAAAATGGCAAAAATTAAATGTAAAGAGAGAATCCTAAAAGCAGCAAGAGAAAATCAACCAGTTAGGTACAAGGGAAGTCCCATAAAACCACAAGCTGATTTTTCAGCAGAAACTTTGTGGGCCGGAAGGGAGTGGAACAATATACCCAAAGAGATGAAAGGAAAAATACTTACAACCAAGAATACTCTACCCAACAATGTTATCATTCAGAGTTGAAGGAGAAATAAAGAGTTTTACAGATAAGCAAAAGCTAGAAAGACTTCAGCACCACCAAACTGGCCTTACAAAAAATGTTAAGGGACTTCTCAAAGCAAAAAAGAAAAGGCCACAACTAGAAATGTAAAAATTATGAAAGGAAAAATCTCACTGGTAAAGGCAAACATACAGTAAAGGTAGTGTATCAACCAGTTATAAAGCTAATAGGAAGTTTAAAAGGCAAAAGTAGTAAAATTCACCTATATCCACAATAAGTAGTCAAAGGATACACAAAACAAAAAGAGGAAGAAATCAAAAAATACCTGGAGGCAAATGAGAGTGGAAATACAATGATCCAAAATTGATGGGATGAAGCAAAAGCAGTTCTGAGAGGGAAGTGACACAAGCTTACTTCAGGAAACAAGAAAATCTCAAACAACCTAAACTTACACCTAAAGGAACTAGAAAAAGAAGAACAAACAAAACCCAAAGTTAGTAGAAGGAAAGAAATAAATATCAGAGAAGAAACAAATGAAAAAAGGACTAAAAACAAAAAACAAACCGAAAAATAAAAACCACCAATTACACTAAAGGCTGGTTCTTTGAAAAGATAAATAAAATTGATAAGTTAAATTCATCAAGAAAAAAGAGAGAGGGCCCAAATCAATAAAATCAGAAATGAAAGAGAAGTTAAACAGATACCACAGAAATATAAGGATCATAAGAGATTACCACAAACAAAAATTATATGCCAAAAAATTGGACAACCTAAAAGAAATGGATAACTTCCTAGAAATGTACAGTCTCCCAAGACTAAATCCAAAAGAAACAGAAAACTTGAACAGACCAATTACCAATAAAGAAATTGAATCAGTAATCAAAAAACCCCAAACAAACAAAAGTCCAGGACCAGGAAACTGTTAGAACTAATAAACAAATTCAGTAAAGTTGCAGGATACAAAATCAATATACAAAAATCTGTTGCATTACTATACACTAATAATGAACTATCAGAAAAAGAAATTAAGAAAATCCCATTTACAATTGCATCAGAAAGAATGAAATACCTAGGAATAAATCTAATGAAGGAGATAAAAAACTTGTACTCTGAAAACAATGAGACATTAATGAAAGAATTCAAAGATGACAAAAACAACTGGACAGGTGTGCAGTGCTCATGCATTCGTGCTCATTGTTAAAATGGCCATACTACCCAAGGCAACCTACAAATTCAATGTAATCCCTAGCAAAACACCACTGGCATTTTCTACAGAACAAGAATAAATAATTCTAAATAATTTTTATGGAAACACAAAAGACCCTGAATAGCCAAAACAATCTTGAGAAGGAAAAACAATGCTGAAGGTAGCATACTCCCTGATTTAAAACTATACTACAAAGCTTCTGTCATCAAAACAGTATGGTACTGGTACAAAAACAGACACACAGATCAACGGAACAGAATAGACAGCCCAGAAGTGAACCACACTAATATGAGCAATTAATCTCCAATAAAGGAGGCAAGAATATACAATAAGGATAAGACAGCCACTCCAATAATTGGTGCTGGGAAAACTGGAAAACTACATGCAAAAGAATCAAACTGGAGTACTCTCTCACACTATGCACAAAAATAAATTCAAAATGGATTAAAGACTTAAATGTAAGACCTGAAAACGTAAAACTTCTAGAAGAAAACAGGCAGCGTGCTCTTTGACACTGGTCTTATAATATTTTTTAGATATGTATCCAAAAAAACAAAAGCAAAAATAAACAAATGGGACAACATCAAACTAAAAAGCTTTTTGCATGGTGAAGGAAACTATGAACAAAAGGAAAAGGCCAATTACTGAATGGGAAAAGATATTTACAAACAATGTATCCAATAAGGGGTTAATACCCCCCCCAAAACAAAACAGAACTCATACAATTCAACATCAGAAAACCAAACAACCTGATTAAAAAGGGGACATAGGATCTGAACAGACATTTTTCCAAAGAAAACATTCAAATGGCCTACAGGCACATGGAAAGATGTTCAACATCACTCATCATCAGGGAAATGCAAATCAAAACCACAGTGAGACACCACCTCAGACCTGTCAGAATGGCTGTTATCAAAAAGACAACAAGTAAGGGTTGGTAAAGATGTGGAGAAAAGGGAACTCTTGTGCACTGTTAATGGGAATGCAAGTTGGTGCAGCCATTATGGAAAACATTATAGAGATTCTTCAAAAATTAAAAAATATAACTACCATATGATCTAGCAATTCCACTCTTGGGTATATATCTGAAGAAAACAAAAACAGTAATTATAAAAGATACATGCACCCCTATTTCATTCCAGCATTATTTACAATGCCAAGATATGGAATCAACCAAAGTGACCACCAATAGATGAATGGATAAAGAAGGTGTGTGTGTGTGTGTGTGTGTATGTATGTATATATCACACACACACAATGGAATATTACTCAGCCATTAAAAAGAATGAAATCTTGCCACTGCAACAACATGGATGGACCTAGAGGGTATTATGCTAAGTAAAATAAGTCAAAGAAAGACAAATACTGTATGATTTCACTTACATGTGCAATCTAAAAAACCAAATAAATGAACAAACAAAACAAAAACAGAGCTAGAGATACGTAGAACGAACAGGTGGTTGCCAGAGGGGAGATGTGTGGGGAGAGAAAAGAAAAAGTGAGGAAGACTAAGAGGTACAAACTTCCAGTTGCAAAATAAATGCATCACAGGTATGAAATTACATATATATATATACATTTAGTACATTAGGGGAATATAGTCAATAACTATGTAATATCTTGTATGGTGACATACTGTAAAAAGACTCATCTTGGTGATCAGTTTAAAATGTACAGAAATCTCAAATCACTATGTTGTATAACAAGAATTAACGTTGTGTTGCAGGTCAATACATCGAAAACAAACAAATAGACAAACTCACAGAAAAAGAGACCAGATTTCTGGTTGCCAGAGGCAGGGTTGGGGGGATTGGATGAAGGCAATCAAAGGTACAAACATCCAGCTATAAGGTAAATAAGTACTAGGAATGTGATGTACAACAAAATAAATATAATCAACACTGCTGTATGTTATATATGAAAATTGTTAACAGAGTATATCCTAAGAGTTCTCATCACAACGAAAAAAAAACATTTTTTTCTATTTCTTTAATTCTGCATCTATAATGACATGATGGATGTTCACTAAACTTATTCTGGTAATCATTTCAGGATGTATGCAAGTCAAATCATTATGCTGTTTATGTTAAACTTACAAGGTGTTGTATGTCAATAATATCTCAATAAAACTGGAAGAAAAAATATTAAAAAAGAAAGCAAACAGAAACAAAAGAAAGAAAGAAAATCATCTGTTTAAAGAAAAAATAACAACAATATATAGTAGGGTTATAACACATTATTAAAAATATATGTAGCACTAAAAAGTATGATAACAATAGCACAAAGGGGAGCGGGAAAAAATGAAAGAATGTTGTTGTAAGGTAGTAACATTATAAATGAAATAGTACAATATTTAAAGGTAGGCAAAATTTTCTTGAGATACAAAAAGCATGAACCATAAAAGAAAATGATAAAATAGACTTCAAAACTGAAAACTTCTGCTTTTCGAAAGACATTGTTAAGAAAAGGGGGGAAAAGAACCACACTCCAGGAGAAAATATTTGCAATAAATATATCTAACAAAAGATTTACATGCAGAACATACCAATAACTATTTTTTTAATAACCATTTTTATTGAAGAATTAATTTACAATGTTGTGTTACTTTCAGTTGTACAACAAAGTGGTTCAGTTAAATATATATTTACTATATCATATAGATTTATTTGTATGTGCACATATATATATATATAATTCTCTTTCAGATTCTTTTCCATTATAGGTTATTATAAGATATTGAATATAGTTCCCTGTGCTCTACAGAAGGTTTTTGTTGTTTATCTATTTTATATATAGTAGTGTGTATATGTTAATCCCAAACTCCTAATTTATCTCCCCTCCCCCATTCCCTTTGGAAACCATAAGTTTGTTTTTCATATCTGTGAGTCTATTTCTGTTTTTGAACATACCAATAACTCAGTAATAAGAGAACAAACAAACCAATTAAAAAAATGACAGAAATTAAGATTTCAATAGACTTTACAAAAGAAGATATATGAATAGCCACTGAGCAAATAAATAGATGCCCAATGTTAGTAGTCATGAGAAAAATGCAAATTAAAACCAAAAATATATACCACTATGCGCCCACTAGACTGACTAAAATTTAGAAGACTAACAATGTGACGTGTTGACAAGAAGGAAAAGCTACTGGAATTCTCATGCATCACTGATGGGAATGTAAAAATATAATTATTTTGGAAAATAGATGGTCACTTTCATATAAAAGTTCACATACATTTACCACATGATCCAGCAATTCCATTTCTAGATACTTACCCAAAAGAAGAAAGACATATTCACACAAAGTCTTGTACACGAATATTCAAAACAGGTGTATTCATAATAGCTCAAGACGAAAAAGCTTTGCATCCCAACAGATGAATGGATAAATAAATTGTGGCATATCCATATAACAGAATACTCAGCAATAAAATGTAACAAACTACTGGTACATGCGACAGCATGAACAAAAATCTCAAAAACATTACAGAGCAAAAGAAGCCAGATAAGAAGTACACACTGTATGTATTCCACTCGTATGAAACTCTTAAAAAGAAAACCTAATCTATATGGATAAAAAGCTTCTATTCCTGGTTGTCTGGTGCCAGTGTTGGGGTGAGGACTAAAAGAGAGCACAAGGGAACCTTTAAGGGGAATGGAAATGGCCTATATTTTAATTGCAATGGTAATTACACTAGTATAAATTGACCAAAACTGTACTTAGAATGGGTGCATTTTAATTTTGTTAATTATACCTCAATAAAGTTAATTTAAAAATAAATGATTTAAGGAGACTCCCCAGGTAGTCCAGTGGTAAAGAATCTGCCTTCCAATGCAGGGGTCACGGGTTCTATCCCTGGTCAGGGAACTAAGATCCCACATGCTGTGGGGCAACTAAGCCTGCACGCCACAACTACTGAGCTCACGTGCCTCAACTAGAGAGCCTGCGTGCCACAAACTACAGAGCCCACACGCCCTGGAGCCCCTGTGCCGCAACTAGAGAGAAGCCCATGAAGCCCGCGCACCACAATGAAGACCCGACACAGCCAAAAAAAAAAGAGAAAATTTTAAAAATAAAAAAATAAACAATTTAAGAAAATGATTTAAGAAACCTAAGCATGACAAAAGTAAAACTCAAAAATCTTAGTACAGAATCTCTTTGTGATTTAAAGATACAAAAAGATTTCTTGAGACACACAAAGTAATTTGACCAAAGTAAAGCACAGAAGTTTTTTACCTTGTGATTACAGTCAAAAGACGAGCCACAGGCTATGAAATGATATTTGCCAGACTTAAGGATTAGTATCCAGAATGTATTTTTATAAAGACAAAAAAGAAAAACCAAAACAAAAAAAAATGGGTAAAGGATAGAAAAAGTATTTTACCCAAGAAGAAACCCACATGACCAATAAACATCAATAAGATTCATTTTCATACCCATCAGATCAGAAAAATTAAAAAGCCTGATGAAACCAAATATTGGTAAGGAAACAGGCAAATAGGAATATATCACTAAATGGTGTATAAATTGCTAGAACGACTCTGGAAAGCAATTTGCTAGAACCAGTAGAGATCTGAATACCAAACAACTTAGCAATTCTGCTTCTAGATACAGAGAAACACATGGATATTTTTGCAACATGGCGAAATGTATGTGTTGGATCAGGGTGGTGGGCACATGATGTCTGTTTTATTACTCTCCATTCTGCCAATTTAAAAATCACCCTCCTTCCAAACAGTACTTTTGGTGAAAATTTGGAAATTAAATTGCAGGGTTACTCCTTAAAGTGCTATTTGAAAACGTTGTTTTCTTTCTGTGAACAATACCACCTATAACAATGAGCACATCGAGTACTAGATCTCGTCTTCTAAATACTGTTCTCTACGAAAAGGAACCAAGAATCCTTAAAGAAATGGCTGATTCCAGGGTGGTGACAGAAAGTAAAAGATGAGCCTCTAGTGGCAAAAGTAAAGAAAGTGCTTCAAGGACGCTGGGGACGTGGTGAAAGGATACATGAGGATTTTAAAGGACCCCCTCCAGGGATTCCAAATACGTGCATATTAGACTGCCTAATATTACGCTATACGTCTCGGGGGCTGTGCTCAGTTTCATTCCCTCTACCCACAATCTTTTTATCTCCTGAAGTCCAACTTGGTTCTTTTCTCTTTGTTCGTTTTTTATGAGATAATTTTTTTTTTTACAAGTATACAATTCAGTGGGTTTTGGTATATTCACTAAGTTATGCCTATCACCACTATCTAATTCCAGAATGTTTTTGTCACTCCAAAAAGAAATATCCATACCTATTAGCAGTCACTCCCCATTTTCTCCTCCCCTCAAGTCCCTGGAAACCACTAATCTCTGTCTCTGTAGATCTGCCTGTTCTGAACATTTCATATAAATGGAATCATAAAATATGTGATCTTTTGTACCTGGCTTCTTTCATTTAAAATAATGTTTTCAAGATTCATCCATGTTGTAGCATGTTAAAAGTACTTTCCTTTTGATTGCTGAATAACATGCCATTGTATAAATATACTGCATTTTTTTCATTCATCATTTGATGGACTTTTTGAATATTCTGAGTAATGCTGCTATGAACATTCATGTACAAGTTGTGGTGACACATACTTTCAATTGACTTGGGTATATGCCTAAGGGTGAAACTGATGAATCACATGGTAACTCTATGATTAACTTTTTAAGGAACTGCATAACTGTCTTACAAAATGGCCATGCCATTTTACATTGCCACCAGTAATGTATGAGGGTTCCAATTTCTCCACATTCTCACTAACACTTGTTAAACATCTTTTTTATATAGTCATCCTAGTGGGTGTTAAGTGGTATCTCATTGTGGTTATGATTTGCCCAGCTTTGAGTAGTATCACCCTAGAGATGTACAGCTTAGAGTATATTCAGCAACAGATTCAAGGGGATCCCCATGCAGAGTTGTGGAGCTTTTTCTCTGTATAATAGCCTTATATTAGTTTGCTGGTGCTTCCATAACAAAATATCACACACTGGGTGGCTTAAACAACAAAAATTTTTTCTCTCACAGTTTTGGAGGCTAGAAGTCTGAGATCAAGGTGTCAGCAGGGTTGGTTTCTCCTGAGGCCTCTCTCTATGGCTTACACATGGCTGCCTGCTTGCTCTGACCTCACATGGTCATCCCTCGGTCTGTGTCCAAGATTAATCTCCTCTTCTTATTAGGACACCAGTCATATTGGATTAAGGCCAAATCACACAGCTTGTAACTATAGAAGCTGGAGTTTGAACCAGTTGCAGAGTCTGCATTCTTAACCCCTATATTATATTGCTACTGACAAGAAAAAACTATTCTTCATTCTCATTCCATAATGATATCGGCTCTATTTGCTATGTTTGTAGAAATGAGATTTAAAAATCATAGAAACTCCTGGGCTTCCCTGGTGGCGCAGTGGTTGAGAGTCCACCTGCCGATACAGGGGACACGGGTTCGTGCCCTGGTCCGGGAAGATCTCGCATGCCACGGAGTGGCTGGGCCCGTGAGCCATGGCCGCTGAGCCTGCGCGTCCAGAGCCTGTGCTCCGCAATGGGAGAGGCCACAACAGTGAGAGGCCCGCGTACCGCAAAAAAAAAAAAAAAAAAAATCATAGAAACTCTTATATAAATAATTTCCTATAATACCTCGAATTTGTAAAATTTCTCCAAAGTTATTAAAGAGAAATTATTTTTAAAAAAAGGGCATGTCATTCATATACTCAGCATTAGGAAAGCAGAAATACTAGGAGCATGGTAAGATGGTATAGAACCAAATGACTTTGGAAAAACTACTCAACTTCTTTTCAGGTCTACTGAGATTTTCCTCATCTGGAAATGGAAATAATACTAGCACCAATCTCACAGGGTATTGTGAAGGTTATAAAAATAATACTATATATTAAAGTGAGTCCAAATTTTGGAACAATACTTTTTATTCACAATGTACAAGAGAATACCTGTATGTTTATTAAAATTAAATACATAATTAATACAGGAATATTTTATACACTTCAACCCTTGATTCTGGCAAGCATACAATTTTTATTTTCTGCTCTGGTGCCTAGAACACTATAGGTGCTAAATTAATGTCTTGAGTGACTGGAAAGACAGGGAGATCATTCATACCACCATTTTGTTTGCTTATGTATCAAATGAGATTTTGAAAATCCTGCTCCCCCATTTTGGAAATCTGAACAACATTACTGAATGCCTTCTAGGCCCAAGTTACTATATATTAAGCAATTTTATCTGTTCCCATTTAATCATTTTGACTATTCTATGAAGTAGGAAACACTGCCCCATTTTATATACAAGGAAACCAAAGCCCAAAGTAGTTAAGACTTTGGGAGTTTTCCCTTAGCTGAGATTCAAACCTATGAAATCCTTACATACATAATTAACAACACATAATTAGGAAGCTCCTCTCAATAAATCCTACTTGGTTTTAATTTGGTATTAAAAGTGAACGGTCAGGGGCTTCCCTGGTGGCGCAGTGGTTAAGAATCCACCTGCCAATGCAGGGGACATGGGTTCGATCCCTGGTCCAGGAAGACCCTAGATGCCGTGGAGCAACTAAGCCCATAGGCCACTAAGCCCATGCGCCGCAACTACTGAGCCCATGAACCACAACTATTGAAGCCCACACACCTAGAGCCCAAGCTCCGCAACGAGAAGCCACCGCAATGCGAAGCCTGCGTACCTCAACGCTCGCCACAAGTAGAGAAAGCCCTTGCGCAGCAACAAATACCCAACACAGCCAAAAAAAAATAATTAATTAATTAATTAATTAATTAAATTTTAAAAAGTGAATGGTCAGCAATTATTAATTATCAATTAAAAGATTATACTCTCTACTTAATACCATACTACCATACTCTATATACATATTAACACACTCATAGGCAAACTTTTCTTGGATACTATGTGTCCTAGATAAAAACCATTTTAATCTTGGATTATATTTAAAAAGTTCATCCATCAGCCACCTATCATCATTGTATTATGTCTTAAGTAATCTTTTGGCAAAATCTCCAGGAATCCAAAAAAAGCTCTAGTGGCTATTAAGTAAATACGTATTTATTTTAAAAGAGACTGAACCTAGGGTATAAAACAGACATAAACTAATAGGATTTTTCAACCACACCAAGGCTACAATTTGAAATCACAAAAATATTAATTGGTAGAAAGTTTAGAAAATTGGCAGGTGAATATAAATTATTCCTTTTTAATATTTTTGAATGTTTAAAGAGGCAGTAATGTAAAAAGTCACAACCCTATAACTCCCTTGGTATGAGGAACACAGATGCTACAGACAGCAGGGGAAATTGGGTCATAAGGATACTTAGCTGTGCTCCAGTTTATCACATCATTGTACATACCAAATAAAACCAGAAAAACAGATTAAAAGTAAAATACAAGCTATGTTTGAAGAAAGTAGAGATCTGCATGCTATTAATCTTGACAGGAGCAAATTGTTCTATTACTTGTAAAAGCACGTGAATTTCAAAAAATATTTTAGAACTTGAATAGAAGATCTTCCACTACAGCAGAAAAGAATTTTAAAAGTTTGATAGTGGTTTTGGAGTTACTTTTCCTTTTTAAAAATTAAAACTAAGGATAGCAGCTAATATTTATAATGATAAACCTAATTTATAATGATGAAAATAGGTAACATTTATTAAGCATTTCATTATGTATCTAATAGTGTTCTAAACACTAACAGTATCTCATTGAATCTTTACAACAATCCCTATGAGATACATACTATTATAGTTTCCATTTATAGATAAAGAAAAGTGAGGCTTAAAGAGATTATATTATTTGCCCAAATCACATAGCTGGTCAGTGGTAGAAGGGGATTTGAGTCCACACAGTCTAGGCCATGCACACCCTAAATACTATGCTGAATTACCAAGAGGCCAATTACTTCCTACGGATAAATTCATAGAAGTAGAAATGTTGGTTCAAAGAGTATGCACAAATATTCAATAAGCAGATAGTCAAATAAAATGTCAGTCTGCATTCTTCAACTTGAGGCAAGGATTAGAGAGTAAAAAGAACAGAGAATTTCTCAAATTTGAAACTAGCTCCTTTACACCAACAAGGGCACACAAAACCATTTTCTTGAGAATTCAAAATGAAAGCCAGGTTTCAAAATGAAAACTACTGCCAGTTTCCCTCCCACAAAGTAAAAATAGAATGTAGTTTATCCCTGAAGAAACTCTCTAATCACTTTAAAATGTTAATTCCACAACAATTAGAGATGAAAAACTGAATATAACTCTATAGAATATGAACCACAGGTAAAAGGTGTTTTGGGGTTTGTTTTTTTTTTGCGGTACGCGGGCCTCTCACTGTTGCGGCCTCTCCCGTTGCGGAGCACAGGCTCCGGACGCGCAGGCTCAGCGGCCATGGCTCACGGGCCTAGCCGCTCCACGGTATGTGGGATCTTCCCGGACCGGGGCACAAACCCGTGTCCCCTGCATCGGCAGGCAGACTCTCAACCACTGCGCCACCAGGGAAGCCCTAGAATACTCTTATTTTTCAAAAAATTTTTACAACTAAAATTAAGAAATATATTTTATATCACAATAATATATATACAAATACATAGGCATTTAAAACAAAAAAGTTTATAAAAATACCTACTCATTATATACAATGCCCTCTGATATTTTGTACACTATTCTATGGGTTTGTTTGTTTTTTTAATGCTGTTCTACTACATAGAATTCACATCCAACATGTAG
The DNA here is from genome assembly GCF_949752795.1 of Hyperoodon ampullatus. Lineage (NCBI taxonomy): Eukaryota > Metazoa > Chordata > Mammalia > Artiodactyla > Ziphiidae > Hyperoodon > Hyperoodon ampullatus. The sequence goes on along the minus strand of NC_136917.1, from coordinate 128,293,625 downwards.
TTTCTGAAACAATGGCTTAGGGACTACTAAGTTTGAACCAAGGCTCTTGTATAACAAACATCCAGGAATACACAGGCAGAAGTCAAACAGATATTCTAGTCTTGAGTTTAGGAGATAGATCTGAGATGAAGATAAGAATTGAAAATCCTCAGCATATGGGTGATCCATGAAGTGGTATGATGTGATCAAAGAGAAGATTTGATATATCTGTAATACTTAAGTCCTTCTTGGCATCCTGTCCCAAGGATGTTGTTATTTTTCAATCTGTTCAAATGTCAGAGCAGGACTCGTTCTTAGTTCTTTCTGCCTTTGAATCTTGGAGTGCTATATATTGCTTTCCTCAGTTAAATTACATGTAGGAATACTTAAATTCTCAAAAAACAGTTTAATTTGAGCTCTCTGTTTCTATTTCCTAACTCTTCCTCATTGCTAACCATTACCTAATCTTTTTTTTCCCCTTCATTAAAAGCTTACTAACAAAAGCACACTACAGGATTCAGTAAAAAAAAAAAAAAAAAAAAAAATGACTGCAAGAGAATTTAGCTTTCAAATATCCATGACAGTCTACAGTTGAACTCAAGACAGGTTCAACAAGTACTTACAGATTCCTCACTGATTTTAAAGAGCTTCTTGGTTTTAAGGTTCTGTTTTAAGAACTTCTGAAGGACATTAGAATTCTATCCTTATTTTATAACAAAAGAGTTTCAGTGTTTTAACTTTTATTCTTTGGATTCATTTCATTTTGCTAAACAAAAGCTAAAAGAGTAAATTTTTCATCTTTCACCATTTCTACAACCTCAACACCATCACAAAAATACTGAATCCTCCTTCTCTTAAGAAAATGACAAGGGCCTTCTGTAGCCTCAGAAGTAACTTGTTTCTTGCATTTCAGAATGATATATTAGTGCTTATCCTAATTATAGATTGTAAAGATCTATCACAAATAGTTTTACATAAAAAAGTCTTCCTATCTTTTGAGAGAAGAAATGGCTAGGTAGCAACATATGATCATCCTAGCTCAACTTACACATTGTTCCAATTTTTTGTAGTTTTCAAAATGAAACAAAACAAAATAGATACTTAGTAGGAAGTAAGTGTTACCCATCACTTTAAGTTTCATGTTTTCATATCTATGAGTATGACAGGCATTACTGCCATTTGTCAATGCGAAAACAGGCCCAGAAAGGCAGAGTGATTTATCAGAATGGGTACAACTAGGTCAACAAACCACCAAGTTACCTGAGCTTGGTGATGTTTCCACTGGTGAAAAAAGAACATAATAATGAAAAGATAATAAACTATCCACGAAATTACTAAGCAATTCATCCGTGAGACTTTTTTCAATCAGGGAAACATTTCATTATTTATCTGACTTAAGGAAAGATAAGTGAATAAATAATTAAATCTCAAAGAAACCCAACTGTTCCTTATGAAAGTAATAAAATCAAAATCAATGGGAATTTGTAATGTTCTGTGTTTTAGAAGTTAGGTGACACTTTGGCCATAATGATCATGTGACAGGTTCAGAATTCTTCAGTGCTTTATGTGACACCTACTTTTGGCGCCCTCCTTCCCGTTCTCCAAAGGTGACATTAGATTTCTATTTTCAAATCACTGGAAATACAAATTTTCATTTTTGCAAGGTAGACCTGATCATTCCATTAACATATACAATGTTAGCAATAAGCTGCTCCTTATGGGAGCTTCAAAACAGAAGTGAAATTTGAAGACTTTTGAGAAGGCTTGATGTTCCCAGAAAGTCAACGGACTATGTCTGTTCAGCCAGAGGATAAGACACTTGAGAAGTGTTCACTGTAGTTTTCAAACAACCAAAGGAATAAAAAAATATGCCACAGTTTCATTTTCACTGAGAAGAGGTATAAAAAGGAAACAGTTTATACTAAGCTGAAAGAATTCAAACTACACATCAATTAGCAAGAACTCCCTGCCTACAGACAGACACAGTAAGTGGGACTACTTCTCTGGAGGCTTTTCAGGAAAAACACAAGTTGACTTTGTGAGTCGCTTAAAGGTAGATACAGATTCACGCACACACAAGTGATGCCCTTTCCTACATGAAGAGTCTCAAACTGCTATAGCATTTTTTTTTTTTTTTTTTGCGGTATGTGGGTCTCTCACTGTTGTGGCCTCTCACGTTGCGGAGCACAGGCTCCGACGCACAGGCTCAGCAGCCATGGCTCATGGGCCCAGCCGCTCCGCGGCATGTGGGATCTTCCCAGACCAGGGCACGAACCCGTGTCCCCTGCATCGGCGGGCGGACTCTCAACCACTGCGCCACCAGGGAAGCCCGCTATAGCATTTTTATGAGTACTTTTGCTTTTATGATTAGAAAGTCCTTCACCCACCCCAACATCAGATAAGTATCAACTATTTTAGATTTGTTTTTTTAAAATTTAATTCTCTAATACAGCTGGAATTAGTCCTGCTGAATAGTATGAGAGAGGTCTTAATTTTTTTCCCAAGTTTTGTCAATTATCCTAGTGATTACTAGTCTACTTATAAATAATTTATGTGTTTAGTTACAGCCAGTGAATACCTAGGCATTTGCCTAAATTTCCATCTTTAAGAACTACCTCACTCACTTTATTCCAATAATCTTGACATAACAGTAGTCATTACATTTGGAGGTGATTCAGTATCTTTACCTTGGCCCATCTGCAATTTCAAAAGCTTGGGCCATAAGCCCTGGGCCCTGAGAGCAGAGAGCACCACCAGCAAGAACTTCAGACTAACATGGGCAAGAGCTCTCTGTCTGGTCAAGTGCACCAAGTAGGCACTCTCTGAAAAAAGGAATTGTTTTCCCCTAAGGATTACCATGGGATAAGGACCCTGAGATAACCTGAAGCACATGAGGGCAAAGAGGTTACAAAGCAAGATGGCACACAGCTCCAGAGGATCTCCTAGAAATCACTATACAAAAGAACCAAAGAATGGAAAACCTAACCTTATGGATATTTCTAGGTTAAAAAACATAGGAGGAGATCTCAGCCTTTGAGTTACATGATCCAATGTATAACCAGCCTAGTGAATTTCAATGGCATTTTCTAAACTTTACATCTAGGAGAAAGCAAACAGCAAAGACCTACTGTGTCAGCCTTCCAGCCTATTAGCACATAAACCAGGAGCCACAAACTCACCTGCCTATAGGAGCAGAAACCAAAAATATAAACTCTTATGTGAATTTCCTATTTCTTAAAGTTTTGCAATTAATTAAACTTTCTTTTTAAAACACACAACTTAAACCAGATGTATTCATGAGCCAGATTTGGCCCATAGATCACCAGTCTAGGATCTCAGATATTAACATCATATAACACACAAGCCAGCCAATTTTCCAAAACACTCTTCCCTGCTTCCATGCCCCTTTGTGTTTCCTTTCTGCCTTCTCTTTTCCTCAGTATGCTAACTTATTGCAAGCTACACAGCTCAGTGGATTCTAGGGTGCATGTGAAGTGTGTGTAAAGGCTGCTATACTATCTCACTCACCCTATTCAAGAGTCAGCCGAACTCTGATCTTAATATAAGGAACTGCCATTTTGGAAATGAAGATTTATTACTAGTCACAGTTATGTTGTTAGGTCAGACTGCTGAGATGAAGTATAGTATAAGTAAAGGGTAAGCCTTAAATCTCCAAAAATGTCTCTTTTTTTCATTTTTTTCTTTAAGAACACTTCGATATCCTGTTTCACCTATCAATGACTGTTCTCAGGGTCACAGTTATGGCATAAAGCCAGAATTATTCCATGCAAGAAGCAAAGGAATAACCCTCAAAAGAAATTCATTAACTAAACTAAAAACCATTTCCATTGAAATTGCTGCAGAATTAGCTTCTACGACAAAGTAGACTGATTACCTACTTTAAAGCATTTTATCTAAGGGGATCCTATTCCAATCAAAGTAAGTCAAAAGGTTTCAGGAATGACTAATTCCTCCTGGGATTCAACCTATGTATCTAGTTTGCACAGACCTAGATATGATACGCTTTCCCATAGATTCTAACAGGATTGCTATATTAGATAATCTATGTTATTCGTATAAACAAATTATGGTCCTCCATAACCTAGAAGACTTTCTTCTTTCACTATGTAAAGTTCTAAATACTATGGTTTTCAATGCAGCATGTCTGAAATATATTCACTTGAGAAGGACTGATCAGGGAAGGTTAATATATGTCACCATCTATACACATTAGTCTATTATTGCTGACACCTAAGAATAATAAATTCTCCATTCTATCCATCCTTTTCCACCTCAAAGCCTCTACTAAAAATATTTTAGCTGATGGCTGACTCTAACATCAATTTGGAAACAACCAGCTTTAATTCCTAGATGAGATCAAAATGAACAATTGCGGGTAGAACAGACCAGTGACATCACAAATGTAACTGATGCAAATTGGAACTCATACATTTTTAAACACCTTCCATTTGATTTCCTAGAAGCCAGTGCTCAAATGAGAATTTCTTCAGTCAGCTTCCACTGAGCTTCCAACTGACTCTACCCAGAAAGGCTCTCATTCAGATTCCACAGAGAAATCAAAAGCTTTACAGACAAGCAAAAGCTAAGAGAATTCAGCACCACCAGACCAGCTTTGCAACAAATGCTAAAGGAACTTCTCTAAGTGGAAAAGGAAAGGCCACAACTAGAAACAAGAAAATAACAAACGGAAAAGCTCACTGGTAAAGGCAAACATACAGTAAAGGTTGGAAATCATCTGCACACAAATATGATATCAAAACCAACAACTGCAAGAAAAAGAGAACACAAATGCAGGATATTGGAAATGCACTTGAAATTAAAAGACCAGCAACTTAAAACAATCTTGTTTATATATAGACTGCTATATCAAAACCTCATGGTAACGACAAACCAAAAATGTACAATAGATACACATGAGAAAGAAAAAGGAATCCAAACACAACACTAAAGTTAATTATCAAATCACAAGAGAATAAAAGAGGAAGGGAAGAAAAAACACCTACAAAAACAAATCCAAAACAATTAACGAAATGGCAGTAAGAACATGCATATCAATAATTATCTTAAATGTAAATGGATTAAATGCTCCAACCAAAAGACACAGACTGGCTGAATGGATATAAAAACAAGACCCATATATATCATGTCTACAGGAGAACCACTTCAGATCTAGAAACATACAGACTGAAAGTGAGGGGATGGAAAAAGGTATTCCATGCAAATGGAAATCAAAAGAAAGCTGGAGTAGCAATACTCATATCAGACTGTTATAACAGACAAAGAAGGACACTACATAATGATCAAGGAATCAATCCAAGAAGAAGGTATAACAACTGTCAATATATATGCACGCAACATAGGAGCACCTCAATATATAAGGCAAATACTAACAGCCATAAAAGGAGAAATCAACAGTAACACAATAATAGTGGGGGACTTTAACACCAAACTTTCATCAATGGACCATCCAGATGGTCCATCCATTTCTATCAGATCATCCAGATAGAAAACCAATAAGGAAACACAGGCCTTAAGTGACACATTAGACCAGATGAACTTAATTGATATTTATAAAGCATTACATCCAAAAGCAGAATACACATTCTTCTCAAGTGCACATGAAACATTCTCCAGGACTGATCACATGCTGGGCCACAAAGCAAGCCTCAGTAAATTTAAGAAAACTGAAATCATATCAAGCAACTTTTCCAACCACAACACTACGAGATTAGAAATCAACCACACACACAAAAAAAACAGTGAAAAACACAAACACATGGAGGCTAAACAATATGCTACTAAACAACCAACACATCACTGAAGAAATCAAAAGGGGAAATCAAAAAATACCTAGAGACATATAAAAATGAAAACACGAAAATCCAAAATCTATGGGATGCAGCAAAAGCAGTTCTGAGGGGGCAGTTCATAGCAATACAATCTTACATCAGGAAACAAGAAAAATCACAAATAAACAACCTAAACTTGCACCTAAAGCAACTAGAGAAAGAACATCAAAACCCACAGTTAGTAGAAGAAAGAAATCATAAAGATCAGAGCTGAAATAAATGAAATACAAATAAAAAAATAGAAAAGATCAATGAAACTAAAAGCTGGTTCTTTGTAAAGTTAAACAAAATTAACAAACCTTTAGCCAGACAGATTAAGAAAAAGAGGGAGAGGACTCAACTCAATAAAATTAGAAATGAAAAAGAAGAAGTTACAATGGACACCACAGAAATACAAAGGATCATAAGAGACTACTACAAGCAACTATATGCCAATAAAAAGGACAACCAAGAAGAAATGGACAAATTCTTAGAAAGGTACAATATCCCAAGAGTGAGCCAGGAAGAAACAGAAAATATGAACAGACCTATCACAAGTACTGAAACCGAAACTGTGATAAAAAAAAAAACTCTCAACAGCAGGACAGGAATAAAGACGCAGACATAGAGAATGGACTTGAGGACACGGGGAAGGGGAAGGGGAAGCTGGGACAAAGAGACAGAGTGGCTTGGACATAATATACACTACCAAATGTAAAACAGATAGCTAGTGGGAAGCAGCCGCATAGCACAGAGAGGTCAGCTTGGTGCTTTGTGTCCACCTAGAAGGGTGGGATAGGGAGGGTGGGAGGGAGACGCAAGAGGGAGGAGATATGGGGATGTATGTATATGTATAGCTGATTCACTTTGTTATACAGCAGAAACTAACAAACCATTGCAAAGCAATTATACTCCAATAAAGATGTTAAAAAAAAAAAAACCTCCCAACAAACAAAAGTCCAGGACCAGTTGGCTTCACAGGCAAATTCCATCGAACATTTAGAGAAGAGTTAACACCTACCCTTCCGAACTATTCCAAAACATTGCTGAGGAAGGAACACCCCCAAAATCATTCTATGAGGCCACCCTCACCCTGATACCAAAACCAGACAAAGATAACACACAAAAAGAAAATCACAGGCCAATATCATTGATGAACATAGATGCAAAAATCCTCAGCAAAATACTAGCAAACCAAATCCAACACTGCATTACAATGATCATACACTATGATCAAGTCGGATTTATCCCAGGGATGTAAAGATTTTTCAATATCCGCAAATGAATCAGTGTTATACACCACCTAACAAATTGAAGAATAAAAACCATATGACCATCTCAATAGATGCAAAAGAAGCTTTTGACAAAATTCAACGTCCATTTATGATAAAAAAAAAAAACTCTCCAGAAAGTGGGCGTAGAGGGAACATACCTCAACATAATAAAGGCCATATATGACAAACTTACAGCTAATATCACACTCAACAGTGAAAAGCTGAAAGCACTTCCTCTAAGATCATGTACAAGACAAGGATGTCCACTCTTGCCACTTTTATTCAACATAGTTTTGGAAGTCCTAGTAAAAGCAATCAGAGAAGAAAAAGAAATAAAAGGAATCTAAATTAGAAAAGAAGTTAAACTTTCACTGTTTGCAGATGACATAATACTATATATAGAAAATCCTAAAGGTGCCACCAGAAAACTACTAGAGCTCATCAATGAATCTGGTAAAGTTACAGGATACAAAATTAATACACAGAAATCTGTTGCATTTTTATACACTAACTACGAATGATCAGAAAGAGAAATTAAAGAAACAATCCCATTTACCATCGCATCAAAAAGATTAAAATACCTAGGAATAAACCTACCTAAGGAGACAAAAGACCTGTACTCTGGAAACTGTAAGACACTGATGAAAGAAATCGAATATGACACAAACAGATGGAAAGATATACCATGTTCCTGGATTGGAAGAACCAATATTGCCAAAATGACTATACTACCCAAGGTAATCTACAGATTCAGTGCAATCCCTATCTAATTACAAGTGGCATTTTTCACAGAACTAGAACAAAATCTTTCACAATTTGTATGGAAACACAAAAGACCCCCAATAGCCAAAGCAATCTTGAGAATGGAAAATGGAGCTGGAGGAATCAGGCTCCTGGACTTAAAACTATACTACAAAGCTACAGTAACCAAGACAGTATGGTATTGGCAGAAAAACAGAAATATAGATCAATGAAACAGGATAGAAAGCCAAGAAATAAACCCACGTACCTATGGTTAATTAATCTATAACAAAGGAGGTAAGACTATACACTGGAGAAAAGACAGTCTCTTCAATAAATGGTACTGGGAAAACTGGACAGCTACATGTAAAAAAATGAAATTAGAACATTCTTTAACACCAAACACAAAAATAAACTTAAAATGAATTAAAGACCTAAATGTAAGGCCAGATACTATTAAACTCTTAGAGGAAAACATAAGCAGAACACTCTTTGACATAAATCACAGAAAGATCTTTTTTGATCCATCTCCTAGAGTAATGGAAATAAAAACAAAAACAAATGGGACCTATTAAACTTAAAAGCTTTTGCACAGCAAAGGAAACCATAAACAGGATGAAAAGACAACCCACAGAATGAGAGAAAATATTTGCAAGTGATACAACCAACAAGCAATTAATCTCCAAAATTTACAAACAGCTCATGTGGCTCAATATAAAAAAAAACAACACACATAATCAAAAAATGGGCAGAAGACACAGTCCTCGCGGAGAGTTGCCACGGTTTCTTGCTTCAACAGTGCTTGGACAGAACCCGGCGCTCCGGCTGGCCGCTCAGAGCCAGCCCTTGCCACCACCTCACATCGCCCTCCGACCACCCCAAGGTCCCCACCGCCATTACAGCGCCACGCAGCCACCGCCACCGTTTCACCTCAGCCGCCTGCCATGACGACCGCGTCCCCCTCACAGGTGCGCCAGAACTACCACCAGGACTCAGAGGCCGCCATCAACCGCCAGATCAACCTGGAGCTCTATGCCTCCTACGTCTTCCTGTCCATGTCATACTATTTTGACCACGATGATGTGGCTTTGAAGAACTTTGCCAAATACTTTCTTCACCAATCTTGTGAGGAGAGGGAACATGCTGAGAAACTGATGAAGCTGCAGAACCAACGGGGTGGCCGAATCTTCCTTCAGGATATCAAGAAACCAGACCGTGATGACAGGGAGAATGGGCTGAATGCAATGGAATGTGCGCTACACTTGGAAAAAAGTGTGAATCAGTCACTACTGGAACTGCACAAACTGGCCACTGAGAAAAATGACCCCCATTTGTGTGACTTCGTTGAGACTCATTATCTGATTGAGCAGGTGAAATCCATTAAAGAATTGGGTGACCACGTAACCAACTTGCGCACAGTGGGGGCCCCCAAATCTGGCATGGAACAGTATCTCTTTGACAAGCACACCCTGGGAAATAGTGATAATGAGAGCTAAGCCTTAGGCTGGCTTCCCATAGCCACAGGGGTGACTTCCCTGGTCACCAAGACAGTGCATGCATGTTTGGGTTACCTTTACCTTTTCTGTAAGTTGTACCAAAATATCTACAAGTCCTTTCCTTAGTACCGTTCCTTCAAATAAAGTAATTTGGTACCCCCCCCAAAAAAAAAAATGGGCAGAAGACCTAAATAGACATTTCTCCAAAGAAGGTACAGGTGGCCAAGAGGCATACGAACAGATAATCAACATCACTAATTATTAGAGAAATGCAAATCAAAACTACAATGAGATATAACCTCACACCAGTCAGAATGGCCATCATCAAAAAATCTGGAGAGGGTGTGGAGAAAAGGGAACCCTCCTACACTGTTGGTGGGAATGTAAATTGATACAGCCACTGTGGAGAAGCAGTATGGAGGTTCCTTAAGAAAGTAAAAATAGACCTACCTCACGATTCAACAGTTCCACTCCTGGGCATATATCCAGAACAAAACATGGATCAAAAGGATACATGCACCCCAATGTTCACTGCAGCACTGTTTACAATAGCCAAGACATGGTAGCAACCTAAATGTCCACCAACAGATGAATGGATAAAGAAGTGGTACATATGTACAAAAGAATATTACTCAGCCATCAAAATAAATGAAATAATGTCATTTGCAGCAACATGGATGGACCTGGAGATTATCATACTAAGTGAAGTCAGACAGAGAAAGACAAATAACATATGATATCACTTATATGTGGAATCTAAAAAAATTGATACAAATAAACTTATTACAAAACAGAAACAGACTCACAGACTTAGAGAATGAACTTATGGTTACCAGAGGGGAAGGTTGGGAGGGAGGGATAGATAGGGAGTTTGGGATTGACATGTACACACTGCTATATTTAAAATAGATAACCAACAAGGATCTACTGTACAGCACAGGGAACTCTGCTCAGTACTCTGTAATAACCTAAATGGGAAAAAGAATAGATACATGTATAACTGAATCACTTTGCTGTTCACCTGAAACTAACACAACATTGTTAATAAACTATACTCCAATAAAAAATTAAAATTTTTTAAAAATTGGAATTCGTTTTTTTTTAAGTTCCAAGTTCTTTTGTTTCTAAATTCTACCATAAAACATTACGAAAACGGAAAATGAGAAGAAAATCTAAGAAGTGGCTTTTAATCGTGTCTTTAGAATTTGTCTTTTACCAGTCGCATAATGGCATTAAATGGCTATAATGAGAATCTACTCAATTAGTCTTTATGCATCTTAAATAACAGCAAGTAGTCATCATTAGGCATGATATTCACAAGGACATAAGCCCCCAACTCTCCTTGGTGGAAAACAAAATACCAAGAAGACCCAGTGGTCTCAAAGCACAGTACTAGGTCTAATCCCTTCATCTGTTCTCAATATTGGTCTCTCTGAGAACAAACTCACTCTTATGTACATGATTTATAATTGTTCCATTTTGCTTCTTATTATGAGAAATCCTATGAAATCTTAAAATTGACGTATTGTGTTAAGAGATCAGGTACATTATTCACATATTGCTGATAACGTTATTTTGTTAGGATACTATGGCTGCATCCCTACTTTCCGACAAGAAAATAAGAGAGGTGTAGAAATCCAAAGTAGAAAGGGAAGAGACAGGGAAGGAGGAATGGGAAGGCGAAGACTGCTAAGCGCACAACACTCGAAACCAAGAGGATGCTAATTCCTACAAATTTACATAACAGAGTATGATACCCACACAGTGATTTGGTCACTAAAGCAAACTTTTGGACAAGAAAACAATAATACTTATTGAACAATCACAACGTCAACAGAAAAATCTGATTTCCAAGAAGAAAGGAACAATATCAGAAAAACCTATACCAATAATATTGATTTCTTTTTCCTTTTTACCATGTTTCTTTGACAGTGTAAATTCTGAAATATAAATCTATGTGAGAAGTAGCAACAAGTTTTAGAGAACAGTAGTTACTATATTTTACATGTCACAGATAAAAAATAGTCCTACAAAAACCTGTTCCTTCTATAAAAAGAAATAAGATTTCTATATGAAAATATCTCTCTCACACTTGACTATTCATGAAGTCATATCCAGAGTAGTAGATTTACTCATTAAGAGTAAATGTCAAATTTACATTCTTTACCAATAAAGTCATACTTTTTTGTACAGAAATGACATAGAACATATTATTCCTCTCTAAGAAATAAAAACTATTGGTCCTTGTTTAGGTTTCATAACAGAGCTTAACTATTTTCTTTTCCTCCTTTATAGAGCAGGACTCCAACTAGGCAAGCATCCCATCTGTTTTTATTTCAAAAAAGCTATGGAAGTTGGGCTAATGGAAGTCTCAAGATAGTGAAAAATGAAATGATTCCATATCAGTAGTGAAGATATACGCTCATTATATTCCAACTTACCTAATACACTGACAAAGGCATCAAAAAGGTGAAACGTAAGCAAAGGCTCTTTCAAGTGACCATAGTAATCAGCTATAGTTTTAAAGACATCTTTTTCAAATCCTAAATACATAGGCTGCTTCAAATCCGAACAATTAGGCCCTGTTAAAAAAGGGAAAGAGAAAGAAAGAGAAACGTTAATGGGGCAATCATCTCTAAGTATTAGTCTCTGTGCATAGGTGTGGTGTGTACAGACAAGATCAGAAAAGTTTTCAAGGAGAAAACTGATACTATACATTTTGCTTATATAAATATACTTTATGTCTAAATTGAAATCTATTATAAAACAATGAGGAAAATCACTGGCTTACTTCCATTTTCAAAGAAACCGACTCTTTTATGACCTTCTGAAAGGCATTTTTATTAAATGTAAACAGTGATAATTCTCTTTGAAATAGTCAATATTTCTCCTAGTCTTTTTTCGCCACACAGAATATGGGAACTTAGTTCCCCAACCAGGGATGGAACCCACGCTCCCTGCAGTGGAAGTGCGCAGTCCTAACCACTGGACCGCCAGGGAAGTCCAGATATTTTCCTAGTCTTGACACAGTTAACCAACACAGTAATTACCTCATATATGTAATAGATAAGCTATAAAGCAATTTTTAAAGCTTTTCATTATTTCATCATTGCTATATTATAAAATTCAAGAATCAAGAGTTGAGTGAAATAATTTCTGCCTCTAAACTATTTTAGACTAATAAGAATGTATACTCTTTTTCCTAAAGATATTCTGAAAAGGAGATTTTACATTGTGTCTTAAATTCATTCTGATTACAAAACTCTCCATTTGATCACCAACCATCAAAAGATAGTTTATAAAAAATTTAAAATAAAAATTTTAAAGCTGCTCAAACAAAGACTATGGGAGACTGGATAAAATGACCTCTAAATTCCTGTTGAATTCTTTGATCTAAGAGCCTAGGTTTTATTTACCCAACAATGCTTTTGAGTGATCAGTGGCATTGAATGAATTTTTATTAAACAAAATTATAATAGAAAATAACACCAAAGCAGAAACAAACAGATGTTTCTGCTAAAAACAAGTTTAAAAATAAAAAAGATAGTTTATCAAGCAGTCATATTGCAAAGTAACTCTAAGAAACCTGGAACAACCTAGGAACCAAGAAGCCTGGAACAAGTGAGGCAGAGATCCCCTTGTATCAGGGACCAAAGAGGAACAAGAAACTCTTAGCTCTCTACAGAGCTGGCAGCAAACGCCCCCAACAATCCACACACAGATGGCAAGATTTACATCGCCAAGTGGAGAGAAGAACTGGATCTGCCCATGCCTGAGGGAAATGGTAAGTGGTCCACGAGGAGCTGCTTGGCCAGCCTTGTCTATTTCCATCACAGTGTGGAAGAAAGGGATGCAAATGGATTGGCCAGTTCTCGGCCAGCAGAACACAAGACTAACAACTGTACCGGAACAGATCTCTACTCTCAGGACAGCCGGAGAAGCCAGTAAAAATTGATAGGAAATTCTTCCTACAGAATCACTGTAACTAAAGAGAAAGTATCAAACAAAAAAGAACAGTTAAGTATTGTGGGCCTTCACATTTCAAGGCCATTGGGACATTGTGGAAACAGCTTTTTGTTGGTCTCCTTTAAAATTCTCTTACCTTTTAATGTTCTAAAATTGACTAAAATAATGAAAATTATTAAATATCTATATGTGTCGTACCTCATTAACCTAGCAGCAAACATAGCCATTTTTACTTGCTTCCTCCTCTATAATACCCCAAGCTTAGTCAGTTGAAATAGTGGGATATGTCTCAGCAAGCAATACACATTGCCTTGAATTACTCCCTCACAGGATAATATGCAGTTCATTCTAAGCAGTTGTACCCCTTTGTGAACACTTCATCATTCTTGATAAAAATATGCAAAAACAAGCCAAAAAAAGGTCTCCCTAAAAATGCCAGTGCATGGCAAGCCCTATGAGAGGAGGCCATAGTTCTAAGATCTTTTGTTTCTCTATCATGTTGAATTTCAGAATATTTTTTAATCTAGTTTTTATAAATGTTATTCCTGAAAGACTTTGGAAAACAACTGTTTACATCCACTTTTTATTGGATTCTTGCAATCTATGTGCACAAGGAAGAAAAACAGTTAACCTGGTTTTGCATTTATTTAGCATCAGTCCCTCATTCTGTGGCCCACCATGAGGTTGGCCAACAACGAAAGCACCCAGGCCACTGGTCTGCAATAAATGCAGATGGGCCCAAAGGGAAGAGATGAGCAGTAAAACTACAGAAAAAGAGGCACAGGGCCTTCAAAATCTCACATAATCAGCCTATCCTTTCTGTTCCCTATTAGAGGACTATAATGGGAACCTAGACTCATTAAGAATAAGAAGGCTAAGTACAAACCATGACTTTGATAAGACTCAAAGTAAATTTGGGGAGGCCAATGAGAATTTGGAAAAATTAATAATTTTATACAACTATTCAAAAGGCTGACCTCGCCCTTTGGCCACCTTTTTTTCTTTGACATGTAAACAAGCACGTTTATGGATGTGCCAACCATCTGTAAAGCATTGCACTTGATACGTGTGAGAGGTGTCCCTGTTCCCAAGAATTTCCACCTAACATAACATTAATGTGGTGAACATTACTAAGTCGATCCTCACATCTTTCCTCTCCATTGATAATTCCAGTTATTCTAACCTTTCTGCAGAAGTTTTGTGGCATTATGTATAAATCTTGCTTGAGGGAAAATTATACTCTTCATTACATTTTGATCGCCATTGAGAATTCAACATCATAACCACACCTTAAAATACACTTTACAATGTATTATAGCCTAGACTTGTTATACTGGCTTCCCCTGTTCATTCCCAGTTGATCAACTTCCAAAATCCTTGGTTTTCCAAAATTTCATAAATGGGTCATTTAACCCATTTATACCTTCTATTTTGTCATTCCAGCCAAAGATATAATTTAGATTAATTTACTACAAATGACTGAGAAAGAATAAAAAGCACTCCCCCAAACTAAAAACCAAAGGACTCTACATCTCAGAGGGGTTCCAAAACATGAACCAAAAACCTATGAAAATCTTAATAGTTAAACACAGAGAACTTTGGGCTTCTCACAAACTAACATTGCTATTTATATTTAGGATGATTGTATATAATCATTTTCTACATATTACCACTGAGATCACCCACAGTGAGCTGAACAGTTATTTTAGTTTCATTCTATAATCAAACAAAACTAACTTCAGTGAAATTAATAATTCAGAGCCTACTAATTCAAGAATTTATACACGTATCTCTGTACATGCTAGTCTTACCCAAAAGGGAAGAAAGAAACCACCTCTCTGAGGTGATCTTTGAGACTCAAAAGACCCTATAGACCAAATATCACCATTATCAGTCAGCTAAAATAACTAGAATTCTTCTCATTAAAATCACTTGTTTGGGTTAAGCCATTAACCATTAGAATCCCTTCTTTGGGTTAAGTCTTCTGAAAATCCCAGAAAAACAGTAGTGTTAATGAGATACCATAATAACTCATTTCTTCACAGTGCCTATGATATCCAGTGAAGGAGATTTCATATGCCTATGAAAAACTTCAGAGGGGCCGCCCTGGTCCAGACCCCTCATTTTACAGCCAAATTGCTGAAATGGCCTTTTCTGTTTTCTGCATGCATGTTCTTCTCCTTCCAAACCATGCTGCATACCAATTAGATTAGTTTTCTAAAACATTTCTCTCCAACTTAAACCAATGCCCTATAAAAAGCCAGTGGGAAACAGGATCTGCTGAGTAAACTGATGAGGTAAATATAAGGCATACTTAGGAATAAAAATTTAGGTTTTAGGAATAAAAACCTATAAACTGTTAACAGGCATTTATCTATTAAAATATTGCATTCAATATTACTAATTATTCTTTCCTGTGATGAAGCATTCAGAAGAAGCAGTATCTGTAGTGTGATTATATCCACAAGAAAATGGAAGCACAAAACCCCTTTAAAAATGCTCTGTAACTCAGCCCTTTCACTAAGTCACAAATTTATCATTAAAAGCACAGTAATCCCCAAACAATTAACTGCCAGTCTCAAAGGTCTCAAATCAATGTTCAGGGCATTGAGCAAAAAAAATTTCTAATTTAGGGCACTAATTTCTGTTAATTTCATAAAAATGGCAGGTACTTAGTACTTACAATTTGCCAAACACTTCATAGCTGACAGTACCCAGTGAGGAAGTTCTTCTGCAGAAAAAGGAAAATAAAAAGATGTTTTATTCAATTATATATAATTGAAGGGATTATATACACACTTGGTATCATAAGAATGATACTTGCCCAAGTAATATGAAACATACCTGCTAATCACAAATCACCTGCTTATGTATCAGAACATTTAAAAGATAATTTTTCCTTAGCAGTGATGTTACAGCACGTGATTATATAAACCATAACTATAAATTTCTTTAAAGACAAGATGCACTTGTATAAGTTTTAGGGAAAAGAAGAAATCTGATAGTTTGTTCCAAAGAAACACACTAACAAACAAATCAATTATCCTAAGAATTTTAGAAAGAGAAGAAAAAAACATAAAAAGCAAAAGTATGAGTCATCAAATGCATTTATGAAACCATTTCACCAGATACCTTAAAAAAAAAGTTAAATTCTGTATGTCCGATGTCCAATATAAGTATCATTTTACATGTTTCAATTTTCAAAGTGTCTTAAGGCAAGGAAGTTCCACTGACATATCAATATAGGTTATTAGTATTACGACAGCCTTAAAATAATAATCACTAGCATTGCTACAAAAAAACCCAGCTGAGCCATTTGGTACAGGGTCTCTTCCCCTGGCCCTGCCACAGACATCTGATGAGCGGGGCCAGCACTCATGCTTCCACTTCTCACCTTCTCCACTATCTGTGAAACTGCAAAGACACTGGTTGGTTGACTTGCATTAGAGCTAATGAACCTGAGGCTTGTAAAGTGCTCTCTTCTTTCTGAAGAATGTACTTAATAAAATAAAAGACAACTGATCGGGGCTTCCCTGGTGGTGCAGTGGTTAAGAATCCACCTGCCAATGCAGGGGACACAGGTTCGAGCCCTGGTCCGGGAAGATCCCACATGCCGCAGAGCAACTAAGCCCATGCGTCACAACTACTGAGCCTGTGAGCCACAACTACTGAGTCCACGTGCCACAACTACTGAAGCCTGCGCACCTAGAGCCCATGCTCTGCAACAAGAGAAGCCACCGCAATGAGAAGCCTGCACACTGCAACGAAGAGTAGCCCTTGCTCACCGCAACTAGAGAAAGCCGGTGCGCAGCAACGAAGACCCAACACAGCCAAAAATAAAAAATTAATTAGTTAAATAAATTTTTTAAAAAAAGACAACTGATCATCCAACTGGTAGCTGAAAGTATTCATGTTTGCTGTACTCAGAGAATGTGGAAGGATTTTAGATGTACTTCAAAGGCAACAATAACCCCCTCATTCTATGTAATTTAATTTTATATGTTGATATTAAACTGACAACTCATGAAGTCACAAATCTGTTTATTTCTGTTTCCTAATGTTCTTCATTCCTGATAGAGGGGCTTTAAAGGGGAAGTGTTTCATGTTTCAAAGACACATTCTGCTCATGTCAGGAAACATGGCCTAGAAAAACCTCTTCCTCTCTCACTGCTCAGGCTCCTTCTAGGCCAGGTTTGTTTGCTGCCCAGGAGCCTCCAGCCCTACATCTAATAATAACTTACAAAAGCCCAAAAGTACTATACCATCTTCCCACATCCAAACGTCATTCTAGCTCCAGCTAATTCCTAGGGTCAAGTGTTTGAAGTAAAAGAAGAGTCCATCCAATTCTGTTCTATCCCTTGTCCAGGGGAAGAAAATTTTTTAATCAGTTTGGGGATTCTGGCTCACTACAGTTACCAGGACCTTATTTTTCCTAATCAAAAACCAGGATAGGCGGCTGCTAAATGTCTTTTTTCCCAATTTGTAAACTGGCTTGGAGGAAAAAGTAAAAAATTAAAGTACCTTCAACATCTGGAAAGCTACCTTTATTAAAAAGGAAAAAAAATGACATAAACCAAGACTATCCCAGAAAATCTGACACAGAGACAACATAATGAAAAGGTCAGTGAGAGCTCTAAAAAAATCAGTCAGACCCCGGGACCCACGTAAAAACTGACTCAAGCTTTCTGTTAGGCATTAAACTTACTCACTTCTCAGGTATTTTCTGGGGATGATAAAGAACCACTTAATGCCCTGTGTGGCTAACACTTAACTAGCATCTGGCTGGATCTTGCTGAGGCTTTCACTCCTGGGTATTCATCTTTCTATGACATTTCCTGACTCCAAACAATGAGTTTAAAGGTCTCTGGAAGTGAGCTAAGGCTATATGTAATGAGGGGGTAAACATATGTAAGGTTTAGGGAAGGGTCAAATAGAAGCTGATGGACCTGTACAGCCAATGTACTAGGTCAACCGGGAACAAAATGGCTTTTATGCACTTACTTGACTTGTCATCAAGGATAACAACTCCCTGCTTGCTCACACTATATACATTATGGATGATGAACTTGGAGTTGACAAGATTAACGTCTAAAACTTCTTCTAAGGAATCCAGGCCAAGGATTTTCTGTAAACTAAAAAAGATAAATAATGATTAAATTAATTAGTTACTTTAAAAAAATCATTATCTGCCCAAGAACTAGCACTGTAAAAGATCAGTCTTTAGAATGTGCTGTTTTCGTACATTTCACCCAATCTTTGTGGGGCAAAAAGGCTAGACATTGTATATATAAAACAAACTTAAAAGAGATCATTTTGTTATTAACATAGTACTACACTAATTTAAAAACACAATACACTGAATGTCAAGAAAATGACTTTTTAAGTAAAATATTATAATAACAAAAACTAGCTTATCCAATGATGAGAAACTGCTGTGAGTATATCTTTATAAGAATTAAAAAAAAAAACTTTCTATGACCTTGTTAACTTTAATTACCTACTGTACATCAAATATCTAGGAGACCAAATTTTCCATTACATGTTTCATTAAGCTTAAGATTTCAGTGTAACTAGAAAGTTTAAAGACTTTTACATCACTAATTATTAGAGAAATACAAATCAAAACTATGAGTTACCACATCACACTGGTCAGAATGGTTACCATCAAAAAGTCTGCAAATAATAAATGCTGGAGAGGGTGTGGAGAAAAGGGAACCCTCCTACACTGTTAGTGGGAATATAAATTGGTGCAGCCACTATGGAAAACAGTCTGCAAGTTCCTTAAAAAACTGAAAATAGAGCTACCATATGATCC
This sequence comes from Hyperoodon ampullatus, assembly GCF_949752795.1. NCBI lineage: Eukaryota > Metazoa > Chordata > Mammalia > Artiodactyla > Ziphiidae > Hyperoodon > Hyperoodon ampullatus. Next base: position 128,274,505 of record NC_136917.1, on the reverse strand, counting down.
AGCAATCCTACTCCTGGGCATATATCTGGAAAAGATGAAAACTCTAATTCAAAAAGATATATGCATCCCAAGGTTCACTGCAGCACTATTTACAATAGCCCAGACACGCAAGCAACCTAAGTGTCCACTGACAGATGAATGGATAAAGATATGGTACATATACACAATGGAAATTACTCAGCCATAAGAAAGAATGAAATATTGCCATCTGCAGCAACACGGATGGACCTACAGATTATCATACTAAGTGAAGTGAGCGAGACAGAAAAAGACAAATATTATATGATATCACTTATATGTGGAATCTAAAAAAATAATACAAATCAACTTATTTACAGAACAGAAATAGAGTCACAGACATAGAAACAAATTTATGGTTACCAAAGGTTAAAGGGGAGGGGTAGGGATAAATTAGGAGTATGGGATTAACAGATACACACCACTATATATAAAATAGATAAAACATCAAGGATTTACTGTATAGCACATGGAACTATATTCAATATCTTGTAATAACCTATAATGGAAAAGAATCTGAAGCTGTACACCTGAAACTAACACAATTTGTAAATCAACTATAGTTAAATTTAAAAAAACAAAAATAAAAATAATTAAACATTAGGTAATTTTGTACCAGTGGCAAAAAAAAAAAAAAAAGAACTTTTAAAGTTCTATTCTTAACTAGTATATAAATGACAACAGAAAATTCCTAGAATTCAGTTAAATTATGTTTGCTAAGCAGCATAGCTGCAAATAATGCAATCAAATTTGAGAGTTTTATACACAGTTTCAGAAAATTAAATATGCAGAGAGTAGTAGAGAAGCAAAACAGAAAAAAAAAGAGAAAAATACTTGAAGTTCTCATTAATACCAAATGCACATACTATGATAATGTCATAGTCTTCCATATCTCTTCTACATTGGCCTCTGTCAGCTGTCTGCGGTGGACAAGACGGCAAGCCGGCACCTCTCCAATAGCAATGCTGTGACGCTTGTACCACATCTCAGAATTCTAATTGGGGTGGGGGAGGAGAGTAAGACAGAAAGAGAGAGATTAAGTATTTCAATAGACAGAGGTATGATTTTATGAGAAATTTCTTTGATTTGGTTATTTTTAACTTGTTTTAAAATAATAATTTGAAACATTAACTTTCTTTGCATGGACTGCAGAGTAATAAAGTATGACTCAAATATCAGGTCATATCATAAATGAATATTCAAGAATTGCAAAAGAGCTATGGCAATAAGCATGACATTAGCTATTTTTCCCTGTGGGAGTTCCAACTAATCAGTGTAGTAGCAGTAAAATAAAATTTCATTAATTCAAACTAATTAATATCAAGGAATATCTATCCAAATTCACACTGTCCAAATTAAGTGATTGTTTAAAATAACATTAAAGTTTATTACTTTCAAGAATTCTCTGTTTTTTATAAGGAAAGATCAAATAAGTACAATGTTAGATAGCAGGCCCCAGATCTTAGGCATCTGAAGAAGGCAGGAAAAAAAAGAGCTCCACAAGGATAGCTGGAGATGGCCAGGAAGAAAAACTAAAGCCCAGAGAAGTTAAGTAATTTGCTCAAAGTCACACAGCTTTAGCGCTTCAACATTCTTAGCACCTCCCTTCTCACATTTAGGCTACTACACAGAAATCTTAAAATTTCCTTTTGGTAATCACAGAGAGGAACTATGAACTTTTAAAGGCAAAACATATAAGAAATCACCTACAAAGGATTTTTATAATAGTTTTTTGCATAAGTGTCATTATAGTAAAATCTTATTAATTGGAAAAAATGAACTGGAAAGTTGTTTTTTTGATGTGGTTTTTGGTTTCGTTTTTGGAGAATTACTGAACTACAAAAGAAACTTGAAGGTCACATGGATTTGTGACTTTTTTTTTTTTAAAGTATCCAGATTAGGTGTTCTCTTTTAAAGGCAGGAATATCAGTTGTTGCATTTGCCTAGCAAATCCACTTCTAAAAGTTACCTTAAAGATATACTCAACTATTTATCTGTAAAGGTACTGTTCATTGCATTGTTTACACACATACTGAAAAAGCTGAAAACATGGTACATATCTAACAGTAAAGAACTGGATAAATAAACCATAATCCTTTATAGACATGATGCAGATATTAAAAATGATGTTGAATGTTGAATAACATGAAAAAATGGACACAATACACTGTTCTAAGTGAAGAATATAGGCTACCAAAACAGCACAGCACGATCTCATTTTGTTGTTAAAAACATGCGTGGAAAAAATAAAACACAACAAAAATGTTAATATTAATTCTCTGTGGATGATATTATGAGTAATTTTTTTTCTTTTGTCTCTACCTATGAACAATTCTGTTAATAACAGCAATAGCAGTTAACAGTTTCTGAAAACCTGTGTGTCAGGCACCTTCTAAACACTTTATAGATAGGAAGTCACTTGATTCTCATAATGACCTTACCCCAGGGGGGTGTTTTCATTCCACTTTCACCAAAAAGAAAACTGAGACACAGACACAGTGAATAAAACAGAGAAACAAGATCACACAGCTAGTAAATGAAGGAGCCAAGATTCAAATCCAGCAGTCTGTCTCCAGAGCTCACACTTGTACTCTCCACATTACACTGCCCCTCAGCAAACACAACAAATCATTTTATTTGCCTCACTTCATTTTATTTTATAAAATGGCTAGGCAAGAGAGAGGATAGGACAGAACAAAAACAAAAACGAACAAGCAAAGTGGAGGCAGAGATACAAAGAGGGCAAGTAAGATAGAAGAAATGAATACGAGCTCAGGTCCTTTAAGAAAGATGGACTGGTTCTCTATTGACTACTAACTTCATCAACCTAAAACCTGCATAAAGCCCAACTGGGGAAACAGATCCTGCTCTGCCATTCTTCCTCTGGACAGTCCTCTTCCTCCGGACAGCCCAAGCTTTAGAGGAACTGTAGCAAGTGAGGAGCTCAAACCTCCACCACTTGATTTAGGGGGAAGTACAAGAAAAGGCAAGAGCAACATTATCAGAAATATACATACAGACGACCAGCGACATGACAAGCTGTGGGGGAAATGTTTGATGGATCTGAGACACTGGTATACCACCACTTCAGGGCTGATGAAAAATTAGAAACTGAAAACAGAAGAGAGAAGAGAGACGACACTGTCCTCTTCATTGGTGCACGAAAGTGTGCTAATGACCAGCTGGTCTTTCTAAAGGTTCACAGAACCAAAAAGAACAAAAAAGGGAAATTATTATATTGATGACATAAATACACATTAGTTTAATATGGGATTTTACCTCTTTTGTATAAACAATACTGGATGACATTATAATGAAAAAACGTCTGTTGAATAACCACTCTACTGATGGGGTCATATTAGGTGTTTAAACACAAGTGTTAAAAAAAATGAACCTGATTTCATGGAGCTGACATTTTAACTTGCTTAAGTACAGGAACTATCAGCTAGACCTTAATTAAGTTCTCCTCATTAGTAATGAATTAAATAGTCCTCAAATACCCTTTGTGCTCACTCAGTCCTCAAATACCCCTTGTGCTCACTCTTTCAGAGTAGTTCCACTTTGTTTTCTAATAATCTATCATCGTATTGAATACTTGACTAGACTATGAGCCCTTTTGGAGGAAAAACCGTATTACATACAACTGCATCTGTAGAACCTGGCAGGATGCATGGCACACAGTAGACAATCAACAAATCTTTGTTGAATGAATGTTAATGACTTTCAAATACGACCTCTCGTCTAAGTTCTAGAGCTTTTATCTCCATCTGCCTCTTAGATACTTCCATTTAATACAACCCACCTTTCTCATCAAACATATTTAAAACTACATTCATCACTGTCCCTGACAAATCTGCAAGTTCATATGGAGTCCCCATTTCTGTCACTGGTGCCACTCTTTTTCTTGAATTATTTTTGATAAAGCCTAAGCTGCTTGATTATTCTCTCCAAACGGAGATACAATATAACCTCTGTTAAAAAATTTTTTTTCTTTCAATCACATTGCCTAAAAATGTTTACAACATATCTTTGCAAACGTATGAACTGGACATCCAGTCCTGTAAGACTAGATTAACTTAAAACATTGGTGTTAGTACGATTCTTAAAAACTGCCATAGAAAATTTTTGACTGCATTTTATTTTTTAGCATTATGGCAATCTTAATAGTTTTCTACTGAGGATATTTCAAGGAAGAAGTACACCCCAAAAAAGGTAGTTTATTCTACAATGTGCTTAGGTTTCCCAAAAGTAGCAGAACCTACCTTTGTTCATATTGTCTCAGGACTCACTCCACAATCTTCCATGTCCCAAACTTCACACTTTCAACTGGTAATAATTATAACAAAGTTCAGGAAGAGAAGAGAAAGAGAGAGAAGAGGAAAATTATAGAATAGAAAGGAAAAGGAAATTATAAGGGAGTTTTAAGAGAAAACTGCTCAGTCTAAACATATAAAAACAGCTACCATATATTCAGTCACAGTGTCAACAGGCAAGAGTGAAAAAATGCAAAAGCCAATCCTCCTGTGTTACTAGTCTCTCAGCTATTAACGGATGATATTGTTTTAAAGTGCTTTCAGACCATTGTTTCCAAGGGACCGACAGAAAAACTGGACTAAGCCTGATGGTTCACAGACTATTTCTTATCTTTCCCTCTGCTAGTCCTCCAGCTTCTGTAATGGCACTTACCATCACAACTGGCCTCACTGGGATATTCTCTTGTGAAGTGCCTGGTAGGGGATCATTCCATTCTGGAAATTTAATAACATCCTTTTGATATGGGGGCCTCTTTGGATATGGTCTCAGGGGTGAGGAAGGAGGAAATCTAAAAACCAAGAAGAAAATATTATTGCAGTCAGTGGGAAACACAGATATTTTAACAATAGTCCCCACTTCTTTTATCCTTGAGAGTTTATATAATTCCAAACTTCAGGTAATGAATTCATACTTAAATCATTACACACGGCTAATAGTACCCAACAATGTATGATTTTCTTAAAGCATTCATTCGGCCACAGCTGATGAGCCTCTTGCAGGACATGCAGACCCCACACCTTTTCCTCGTCTTCTTGGCCAGGTTGGCTGCGCCAGCTCCCCCCAAGGCGGACGATGAGGAGGAGGAATGATCCTGCAGGCAGTCTGCCAGATTGGCAATTTGAAGCACACTGTCTGTACGGCTGCTGAGTCTGCTGTAGGGGAGTGAAGGGCTGTCATGACGATGACTCCTGGAGCCGTGTGGCTGACAGGGTCTTGGTGCTCTGGCCGGGTGTCAGGCCTGAGCCTCTGAGGTGGGAGAACCGAGCTCAGGACATTGGTCCACCAGAGACCTCCCAGCCCCACGTAGTATCAAACAGTGAAAGCTCTCCCAGAGATCTCCATCACAACTCTAAGACCCAGCTCCACTCAACGACCAGCAAGCTATAGTGCTGGACACCCTATTCCAAACAACTAGCAGGACAAGTACACAACCCCACCCATTAGCAGAGAGGCTGCCTAAAATCATAATAAATTCACAGACACCCCAAAACACACCACTGGACATGGTCCTACCCACGAGAAAGACAAGATCCAGCCTCATCCACCAGAACACAGGCACCAGTCCCCTCCACCAGGAAACCTACACAACCCACTGAACCAACCTTAGCCACTGGGGACAGACACCAAAAACAACGGGAAATATAAACCTGCAACCTGCAAAAAGGAGACCCCAAACACAGTAAGTTAAGCAAAATAAGAAGACAGAGAAATACACAGATGCTCCAGATTAAGGAGCAAGGTAAAAACCCACCAAACAAAACAAATGAAGAGGAAATAGGCAGTCTACCTGAAAAAGAATTCAGAGTAATGATAGTAAAGATGATCCAAAATCCTGGAAATAGAATGGAGAAAATAAAAGAAACATTTAACAAGGACCTATAAGAACTAAAGAGCAAACAAACAATGATGAACAACACAATAAATGAAATTAAAAATTCTCTAGAAAGAATCAATAGCAGAATAACTGCGGCAGAAGAACGGATAAGTGTCCTGGAAGATAAAATAGTGGAAATAATTACCACAGAGCAGAATAAAGAAAAAAGAATGAAAAGAATTCAGGACAATCTCAGAGACCTCTGGGACAATATTAAACATACAAACATTCGAATTTTAGGGGTTCCAGAAGAAGAAGAGGAAAAAAAAGTGACTGAGAAAATATTTGAAGAGATTAAAATTGAAAACTTCCTTAACATAGGAAAGGAAATAGTCAATCAAGTCCAGGAAGCATAGACAGTCCCATACAGGATAAATCGAAGGAGAAACAAGCCAAGACACATATTAATCAAGCTATCAAAAATTAAATACAAAAAAAATATTAAAAGCGGCAAGGGAAAAGCAACAAATAACATACAAGGGAATCCCCATAAGGCTAACAGCTGATCTTTCAGCAGAAACTCTGCAAGACAGAAGGGAGTAGCAGGACATAATTAAAGTGATGAAGGGGAAAAACCTACAATTAAGATTACTCTACTCAGCAAGGATCTCATTCAGATTCCATGGAGAAATTAAAACCTTTACAAACAATCAGAAGCTAAGAGAATTCAGCAACACCAAACCAGCTTTCCAACAAATGCTAAAGGAACTTCTCTAGGCAGGAAACACAAGAGAAGGAAAAGACCTACAATAACAAACCCAAAACAATTAAGAAAATGGTGATAGGAACATACATATTGATAATTACCTTAATTGTAAATGGATGAAATGCTCCAACCAAAAGACACAGACTGCCTGAATACATACAAAAACAAGACCTGTAAATATGTTGTCTACAAGAGACCCACTTCAGACCTAGGGACACATACAGACTGAAAGTGAGGGGATGGAAAGATATTCCATGCAAATGTAAATCAAAAGAAAGCTGGGTAGCAATTCTCATATCAGACAAAACAGACTTTAAAATAAAGACTAGTACAAGAGACAAAGAAGGACATTACATAATGATCAAGGGATCAATACAACAAAAAAGATATAACAATTGTAAATATTTATGCACCCAACATAGGAGCATGTCAATACATAAGGCAAGTGCTAACAGCCATAAAAGGGGAAATCGAAAATAACAAAATAGGAAGAGGGGGCTTTAACACCCCACTTTCACCAATGGACAGATCATCCAAAATGAAAATAAATAAGGAAACACAAGCTTTAAATGATACATTAAACAGATGGATTTAACCGATATTTATAGGACATTCCATCCAAAAACAGCAGATTACACTTTCTTCTCAAGTGTTCATGGAACATTCTCCAGGATAGATCATATCTTGGGTCACAAATCAAGACTTGGTAAATTTAAGAAAATTGAAATCATATCAAGTATCTTTTCTGACCACAACGCTATAAGAGTAGATATCAATTACAGGAAAAATTCTGTAAAAACTGCAAACACATGGAGGCTAAACAATACACTACTTAATAATCAAGAGATCACTGAAGAAATCAAAGAGGAAATCAAAAAATACCTAGAAACAAATGACAATAAAAACACGATGACCCAAAACTTATGGGATGCAGCAAAAGCAGTTCTAAGAGGGAAGTTGATAGCAATACACTCTTACCTCAAGAAACAAGAAACGTCTCAAATAAACAACCTAAACTTACACCTAAAGCAATTAGAGAAAGAAGAACAAAAAACCCCAAAGTTAGCAGAAGGAAAGAAAGCATAAAGATCAGATCAGAAACAAATGAAAAAGAAATGAAGGAAACGATAGCAAAGATAAATAAAACTAAAAGCTGGTTCTTCATAAAAAAAATTGATAAACCATTAGCCACATTCATCAAGAAAAAAGGGAGAAGACTCAAATCAATAGAATTAGAAATAAAAAAGGAGAAGTAACAACTAACACTGCAGAAATACAAAGGACCATGAGAGATTATTACAAGCCAATAAATTACTATATGCCAATAAAATGCACAACCTGGAAGAAATGGACAGATTCTTAGAAACACACAACCTTTCCAGACTGAACCAGGAAGAAATATAAAATATATACAGACCAATCACAACCACTAAAATTGAAACTGTGATTAAAAATCTTGCAACAAACTAAAGTCCAGGACCAGATGGCTTCACTGGAAAATAATATCAAACATTTAGAGAAGAGCTAACACCTATCCTTCTCAAAGTCTTCCTAAATATGGTAGAGGGAGGAACACTCCCAAACTGATTCTGCAAGGCCACCATCACCCTGATACCAGAACCAGGCAAAGATGTCACAAAAAAAGAAAACTACAGGCCAATATCACTGATGAACATAGATGCAAAAATCCTCAAGAAACTACTAGCAAACAGAATCAAACAGCACATTAAAAGGATCATACACCATGATCAAGTGGGGTTTATCCCAGGAATGCAAGCATTCTTAATATACGCAAATCAATCAATGTGATAAACCATACTAACAAACTGAAGGAGAAAAACCATATGATCATCTCAATAGATGCAGAAAAAGCTTTCAACAAAGCCAACACCCAGTTATGATAAAAACCTTCCAGAAAGTAGGCATAGAGGGAAGTTACTTCAATACAATAAAGGCCATATATGAGAAACCCACAGCCAATATCGTTCTCAATGGTGAAAAACTGAAACAATTTCCACTAAGATCAGGAACAAGACAAGGTTGCCCACTCTCACCACTATTATTCAACATAGTTTTGGAAGTTTTAGCCACAGCAATCAGAGAAGAAAAAGAAATAAAAGGAATCCAAATCAGAAAAGAAGAATTAAAACTGTCACTCTTTGCAGATGACATGATATTATACATAGAGAATCCTAAAGATGCTACCAGAAAACTACTAGAGCTAATCAATGAATTTGGTAAGGTAGCAAGATACAAAATTAATGCATCGAAATCTCTTGCATTCCTATACAATAATGATAAAATTTTTGAAAGAGAAATTTAGGAAACACTCCCATTTACCATTGCAACAAAAAGAACAAAATACCTAGGAATAAACCTACCTAAGGAGACAAAAGATCTGTCTGCAGAAAACTATAAGACACGGATGAAACAAATTAAAGATGATACAAACAGATGGAAAGATGTACCATGTTCTTGGATTGGAAGAATCAACATTGTGAAAATGACTAAACTATCTCCAAAGCAATCTACAGATTCAATGCAATCCCTATCAAATTATCAATGGCATTTTTCACAGAACTAGAACAAAAAATTTCACAGTTTGTATGGAAACACTAAAGACCCTGAAGAGCCAAAGCAATCTTGAGAAAGAAAAACAGAGCTGGAGGAATTAGGCTCCCGGACTTCAGGCTATACTACAAAGCTACAGTAATCAAGACAGTATGGTATTGGCAGAAAAACAGAAATATAGATCAATGGAATAGGATAGAAAGCCCAGAGATAAACCCACACACATATGGTCACCTTATCTTTGATAAAGAATGCAAGAGTATACAATGGAGAAGACAGCCTCTTCTATAAGTGGTGCTGGGAAAACTGGACAGCTACATGCTAAAGAATGAAAGTAGAACACCCCCTAACACCACAAAAATAAACTCAAAATGGATTAAAGATCTAAATGTAAGGCCAGACACTATAAAACTCTTAGAGGAAAACATAGGCAGAACACTTTATGACATAAATCACAGCAAGATCCTTTTTGACCCACCTTCTAGAGAAATGGAAATAAAAACAAAAATAAACAAATGGGACCTAATGAAACTTCAAAACTTTTGCACAGCAAAGGAAACCATAAACAAGACCAAAAGACAACCCTCAGAATGGGAGAAAATATTTGCAAATGAAGCAACTGACAAAGGATTAATCTCCAAAATATACAAGCAGCTCCTGCAGCCCAATATCAAAAAAACAAACAATCCAATACAAAAACGGTCAGAAGACCTAAATAGAGATTTCTCCAAAGAAGATATACAAATTACCAACAAACACATGAAAGGATGCTCAACATCACTAATCACTAGAGAAATGAAAATCAAAACTACAATGAGGTATCACCTCACACCAGTCAAAATGGCCATCATGAAAAAAATCTACAAACAATAAATGTTGGAGAGGGTGTGGAGAAAGGGGAACCCTCTTGCACTGTTGGTGGGAATGTAAATTGATGCAGCCACTATGGAGAAGATTATGGAGGTTTCTCAAAAAACTAAAAATAGAACTATCATACAACCCAGCAATCCCACTAATGGGCATATACCCAGAGAAAACCATAATTCAAAAAGAGTCGTGTATCACAATGTTCACTGCAGCTCTATTTACAATAGCCATGACATGGAAGCAACCTAAGTGTCCATCGACAGATGAATGGATAAAGAAGATGTGGCACATATATACAATGGAATGTTACTCAGCCATAAAAAGAAACGAAATTGAGTTATTTGTAGTGAGGTGGATAGACCTAGAGACTGTCATGCAGAGTGAAGTAAGTCAGAACGAGAAAAACAAGTACCATATGCTAACACATATATATGGAATCTAAAAAAAAAAAAAAAAAAGTGTTCTGAAGAACCTAAGGGCAGGACAGGAATAAAGACACAGACATAGAGAATGGACTTGAGGACACAGTGGGGGGAAGGATAAGCTGGGACGAAGTGAGTGACATGGTATATATACACTACCAAATGTTAAGTAGATAGCTAGTGGGAAGCAGCCACATAGCACAGGGAGATCAGCTCAGTGCTCTGTGTCCACCTAGAGAGGTGAGATAGGGAAGGTGGGAGGGAGATGAAAGAGGGAGGACATATGGGGATATATGTATATGTATAGCTGATTCACGTTGTTGTACAGCAGAAACTAACACACCATTTTAAAGCAATTATACTCCAATAAAGATGTTAAAGAAGTAAAAAATTTTTTTAAAAATTTAAATAAAAACATCCATTCATTATGCCTATTAAATAACATTTATGAAGAAAAACAGGAATCAAACATGTGATGCATTTTTAAATAAATAAATAAATAAACCTTGGTCTGTCACTTGATTTTCATGATTAAACATGCTCTTAATGGGATGCTAGGGTAAACCATTTCTTTCACCCAGCTCAAAACCCTTACTGCCTCATAACTCCTGCTGAAATTTTTAGGTGGTAAGTATGCAAATGGAAATTACTGACAGATAAATCTTCAGTAATACTTGTTGAGGAAACTAACATTAGCACAAAAATCATTTGGCCTAAAATTCATTTTCATAACTATTTCTAATAAAGATTAATCCTCCTTTCCTTGAATATCCAACACCTCACAATGAGACTGAAGCTTCAGTCTAAAAATCCATCTTGGAGGAGATATAAAGCTTCCCAATATCCTTATTCTGCCCTTTTATACTCCTTTCTGTTTTTATTCCCCCTGGGAATCAACATCATCATTCCTTGGATGAATACATAGAAGTCTAAAGAACAATAGAGGCAATTAAATACATATTTTTCTCAGAGCATCTTTTTCTGTTAGCTTGCTAGAGAAGGATATATTGCATTGCACTGAAAAAGCAATGCAAGAACTCTAGTTCTTAAAGTTGACATAGGGACTTCCCTGGTGGTCCAGTGGTTAAGAATCTGCCTTCCAATGCAGGGGATGCAAGTTCGATCCCTTGTCGGGGAACTAAGATCCCACATGCTGCGGGGCAACTAAGCCCACACACCACAACTACTGAGGCACACAAGCCACAACTAGAGAGCCTACATGCTGCAACTACAGAACCCTCACACCACAACTAAAGAGCTCATGCACTGCAACTACTGACCCCACGCACAACTAGAGAGATGCCCGCACACCACAACTGAGAGCCTACGCACCACAATGAAAGATCCTACATGCCACAACAAAGATCCTGAGTGCTGCAACTAAGACCCAACACAGCCAAAAATAAAATAAAATAAATTAAAAAGTAGTTAGTAGGTAATGACTTTTATCTTCATTTTTTATTTATTTAAGCCGAAATAAAGGCTTAAAATCTTGTCCATGATATCCACAAAAAAAAATCCAAATAAACTATAAAGATCTTATTCATAAGGCAACTACAGAAATAAAGAATTTTAAAATGTCCACTCTTTACAAGGAAAGTTTGTATTGAGGTGAATCAGAAGAATCATAAATAATAAGAGAACTATGGAGAAACATTTCAAAAACAGTCACAATAGACTTCAAAAAGGATGACTAACAGAGAGAAGTTCAGCTTCATCTTCTCTGAAAAGAACATCCAATAACTGCACTTTACTTGAAAAGTCAGTTTTGAGTCAGTAAGAAAAAAAAGAGGTCTTGAAATCATTAAATCAACTTAAGGATAAATAAACTGAAAGACAGCTTAAATTTCTGGTACTCAAGTTACCAATGCAGGTATTTCCAAATGATTCCAAACTATAAATTAAATGCATCTCTAAAGTCAGTGAAAGTTATTCTACTTTGAAAATAAAGGCTGGCTTACCAAAGTCCAATCCTATTTCTTAGAAGCCAACAATCACAGCAAAAGTCCTATTTCCAGCCAAAGTATAGCATGTGTATGCACACACATACACACTCACTCGCATGCACACATACACTCTCACATTCACATATACAATATTGCATATAATTTCAGGAATTCACAGACCACCCACCTCTCAATCCTCTAAAAATTAAACATAATCCCTACCCCCACCCCATCACTAATACCCAATGCTTACTTCTTTTCCCCATTCCTTCAACTATAGTGTGAAAAGTATGGACCTGAGTTCCAGCCTTGGCTCTCTCACAAACTGTTTGTCCTTTGGAAAGTGAAAGCGTCTCTAAATCATAGCTTTTTTACTTGTTAAATGAAGGGATTAAATTGGATGATCCATAAATTTCCTCCTAGGTTCAAAATATGTTTCTTGTATTCCCATACCCAGAAACAAGTAATATCTTCCAAAGACCAAAGCAGAATTTCTTATGTGGAGAACTGTGATTGATGAGATACTAGGGAGTCACTTTCTTCCTCTGCCCTGATAAGATGAGGTCTGTGCTATAACATCTGCAGCTGTCAGTACTGATGCGGTATCTTCACAGCCAACTGGCAACCTGACCTGAGATGAAATGCAGAAGAGCTCCCTCTAGAGGACCACCTGTATTTTGTGCATTGACAGTTTTCAATTTCTAACATTTTAATCATGTCATCTCTATTCCAAATGTCACATTTTTCACTTAGGGGAATTAAGGCCCAAAAGAGGAACACAACTTATTAAAAGCCCAGCAGCTACCTGGCCAAGAGAGCAAATCTTGCACAAAAGATTTGCAAGTCCTTTAATAAGAAAATTATAAAGTTTTATTAAAAGGCATCAAAGAACTAAATTGATAGAGATATCATGTTAGTGAATAAGAAGATTCAATATCATAAAATGTCAATTTCCATCATGAAGATATATAGTTACAACAAAATTCCAATCAAAATATAAAGTTTTCCATGACACATGATAAACTGATTCTAAAATTTATACGGAAATGCAAGGGACCAAATATAATCAAGACATTCTTAAAGAAGAAAAGCAAAGTGAGGTGACTTACTGTACCAGCTATTAAGCTAACTAAGATAATATGGTAGGAGGATACTGGTGGCATGGACCATGATTTCTCAACTCAGAATTTTTTTTTTCTTTTTTTTTAAGGGAATTCCTTTATTTATTTTTGGTGTGTTGGGTCTTCGTTTCTGTGCAAGGGCTTTCTCTAGTTGCAACAAGTGGGGCTACTCTTCATCGCGGTGCGCGGGCCTCTCACTATCGCAGCCTCTCTTGTTGTGGAGCACAGGATCCAGACGCGCAGGCTCAGTAGTTGTGGCTCACGGGCCTAGCTGCTCCGCAGCATGTGGGATCTTCCCAGACCAGGGCTCGAACCCGTGTCCCCTGCATTGGCAGGCAGATTCTCAACCACTGCGCCACCAGGGAAGCCCTCAACTCAGAATTATTGACATTTGGGTTGTATAATTCTTTGTCGTGGAAGGCAGTTCTGCACATTGTGCAGATCCACTACATGCTAGCAGCATGTTCTCCCAAGCGTGAAAACCAAAAATGTCTCCAAATATTGTCCCCTGCAGAATGGCCCCCAGTTGTAAACCATGAGTAAAAACAGGCAATCTAAAACAAATACACACGTTTAGAAACCTGATTTATGACAGAACAGACATTACAGATGAAAAAGTACAGACTGTTCAATAAAGAATTCTGATCCAATTGGTTATCCATTTGGGAACAGTGATATTGCATCCCTGTGGCAGACTGCACTTCCAAAGATGTTTTGCAACATTACCTCCCACCTACACGTGCTTCTGTAATGTGATCTTGCCACTATCCCAACAAGAGGTAGAGTGTATCTGAGTCAGGGTGAGCCCTCTCTAACTGACTTGATAAATAGAAGATGGCAGAAGTGACAGTGTGGCAGTTCTGGGCACTAGCCTTTAACTAGCCTGAAACTTTCTTCCTGCCTCTTGGAACTCTTGCTCTTGTATCATTCATTCTTGCAAAGCTCCCTCTTGGAAACCAGTCATCATGTAAGAAGTGCGACTACCCTGAGCCCAGCATGCTGTGAGATGCCTAAGCAACAGGAAGAGGCCCTAGAAGATGAGACCCTGCGTGGAAAGAAATTGAGGTCAAGGAGCACCAAAGTTCCAGACTTGTGGATGAAGAAGTTATCATGGAGGTGGATTCCTCAGCCTCAGCAGCCTCAGCTGATGTCCAGCTAAGTCCTTCCAAATTCCCAACCCACAAAATTACGTAAAAATTACAATGATTGTTTTAAGCCACTAGGTTTGGGCATAGCTTTGTTACACAACAATAGATAACCAGAACATAAGTGTGTGGCATCAGGGCCAGGCAGTGAGTGGAGGTCTGAAGGAGCTCAGAGAGACTTGTTAGTGGAGGCTGGAAGAACAGCGAGGAAGCTGTTATTGGAAGACGGAGAAAGACCCATGTTACATAGTGGCCTAAAGTTCAGTTAAAACTGGCACCTTCGGTAACAAGGAAAATACAAAAGGTGGATCTTAGGAGTTTTCCAGGATGAATGTTCAAAGTGCCGACTTGTTTCTTTTAGCCTTGATAACAAGATATAGACAGAGAGAGAGAAACTGAAGAAGGAACTTTTCAGTTTTTAAGCAGAATTTAGAGGCAATAAAAAGGAGTCGTGACTTAAATGATTCAAAAACAAAGCTATTTCTCATCCTTAATCTCTCCCAGCAAAAGGTTCTCAAAGTAAAAATGGTCTTACCACAAATATCAGATTCAAGATGTTTCTAGTAAACTACTGTCTCAGAGTAGTCACAAGTGTGTGGCTATAAAACTTTTGCTATAACTTCAGGAAGATTTAAGGTAGTACCTTATAAAGCAGTACTTTAAGAATCTTAAGAGTGTCGTACCACAGCAGACTTATAACAGCCCAAGGCAGGGGAGAGTCTATCTCAAAGAGATTTATGAGTGTGACTTTTGTCTAATGGATTAAAGCAAAATAAAATTCAGAGAAAAGCCACAGCATTTTAAAGATAATAGTACTAACAGAATCACCAGCCAGTTGGACTAAAAAAGAAACAATTCAAAATTAAAAGAACAGTCAAGAATCTCAAGCTTCTATAAGCAGGAAGCATCTGAGAAAGCTTTCCACTGCAGTCATGGGCCAGAATGACTCAGAATTAGAGCTAAGAGTACAAGGGTGTAGGCAGGAACCACATAGAATTACTCCCAAGAAGCAGAACTGTGACCTAATCAAGGAATGGCAGATGTATGTTCAACTGCACTTTTTTTTTTTTTTTAGGCATCAAATGGCTTCCTCCTAATTTATTAAATTTATTTATTCATTTTTGGCTGTGTTGGGTCTTCATTGTTGTGTGCGGGCTTTCTCTAGTTGCAGCAACTGGGGGCTGCTCTTCGTTGCAGTGCGCAGGCTTCTCATCGTAGTGGCTTCTCTTTGTTGCGGAGCACAGGCTCTAGGTGTGTGGGCTTCAGTAGTTGTGGGGTGTGGGCTCAGTAGCTGTGGCTCACGGGCTCTACAGCGCAGGCTCAGTAGTTGTGGTGCACGGGCTTAGTTGCTCCACAGCATGTGGGATCTTCCTGGACCAGGGTTCGAACCCGTGTCCCCTGCATCGGCAGGAGGATTCTTAACCACTGCACCACCAGGGAAGTCCCTCAACTGCGTTTTAGAAGTGCAATGTATGGGCTACTGAATCCTGTATGTGATGCCATAACAGGATGAATTTTGAGAGTCTTGAGGAAGGGGGTGAATATAGTTTGCAAACGAACGTTATTGTGGTCAGATTGTATTTTTCAAGGATGGCCATGACAATATCTCCCATTCTTTATGCCTCTTCCACAATGTGACTTTAACACTCCCCATCAACAGGAGGAGATTATTTCTCTACTCCTTTGAACATGAGTGAGCTCTGTGATTCTTCTGAATAAATAGAATAAGCAGAAGTGACACTTTGCCAACTCAGGCATAGATCTTAGCTGCCTGGCAGTTTCCTCTTCTTGCCTATTGTAAATACTTGCTCTTGGGATGTTCATTCTTGGAACATACCTCTTAGAAGCCAACAACCCCATAAGAATAGCAACTACTCTAAGCCCATCATGCTGCAAGAAGCACAAGCCATGGGAGGTGCCCTAGAGAATAAAAGCTCATGTAGAAAGAGAAAGGAGCCAGGAAGCACAAAGACACCACTATTGTGAGCAGAGAAAGAAGCCATCTTGGAACTGAATTTTCTAGCCCAACTAATGCCTTGTGGGTAAGGGGCAAACTGCCAGCTGAGCTTTTTCTAAATTCTTGACACAAAAACCATGAGCTAAATAAAATGGTTGCTTTCGGCCACTGAAGTTTGGGGTAAATTGTTTTTCAGCAGTAGAAAACCGGAACAATCCCAAAATCACACTATGAATAAGAATCATGGGAAAAACCATAAAACTCAGGGCACAATATAAGAAAATATCTCTCTGACCTTGGACAATAAAGGAATTTTTTTAAGCAAGACATAAAAACCACACGGTATAAAAAAAATGCCTGATACATTCACTTACATCACAATTAAAAACTTTTCTGTTCATCAAGACACCATAAGGTGAAAAAAAAGTGAGATTTTGTAATCTATATAATTGACAAAGGATTAATATCCAGAATATTTTTTAAAACTGCTAAGGAGGGCCTCCCTGGTGGCGCAGTGGTTGAGAGTCCGCCTGCCGATGCAGGGGATACGGGTTCGTGCCCCGGTCTGGGAGGATCCCATATGCCGCGGAGCGGCTGGGCCCGTGAGCCATGGCTGCTGAGCCTGCGCATCCGGAGCCTGTGCTCCGCAACGGGAGAGGCCACAACAGTGAGAGGCCCGCGTACCACAAAAAAAAAAAAAAAAAAAAAAAAAAAACTGCTAAGGATTTATAAGAAATAAAAATCCTATAGTGAAGACAAAGACATGAAGCAGGCACTTCCAGGTGTGGAATCAGGAATGATGAATAAACATATAAAAAGATACTTAATCTCGGGGTGGGGGAGGATAAATTAGGAGTGTGGGATTAACAGATACACACGACCATGTACAAAATAAACAACAGGGATTTACTGTATAGGACAGGGAACTACATTCAATATCTTGAAATAATGGAAAAGAATCAAAAAATAAAAAATATATGAAACCAAGTCATTTTGTTGTACACCTGATACTAACACAATATTGTAAATCAACTATACTTCAATTAAAAAAAAAGATACTTAATCTCATTAGCAATCAAGGAAATTCAAAATAACATCACAATAAAAGATCATTTCACAGATCGGCAAAAGGTAGAGTCAGTCAATATCAAATATTTTCTACTACTGAAATAAAAATTTGCATATTCACT
This sequence comes from Hyperoodon ampullatus, assembly GCF_949752795.1. NCBI lineage: Eukaryota > Metazoa > Chordata > Mammalia > Artiodactyla > Ziphiidae > Hyperoodon > Hyperoodon ampullatus. The sequence continues at coordinate 128,256,654 of NC_136917.1, read as the reverse complement.
ACGGAAAACAGCTGGCATGACCTAGTAAAGTTGAACATGCACGTATGAACATACCCATATCCTGTATACTAATTCCATTCCTCGGTAACTCTGGGTAACCTAAAGAAACACACATGTGCAAAGGATACAATGTTCATAAATGTGGATGGTGGCATTGTTTATAATAGCAAAAAACTCAAAGCAACCCAAATCTCTACCGACAGGAGAAGAGACAGATTACAGAGATTATATCAATATAATAGAACATAATATAGCTGAGGAAATTCCACAACTATAATTAAACACACCAACATGGATGAAATCTCAAAAATCATGAGCAACAAAAGAATAAGTCAGAGAACATACACTCTTTGATATCTTTAATATAAAGTACAAAACAAAGAAAAATGTTTCAAACAAAAATAGTATATTGTTTAAGGATACAAATCTAAGTGTTAAAACAATAAAGAAAAGCAAGGAAATGATTAACACATTAACAAATGAGGTCAGGACATTGATGACCTCTCTAGAGAAGAAATAAACTGTGGGTAGTTAAGTGTTTGCTTTATTATTCCTATATAAATTGTTCAAATATAGTTTATACACTCTTGCATGAAAAATGTATTTCTCAAGATTGAGGACATTCAAATAGAGCAGAGCTCTCGCTAGTGGGCAACATTTGTCTTTAAAAACTATAGGGAATTCCCCGGCGGTCCAGTGGTTGGGACTCCTTGCTTTCGTTGCCAAGGGCCCGGGTTCACTCCCCTAATTGGGGAGCTGGGATCCTGCAGGCTGCAAGGCATGGCCAAAAAATAAATAAATAAACACCAACTATAAATTTAATCCCAACATGATCATGGATTCCAAAATTATAAAGTCCCCTTAGAATGATCTAGCACAAACTCCATATTTGCACACTGAAAAATCTGAGGCCAGAAAAGGAATTGGCCACAGCTAATCATTCAACAAAACAACCCAGGTCTCCTACTGCCACATCTGTTTCCAAATACTGGTTGGAAAAAAACAATTAAAAAATAATCCAGGGCTTCCCTGGTGGCGCAGTGGTTGAGAGTCCGCCTGCCGATACAGGGGACACGGGTTCGTGCCCCAGTCCAGGAAGATCCCGCATGCCGCGGAGCGGCTGGGCCCGTGAGCCATGGCCACTGAGCCTGCGCGTCCAGAGCCTGTGCTCCGCAACGGGAGAGGCCACAACAGTGAGAGGCCTGCGTACGGCAAAAAAAAATAGTAATAATAATAATCCATACCAAAGCTACTATCCTTTGATGAATGTACTTGAAACAAACCAGAATTCATTACCTGATCAATCAATAAAAATATTCTAGGGCATCTAAACCCCAAGGAAAACAAAGTTTATAAATCTTAATAAATTTCACTCATAAATGACAGAGGACAGAATGACTTAAAGTCCTTTTCACAATATATGCTAAAATTTTTCCTTTAGCATCTGTAGAAATTTGCAGCATCTACAGCTTTTACCACCCTGCCTCTTTGCCTTAGTAGCCTAAAGCCTTTGTATTAAAAAAAGCAATCCAGTAGTGATTACTATAGGAGCTAATCTCTCTGAGACCACTGTTTCCCAGAAACCTATGGGTTAGGCAAATTTATAGTATTTTTCTGGGTTTCACTATGCTCTGTAAACCCATTCAACATATTTTTCGAGCCCAACAGTGGTATATAGTACTATATCACTTAAGTGCTGAAAAACTGCCAATGATTACATCTCACGATACTGCTTAAAGGTGTATCAGGAACTAAAAGTATTTGAGGGAAGGACAGTGATAGATGAAGCTGGAAAAAGTTACTTGATAAACTAAGGAACTCTTTGAACTACAAGCTCAGAATCACTCTGTATTCTGTATGAATAAAGATTCCTCTATGAGTAAAGAATCAAATGAGTATTTTCAAGAAGGGGAGGATATGATCTGATCTGAAAGACATTCCTACTTTAGATCAGCAATAACTATTTAGAAAATAAATTCCATTTACAACAAAATAAAATATATTAAATATCTATGACAAAAAAAAAAAGAAATGCACAAGATCTATAGGGAAAACTACCGCCATTTACAATAGCACCAAAAACATGAACTGCTTAGATCTAAATCTCCGAAACTTGTGCAGAATCTTTATACTTAAAGCTACAAACACTGCTGAGAGATTTAAAACCTAAATTAACTGAGAGATACACCATGATGATTTGGAAGGCTCAATTTTGTTATCAAATCTCCCTGAGCTGATCTATGGATTCCACACAATTTCATTCCAAATCTCAAAAGAAATTTTTATAGAAATAAACAAGTTGATTCTAAAATTTATATGAAAAGGCAAAATAACTAGAATAACCAAAACAATTTTGGGAAAAAAAAAAGAAGTTAGGGGTCATTATCTGAATTCAAGATTTATTATAAACCTACTGTAATCGAGACGGTACTGGAGACAAGGTGGACATACAGGACAATGGAATAGTGTATGAATTAAGTCAGAGGGCTTTATACAGTGCTGGGTCCAATATACACATGAATACACATCCTGGGACCAAGGGGTGGAAGTAGTAGTAGCCCTTCTTACCACCCCTCCCAGTGACCCACTGGGGGACTTTGTGCTTCCCATCCGTACAACCCTGGGCTCTGCAGTTAGAAGTTCTGTCCCCCAAAGAGAAGTAAGTACTCTTGCCAGGAGTCATAGCAGGGAGCAACAGGCAAGAATAGGAACCCCTGTCAGAGCAGGGGTAACTGATCCTGACCAGCAGGACGAGGCAGGGCTGCTCTCGGCCCCCGGGGGCAGGAAGGAATGAATACCCGCACACCTCTTGTACTCCCTTGCCCCACTGTACCGTGAATGGGCATGTGCACAAACATCACACCTGAGAAGTGCACAGTTATCAAGGGTCCAGATTCTCAGAATGAACTTCTGGGTCACACTTCTAAGTAATACACCCAAAGTCTGCCAACGTGACAGCTGAGGGTGGGAGAATCTACAATGGAGAGTGGAGAAGGGAAAGAATCAGCATCAGTTGCATCCATGAGATCAGCTATAGCAACAGAGAACGTATTCTTCCTAGAAATTTCTATCTACTAGATTTTGCCCCAGGAAGAAAGGCCTATAAACACATGTGAAGAAGCAGATCTGTGCAGCATCAGAAATGGACAGTGCCAGCCATGGAAGTGCATGGCTCATATCTCCCTTCAAGAGCAGCAGCCTCCAGGACAGCCTCCAGCCTCTACCTGCTGCACATTTCACACTTCCCCCAGGATGCTTCCAGCACATCAGTGAGCACAGTGGGGGTATGGAGCCAGGCCAATCCCACCAGAAGACACAGGACTCCTCCAGCTGGCAACCTTTGCCCAAGGCCTCCCCATCACATCGGCCCGGCCGAGACCCTCTCAGAATTGCACCCTGTGGGCTTAGGTGCTTCCTTTCCGATTCCTCTTTCCTTCTCTGCTTTCCACAGAAGTCAGATCTGCCTCACAGTCTGAAGGCTCACCTCAACTCCTCTTGCCTTCCCTTTATCCTTTCCAGGTGCACCACCCCCCTCACCAACCCTGGCATTATAATGCCTGCACATCTAGTCCCTTCCTGGCATCTCCTTCTCTTCTCAGAGGACCTGAACTAACAGAATCTTCTATTAATTTGTACTCCTTTCTGTGTGATGACTTCAAATCAATTCAAACAATGTAAGTGCATGCTATGTATCAGGCATCTTTCAACGACTTTCATAAGTCTAGTCTTATAAACTGCAACTCAAGGCAAGTTCCCACTCTTCTCAAAAAGTTACAGTTTTAGGATTAACTGAGAAGAATTGATTGATGCCCACTGGATCTATATTATAGTTGATCCTTGAATAACATGGGTTTGAACTGCGTGGGTCCACTTACACACGGATTTTTTTCAATAAACACAGTGGAAATTTTTTTGGAGATTTGCAACAATTTGAAAAAAAACTAGCAGACAAACGATGTAGCCTAGAACTATCAAAAAAAATTAAGAAAAAGTTAGGTATGTCCTGAATGCATAAACTATATGTAGAGACTAGTCTATTTTATCATTTACTACCATAAAATATATACAAATCTATTATAAAAAGTTAAAATTGGTCAAAACTTACACACAAACTCTTACAGACTGTACATGGCACCAGCTGCAGCTGAGAAAAAGGTAAACAAACATAAAAATGCAGTATTAAAACTGCATAGAATTAACTGTGTACACAATGTACTACTGTAGTAATTTGGTAGCCACTTCCTGTTGCCATTACAGTGAGCTCAAGTGTTGCCAATACCTGCTTAAAATGCCCTGTGACGCTAATCATCTCCACGGGAGCAGTTCATATCTCCAGTAAATTGCGTTTTGAAGTAAAAAGTGATCTCTCACTGTTCTCATGTATTTTTCATCATGTTTAGGGCCGTAAACCTTGCATAACACCATGGGACCCATACAAAGTGCCACCAGTGATGCTGGAGGTGCTCCCAAGAAGCAGAGAAAAGTCATGACATGACAAGAAAAAGTCGAATCCCTTGATATGTTCCATAGATCGAGGTCGGAAGCTGTGGTTGTCCACCAGTTCAAGACAAATGAATTCAGTGTAAGGAACATTGTAAAAAAAAAAAAAGAAAAGAAAAGAAAGAAAGAAAAATTTGTGAAGCTGTTGCTGCCACTAATAATCCAGCAGGTGCAAAACCCTTGCACTTTTTGAGAAATACCTTTTTATCTCACACTGAAAATGCAGTTTTTAGGTAGGTACAGGATTGCTATAAGAAAGGCATATAGACTCTTAATATGATTAGAGGAAAAGCAAAATCATTATATGAAAACTTAAAGCAAAAGGAAGGTGAAGGATCTAAAACTGGAGAATTTAATACCAGCAAGGGATGGTTTAGTAATTTCAGAAAAAGGTTTGGCTTAAAAAATGTCAAGATAACAGGACAAGCAGCTTCTGCTGACCAAGATGCAGCACATGAATTCCCTGACACCATTAAGAAAATCAATGAGGAGAAACTCAGATATCTGCCTTAACAGGTTTTTAACACAGACGAAAGTACCCTATTCTGGAGGCAAAATGCCACAAAGAACATTTATTAGTAAGGAAGAAAAGTGAGCACCAGGATTTAAGGCAGGAAGGGACAGGCTAACTCTATTGTTGTGTAGAAACGCAGTCGGGTTTACCATCAGGACTGCCCTTATCTATAAAAAGCTGCTAACCCATGAGCCTTGAAGGGAAAGCTAAACACCAGCTGCCAGTCTTCTGGTTGTACAAGAAGAAGGTCTGGACGAGAACCCCTTTTCTGGACCAGTTCCATCGATGCTTTGTCCCTGAAAATATCTTGCCAGTAAGGGACTGCCTTTTAAAGTTCTTTTGATATTGGACAATGCCCCTGGCCACCCAGAACCCCATGAGTTCAACACTGAAAGCGTCAAAGTGGTCTACTTGCCCCCAAACACAATGTCTCTAATTCAGCCTCTACATCAGGAGATCATAAGGACCTTTAATGCTAATTACACACAGTACCTTATGGAAAGGACTGTCACATTATGCAAGAGAACCCTAATTGAGGGAACGTCATGAAAGTCTGGAAGGATTACACCATTGAATACGCCATCGTTGTTTCAGAAAAAGCTCTGAAAGCTGTCAAGACTGAAACAATAAATTCCTGCCAGAGACAAATATGTCCAGATGTTGTACATGACTTCATAGGAATTACTAAAGAGCCAATTGAGGAAATCATGAAAGATATTGTGGATATGACAAAAAAGGTGGAGGTTGAAGGGTTCAAGACATGGATCTAGGAGAAATTCAAAAGCTAATAGACACCACACCAGAAGAAATAACAGAAGACAACTTGATGGAGATGGGTGCTTCCTAACCAGTGCCATACAATGAGGAAGAAGATACAGAAGAAGCAGGGTCAGAAAACAAATTGACATTAGACAATCTGGCAGAGGATTCCAATGATTCAAGACTGCCTTGGACTTCTTTTACGGCATGGACACTTCTATGATACAGGCACTGAAACTAAAGCAAATGGTAGAAGAAGGATTTGTACCATATATTATAGAAACATTTTTAGACAAATGAAAAAGCAAAAAAGTCAGAAATTATGAAGTATTCTGTAACGTTCACCAAGTGTGCCTGCCTCTCCTCCCTCCCCTTCCACCTCCTGCTCCTCTTCCACCTCTTGTCACCCCTGAGACAGGAAGACCAACCCTTCCTCTCCCTCCTCCCCCTCAGCCTACTCATTGTGAATACAATGATGAAGCCTTTATGATGATCCACTTATACCTAACGAACAGTAAATAATCATCATCCAGTTAATAAGCTTATCTGTTGTATATGTGTGTGTCTTCATGTGAAAATCTCATAACTGTACAGCAGGAACAGTATGAGACATTTTTGTGTCATCATCATCATCATCATCTAAGTATTCATTGTATAGAACATCCTGTGCAAGACTCCAAGTGAATAGCCTATTTTTACATAGGCATAAGATGAGTGATATTTAATATAAAACTACTACTGTGTTACTTTTTTTACTATTTCATAACTTTGCTTTCAAAGAATTATATTACCATAATGTATGCCTCTCTCTCTTGTATTTGGAGAAACCATATATCAGCCTATCATCACAGGTAAGCGGCTTTTTTTTCCTTACATGTAACAGTACTATATGACTGTAATACTGTATGCCATAAAAATTTTGTAAGAATTCATTCACTAGTGTATAGGGTAGTCTACTATGGAGCAATCATATTGTTGCTTCTTTGTTATCAATGCATGGATCGTTATACCTGTAAATAAATATGAATTTCTTTTTCACATTATCTTTTTAAAATATTCTTTTAAATCCTAAATTTATGAAACACTTGAAGGGAGAGTTTAAGAGTTATCACATTATCTTTTCATTTGTGACGTCTAGTGTTAGTGATACATATAACATCTACAGTGTTTTGTACCATATAAGACAATATTGATGTTACATACTGACAGACAATTCATCTTGTAAACAGATGATGTAAACTTACAGTATCAATAAATACTGTCTATCTGTATGTCTTTTTTGGAAAAATGGCTATTGAGGTCTTCTGCCCATTTTTTAATCAGGTTGTTTGTTTTTTTGATATTGAGTTGTATGAGATGTTTATATATTTTGGGTATTAACCCTTTATCATACATATTTTCTCCCATTCAGTAGGATGTCTTCATTTTGTCAGTGGTTTCCTGTGATGGGCAAAAGCTCTTAAGTTTAATTAGGTCCCATTTGTTTATTTTTTATTTTCTTTCCCTTGCCTGAGAAGACAAATGCAAAAAAAATACTGCTAAGACTTATGTCAGAGTGTACTGTCTATGTTTTCTTCTAGGAGTTTTATGGCCAATCAGCACATAAAAAGATGTTCAACATTGCTAATCATCAGGGAAATGCAAATCCAAACCACAATGAGAAGGACTTGCCTGGTGGCACAGTGGTTAAGAATCCACCTGCCAATGCAGGGGACATGGGTTCAAACCCTGGTCTGGGAAGATTCCACATGCTGTGGAGCAACTAAGCCCGAGAGCCACAACTACTGAGCACGCACACCACAACTACTGAAGCTTGTGCACCTAGAGACCATGCTCTGCAACGAGAAGCCACTGCAATGAGAAGCCCGCACCGCAACAAAAGAGGCCACTGCAATGAGAAGCCAGCACACAGCAACAAAGACCCAATGCAGCCAAAAAAAAATTAATTAAAATAAATAAATTTTTTAAAAAAACAATGAGATACCATTTCAAACCTGTCAAAATGGCTATTGTCAAAAAGGCAACAAATATAAGTGTTAGTGAGGATGTGGAGAAAAGGGAACCCTAGTACACTGTTAGTGGGAAGGTAAATTGGTGTAGCCACTATGGAAAACAGTATGGAGTTTCCTCAAAAATCTAAAAATAGAATGACCATATGACCCAGCAATTGCACTCCTGGGTATATCTCTAAAGAAAATGAAAACACCAATTCAAGATTACATGCACCACAATGTTCATAGCAGCATTATTTACAACAGCCAAGATATGGAAGCAACCTAAGTGTCCATCAACAGATGAGTGGATAAATAAGATGTAGTAGATATATACAATGGAATATTATCCAGCCATAAAATGAAATTTTGCCACCTGCAACAGCATAGATGGACCTGAAGGGTATTAGGCTTAGCAAAATAAGTCAGACAGAGAAAGACAAATACTGTTTATTTTCACTTGCATGTGGAATCTTAAAAAAAAAAAAAAAGAATGAATATAACAAATATAGTATAGTACTATAAATGTATTTTCTCTTCCTTATGATTTTCTTACCCTTTTCTCTAACTTATTTCATTGTAAGAATACAGTATACGATACATATAACATACAAAGTATGTGTTAACTGACAGTTAATTATTATTGGTAAGGCTTCCAGTCAACAGTAGGCTCTTAGTATTTAAATCTGGGGGGGAATCAAAAGTTATACTAGGACTCCCTCATGTGAGAGTATCTGAATCACAACTAACTGCTGAACAATCATCGACAGGAAGACACTGGAACTCACCAAAAAAGATACCCCATGTCCAAAGAAAAAGGAGAAGCCACAATGAGACAGGATGAGGGGCACAATCACAATAAAATCAAATCCCATAACTGCTGGGTGAGTGACCCACAAACTGAAGAACACTTATACCACAGAAGTCCACCCACTGGAGTGAAGGTTCTGAGCCCCACGTCAGGCTTCCCAACCTGGGGGTCTGGCAACGGGAGGAGGAATTCCTAGAGAATCAGACTTTGAAGGCTAGCGGGATTTCATTGCAGAACTTCGACAGGACTGGAGGAAACAGAGACTCCACTTTTGGACAGCACACACACAAAGCAGTGTGTGCACTGGGACCCAGGGGAAGGAGCAGTGACCCCATAGGAGACTGAACCAGACCTACCTGCTAGTATTGGGAGGGTCTCCTGCAGAGGTGGGAGGTGGTTGTGTCTCACCATAAGGACAAGGACAAAGGACACTGGCAGCAGAAGTTCTGGGAAGTACTCCTTGGCATGAGCCCTCCCAGAGTCCGCCATTAGCCCCACCAAAGAGCCCAGGTAGGATCATGTTGGGTCACCTCAGGCCAAACAACCAACAGGGAGGGAAAACAGCCCCACCCATAAGCAGACAAGCAGGTTACAGTTTTACTGAACTCTCCCCACTGGAACAACAGCCAGCTCTACCCACCACCAGTCCCTCCCATCAGGAAACTTGCACAAGCCTCTTAGATAGCCTCATCCACCAGAAGACAGACAGCAGAAGCAAGAAGAACTAAAGTCCTGCAGCCTGTGGAACAAAAATCACATTCACAGAAAGATAGACAAGATGAAAAGCCAGAGGACTATGTACCAGATGAAGGAACAAGATAAAACCCCAGAAAAACAACTCAATGAAGTGGAGATGGGCAAGATAGGCAACCCTCCAGAAAAAGAATTCAGAATAATGATAGTGAAGATGATCCAGGACCTCAGAAAAAGAATGCAGGCAAAGATCGAGAAGATGCAAGAAATGTTTAAAAAAGACCTAGAAGAATTAAAGAAGAAACAGAGATGAACAATACAATAACTGAAATGAAAACTACACTAGAAGGAATCAACAGCAGAATAACTGAGGCAGAAGAAAGGATAAGTGACCTGGAAGAAAGAACAGTGGAATTCACTGCCACAGAACAGAATAAAGAAAAAAGAATGAAAAGAAATGAAGACAGCCTAAGAGACCTCTGGGACAACATTAAACGCAACAACATTCGCATTATAGGGGTCCCAGAAGGAAAAGAGAGACAGAAAGAACCCGAGAAAATATTTAAAGACATTATAGTCGAAAACTTCCCTAACATGGGAAAGGAAATAGCCACCCAAGTCCAGGAAGCGCAGAGAGTCCCATACAGGATAAACCCAAGGAGAAACACGCCGAGACACATAGTAATCAAATTCGCAAAAACTAAAGACAAAGAAAAACTATTGAAAGCAGCAAGGGAAAAATGACAAATAACATACAAGCGAACTCTCATAAAGTTAACAGCTGATTTCTCAGCAGAAACTCTACAAGTCAGAAGGGAGTGGCATGATATCCTTAAAGTGATGAAAGGGAAGAACCTACAACCAAGATTACTCTACCCGGCAAGTATCTCATTCAGATTCGATGAAGAAATCAAAAGCTTTATAGACAAGCAAAAGCTAAGAGAATTCAGCACCACCGAACCAGCTCTACAACAAATGCAAAGGAATTTCTCTAAGTGGGAAACACAAGAGAAGCAAAGGGCCTACGAAAACAAACCCATAACAAATAAGAAACAGGTAATAGGAACATACATATTGATAATTACCTTAACCATGAATGGATTAAATGCTGTAACCAAAAGACACAGGCTCACTGAATGTATACAAAAACAAGACCCATCTATATGCTGTCTACAAAAGACCCACTTCAGACCTAGGGACACATACAGACTGAAAGTGAGGGGATGGAAAAAGATATTCCATGCAAATGGAAATCAAAAGAAAGCTGGAGGGCTTCCCTGGTGGCGCAGTGGTTGAGAATCCACTTGGAAAAGAAGAAGTAAAACTGTCACTGTTTGCAGATGACATGATACTATACATAGAGAATCCTAAATATGCCACCAGAAAACTACTAGAGCTAATCAATGAATTTGGTAAAGTTGCAGGATACAAATTTAATGCAGAGCAATCTCTTGCATTCCTATACACTAATGATGAAAAATATGAAAGAGAAATTAAGGAAACACTCCCATTTACCACTGCAACAAACAGAATAAAATACCTAGGAATAAACCTACCTAGGGAGACAAAAGACCTGTATGCAGAAAACTCTAAGACATTGATGAAAGAAATTAAAGATGATACAAACAGATGGAGAGATATACCATGTTCTTGGATTGGAAGAATCAATATTGTGAAAATTAGTATACCACCCGAAGCAATCTACAGATTCAATGCAATCCCTATCAAATTACCAATGGCATTTTTTACAGAACTAGAGCAAAAATATCTTAAAATTTGTATGGAGACACAAAAGGCCCCAGATAGCCAAAGCTGTCTTGAGAGAAAAAAACAGAGCTGGAGGAATCAGACTCCCTGACTTCAAACTATACTACAAAGCTACAGTAATCAAGACAATATGGTACTGGAACAAAAACAGAAATATAGATCAATGGAACAGGATAGAAAGCCCAGAGATAAACCCACACACCTATGGTCAACTAATCTATGACAAAGGAGGCAAGGATATACAATGGAGAAAAGACAGCCTCTTCAATAAGTGGTGCTGGGAAAACTGGACAGCTACATGTAAAAGAATGAAATTACAACACTCCCTAACATCATACATAAAAATAAACTCAAAATGGATTAGAGACCCAAATGTAAGACCAGACACTATAAAACTCTTAGAGGAAAACATAGGAAGAACAGTCTTTGACATAAATCACAGCAAGATCTTTTTTGACCCACCTCCTAGAGAAATGGAAATAAAAACAAAAATAAACAAATGGGATCTAATGAAACTTAAAAGCTTTTGCAAAGCAAAGGAAACTACAAACGACAAAAAGACAAACCTCAGAATGGGAGAAAATATTTGCAAACAAATCAACGGACACAGGATTAATCTCCAAAATATACAAACAGCACATGAAGCTCGATATTAAAAAAACAAACAACCCAAACCAAAAATGGGCAGAAGACCTAAATAGAGATTTCTCCAAATAAGACATATAGATGGCCAAGAAGCACATGAAAAGCTGCTCAACATCACTAATTATTAGAGAAATGCAAATCAAAACTACAATGAGGTATCACCTCACACCAGTTAGAATGGGCATCATCAGAAAATCTACAAACAACAAATGCTGGAGAAAAGGGAACACTCTTGCACTGTTGGTGGGAATGTAAAGTGATACAGTCACTATGGAGAACAGTATGGAGGCTCCTTTAAAAACTAAAAATAGAATTACCATATGACCCAGCAATCCCACTATTGGGCATATACCCAGAGAAAACCATAATTCAAAAAGACACATGCAGTCCACGCATTGCGATGAAGAGTGGCCCCCGCTCGCTGCAACTAGAGAAAGCCCACGCACAGAAACAAAGACCCAACACAGCCAAAAATAAATAAATAAATTAATTAATTAATTAATTTTAAAAAAAGAAAAATGGCTGTTTCCAGGAGAGAGAAAGCAGAGCAGGGATCCAGACCATGCTTTAAAAAAAAAAAGACACATGCACCCCAATGTTCATTGAAGCCTGGAAGCAACCTAAATGCCCATCGACAGATGAATGGATAAAGAAGATGTGGTACATATATACAATGGAATATTACTCAGCCATAAAAAGGAACGAAACTGGGTCATTTGTAGAGACATGGATGAATCTAGAAACTGTCATACAGAGTGAACTAAGTCAGAAAGAGAAAAACAAATATCGTATATTAACGCATATATGTGGAACCTAGAAAAATCGTACAGGTGAACTGGTTTGCAGAGCAGAAATTGAGACTCAGATGTAGAGAACAAACGTATGAACACCAAGGGGGGAAAGTGGGGGGGTAGTGATGAATTGGGAGATTGAGATTGACATGTGTACACTAATATGTATTAAATGGATAACTAATAAGAACCTGCTGTATAAAAAAATAAATAAAATTCAAAACTTCAAAAAAATAAAATAAAATACACACTAAAGGGCTTCCCTGGTGGCGCAGTGGTTGAGAGTCCACCTGCCAATGCAGGGGACAAGGGTTCGAGCCCCGGTCCAGGAAGGTTCCACATGCTGCGGAGCGGCTAGGCCCATGAGCCATGGCTGCTGAGCCTGCATGTCCGGAGCCTGTGCTCCACAACGGGAGAGGCCACAACAGTGAGAGGCCCACGTACCACCAAAAAAAAAAACACACACACTAAAAAAAAAAATACAAAGCGCAGCACAACACAATCTGCAGTTGCTTGAATCTGCAAATGTGGAGATACGGAGAGCAAAAGAAAAAAGTTATACTCGGATTTTTGACTGTGCAGGGGGTCGGCGCTCCTAACCCCTGCATTTTTCAAGGGTCAACTATATTTTGTTTCAAGGTTAACAGTATTTGAGAACTACCCCTGTTCAATCTACCTTCTCTGGCCTAAAGAGCTTTGTCTCCATCTGAAATTGGAGCATTCAGTAAGCCAAGCTCTGATTTTTCTGAATTCCATTGCCCCATTCCCTACTAATGATGCATCATTCTCTATTAATGATAATAACCAGGTATCATAAATTCATAGGAAAGAAAGCTGGGTAAGGATTAAAGAAAAAAAGAATTTCAAGAGCAAGTTGGTGAAGACCAAGTGGATAAAACAAACAAATATAAAGGGAAGGATAAAGTAACCTGATAGGGAACGTGTAACTATGACCACAAATGAAAGACCAAGATAGATAAATCACAAGTTTGAAATTTTCACAAGTTAATCACCAAAAAGCCTAAGAAAGGATGTTACAAAACAAAAGTTTATCAGTTACCAGGAGTTGCCTTTCGTGAGTGAGGGCAATCTACTTCAACCTTCTATTTAATGCACCATACTGGCATCTTTTACATCCAAAGACGGCAGTTACCATCTGCAACCTCCGTGAGGATCAGTTAGACTAAACAGCCCAGTACAGAACTTTCAGCACCCCCCACCCCCCCACCCCCCCACCCCCGCCATGTGTAGCCATTATTCGTAGTAGACTCCATTCCTGTGCCTCAGGGATCGTGAGCTCCATCTCCTTTTCTCTGATTGCTACAGGCCAATCTGATCTGGTGCTTAGCTCTCAGGCGGTCCCAATACACACAGAAATTGTGGCACTATTTCCTAGGCCCAAAGAGCTGCCCCAGTTTTACTACCTCTATAGGCATTGCTTGTTATATCAGTCTGAGTTCTCGGTTGCAGAAAACAATTCTGGCTAATTTAACCAGAAAGGAGTTTGAAGATATCCTAGTAGGTCACAAAATCAATAGGAGAGCTGGAAAACCAGGATCAGAAAGTTAAAAAAAAAAAAAAAAAGCTGAGACAAAAGGAAGCCCCACAGCACACACAGCAGGAACCACAAGTGACAGGCTAGTATGAAAGCCACTGCTGGCACCAGGGTTGCTTGTCCTTGCTCCTGCAGGCCACCACTGCTATCGCAACAAACTCTAAGCTGTCCAAAGTCCTAGGTAGTAACATACCAACAGCCAAGTGTAGGACATGTGCCTGCACCGTAACTGCTCAAGGGCAGGGAGAGAGCGTCTCACCTGCCTAGGCTTCCACTGGGGGTGGGGCCCTCCTTCCCACCAAGGCTCACACAAACAAGGGATCCCACAAACTAGAAGAGGAGTCTAGAAGGCGTGGCAGCAAAAAATAGCCAAACATCTACTGTATATTTTTCTTTTTTTCTTTTTTTTTTGGCTGCGTTGGGTCTTCATTGCTGAGCATGACCTTTCTCTAGCTGTGGTGAGCGGGGGCTGCTCTTCATTGCAGTGCACGGGCTTCTCATTGCGGTGGCTTCTCTTGTTGCAGAGCACAGGCTCTAGGCATGCGGGCTTCAGTAGCTGCAGCACGCGGGCTCAGTAGTTGTGGTGCACGGGCTTAGTTGCTCCGCGGCATGTGGGATCTTCCCGGACCAGAGATCAAACCCGTGTCCCCTGCATTGGCAGAAGGATTCTTAACCACCACGCCACCAGGAAAGTCCCCTCTACTATATATTTCTCCATCATTATCCCACAGCTATGAAACTGTGACGTGGACATTCATTCTTGAGCCTTGTGGGAGGTATGGGGACCGAGACTCTGAGACACTCACCCAGCTCCAGCTCCGGAGGCTCCAAACTCCTTGAGACATTAAATAGGAACAAAGCCATTCCGAAGATTTAAACGCCCACTAAACACTGTAGATGTGCCTGAAGAACTGCAAGGTATTATGGATTGACAGTTGCCTTGAAAAGACTTGAGTTACATTCCAGGCCTCAATAAAAGAAAATGCCAAACATCAACAAAGGTTCTAAATGAAAATAGCAATTTCAGACTAATGAATAATACATTTAAAAAATGTCAGACTTGGGCTTCCCTGGTGGCGCAGTAGTTGAGAGTCCACCTGCCGATGCGGGGGACATGGGTTCGTGCCCCGGTCCAGGAAGATACCACATGCCGTGGAGCGGCTGGGCCCGTGAGCCATGGCCACTGAGTCTGCGCGTCCGGAGTCTGTGCTCTGCAACGGGAGAGGCCACAACAGTGAGAGGCCCGCGTACCGCAAAAAAATATAATAATAAAAAATAAGTAAATAAATAAATAATGTCAGACTTCAGGCAAACCAGAAGGTCTATGGAGCAGTTAGGGTCTAGCCTGGAATTTGACTATAAAATGTGGGCCCTTCCTTCTTTTTCAGCCCCATGGCTGGCATTCTCATTCAGGCAACATCACCCCCGCCATTTACCTTAAAAACCTCACCAGTTTCACTGCCTTAAAAATCTATTCTATTACTACTGTTCAATTAACTCTATTCTATTCCCTTTTTTCTGGCCACACGGCACGGCATGTGGGATCTTGGTTCCCTGACCAGAGATCGAACCCATGCCCCCCCGCAGTGGAAGCACAGTCTTAACCACTGGACCACCAGGGAAGTCCAATTAACTCCATTCTAGAACACAGACGTCATTCCTACTCAAAACACAGACCTTGGCTGCCTTTTCCTTTTACATAAATGTCAACTCCATAGCCAGGTATTTAAGAAACACCACCAAATTTAGCCCTATGACTTCCTGACCTAAAACTTCTTCTCCAGCGAGGCTAGTCTCCTCCCTCTTCTCCCAGTGAAGCTGACTTAGGTATATCTGACTGAGAGCCGTGGTCCTGTCACCTGAAATGTGCTCCCCCTTCCCATCCCATCTGATCATCCAGACCCTATCCCATTCTCAGGACCCAGATGGACGTCCTCCACCTCCCTCCTCCAGGAGATCTCACAGAACTCCAGTCCACACTGACTGGGTCACAAACACAATTCCTGCACTGACCGACACAGACAACATTACCATGCTACAGTCTGGTATGACGTAGTGAAGTGGTGGGAAGGGCGGCAACTGGGGGGAATTTGCTCCAATTAAAGACTTGCAGGTTCACAATTTTTTAAGACGCTGTGTTACAAGCTAATAACATTACGTGCCTGTGGGGAAGGGAACTGGGTGGAGAGTTTGTTTTTTCTCTACTCTAGTCAGTTCCAGATTTATTTATTCCAGGTCTATTATCACACTGTTTAGCCCTATGGCATTTTAGTTTCTGATAAAGCAAAAGGTCTTGTTGCCCAAGATTTTGGGGGCTACTTTTCTGCCTTCTCTCTTCCAGATGAATTTTTACTACTGTCGACTGAAAAAAATGGACGACCTAAAACTTCAGAATCATGTATTATTTGGCGAACTTTCTCAGGATTTCAAGCCTCGAAGGCAGCCTCTCAGATAGCTCTGAGAAACTGCTCTGAAGAGGGAAGGGGAGAGCCAAGATATATAGGAGTTTTGTAACAAAGTCCAGATAGTGGGAACATCAAAAGATTAATTAAAGAAAACCACATATCTCAAGTTAATTAACTTGGCGTTTTTCTATGTATGGGAAGATGCAAGAGTCTGGGCTCACTGAAATCATCCCTTTGACATGCACCTTAGCTATCTGGGGCCAGTATCCTGTGCTCTCCCATCCTGAGTCCCCTCAGGGCTCAACAAGGTGGCTGCAGTGGCTGATCACTCGATGGCTGCAACATCCTTTGTTTACTGATAATGGCAGGCAGCATTCTTAGTCCACAGAATCCAGAAGCAAGTGGGGTACTGGTATAGAGCAGAGGTTCCTAAAAGAAGTCATCTTATCATTGTAAACTTCCAAACAATACAATTTATCGATTACTCTTTTACTGGAATGATTTTAAAAATTGAAAATAAAAGCAATACGTATTCAATGTGTAAAATTAAGAAGAGAAAAAATAATTTATGCTGTCTTTAAGCCCTCTATCCAGAAATAACTAGTTAACACTGTGACTTTTCTATATTTTTTTGCTTGAGCCTTTACATGGGAAAAAGTAAGAATAAACTATTTTCTATCCTGCTCTTCCCCCTCTACCTCTCACTCTATTTCTATTGTGCATTTGAAAGTTATTTAGCTTCTTCTCATCCAGGACAAACTAGCATTTAAGGTATAAAGAAAAACAACACAACTTGAGAATAAATAATAAAAATAAGAAAGCTTCAATGCAAGTTCAAGGCCTGAACCCCACCTGGGGGAGCAAGGTAGAAGGGAAATTTTTATTGTATATACTCTTTTGTACTTTGTAAATTTTGAAACACATGAATGTATTACCTTCACAAAATACACAAAACTGAAAAACAAAAATGGGAAAAAAATTTCAATGATTAAAAACATAATGCCAGTTAAACAAAACAGCTGTGTCAACCCAAGGACTGCCAGTGTAGTACCTCTAAGCTTTTGTTACAGGTTCATTTTGGTTAATAAATTCAATACTGCCTTGGTTCTGCTACATATCTTTTTTATATATGCATACTCTCTCTCAAAAGAGATTGCAAAATTAGGGAGGAAAAGAATGTTACATTTCTTTCGTATCTTCTACATCGCCTAGGACTTGGAAAACACCTATGATAAGTAACTCAATATTTGGAACCATAAAAGTTTAGAATGGAAAAACACCTTAAAGATCTAGTCCAGCCCTGTCATTTTTTTTTAATTTTTAAAATATTCCAACCCACCCCTCCTAATCTCTCCAAAGCCCCTTTCACAGTTTGCTCAGTGAAATAGTGTTGATCATTATTTGAAGGAAATGAGAGCTACAAGTCAGCCCTGTGATTTTATAGATGAAAAAAACTGATGCATAGGAAATGTACAAAATTTATCCAACTATCACAGGATAAAAACTCAGAACTTGAGGAAATGAATAAAAACAAAAGAAAAACAAAACTCACAATCATAATTTTAAGCTTTACTATAAAAATAAAAGGTGTCCACTAGAGGGAGCCAATAGTCCATTAACTTGAAGAAATTCCTATTGGCCCCTTCAAAAGACCTATAGGGTAATAATAAAGACTTTTTTCCCACAGCCACAGAAAATGACTAAAGGGCCATATACCTCAATCAATGTAAATTTGGATTTCTTTCACTAGAGGTAAAAATAGAGACTTTTCAAATCTCCAGCATTAAAAAAATGTTATTAGCATATAGTAAAATGTATTCTTGTGTGTGTGTGTGTGTGTGTGTACTGCTCTATCAATTTTAACACACATATACACTTTGTAAAACCACCATCACAGTCAGCAAACAGAACAATTCAATTATTCACAAAAAACCTCCCTCCTGCTCTTAGTCACACCTCCCACTGCACTGGGTATGCACAGAAGCGTTCCATATAGATGTTCAGTGTTTATCCATTCACCCATAGGAACATTTGAATTAACAGAGCTGCTATAAATATTCAGGTACGGAAGGGTAAGCTGGGACAAAGTGAGACGGTAGCATTGACATATATGCAGTACCAAATGTAAAATCGATAGCTAGTGGGAAGCAGCCGCATAGCACAGGGAGATCAGCTTGGTGCTTTGTGACCACCTAGAGGGGTGGGATAGGGAGAGTGGGAGGGAGGGAGACGCAAGAGGGAAGAGATATGGGAACATATGTATACGTGTAACTGATTCACTTTGTTATAAAGCAGAAACTAACACACCATTGTAAAGCAATTATACTCCAATAAAGATGTTAAAAATATATATATTCACATACAAGTTTTTGTGTGAACATAAGTTTTCATTTCTCCAGGGTAAATGCCCAGGAGCAGGAATACGAAGTCATATATAAGTACGTGTTTAACTTTAAAAAAGACTGCCAAACTGTTTTCCAAAGTGACTACCAATCTAGGCTTCCCACCATCAATGGAGGAGATTTCCAATTGCTCTGCATCCTCTCTTGATTTTGGCGTTATAAGTATTCTTATTTTAGCCATTCTACTAGATATGTAGTGGTATCTCACCATGGTTTTAATTTGCATTTCCCTAGTGCTAATGATGTTAAACATCTTTTCAAGTGCTTATTTGCTGTCTGTATATTTTTGATGAAGCGTCTTTATATATTTGATGAAATGTCTTTTCAAATCTATTATTTGTTGAGTTGTTTGTTTTCTTGCAGTTGAGTTTTGTGAATTCTTTATATATCCTTGATACCAGTTCACTGTCATATATGCGATTTACAAATATTTTCTCCCCAACATTCGCTTGTCCTCTCATACTCTTAACAGTGTCTTTCACGCAGCAAAAGATTTTAATTTTGATGAAGTCCATTTTATCATGTTTTCTCTTTTATAAATCATGCTTTTGGTGTCATGTCTAAAATCTCCTTGCCTAACCCCAGGGCATAAAGATTTTCTCCTGTTTTTCTAAAATTTTTTTTAGTTTTACATTGAATTCTATGAATGAATTTCTGTATTAAAAAAATTAGGTTTGAGGACAAAGGGAAGATGGCGGAAGAGTAAGACGCGGAGATCACCTTCCTCCCCACAGATACATCAGAAATTCATCTACACGTGGAACAACTCCAACAGAACACCTACTGAACGCTGATAGAAGACCTCAGACCCCCCAAAAGGCAAGAAACTCCCCACATACCTGGGTAGGTCAAAAGAAAAAAAAGAATAAACAGAGACAATAGGATAGGGACGGGACCTGCACCAGTGGGAGGGAGCCGTGAAGGAGGGAAGGTTTCTACACACTACAAGCCCCTTCGCGGGCGGAGACTGCAGGTGGCGGAGGGGGAAAGCTTCGGAGTAGCGGAGGAGAGCACAGCAACAGGGGTGCGGAGGGCAAAGCGGAGAGATTCCCGCACAGAGGATCGGTGCCCTCAGGCACACAGCAGCCCGAGAGGCTTGTCTGCTCGGCCGCCGGGGCGGGCGGGGCTGGGAGCTGAGGCTCGGGTATCGGCTTTCAGTCGGAGCGCAGGGAGAGGACTGGGGCTGGCGGCAGGAAGAGAGCCTGAAGGAGTTAGTGCACCACGGCTAGCCCGGAGGGAGTCCGGGGAAAGGGTCTGGAGCTACCGGAGAGGCAAGAGACTTTTTTCCCTTTTGTTGCCTGGTGCGCGAGGAGAGGGCATTAAGAGGGCTGCTTGGGGAGGCGCCGGAGACAGGCGTGAGCCGCGGGTAAGGCGCGGACCTCGGAGACGGGCGTGGGACGCTGGGGCGGCGCCGCCGCCGCGGGGCCTGTGTGCGAGCGCGGGTCACTGTCCGCCCCGCCTTCCGGGGGGCCTGTGCACCCCGCCACTGCCGGGGTTCCGGGACCCGGGGACGGCTTTCCCGGCAGGGCGCACGGAGCGCCACGGGCTGCTGCAACGTCACGCTGGCCTCTGCCGCCGCAGGCCCGCCCCACACTGCGCGCCCCTCCCTCCCCTCTGCCTGAGTGAGCCAGAGCCCCCGAATCAGCGGCTCCTTTAAACCCGTCCTGTCTGAGCGAAGAACGGACGCCCTCCGGCGACCTACGCGCAGAGGCGGGGCCAGGTCCAAGGCTGAGACCCGGGAGTTGTGAGAGCAGAGACAGGGAAATCTCTCTGTGCAGCCTCGGAGGCAGCGGATTAAAGCTCCACGGTCCATTTGATGTGCCCTGCGTCTGTGGAGTGCATGAACGGACAGCGAATCATCCCAAATTGAGGAAGTGGACTTTGAGGACAAGATTTAAGACTTTCCCCCCTTTTTCCTCTTTTTACAACGAATTATCCCAAATTAAGGAGGTGGACTTAGCAAGATTTCAGACTTCTCGCCCTTTTCCTCTTTTTACAACGAATTATCCCAAATTGAGGAGGTGGACTTGGAGAGCAAGATTTTTGATTTTTCCCCCTGCTCTCTTTTTGTGAATGTGTATGTGTAATCTTCTGTGTAAGATTCTCTCTGTATAGCTTTGCTTCCACCATATGTCCCAGGGTTCTATCGGTCCGTGTTTTTTTTCAATAATTACTTTTTAATTTTAATAACGCTACTATATTTCATACTTTATTCTATTTTACTTTACCTGCTCTTTCTTTTTTTCCTACCTTCCCTTCCTCCCTCCCTCCCTCCGCTCCTCCTTTCCTTCTTTCTTTTTCTTTCCTCCCTCCCTCCCTCCCACCCTTCTTCTTTCCACTTTCTTTTTCTTTCCTTCCTCCCTCCCTCCCTCCCTTCTTCCATTCACTCTTCCTTTTGCTTTCATTCCTCCCTCCCTTCCTCCTTTCTTTCCATCCTTCCTCCCTCCCTCCCTCCTTTCTTTCTTTCTTCCTTCCTTCCTTCCTTTCTTCCCTTCTTCCTTTCTTTCCCTCTCTCCTTCTTTCTTCTACGAATTCTTTCTTTCTACTTTTTCTCACTGTTATTCTGAGCCGGGTGGATGAAAGGCTCTTGGTGCTGGAGCCAGGAGTCAGTGCTGTGCCTCTGAAGTGGGAGAGCCAACTTCAGGACACGGGTCCACAAGAGACCTCCCAGCTCCACATAATATCAAGCAGCGAAAATCTCCCAGGGATCTCCATCTCAACACCAGCACCCAGCTTCAGTCAACGACCAGCAAGCTACAGTGCTGGTCACCCTATGCCAAGCAACTAGCAAGGCAGGAACACAACCCCACCCATTAGCAGAGAGGCTACCTAAAAACATAATAAGGCCACAGGCACCCCAAAACACACCACCGGACGTGGACCTGTCCACCAGAAAGGCAAGATCGAGCCTCGGCCACCAGAACACAGGCATTAGTCCCCCCCACCAGGAAGCCTACACAACCTACTGAAACAACCTTAGCCACGGGGGACAGACACCAAAAACAACGGGAACTACGAATCTGCAGCCTGCAAAAAGGAGACCCCAAACACAGTAACATAAGCAAAATGAGAAAGCAGAAAAACACACAGCAGGTGAAGGAGCAAGATAAAAACCTACCAGACCTAACAAATGAAGAGGTAATAGGCAGTCTACCTGAAAAAGAATTCAGAATAATGATAGTAAAGCTGATCCAAGATTCTATTTCCAAGATCCAAAATCTTGGAAATAGAATAGACAATATGCAAGAAACAGTTAACAAGGACCTAGAAGAACTAAAGATGAATCAAGCATCGATTAAAAACACAATAAATGAAATGAAAAATACTCTAGATGGGATCAATAGCAGAATAACTGAGGCAGAAGAACGGATAAGTGAGGTGGAAGATAAAATAGTGGAAATAACTAATGCAGAGCAAAATAAAGAAAAAAGAATGAAAAGAACAGAGGACAGTCTCAGAGACCTCTGGGACAACATTAAACGCACCAACATTCGAATTATAGGAGTTCCAGAAGAAGAAGAGAAAAAGAAAGGGACTGAGAAAATATTTGAAGAGATTATAGTTGAAAACTTCCCTAATATGGGAAAGGAAATAGTTAATCAAGTCCAGGAGGCACAGAGAGTCCCATACAGAATAAATCCAAGGAGAAATACGCCAAGACACATATTAATCAAACTGTCAAAAATTAAACACAAAGAAATCATATTAAAAGCAGCAAGGGAAAAACAACAAATAACACACAAGGGAATCCCCATCAGGTTAACAGCTGATCTCTCAGCAGAAACTCTACAAGCCAGAAGGGAGTGGCAGGACATAATTAAAGTGATGAAGGAGAGAAACCTGCAACCAAGATTACTCTACCCAGCAAGGATCTCATTCAGATTTGATGGAGAAATTAAAACGTTTACAGACAAGCAAAAGCTGAGAGAGTTCAGCACCACCAAACCAGCTTTACAACAAATGCTAAAGGAACTTCTCTAGGCAAGAAACACAACAGAAGGAATATACCTACAATAACGAACCCAAAGCAATTAAGGAAATGGGAATAGAAACATACATATCAATAATTACCTTAAATGTAAACGGACTAAATGCTCCCACCAAAAGACACAGAGTGGCTGAATGGATACAAAAACAAGACCCATATATATGCTGTCTACAAGAGACCCACTTCAGACCTACAGACACATACAGATTGAAAGTAAGGGGATGGAAAAAGATATTCCATGCAAATGGAAATCAAAAGAAAGCTGGAGTAGAAATTCTTATATCAGACAAAATAGACTTTAAAATAAAGACTATTAGAAGAGACAAAGAAGGACACTACATAACGATAAAGGGATCGATCCAAGAAGAAGATATAACAATTGTAAATATTTATGCACCCAACATAGGAGCACCTCAATACATAAGGCAAATACTAACAGCCATAAAAGGGGAAATCGACAGTAACACAATCATAGTAGGGGACTTTAACACCCCACTTTCACCAATGGACAGATCATCCAAAATGAAAATAAATAAGGAAACACAAGCTTTAAATGATACATTAAACAAGATGGACTTAGTTGATATTTATAGGACATTCCATCCAAAAACAACAGAATACACATTTTTCTCAAGTGCTCATGGAACATTCTCCAGGATAGATCATATCTTGGGTCACAAATCAAGCCTTGGTAAATTTAAGAAAATTGAAATTGTATCAAGTATCTTTTCCGACCACAATGCTATGAGACTAGACATCAATTACAGGAAAAGATCTGTAAAAAATACAAACACATGGAGGCTAAACAATACACTACTTAATAATGAAGTGATCACTGAAGAAATCAAAGAGGAAATTAAAAAATACCTAGAAACAAATGACAATGGAGACACGACGACCCAAAACCTATGGGACTCAGCAAAAGCAGTTCTAAGGGGGAAGTTTATAGCAATACAATCCCACCTTAAGAAACAGGAAACATTTCGAGTAAACAACCTGACCCTGCACCTAAAGCAATTAGAGAAATAAGAACAAAAAACCCCCAAAGTTAGCAGAAGGAAAGAAATCATAAAGATCAGATCAGAAATAAATGAAAAAGAAATGAAGGAAACGATAGCAAAGATCAACCAAACTAAAAGCTGGTTCTTTGAGAAGATAAACAAAATTGACAAACCATTAGCCAGACTCATCAAGAAAAGAAGGGAGAAGACTCAAATCAATAGAATTAGAAATGAAAAAGGAGAAGTAACAACTGACACTGCAGAAATACAAAAGATCATGAGAGATTACTATAAGCAACTCTATGCCAGTAAAATGGACAACCTGGAAGAAATGGACAAATTCTTAGAAATGCACAACCTACCAAGACTGACTCAGGAAGAAATAGAAAATATGAATAGACCAATCACAAGCACTGAAATTTAAACTGTGATTAAAAATCTTCCATCAAACAAAAGCCCAGGACCAGATGGCTTCACAGGCGAATTCTATCAAACATTTAGAGAAGAGCTAACACCCATCCTTCTCAAACTCTTCCAAACAATATCAGAGGAAGGAACACTCCCAAACTCATTCTACGAGGCCACCATCACCTTGATACCAAAACCAGGCAAGGATGTCACAAAGAAAGAAAACTACAGGCCAATATCACTGATGAACATAGATGCAAAAATCCTCAACAAAATACTAGCAAACAGAATCCAACAGCACATTAAAAGGATCATACACCATGATCAAGTGGGGTTTATTCCAGGAATGCAAGGATTCTTCAATATACGCAAATCAATCAATGTGATACACCATATTAACAAGTTGAAGGAGAAAAACCATATGATCATCTCAATAGATGCAGAGAAAGCTTTCGACAAAATTCAACACCCATTTATGATAAAAACTCTGCAGAAAGTAGGCATAGAGGGAACTTTCCTCAACATAATAAAGGCCATATATGACAAACCCACAGCCAACATTGTCCTCAATGGTGAAAAACTGAAACCATTTCCACTAAGATCAGGAACAAGACAAGGCTGCCCACTCTCACCACTCTTATTCAACAAAGTTTTGGAAGTTTTAGCCACAGCAATCAGAGAAGAAAAGGAAATAAAAGGAATCCAAATTGGAAAAGAAGAAGTAAAGCTGTCACTGTTTGCAGATGACATGATACTATACATAGAGAATCCTAAAGATGCTACCGAAAAACTACTAGAGCTAATCAATGAATTTGGTAAAGTAGCAGGATACAAAATTAATGTACAGAAATCTCTGGCATTCCTGTACACTAATGATGAAAAATTTGAAAATGAAATCAAGAAAACACTCCCATTTACCATTGCAACAAAAAGAATAAAATATCTAGGAATAAACCTACCTAAGGAGACAAAAGACCTGTATGCAGAAAATTATAAGACACTGATGAAAGAAATTAAAGAGGATACAAATAGATGGAGAGATATACCATGCTCCTGGATTGGAAGAATCAATATTGTGAAAATGACTCTACTACCCAAAGCAATCTACAGA
The DNA here is from genome assembly GCF_949752795.1 of Hyperoodon ampullatus. Lineage (NCBI taxonomy): Eukaryota > Metazoa > Chordata > Mammalia > Artiodactyla > Ziphiidae > Hyperoodon > Hyperoodon ampullatus. The sequence goes on along the minus strand of NC_136917.1, from coordinate 128,231,313 downwards.
TTCAATGCAATCCCTATCAAACTACCACTGGCATTTTTCACAGAACTAGAACAAAAAATTTCAAAATTTGTTTGGAAAAACAAAAGACCCCAAATAGCCAAAGCAATCTTGAGAACGAAAAACGGAGCTGGAGGAATCAGGCTCCCTGACTTCAGACTATACTACAAAGCTACAGTAATTAAGACAGTATGGTACTGGCATTAAAACAGAAAGATAGATCAGTGGGTCAGGATAGAAAGCCCAGAGATAAACCCACGCACATATGGCCAACTTATCTTTGATAAAGGAGGCAGGAATGTACAGTGGAGAAAGGACAGCCTCTTCAATAAGTGGTGCTGGGAAAACTGGACAGGGACATGTAAAAGTTTGAGACTAGATCATTCCCTAACACCATACACAAAAATAAGCTCAAAATGGATTAAAGACCTAAATGTAAGGCCAGAAACTATCAAACTCTTAGAGGAAAACATAGGTAGAACACTCTATGACATAAATCACAGCAAGATCCTTTTGGACCCACCTCCTAGAGAAATGGAACTAAAAACAAAGATAAACAAATGGGACTTAATGAAACTTCAAAGCTTTTGCACAGCAAAGGAAACCATAAACAAGACCAAAAGACAACCCTCAGAATGGGAGAAAATATTTGCAAATGAAGCAACTGACAAAGGATTAATCTCCAAAATTTATAAACAGCTCATGCAGCTCAATAGCAAAAAAACAAACAACCCAATCCAAAAATGGGCAGAAGACTTAAATAGGCATTTCTCCAAAGAAGATATACAGACTGCCAACAAACACATGAAAGAATGCTCAACATCATTAATCATTAGAGAAATGCAAATCAAAACTACAATGAGATATCATCTCACACCAGTCAGAATGGCCATCATCAAGAAATCTAGAAACAATAAATGCTGGAGAGGGTGTGGAGAAAAGGGAACACTCTTGCACTGCTGGTGGGAATGTGAATTGGTACAGCCACTATGGAGAAAAGTATGGAGGTTCCTTAAAAAACTAAAAATAGAACTACCATATGACCCAGCAATCCCACTACTAGGCATATACCCTGAGAAAACCATAATTCAAAAAGAGACATGTACCAAAATGTTCATTGCAGCTCTATTCACAATAGCCCGGAGCTGGAAACAACCTAAGTGTCCATCATCGGATGAATGGATAAAGAAGATGTGGCACATATATACAATGGAATATTACTCAGCCATAAAAAGAAACGAAACTGAGCTATTTGTAATGAGGTGGATAGACCTAGAGTCTGTCATACAGAGTGAAGTAAGTCAGAAAGAGAAAGACAAATACCGTATGCTAACACATATATATGGAATTTAAAAAAAAAAAATGTCATGAAGAACCTAGGGGTAAAATGGGAATAAAGACACAGACCTACTTGAGAATGGACTTGAGGATATGGGGAGGGGGAAGGGTAAGCTGTGACAAAGCGAAAGAGAGGCATGGACATATATACACTACCAAACGTAAGGTAGATAGATGGAGGGAAGCAGCCGCAGAACACAGGGAGATCAGCTCGGTGCTTTGTGACCGCCTGGAGGTGTGGGATGGGGAGGGTGGGAGGGAGGGAGATGCATGAGGGAAGGGATGTGGGAACAGATATATATGTATGACTGATTCACTTTGTTATAAAGCAGAAACTAATAAAAAAAAAAAATTAGGTTTAGTTTAGAGGTTCATTTTTTTGCATGTAGATGAATAGATGTCCAAGTGTCCCGACATTGTGAGCGTTGGTGGTATAGTGGTAAGCATAGCTGCCTTCCAATTGTTCCAACATCATTTGCCGAAAAGACTAATCTTTTTCCTTTAAGTTACCTTTACATCTTTGTCAAAAATCAACTGGCCATGTTTGTGTGTGTTTCTGGACTCTGTCCTGTTCCACTGACCCAAGCGTACATGCAGCCCTTCACCAACACCAGTCTTCATTACTGTGATTTTATAGAGTAAGTCTTAAAACTGGGTAGCATGACTCCTGCTTTTTAAATAAAGAACAGGGAAAGTCACGTTCAAGAAAGCTGACAAAATCTACATAACAAATTTTAGGTTCAAATTAAACATTTTGGAAATAAGCCAGAAAAAAAAGCAAATATGAGGGAAAAGACAGAAAGAAAAGGAGAGAGAAATGAAGTAGAAGAAAAAGAAAAGGGGAAAGAAGTGGGAACATGCCAGTCATACACATAAAGTGGTATAAACAGAGAAAGAAATAGAGAAGGAAAGAAAAAAAGGAACAGGAAGAAGTAGGAAAATAAAAAGAAAATGGTTCCCTGCACATTAGATCACAAGCACTACACCCGAGCCAGTGAATTTCTATCTGTAAGCCATGAACACCTTGGTTACAACTGCATACCAGAGCTGGCATCAGTAGTAAGAACAGGGCAAGGGCCCGGTGGAGGCTCCAGACCAAGGACCCATCCTGCTAAAGATCTAAAATAGGCCAAACACTTTCCTCATTTAATAGTTCAAAACAAGCAATGATCACAATACACACTTCTATTTCTATATAATCCACTTCGTTAGGTTTAAATAATCCTATGTAACTATCTGTTCCCATACATAAATGGGCCGATTCAATGATCACCATGGAATTTACTGATGTTTTGCTTAGAGGTTTCAAAGAGACAACTGTCTAGTTCTCTGAGGATGAACTATCCACCCTGTCTACCGTACGGGGTTGTCACGAAGATCAAATGAGATCATAAAGAATTGCTTCATAAACTGAAATTTCTTATAAAAATACAAGGTAGTATCACTGGTTCTCTTTATCCAAAGTCTGGGGCCACGAAGCTTTGTTAGACACAGATGACAGCATATGGCTCGACTACGAGGACCCTTTAGTGAAATCTAAAATTGTCTCCACCGGCAGCCAGTCCAGCTCTCTTTCTAGTCCCCCATGTTACTAACAGCAAAGAGTGGTTCAGTAAATAGCTCTGGGTCCTTCTCTGCAAAATCTCCTCTGTTAGGGACATTCAGATATTAGGATCTTACTTTCCTTCCTTACACACAAAAATTCACTATTTCCCCCTAATTTCTATACTTAACTCTTGGATTCTTGAAAAATAAAATCATAGTTAACAAATGTAAATGCAGTCACACAGCAAATATGACATGTTTTTGAACTAAAAATAAGATTTGACACATTCCAAAATAAAAGCTTCACTCATCATTTCTGTTATAAAATTCTCCTGTGGTGTGTGTGTATGTGTGTGTGTGTGTAATTTCTGTCTTTAAAAAATACTCTAAGTCTTTATATTTCATGTTGCTTTCTCTAACTATGCCTTTCTGTAATTCACAGACCCAGGAAACCACCTAACCCCTACTATATTTATGTAAGTGTTTAAGCTGATTATGTTTACCTTACCTCCTTTATTTGAGAAGACAGCTGATCATTTAATATGTATTACATAGTACTTAATACATTACTGGAATTCTGTGAATATATGAACGTGTGTTGACTACACTAAATATTTCTTGTTTATGATTCTGTTTACTCATTTGGTCATCAGTTTATTTAATAAGCTAGTCAACCTCATGCCGTGGCAATGGAGGCAGTTTGACACGCCACAAGAACACGGGCTTCAGAGATAGAGACCTCAGTTTAAATCCTGACTCTTACTACTACCTGAGTGACTTTGGACAAGTCAGTAACTTTGGCCTCATTAATTTCCTAATCTTTAAGATCAAGATAATACCACCAACATCTACAGGTGCTGAGTTCCATGACGACTGTGCAAGGAGTCTGGCACATCACAGGTGTTGTTGGTATAAGTTCCTTTCTTAGACCTTAGAACTAAGGTCTAAGAAAGTTCTAAGTAAGAACTTAGTAAGATGCTGTACATCTGAAACTAATATAATATTGTAAATCAACTTACACTTCAATTTTAAAAATAGGCAATTAAAAAAAAAAAAGAATCCCCAATGAAGTATGGCATGTGGAACCAAGGATAGAGTTTCCACTGCCTGATACTAACAAGCACTATGGTCTCAGAACGGGTTAAAATCACCCAAGATTCAATTAAAAGTTGGATCAGCAAGCCCGAAATAACTGCCAAATGGAGAGACAATTAATTGCCCAGCTGACAATCTTGACATCTAGAAGAGGGAGATTGCTGGTGAAATTCCCTGACAAAGTTAGATCCTAAACATACAAAGTTGTCTGGCCGTAGCCTTGGTGCTGGTGACCACCCTCACCTTGCTCTGCAGCCTTTCTCAGCTGCTAGCCCCCAAAGGAACCAAAGAAATGACTCAGACAGGAAACAGTCACGTTTTCTCTGCTCAAACCCAGGTGTCCCAGTGGCCCCAAAATGCCTCACTGAATGTGCTATAAGAGAATTCCTTATTCTTCTGTTGGAGTAAAAGGCAGCAAATATTAAGGGCCCATCATCTTCGTTTCTTCATTTAATACCTCTCAGGTTCTTAGCACTTTGGTAGCCCTCTCTGTAGATAGCTCAGCAATTCCTCTTTTCTGGACTCGTGTGACTTCATTCCTCTTTAGTATTCTCCCATTCCCAGAATCCTAGGCAAGTCTCCTCCACCTCCAGCAGTGAAACAGGCTAGCATGCAGTGAGGACAGTAGTGTCAGCAGAGAGACATCCTTGCCCTCAGATTATTGGGCAGTAAGTGAGCAGTCATAAAACAGCACTAAAACATGAGCAAAAATGTTCAGGGAAAAGCAGACATGCACCACAGGGTTAATCTGAGACATCGGGGAATTCTAGTACAACTCTTCATTATAGACCTGAGCTCCACTTAAAGATCAGACACCTCTGCCACTAACCCCCTGAACACACACCTTCACACTGCTCAGAAAGGTGCAAGCCAGAACTACTGTTTCACCCTTTCAGGTTCCCCAGGAGAGGTACTAAGCTACTATAGCCATCCTCCCAGTGTGCAAAAGGCACAAAAAGTCTTCCTTACTGAAAAGCCACTGCAACAAAAGACTACTTAAGGGGTGCTCTATGAAGAAAAGAGCACCAAGAAAAACTGCAATCAATTCTACGGTAGCAGCAGATTCAGTTCTCCACCCAACAAATCACAACTAGAAGCATCACGCCCACGGACAAGTAAGTTCTTTCACATGAGGAAGTTTCAATAGACTGACCAGATCCACTGGTCCTCCCCAAACTCCTCCCCTTCAGGGCTGACTTGTTGCCATTACCTGTACAAGTGACGGTTGTCTTCAAAGTCTTCCTGGCCCCATTTTCCCTTGATGTCTTCAATAACGTGATTCTTCAGGAATTTTTTTAGCAGCTGGACCGTCTGTTTGCGGGTCACTTCGGGGCCAAAGTTTTGGCTGCGCCTCAACAGCTCGTGTAGCCAATCCACAGCTTCGGCCGCTGTGAAGCAATGTTCATAACTTTTGAAACGACAGCGATGTTTCCGTAACGGCATCTTGGTGCGAAAAAGCTCGACTGTTTCATTCCACTAGGGGCAAAAAGAGAGGAAGGCATTTAGTGATCAATTGAGTTTTTTACAAGGTTATTACATCCCAAATATTTAAGTCAATGAATGCAGTTTTTCCATTTAAAAGACTGCCTTAAGGGGACTTCCCTGGTAGAGCAATGGTTAAGAATCTGCCTGCCAATGCAGGGGACACAAGTTCGAGCTCTGGTAGGGGAAGATCCCACATGCTGTGGAGCAACTAAGCCCGTGTACCACAACTACTGAGCCTGCGCTCTAGAGCCCACAAGCCACAGCTACTGAAGCCTGCGTGCCTAGAGCCCATGCTCCGCAACGAGAAGCCACCGCAACGAGAAGCCACCGCAACGAGAAGCCCGCGCATCGCAACGAAGAGTAGCCCCCTCTCGCCGCAACTAGAGAAAGCCCATGTGCAGCAATGAAGACCCAACACAGCCAAAAATAAATAAATTTTTTAATAAAAATAAATAAGTAAAAGACTGCCTTAATAACAGACGGAGCCTTGAAATTTTTTTTATTTACAACCTTTACACGCTAAAGAGAAAGTAACTTTTACAAATGCATTTATTCATGCAATAAATATTTACTGGAGATGTTGCCATCAAGTTGTCCAATGATGTGAACTTAACAGATTTTTACATTAATGAGAAACATATGAACAAAAATAATCGTAAAACTGAGCTCAATATTCATAATTCACTTCTTAGAGCCCTGTGTTTAATACAAGTTTACCTCATTCAGCAAGTATTTACTGTTTGTTACACGAAAGGCACTGTATGGGGAGAGGAAAAGGGAGATGCATAAAATACAGTGCCTGGTGTCAAAGCATGTTTAAAAATTCTGCATTATATTTTCCTATTTTAAAAAAATCTACCTGGTCCGGGAAGATCCCACATGCCGCAGAGCAACTAAGCCCGTGTGCCACAACTCCTGAGCCTGAGCTCTAGAGCCCATGAGCCACAACTACTGAGCCCGCATGCTGCAACTACTGAAGCCCGCATGCCTAGAGCCCATGCTCCACAACAAGAGAAGCCACCACAATGAGAAGCCCGCGCACCACAACGGAAGAGTAGCCCCCGCTCGCCGCAACCAGAGAAAGCCCGCGCGCAGCAACGAAGACCCAACACAGCCAAAAATAAGTAAATTAATTAATTTTTTAAAAAATCTAGACATCCAAGCCATCATCAGCCATCCCTAAATTAAATGAAATGTTCACATATGGTGTTCTTCCTGCATAATTACTCCAACATTTTCTTAGGACCCTCGTCTTCCCACCATTCCTCCTAAAAGTCCCGAAAACTCAGAGTCTTACTCTCATAACCATTCTCTCTCTTCTCATGCTCCTCTTTCAAGTCTATCACTTTACAGACTCGGAACCTTATTTTTCACCTACCTTCCTACTGAAATCAGCTCTTCTGATTTCACCTTTTTCTTTCAGTGATAGTTCTGACCTCAGCATATTCTTTTTATTTTGCCCAACACTGGTTCCTTGTCTTCTCTTCCAACCAGGTCTCTTCTTCCAGGTTTCTCTTCATATGCTCTACTGCCCAATCACCTCTGCACCTGTTGTCCCATTTCTCTTCTCCCTTTGATGGCTAACTTTCTCAGCCACAGTAATCATTCCTGAGTATACAAAACCAGGTGCTTCAAGGGCCCAGGTAGGGTCTGTGCAAGCAGGCACCCTGGATGTGCAGCACCAGGCACAACAAACACACATTTGGTACTCAACAAGCAAACGCCTAACTGGCCTTTCACTTTCCTTATTTTTTTTTTTAACTACCCCCTAACTTCATGCAACTTAATTCTACTTTGACTCCCAGTCATGTCTTTCTCCTGGCCAAACTCAAACATCTTTTTGTCCTATGCATATCAATCTTTGTACTTCATTTGACACTACTATAAGCCATGCTCCAAATTAAGTTGGTCCAGATTTAAACTTTTTTTTTAACTTCCTTAAAACCACACACAAAAACAATACAAGCTGTAGAGTAAGATAACCTATAACCAGAATTTCTTTTTTTTTTTTTTTTTTTTTTGCGGTACGCAGGCCTCTCACTGTTGTGGCCTCTCCCGTTGCGGAGCACAGGGTCTGGACGCGCAGGCTCAGTGGCCATGGCTCACGGGTGCAGCCGCTCTGCGGCATGTGGGATCTTCCCGGACCGGGGCACGAACCCGTGTCCCCTGCATCGGCAGGCGGACTCTCAACCACTGCGCCACCAGGGAAGCCCCAGAATTTCTAAAACAAAACAAAAAATTCAAATCAAGAAAGGACAGACACTCCATAGAAAAATGGAAAAAACACTTAAACAGGCACTTCACATAAAAGAACCTCCAGGGCCTCCCTGGTGGCGCAGTGGTTGAGAGTCCGCCTGCCGATGCAGGGGATACGGGTTCGTGCCCCGGTCTGGGAGGATCCCATATGCCGCGGAGCGGCTGGGCCCGTGAGCCATGGCTGCTGAGCCTGCGCATCCGGAGCCTGTGCTCCGCAACGGGAGAGGCCACAACAGTGAGAGGCCCGCATACCACAAAAAAAAAAAAAAAAAAAAAGAACCTCCAAATTTACCATAACATATGCAGATGTTCAATCTCATTAATTAGCAGTGAAATGCAAAAGAAATCTGTAATGCAATACCACTACATGCCTACAGAATGGCTAAAATGAAAAAGACAGGCAATACTAAGTGTTACCAAGGGAACGTGGAACAACTGGAAATTATATGCACACTGTATAACCCAGCAATTCCATTCTTAAGTATATATGTCACAGAAATATGTTCACCAAAAGCCACCCTGTTCATAATAGCACTATCTTAATAGACAAAAACAACCCAAATATCCACCACCATAAGAACAGATAAGCAAACTGATTCATGCAATGGAATGCTGCACAGCAATGAGAATGAACTATTGCTACATGCAATAACATAGATGAATAACATAGATAAAATATAATTGATATAAGAAGGCCAGATAGGAAAAGTACTATATGATTGTATTTACATAAAGTTTAAAAGCAGACAAAAGCTAATCCATGGTATTAGAAATCAAAATAGTGGTTAATTTGTATGGAGGTAGAGACTGGGAGGGGCAGAGGGACATCTGGGCTGCTGGTAAATGTCATATTTCTTGACCTGGGCATTGGCTAAATGGGGCACTCACATTGTAAAAATGCACTGAGTTGTACGCCTATAATTTGTGTGCTTTTCTGTACATGTTATGCAGAATAAAGGGCTAAAAACAAAACACACACACACACACACACACACTCATATATTAAAATCCTCCTTGAGAGCAATCCACAATTTTAAATTACCAACCTGAAAGTTGATAAATATGAACTAGCTGATTGTGCTGGTAAACTGAATGTGGAAGAGATTAAGGAGGGTAGCCGAAGAAGAAACAAAGTGAGTGGATGAAAGAGGGACTTGAATGTAAACAGAGGAGAAGCAGGGCAAACTGGCTACAATGAAATAATGAACAGCAGAAAGAGAGCCCAGGAAGAGCCCATGAACGTTGATTTAAGTTCACTCTCTGCCCACCTCCCTGACCAGGTTACTGTGACGTCTCTCGTGAGATCATGCTTACGAAAGCCCTCTGTAAAAGATAAGGCATTCCTCAAGCGTAAGGAGAATATATAAAATTCCCAGGATAATCTCTTAAAACAAATGACAGGTTCAATCTATTCTGGAGCTAGAAGGAAACTTTGGGGCAAAATCAAGATCCAAAGAGGACAGGCAAGTTGGCACATGTCACTCAGGTATTTAGTCTCATAATAGGATCTGGAAACCTGCTCTATGCTCTCCTTCTCAAGTGGTCATTTCATTATAACAAGAACCTATGAACTTCAACATAGCTTTAAACAATTTCCACATATTTTTAAACATTGGTTGTTTGGGTCTTTTTTTCAATTCTCTGCTGACACCAAGCTTGCATTTCAGTCCTGATTAATATATGTTGGGAGATGGGGAGGAAAGAAGAGTTAATAAAAAAGAGTTTTATTTATTTTAGGTTGATTGATAAACTTAATGCATAGTACTTTATGATGCATAGTACTTTATGCATTACTTAATAAAAGAATAAAGATACGGCTCTCTGGGACCCAATATTTCAAAATATAAGTAAATATGCCTGTTATTTGACTCAAGCTGGTTAGCAGTTCCTCTACTGTCACTTTAATTACAGAATAATGCACACTGTAACAAATTAAATGCAGAAATATATACAAAAGAGTCTGCCCTGTCTCTCTCCAATCCCACATATCTATTAATCATACACACACATATATAGAATCCTTCCCTTCGTATGTATGTATTGTTTATTATCACTGTCGCTGTTTGCTTCCTTTTTGAAGAAATGAGATCATCCATATTGTACATATTATCCTACAACTTGCCTTTGCATTAAACATACCAGGATATCTTTGTGTCAGTACCTATAGATATAGCCCATTTTATGAATGAATGAGTTCCATAATTTATTCAACCATTTTCCAACTAATGGGCATGCAGCTGTTTCCAGTTTGTTGTTTCACAAGTATATCCTTGTTTACATAACCTAACGTATCAATCCTTTTATTTATTTATTTTTGATAGAACAGATTTCTAAAGGGTATCAGCTTATTTAAACCAGTTGTAGCAATTCACACTCCCAGCAATGCTGTATGAGCCTGCTGCCTTACCTCTGGCCATTTCTAGATATTATCATTCTTTTGTCTGCCAATCTATACACAAGAAATGGTATCTTTATATTTTGTTTGTATTTTCCTGCCTTTATCGTCAGTCATTTTTATTTCTTCATTTGAGACTTGTCATTTTTCTTCTGGGTTGTCTTTCTCTTTTACTTAATTTTAAGAACTGTTTAAATCTAGAATTTGAATCTAAGTGCATAGAAGTCAGGAAAGTTACTCTATTTTGCTCAGTTCAGTATCCCCACAACTGAGGACATTGCCTGACATACAGTACATGTATTTAATAAATATGTATTGAATTAACATAAATAGGGAATATTAATCCTTTTTCAAATATATTAGAAATGTTTGCCCCTGACTTATCAATTTGTTTATTTGGTCTCTAGCTATATAAAGGTTTTGCTGATGATTATATTATTTTAAGAAAACAAATATATCTTCTTATCTTTATAGCTTCAGGGTTTACTCTCTCAATTAGGAAAGTTTCCCTATCCTGAGATATTAAAAATATTTATCAAATTTTTCTTTTAATATTTTACAGGGATTTTATTATTTGAATCTTCAACTGAAATTTTTTATACTGTGGGGAGGAGATCTCCAACTCTATTTTCTCCCAAATGGCAGTCAATTATGCTACCCTTCTCTCACTAAACTGAAATAGTAAGCTACCTTACATACTACCTTTCTTGATTCTGTTTCTTTTTTTTTTTTAAATAGCCAGCTATGAACGAACTTTGAAACTGTTAATGTTTTACTTTATTATTTTTTTTTACTTTTTAACTTTTTATTTTGGTTTTTAAAATTAATTTTTATTTATTTATTTATTTTGGCTGCATTGGGTCTTCGTTGTTGCACACGGGCTTTCTCTAGTTGTGGCGAGTGGGGGCTACTCTTTGTTGCGGTGCATGGGCTTCTCATTGCGGTGGCTTCTCTTGTTGCGGAGCACAGGCTCTAGGTGCACGGGCTTCAGTAGTTGTGGCACGCGGGCTCAGTAGCTGTGGCTCATGAGCTCTAGAGCGCAGGCTCAGTAGTTGTGGTGCACAGGCTTAGTTGCTCCGCGGCATGTGGTATCTTCCTGGACCAGGGCTCGAACCCGGGCTCGCCTGCACTGGCAGGCAAATTCTTAACCACTGCACCACCAGGGAAGTCCTTGATTCTGTTTCTGAACTCTTTTTTTTTTAATCCCACTGAGCTATTTGTCTATTCCTGAACAATACTACACTGGTGTGATTACAGTCTATTAATACTAAATTTAAATTTCTGGTAGGTCAAAGTCACCTATAGTCATCTTTTTTTAAACCTTTTAATTCCTCCACTTTTAATCTTCTGTATGAGCTTTCTACTCAATGCATCCCCACACAGGGGGGAAAAAATCTATTAGGATTCTGATTGGTTTTTTAGCTCTTCTGGTGATAGCTAGTTTTCATTTTACACTAGAAATTTTCTAAGAAGACATCCTTATCAAAGCCTCATATCTCTTTTTTAGAAAAGCTCATAAAAAGAATTTTGAATTTATTTATTTTGATTTTTAATAGCATTTAACATTAGGATATTTACTCAATCCATGAGACACTTTAGATTTTCAAAACCTAGCAAGGACCGTGATCTCTGCTCCCACTTATTTCCAAAAATAATTCAGTGGTTATTTGGCTACTCTGCCAAGAAAGAAAAAGTTATCTTTAAAATAACTCACTATCCTCAGTAACATTTAGAAAGAAAATATCCTATGTCAACAAAGAACTAGATAGAGCTTGAGAATGTGATTGTTTCAATGACGTATTACGAGAGAATCTTTATAGCAAAGGGGACAAAACAGATTTGTTTTGTGATTAAAAAACATTTTTTGTTTATTTCAAACTGCTAGTTTAAGGCATAAAAAATCATACAACTTGGGCTTCCCTGGTGGCGCAGTGGTTAAGAATCCACCTGCCAATGCAGGGGACATGGCTTCAAGCCCTGGTCCAGGAAGATCCCACATGCCGCGGAGCAACTAAGCCTGTGCACCACAACTACTGAGCCTGCGCTCTAAAGCCCACAAGCCACAACTGCTGAGCCCACGTGCCACAACTACTGAAGCCCGTGCACCTAGAGCCAGTGCTCTGCAACAAGAGAATGAGAAGTCCAGGCACCACAAGGAAGAGGAGCCCCCGCTCGCCGCAACTAGAGAAAGCTGGCACGCAGCAACAAAGACCCAACACAGCCAAAGATAAAAATAAATAAAAATAAATTTATATTAAAAAAATCATACAACTGTTTTTGCTTAACAACGTGACAAATACTGAGTGTTGAAATGTGCTTCCTATTCTTTTCTCTTGAATATTTATTCCATTTCTTTACTTCTTAATATCAAAAATATTATGATATAGCACCTGGCCAGGGACTTCAGAGGCAAACAAACGCTAGATCTAGGTGTACTTGCCACATACTGGCAATGTGAACTTGATCAAGTCAGTTCACCCCTTTACGCCTCAATAAAATGAGGGAATTGGACTAGATAATCTTTAGAGTCCATTCAAACTCTCAGATTCAATGATGGCTGTAGGTCTTTTAAAGTTTACTAGTTGCATCAGAAGATATAGACAACTCAGAATTAAGTTCAAAGAAAGGATCAGTAGATTTAAGCAGTTTTCAGAAAAAGCAATTTTCTTTCTCATTCTTTCTTTTTTTTTAAATTTATTTATTTATTTATTTTTGGCTGTGTTGGGTCTTCATTGCTGCACACGGGCTTTCTCTAGTTGCAGTGAGCGGGGGCTACTCTTCGTTGTGGTGTGAGGGCGTCTCATTGTCGTGGTTTCTCTTGTTGCAGAGCACAAGCTCTAGGCGCGCAGGCTTCAGTAGTTGTGGCATGTGGGCTCAGTAGTTGTGGCTCGCGGGCTCTACAGCGCAGGCTCAGTAGTTGTGGCGCACAGGCTTAGTTGCTCTGCGGCATGTGGGACCTTCCTGGACCAGGGCTTGAACCCGTGTCCCCTGCCTTGGCAGGTGGATTCTTAACCACTGTGCCACCAGGGAAGCCCTCTCATTATTTCTTTTTAACTAATGAACTATTTAATATGTGGGTTAAAGTGAAAGCTATTTCAGTGAAGATGAATAAGTTGCTAATTAGCTTCCATATTCACCATGAATTGACTTACAGAGTCTGTCATTTTATTTTGGGCATAGAAATTTACCTAGTCCATAAAAAGCTATTTTCAGATAAGACTTTGGTGTCTTAGAAAGTGGAGCTGTACATGGTTTGAGAAAGTATAGTGAGCCATGAAAGGAGGAAGTAAACACCTGCTCTTTGTGTACCAATAGGTTTTTCCCAAGCTTTTCCTGAAGATTAGGTTGAGGATGATGTTGGGAGAAGATGGAAATGCTAAGCTGGGAGCCAGGGAGGAAAGGTGAGCTGGGGCAGGTAAGTAAAGAGAGGACTAATCACAAAGTTTATGATTTAACTGATGAAAGTTGTAAAGCACAACTGAATTATGTCCAGGGACAGAGATTTTACAATGAGGGGAAAGTACCTGTAATGACTACAGAGATCACTGATAAATCAGTAATATTCACTTAAGAAAAAAAAAAATGGGGGCTTCCCTGGTGGCGCGGTGGTTGAGAGTCCGCCTGTCGTTGCAGGGGACACAGGTTCATGCCCCGGTCTGGGAAGATCCCACATGCCGCGGAGTGGCTGGGCCAGTGAGCCATGGCCGCTGAGCCTGCGCGTCCGGAGCCTGTGCTCCACAACGGGAGAGGCCACAACAGGGAGAGGCCACAACAGTGAGAGGCCCACGTACCGAAAAAAAAAAAAATGGCTACTGTTTTCTGTGTTTTCAAAAATCTTAGTTTACGATCAAGATTCTCAAATAGAATAAAGTTGAGAACTGAATTGACTACCTAGGAAATTGTGGTGATATTTAGGTATTTTCATTAATTATTCACATTTAATTTCCTACTTGATCAGTCTTAGCTAAATCTGACTTGAATATCACTTCTTGGGGACTGAAGACTTCTGAAGAACAGGGTACTTTTCTTTGTAAATTCCTTTGATAATATTTTAATGTGACTCAGAATCAAGAATGCCTTTCACGTAGGCACTCTGCATCTATAAAAAGTGGTACCTCACACAATTTTGTGAATGAGATTAAAAAAACAGTTCCAATTATCATGTAATTTATTTTTTTAGTCTAAAGCTGGAAGAATGAGAACTGGTTACCCCAAGATCCAGAGTCTCTCTCTATTTCCCCTGCATTAGTGCTGTGAATAAATTGGCAGTAGGGGAGTGTTATTTTCCCTCCACAAAGAATAGTAAAGTTTTTGAAAGCCCCTGATAAAGCACAACCTGTATCTCATCCTTAAAGATGGACCTACCAATACACCATTGTAAAGCAATTATACTCCAATAAAGATGTTAAAAAAAAAAAAAAGATGGACCTACCAATAGCCTTGACCCCAGATGGTTTCAAGTGGTAGAGGCAACTGTGAAGTGGAAGCAGATATGAAAAGAGGTTTTTTAAAATCCTATTTGTTCCCTGCTACCACCGTCCATACCTCTTAGAGGCAGGTCCAAAGGAAAACCTAAATTTATATGTGTTGAATTTTTTTTCAATGAATGAATCATTATGGGTATCTGTAGTGCATTGTTTGCAAAGATGAGTACAATAACTCCTTCCATCCTGTTCTCATCTTTTCCTGGATATCCCTTAGGGTGCATAGAACAATGAGCCTAATTCCTAAGTTGGCTGTGGCCAGAAGTGTTGACAGACCAAGGAGAGCAGTCCTTTCCTCCCAAATCACCTTTAAGCTTTCATAGAAAGTTGTCTAAAACTTACTCTAGACATTACCAAATTATCGCCACTTACTCCATTATGAAATCGCTAAAATCACTTGCTCCAAGTCACAAGGAAATCAAGTACGCCTCAGAACTCTGATTACCAAAGCTCTTCTCCAAGGAAAACAGTCAGCATCCTGGACCAAGGTCTGCAAAGGCTCTTTCAAACCATAAGTCCGGGCCCACCCTCCTCATTTAGGTCGGTGCTCACAGAAAAAGAAACGTCAGGAGCCGGAAATGTGGCCAGGGCGATCCACCTCTGTTCTGGGCACCGTTAGAAAGAACCTCAAGTGTCACCACAAGTGACACTCGGGACGGAGACACGCTCCAGGCGGCGGGTGGCCCTAAAGTTACGGACTGGGGCGTTGGATTCCGGACGACAGGAGAGGGGAGAGGGGTGTCACCCTGGTCTTCCGGGCGCTTTAAACAGGGAGGCGCCGTTGATTGGCGAGAACCCAGCCAACGTCTCGGGATCGAAGCTGCGCCCACCCTGGACGGGCTGGGCCCCAGGCCCCGTTAGCTTTTCTTTGAGCGTCGTCCAGAATACCGCCGCCCGACCCGAAACACGTCCCGCCTCCAGACCCGGGCCCGGCCTGCCCTGGAGAAGCTAGGACTGACGAGTACGCAGTCGGCACTCAGGCCGGGGCCTCGCTTCGCCCAGATCCCGGCATGCACACTCACCAGCCTGGTGGCCCGGTATGGCCCGGGCCCCACGATGCGGTGCTCCATGGCCCGCACACAGCGGCGGCCGCGGCCACACAAACGCAGATTCCGGAGAGTCCTAGGCGCCGCAGTTTGAATCTCGAGCCCACGCACTGCAGGCGCTGATTGGGCGGTGCGGCGGCACGTGACGGGAACTGCGGGGCGGGGCCGCTGCGGCCCCACGGAGGGGGCGGTGGGCGTCTCCTCCGAGACCTCCTGCTGCGGAGCGGCAATAGGTTCACAACCGCCCTGGCTGGAGTCCGCGGCCCACCCTTGCCCACCCCGCGCACACGCAGGCAGTCTCCGCAGAAGGGTCGATGAACGCGTGTAATTCAGTGACCGAAAGCCGGTTGGACTGGAGAGGAAAATCCCTGTCCGCCCTTCCAAGTGCACCGTGAACCTGGTGGTGCGGCGAAGATTGGGAGAAGTGAGTAGTGAAAGGAAGCGAGGGGACAGCCTCTTCAAGTGGAGGGACGTGTAAAAACTAGATAAGAGCCCTTGGCCACAGGGAGTGTCGACAACGTGTAAGAACAATAAAGAGCTGGAAAAGAGCCCCATTCAGCTTCCTGTGTTGTTCTTTTGGTAGAGTAGTCTTTCCCTGGAATTTGAGTTTTTGTTTTTTGGATCTGACTGAAATTTTCAGTCCTGTGCCACAGGGCTCTGAGTTCATTTTGCTGCTCAGAATTTTCCCCCTAGAAATTGATGGTCTGATTTGCAATTGTTCAAAGGGATAAATGAGGTCACCACTCTATGCCTACAAGTTCAAAGTTCAAATCTCATCACCTCAGCAACCATTCAGGATGAGATATCATAAGTAAGAGATAAGGAAAGGATCAGATTCCCACCCTTTGTTAATACTCTTCCTGCATTTGCTGCTTTAGATATGTATTTAGCTGCATTTTAGAAAGCCCCCAAAATTCCTGAGATGATACATATGTATTACTTTTGTAATCAGAAAAAAGCAATAAAGATATTTTTTTACTTCCAATCCTTATCAGAACTTTTTTGTTTTTTGGACCTCTAAACTCCATGGAAGAAATATTGCTTGTCCTTGGCAAGGGACACCGATGGGGCACAGAGACAGAAGGAGAAATTTCAGAGCCTTGTCCATCTGGGAATTGTCAGCACCTACCACAGTGCTGGAACTGTGATCTGATACAAGACATCATGCCCTGCTTCCTGAGCATTTTCCCAAGAGTTGGTCATGAGCCAAAGACAAGATAGTTCCTTTTCCTGGAAAGGCATATCTCCCAATGATCTACATATCAGAGGCCACAAAGACAGTCTCTGTAAATGTAGTTTAAATTAGACAGCTGATCATCTACCAGTCTTTCAGCATCACATAAATCAACTGGGAAATTTCTCACCTTCTCTCTGCCCTAAAATGCCAGTGCTTTCTACCTTTCTGACCTGTTTCAGCCACAATGGTCCTCTTTCCATTCAAACCTCACAGTCTGCTTGGTTTCCCTGCTGGGAATGTTCTTTCCTCAGCTCTTTTCAAGGCCGTCTCCATCTCACCATTCAGGTCTCAGCTCATAATGCTGCCAACCTTAGAAAAGCCTTCCTTGACCTTCCTGTATAGAAAAGCCTGACACACCCACCCTACTCTTGCACTGTTTTATTTCCTTCTGAGCACTTACCTGTAACTAGAATTACTTATTTTCTCCTCTTCTACTTCTACAATGATGGTTGTCAAATGAAGGGGTTCCAGCTTCTGGGAGCATTTGGGGCATTTGGACATTGAGGTTGTTTTCTGATCTTCTAAAAGGTAGGAAGGCCAGTACTGGTATTTTGTGGGTAGGGGCCAGGGAAGCTAGATGTCTTCTGCTGCTTAAGTCAGGCCACACAACCTACAATTGGCCCATGTTCTACATGCCTTTTTATTGTCCACTGGACATTCAGGTAAGTGAATAACCTGTTTGTTATTATCTGAGCCTAGAACCTAACTCTGTTTTACATGTAAAATAAAAAGTAGTTTTGACTGGCTAGAGTACACACTGAAGTTTCCAAGAATATCATACCCTGTCCCATTTGGGATTGTACCAAAAGTTGCTCGCCATGTCACAAGAGCATCAGTAATGGCAACGCAGCTGATGGTATTTGAGACATGTATCTGTGTCATTCTGTATCTGCAACTCTTGAATTCATGGGAATTATGCATAAAGGTGCTGTATACTTATTTAGTCCTTATTTCAAAATGTCAAATATAAAGGAAGAATGACAAGAATATTCAGTTGACTTTATCTTTACTTCTCTTTAATCCAAATTAATTTTTAAATTTATTTATTTATTTATTTTTGGCTGTGTTGGGGCTTCGTTGTTGCACGCAGGCTTTCTCTAGTTGTAGCGAGCAGGGGCTACTCTTCGTTGCGTTGCACGGGCTTCTCATTGCGGTGGTTTTTGTTGCGGAGCACGGGCTCTAGGCGCACGGGCTTTAGGCGCGCAGGCGTCAGTAGTTGCGGCACGCAGGCTCTAGAGCACAGGCTCAGTAGTTGTGGTGCACAGGCTTAGTTGCTCCGTGCCATGTGGGATCTTCCTGGACCAGGGCTCGAACCCATGTCCCCTGCATTGGCAGGCAGATTCTTAACCACTGTGCCACCAGGGAAGTCCCACAAATTAATTTTTGTAAGTAGATGCAAGTACTTGCCTATCTCATTATATCCTTCTGATATAATCATGCTTAGGTATTTATTTAAATTTTGAAATGAATATTGCTTTATTATGAATTACTTCCTTTTTATTTCACCATTATATAAAAAAAAGTTATTTTTAATTATGTGTAGGTTGGTTACCTGTGAATTTCATTTCAGCAGAATAAAGATTATTGGCTCTGATCCAGTTGTGAACAGTTGCTCTGTCTAGACTATAAACTCCATGAGATCAAGGACCTCTTGTTTCCCACTGTACCCCAGTTCCAAAAACAGTATCTGATACATAGTAAACACTCAATAAAAAAAAATTAATATATAACTTTGTTTTAATGTAAAAATGTTTTAACTTACTCAAGTAAAATTGAAGCAGGAGGGAGATTCTACAGTTTATCCTCTGGCTTTCCATGCCTGAGCATACCACAATCTTCCTTCCAAATCCATAGGCACCCCAGTTGAATAAGCACAAAAAAATGCTAGTTTATTTTTTTGTTTGATAGATTAACTATAAAGAATATAATTGTGCATTATTTCATTTTTCTACATTTATTTTCTATGTATTCTATGGTATTATATAAATACATCGTAAGTTGACTCAGTTCCTTTTTGGAAAGAGTTACCCACTGCTTCTAAGAAATAAATTACAGTCCTTACAGTTGTAAAGCTGCTTGCAAAGCTTTGTCACGTTATCTCATTTGATCCTCAGAACCATATGGATATGCAAATATGGATAATCCCATCCTACTGTTGAGGAAGCGAAACTTCAGAGACTAAGTGACTTGCTTAACTAGAAAGGTTTAGTGTCCCACAGCCAGTAATTGACAGAACTTGGAACTGAACCTATACCTTCTGCTGCCAAAGCCTGTGGGGTTTGGTTTGCTTTGGTTTGATTGCTTGGTTGGTTGATTTTTACTAATGCCTTCACAAATCAAAAAGGATAATTTGCAAATGTAAAGTAGAATTTCACATTTATATTTATGCAAAAGACACATTTCAGGAGTGGGGGAGAAGGATAGAAACCTTTCATAAGTTTATCCAAATGATCATTCCTAGGAATGAGTTTCATAAAAACCTGAGTAAAAAACTTGAGTTACACAAAACGCTTGAGTTCTCTTCAACCCACTGATTATAGTTTGGCTTGTTACTATATTTGTATTCATTGGGATTGATTGCATATGAAATACGTATTTACTCAGATTACTACCCCCCAAGAAAGTTGAACTCTCAGTTATGTCTCAATTAAATAATTAAAATTTATTTATAGGGCTTCCCTGGTGGCACAGTGGTTGAGAGTCCGCCTGCTGATGCAGGGGACACGGGGTCGTGCCCCGGTCCGGGAAGATCCCACATGCCGTGGAGCGGCTGGGCCCGTGAGTCATGGCCGCTGAGCCTGCACGTCCGGAGCCTGTGCTCCACAACGGGAGAGGCCACAACAGTGAAAGGCCCGCGTACCGCAAAAAAAAAAAAAAAAAAAAAAAAAATTATTTCCACATTCACAGTGGAAGCAATTTTAATAAATTGCTGTTCATACTCTTCTTGGCATATATAAGTGTAAGGCCATCAAGATCCTGTAGAAGCTTTTCCTCAGCCTCAGAACATCTTTTTTCTTTTTTTACAACTTTATTGGAGTATAATTGCTTCACAATGGTGTATTAGTTTCTGCTTTATAACAAAGTGAATCAGTTATACATATACATCTGTTCCCATATCCCTTCCCTCTTGCGTCTCCCTCCCTAGAACATCTTTATAAAGTGAGTATTAGCACATTGAGAATGGGCAGTTTCACCATCACCACCTGACTTGTCACTGATATTAGGAAATTCCAAGCTATGGTGCAAGAAAGCAACATAGGCCTCAAGTATATTGTGGGGTTGGAAGCTGTGTTTCTCAATCATGCCCAGTAGGGAACAGTTGGGAGTGGTGCCCTCACTCCCCAGGGGATTCCTGACTGCTACATGCAGTTCTGCTGAAAGGTCTCCCAGCCAGTTGGATGGGTCATTTTGAAAGAACTCCTCTGCTGAAACCCAAGTCACTCAGTTCCTACATTCAACTTGGGCCTTTCAGATTGTACTACAACTACATTCAGTTGTGTTTGTTGGCATTTAAGCCATCAAGACTGTCTATTTGCCAAGGTTCTTAAAAGTTATAGTATCTGTGACTTGATTTCCATGGCTATTGGTCTGTACTGTCACTGTTCTATTAGGAAATGTTCCTCCAGAAGTTGTATTAACCTATTCACTAATAGGGACATCATATTCTTTGGGGTATGGGTGAAGAAGAAATGATAAAAATACATGGAAAACATAAAACCATACTATTTCATTGAAACTGTTGAATAATATTTTTATTTCAGTATTTAAAAAGTAAATGTCCCAAAGAAATAGAGAATTTATATTCATTCATTAATTTATTCAACAAGTATGTGTGAGTACCGACTATGTGCCAGGCACTGTTCCAATCACTGAAATACTGAAGTAAATAAAACAAAGTTCTCATTTCCAGAAGCTGACATCCTAGTGGGGAAAGGGATGACAAGCTAACTATAATACATAAAAATATATATAATATATCAGGTGGTAATTGGGTGCTGGGAAGAAAAGTAGAACAAGAAAGAAAGGAGGGTGGAGGGAGTGGATGCTATTTTGGCTCAGGTGGTCAGGAAAGTTCTCTCTGATGAAGTGACATTGGGTAGACAATCTGAGTGGAATAGAGGGGTAGCTGTCTAAGGGAGGACCTTCCAAGCCAGTGGAGCAACAGCCCATGTGAAAGCCTGAGGTGGACACATATTTGCCACGTCCAGGGAATACGGGAAGGGGGCCAGTGTTACTGGAATGGGGTGCATGAAAGGGAGAGAGGAAGAGATGGGGCTGAATACAGAGTGGAAAGGGGCTTCTGAGGCCACATTATGAGCCACAGGATTTGGATTTTACTCTGAATTTGTTGCAAATGTATTAAAAAGTTTTGAGTGTGTCAAGATCTTAAATAGGGTTTTTTAAGCAGCACTCTTGCCATTGTGTGGATAATGGACTGGAATGGGTGTAGGTATGGAGTGGAAGCAGGAAAACCAGTTAGGGATACTGTTGCAATACACTTGCAGGAAAAATAAATAAATTTGGTTGATACAGTGCTTGGCACATAGTGACATTCCACAAATATTTGTTGAATGAATAAATGAATGAGCAAGTGAAACTAAGCTTCAAAAAGTTATCTAAGGACTTCCATGGTGGTGCAGTGGATAAGACTCCATGCTCCCACTGCAGGGGGTCCGGGTTCAATCCCTGGTCCGGGAACTAGCTCCCACATGCATACTTCAACTAAGAGTTCACATGTCACAACTGGGGAGCCCTCGTGCTACAACTAAGGAGCCCACCTGCCACAACTAAGACCCAGATCAACCAAAAAAAAAAAAAAGTTATTCATCTCCTAAAGATCGATTCAATTCATTTTATCTATGTGTATTTCTTATAGGTATGTACTCTACGATATAATAGCTAACTTTTATATTTTCAATTTAACCTATACAATCTGCTGCTGAACCTACTATTCTGGTAGGTCTTATTGTTAAAGGATTATCCTTTTTTTTTTTTTTTTTGTATGTGGGCCTCTCACTTTTGTGGTCTCTCCCGTTGTGGAGCACAGGCTCCAGACGCACAGGCTCAGCGGCCATGGCTCACGGGCCTAGCTGCTCCGTGGCACGTGGGATCTTCCTGGACCGGGGCACGAACCCGTGTCCCCTGCATCGGCAGGCAGACTCTCAACAACTGCGCCACCAGGGAAGCCCAGGATTATCCATTCTTGTTTCTCCCTTTTGAGTCTGGGAAGATATTGGGCTGGCCAAAAAGTTTGTTCGGGTTTTTCCATAAGATGGTACAGAAAACCTGAACGAACTTTGTGGCCAACCCAATACAATCCATACCCCATGCCTTGTGTTATAATCGTGCACATGCAAACACACACATGCACACACACACACACACAGGCTTCCTGCCACCTCACAATCACACCATTATAGTTTGAAGTTAGCATAAGAAAATCTTTAGCAAGGACCTAACTGAATGGTTTCTCATATTTGTACACAAGTTCAGTTTCTGGCATATCATAGCCATGCCTCTGTGTTGCTATGGCTAAGTATAATTCTCTTCATCTAAGAAAGTGATATGATAGAAAAAAAATATTTTTTAAACAAACATTTGTCTGGCCAAGGAACATAGGATTCGAGCAGGAAGATCCTAGAGACAAGAATCACCAAGGTGGCTTGTTTAAAATCCTAGGTACCCAGATTCCACGGGTGATTTATGGTTTTGACTCCTTACCATCAACTCCAAAGACCCATGTACATATTTCTAATTTTGATGAGACAAAACTTTTAAACTCCCACCTTGGAGGCTGGTATGCAAGAGAATGTCATCCAGCTTGTACATGAGCCTAGCCAACCCCTAGGATCTCATGTCCAATGTGACTTTGATATTCTCTACTGTTTGTGTTTATGTACCTTATGGGGACAATATTATACTATAGTTGTATTTCAGAATTACCCAAGTCAATGGACTTATTCCTCATAAATGCTAAAAGCCAAAAGAAGTTGGAATTTGGATATGCAGCCTTTGACCGACAGTGAAACATCCAAATAGAGGTGACCCATGGTTGAAAATATTAGATGAAGAGGGCAGGGTAGCGTTGGGGAAGATGAAGACCTACAGATAAATGAGGACTTTGAGGAAGGAAGAATAGAGAGAGAAGAACAGAGGCCTTCACGGTCCCATTTCAGCCCTTTAGCTCACTACCCTGACTGACAAGTTTCTCTGGCTCTCAAACCTGCTGCTTCAATAGAAAACTTCTGTTGGTTCTTATAAGATAAATTTAAATTTGCCTTGCCCCATGACAGTCTAAAAAATTATATGTCTCATTTATCTTCATAAAGACCAAACATTTTAACAGAGCAGCCATTTGTTGTACAACAAATTATTTTTGAACTATCCTCCTGTTGTCACCAAACATCTTTAAAGTCACCTTAAAATTAATGTTATCTTTTTGATAGACTTTCACAATATCCACTTTGTTGCGGGGTTTAGAATATTTCTTAGATGTGTAGTTCTTGTTTCCATACAAAGAAATGTGTGTAAAGTTAAATAGAATAAGATAGTAGCGAGAATTAACTGTTTGTTCTAGCTCTTAAAAAAACAAACAAAAAAAACCCGGCTGTTTCACCTCTGAGTCTAGGCTTGGCTGCCCGCTCCGGGCACTTCATCTTCTGTGATTCCTCAGCCTGTCCTGGGCCAGGGATAGCTCAGTTAGGGGATTACCCCACTCTCTTGGTTCCCTCCCTAGAGGCTTCAACTCTGGGCATTCATCAAAGACTTTCTCCTCTATTTCACTGTCAAAGGCTCAAGATTCAAGTTTTCACCTCAGCAGAATTACAAATCATTACATGTTATTGAACTTTCGGGTAGCGAACCAATAGTTAAATGATATACTCTAGTCTAGTATCAGTACATCAGCTGTCTGGCTCATAGCCCCTAAGCTCAGTTTTAAGAAAAATCTAAAGGTAGGATAAAATTATCTGCACTTTTAAAAGATTCATCACAAATGGTCCCTGAAATAGCAAATATACTTAGGATAGCCCCCAAAGAATTCAATTTACAAAAAAAAAAAAAAGTGGAGGAGGAGAAGAATGTGCAGAACTTTTAGAAGACACTGCTGCCCGGTCTCACAGCCAGATGCTTATAAGTAGTAAGGTGCCCAGGGCAGAGGTAAGATACTTAACAGGGAATCTCCTACTCCTGGCAGCAGCAGCAGAGGACCCTGGGAGCCAAGGCCCATGGACCACAAACACAAGAGCCCAGAGAGTCAGAAGTGGGACAGTGGGTGGCAGCACCGAGCCAGAGCAGGATGAAAATGAGATTGTGAGGTAAAAGCAGTTGGGGAACAAGGAAGGTCTGTGAGCTGGGGCAGGGTGTCTGTTATGTGTTGGGCTATCTTGAAGGGCTAACAAAGGCAACAGTGGTTATTGTGTTCGCCTACGACACTGCCACTCTTATTTTCTTTCAGAGGCAAGTAATTGAAACTGGCTTGGATATAAAAAACAAAGTTATTTTAAGCATTTTGTCCTTACTGATGATTACTTTATATTTTTCTTTGTTTATTCCTGACACAGATCTTTTTCTTTTCTTTCTTTCAACTTTTTATTGGGTTATAACATATGGAGAAAAGCACTCATTATCTGTATAGGGTTTGAGAAATTTTCACTAACTGAACACATCCTTGTAACCAGCACCCCAATCAAGAAACAAAACATGACCAGGACCTGAGCAGACCTCCAGTCTCTACCTGCCTAAAGATAACGGTATGGATCTTCTACTATGTAAGAAAAAAAGAAACAAGAAAGAGTTTACCCCAGATTAAAGAGGGAAAAAGAGCCAACTCACAAATTACCAGGAATTTAGTCACTCTACGTTGTAACCCAAAAGCCAACTATAAAAAGTGGAGGGGGGAGGTGACAAAAGGATTTGATTTAGTGGACAAAACACAGCATTCGGTTTCAAGCTTGATATACCATTTGTGGATTTTTGTGGGTTTTCCCTTTTCATTTAAAATAAAAGAGAGGGGCTTCCCTGGTGACGCAGTGGTTAAGAATCCGCCTGCCAATGCAGGGGACACGGGTTCGAGCCCTGGTCCGGGAAGATCCCACATGCCGTGGAGCAACTAAGCCTGTGTGCCACAACTACTGAGCCTGCACTCTAGAGCCCACGAGCCACAACTACTGAGCCCACATGCCACAACTACTGAAGCCCACGCACCTAGGACCCATGCTCTGCAACAAGAGAAGCCACTGCAATGAGAAGCCCACGCACCGCAACGAAGAGTAGCCCCTGCTCACCGCAACTAGAGAAAGCCCATGCGCAGCAACAAAGACCCAACGCAGCCAAAAATATTAATTAATTAATTTTAAAAAAAAGAATCTATGAAAATCCTCAGGTAACGTCGTATCTGATGAAAGACTGAATACTTTCTCCCTAAGATCAGCAACGAGACAAGGATATCTGCTCTCATCATTTCTATTCAACACTGTACTGGCTAGCTAGTACAATGAGGCAAGAAAAAGAAAGAAAAAGCATCCAAATCGGAAAGAATAAGTAAAACCGTCGTTATTTGCAGACAGCATGATAGCCTGTGTAGAAAATCCTTTGAGGTCTACAAAACAGCTGCTAGAACTAAGAAGAAGGTTTTGCAACACTGTGGCAAGGACAGACACTACGGCTGGGCAGGAGCTGGATGGCTGTGGGGAAGGGTTTTCTATCTTTATTTTCTAAAGCCCATAGGAGCTTTTTTTCCTTCTGAGCTTGCATCCTATCACAACCTGGGGGCCTTCCCTGACTGATATTGAGAGTGAAGACTTATTCCTTACTTAATCGTATTTCTCCAAGGAGAAACTTCTTGAGAGCTATGGCTCTCAAACTTGCGTGCACACTGGAATCACTTGGGGAGCTTCGAAAACACCTGCTGCCCGGGTTCCACCTCCACGGATTGTGATTTAATTATACTGAGGTATGGCCTGGATGTAGGATCCCCAATTCTGATGTACAATGTACCTCGAGAACCCCTGCCCTACAGGAATATTTCTAGCCTGGTAACCTCTCTGAACAGTGAGTTTAGGAGGTGAAACTGGGCAAGCATGGCTCAGGCTCTACTGGATTTTCTGTGGGATCTGCCTGCCTTTAAAGTTTACTGATTCTGTTCTGCTACTCTGAGCCATAAATTGTACGGCAAGGGGCAGAGGGAACAGGAGGTGGGAGAAGACTATGGCTGTCCAGGAGTGACTGACTATGACAAGGTAGATCTAGCTAGTTCAGATATAAGGAAGTCCACTTAGTCATCAGACTTAAAGCCATCTATTCCTAAAACCTTACCTCCCCAACTTTTATTTGGAAAAATTCAAAGCATATATACTCGCCACATACATTCAGTACATTCATTAGTTGTTAACACTGTGTTCCATTTGTCATCTTTCTCTCTCTTTTTTTTTTTTCCTTTTTTCTTTTTTGGCTGAACCTATGTAGTTCAGTAGGTATCTCTTAAGAACAAAGGGATTTTTCTACTTAATCATGATACAATTTTTACCCTCAGGAAGTGTAACATTGATACATTATTATCTATTATACATTCCATATTTATATTACCCTCGTTTACCTCAAAATTTCCTTTATACCTGTTTTAAAGGCCATACACTGCATTTAATGGTCTTGTCTCTTTACTATCCATAATCTATAGAATAATCTCCCTCCTTTTCAGAAGACACTGACAAGTTTGAAAAGGTCAGAATATCTGTGTCATAAAATACACCATAATGATGCTTCCTTATGATTAATTCATGTTAAATATTTAGCACGAGTACCAGGTTTGTGATGTCGTATGCTTCCAATTGCATCACATCAGTAAGAACACAATGTCAGTTTGTTCCAGTATCTCCAATGCTGGATTTAATCACTTTGGTTAACGTGGTGCCCACCAGATCTCTTCATTTTAAAGGTATCTTTTCCCTTTATACTTAGTAAGTAACCTGTTGGGTGATACTGTGAGCCCATACGAATATCCTGTTCCCCAACAAACTTATACCCATGGTTTTAGCATCCATGCATAATCAGTTATTACTGATTGCAAATAGTGATTTGCAATAGTGGTGTTTGCAAATAGTGATTTTCTAATTCTATTATTCCTTCTACATTTTTTTTTAAACTGTTTATTTATTTTGTAAGAATGTACCTCTAGTCCAAAGTTAACTATGTTTAAAAAAATTTTTGGCCAAAAAAGTTACAAAAACATTTTCAGTTCAACCTAACGAAAGTGATATCTAGAAAATATTTGACATCATTAAGTCTGCCTTAGATAGTTCCGATTCTAAAGCATTCCTAAAGCACGGTGTTCTGGAAGACAAATGTGCTTCCACGGTGCTGCGTGGCGTATGCGGCATGCGTGACTGGCTGCAAGTGAGCCCTGGCAGGCTCCTTCCTCCTGATGCTGGGGACTGTGCGAGGAGTCAGACGTAGGCCCCCAGGGCTGCATGGAACTCTGTGAGACACTGGACCAGCTGCTGGAACTTGGGCCTCTCCTCCGGATCTAAGCCCCAGCCACAAGCCATCATAGCAAATAGTTCATCAGGACAGTTGATCGGCTGGGCTATTCGGTAACCATCTTTCAGGTACGCGGCCACCTCAAACGGGTCGATGTCCACGTAGGGCGTTTGGCCCAGGGTCATGAGCTCCCACAGCATCACTCCAAAGGCCCACACATCACTAGCACTGGAGAACTCATTATTAACCAGACTTTCAAGAGCCATCCACTGAACTGGCCTGTTTTCGTTGTCCCCCAGACAATGATAGTCCATAGGGAACAAGTCTCTGGAGAGGGCACTGTCTGTGATCTTAACTTGAAGTGTGTCATCAATGACACAGTTCCTAGCAGCCAGGTCTTTGTGGATGACTTCCCTTCTGGCCAGATAGCTCATTCCACAGGCAATCTGAATAGCCATGTGGACCAGGTCTTGTTGAGAAATTGCCTGTGGATTATTGGCCTCTACTAATTTGCACTGCCGTAAAAACAATTTAAGATTCCCCCAATTCATGTAAGGCAATATCACCATGGGCTTTTCTCCTTCTATACAGACATGGGTAATAGGAAGAAGATTTCTGTGATGAAGACCTCGTAGCTTACAACTTTCAGTGAGCATCATTGTCACCTGAATTTCAGAAGCTTGATCTTCAACTGTTTTTACAAATGCTTGTTTTTCCTTATTTGGATCTTTTTCATCTCCTAAAATCCCATGGAAAACACGCCCAAAAGTACCTTCTTGGAGTACATCTTTTAGAGTTATCCTCTCCCTGGATATTGCGATATCCTTCACCTTAGCTTTGGCCTCCAAAAGAGTGACACTTCTCAGGTCATTCTTCTCTATCCGCAAGGTGGGATAACCCAAGGAGCTGGTGATAGGAGTTGCATTGTTGGGTGTGTCGGCTCTCAGATACTGAGTCGTCTGGTTAGATGGCTGAGACAGCCCTTGGGAACTACTGCTGGCACTGAGGCTGTCATCCAGTTCAATCCTTTTCATACTATGAAGGTGCTAAACAGCTAATATTATTGCTACAAGAAATATTACTGCACAGCAAACCCCTACGCTGATATAAAACACACGCGTAGAAGTGGTTGGAGCTGCATGTACAGGATCATAAATAGTTCTGCTAGTGTTTTTGTCCAAGGCTGACGTTTTTACTTCTTCAAGTTTTTTGTAGCACATTTTCCTTCGTTTAAAATTTAAGACTGTAAAGTTTTTTGAAGAATTTACTGTCAAATTGAGCTGCATTAGTAATCATAACCTCAAGAATCTACTTTGCCAGTACAGGAAAGCTCGACCCGAAGCACTGATAAAGTGCGTGGAACTTCCCCCTGAGCAGAAATGTCGACCTGGGGCATGTCCATAGCCACGAAATTGTCTACTTGGAATCCCAGCTTATATTCAACCTTGGACTTTGCATGCCAAGTGAAGTGCAGGAAATTTGTCTCGCTGGGTACTAACAGGTTAAAGGATAGGGCGTGGTGACTCATAAGATCATTTCTCACATAATAAAGTTCTGCAACAAGACCGATGAGCCGGCGCACCTCGTCCTCGCTCAGGTAGAGGCTCACGCTGGGCCCCGCGAACGCGGGAGGCAGCGCCGGCGGCCTCGGGGCAGGGGCGGCGGCGGCGGGGCCCTCAGGCCGCGGGTCCACGGGAGGCGGCCCCGGCTCGGCGGCCCCGGCCGCGCAGTCCTGCGCATGGCCACCGCCGCCGCCGCCGCCGAGGAGAAGCGTGGGCCGCCCCGCCCCCCGAGCCCCGAGCCCCGAGCCCCGAGCCCCGAGCCCCGAGCCCCGAGCCCCGAGCCCCGAGCCGGGGGCGGCAGCCCAGCTCATCGCGCCGCCGGCCCGTGGCAGCCTGCCGCCGCTTCGGACCGCGGGAGCGCGCCGCCGCCGCCTCCTCCTCGGCCGCATCTTCCGCTGCGGGAGGCGGGCCTCCTTCTACATTTTAAACTGGAGTTCTTTTATAAAAAATAGCTTTCCTCCCTTCCCCTCACATTTTGAGTATGATTATGGACTCAGGGATTCCTTGTTTATTTATCAAATTATGATCCATTTCTGTCACTTGTCTTTTTGAAACCACCTCTTGTGTTGTTTCCATATATCCCCATTAGTTTTTAAATAGGGTCTTTATTTCTGCTACAAGATATTTTAAGCTCATATAATATATTTCCTTCTCCAGACCTGGAAGCAGCCATTTCTCCAAGAAGTTCCCATTCCTTTTAACTGGAAATGCTATTTATTATGCCATTTCTCTTTGATACAAAGTTTTGTTTTGTTTTATCTTTATCTGTCTGACTCCTACATCTATCTCCAAGTTTGTTCCAAACTCGGGCAGGTGAAAAATAAGGTGTTATGTATTAAACCCTTTACCCTTCAATACCTGACCCAGTGTAATATAGAATAGGCTCACAACTTATCTTTACAGTTCTATATTGATTCAACAAATATTTTTTGAATGCTTACACTGTGCTAAGCACCCGGGATAAAATTTGAAGCAAGACACACACAGTCATGGCCTTCCTGTGCTTACAGTCTAGTGGAGAAGGCAAATATGAATCAAATGATCATATAAATATTTAACTACAAACACTGTAAGTCTCTAAAAATAGGCACACTGAGTTCTAGGCATACATCAAGGAGTCTGGCATATTCTGGGTTGGGAAGGGTTCCTTTAAAATAGGAACTTAGAGGGACTTCCCTGGTGGTCCAGTGGTTAAGACTCTGCACTTCCACTGCAGAGGACCCAGGTTCGATCCCTGGTCGGGGAACTAAGATCCTGCATGCTGCATGGCATGGCCGACAAATAAATAAATAAATAGGAACTGAGATCTAGGATCTGAAAAGTGGATAGGAGTTACTCAATTCAAGGGAAAAAGGCGTGTGTGTGTGTGTGTGTGTGTGTGTGTGTGTGTGTTGGGGGTAGTAGTGCTGGTGGCAGAGGGTATGGGAGTAGTGAGTCTAGCAGGTTCTGAGGTAAAGAGAGGAAATTGGAATATCTGAGAAACAAAAAAAATGCTGAGGTCTTTATTGTCATAAGCTAGGGTAAGGGACTATGGGGTAGCTGGCAGGCTGGGCAGATGCTCACTCCATAGGACCCTGAGGGCACAGAAGTGAGATTGGAGTTGATAATGGTGAGAGTTTAGGAACACATAGGTACACAAAGCCAATAAACAAACATGCTCCAAAAGCCTTCAAAGGCAGGGTGGAGGTCTCTGGAGGAAGAGAAAGAGATGGATAAGAGTTGGAATTTTGCTTGGATCTTTTGCAGGGAGGAGGAAGGGATAGGTGAGAGGTTAAGGGAGGGAAGAGTCTGAGCACAGGGCTGACCTTCACCCTTCCCTTACTCCGAAGGATCTGCCCTTTTGCTCTCCTAAGATGTGGCACCACTGAAAACCTGGTCTGTCTCAGCCCTGGAGAGGTGGAAAATTTTAGCAGTGATAGCTGGGAGGAAGGGAGTCCAGAGAATAATCTGAATGATTCCTTAAAGCCACATACAATCTGTGAGGCATGTGGGAGTGCTCTAAAAAAATTTTTTTTTTAAGTTTTCCAACTCCTTTTACAATGCTAGCAGAACTGACACCAAATCTGATTGACATAGTAAATGCAAAGAGAAAGGAGTAACATAAAAGCTACCATCTTAACCATTTTCAAGTGTACAGTTCAAGTAGTGTTAAGTACATTCACGTTGCTGTGGAACCAATCTCCAGAACTATTTTCACCTTGTGAAACTGAAACTGTACCCATTTATCCATCGATGGACACTTGAGTGGCTCCCACCTTTTGGCTAATGTAAAGAATGCTATGAACATGGGTGTACAAATACCTCTTTGAGTCCCTGCTTTCAGTTCTTTTGTATATATACCCAAAGGTGGAATTGCTGGATTACATGGTAATTCTATTTTTAATTTTTTGAGGAACTATTATACCAAACTTTTCTCCATTGAAACTGCAAAAGGATTTCAATTTCTCCAATTTACCAATCTTTATTGGTTCCTGTTTGG
Source organism: Hyperoodon ampullatus (assembly GCF_949752795.1). NCBI lineage: Eukaryota > Metazoa > Chordata > Mammalia > Artiodactyla > Ziphiidae > Hyperoodon > Hyperoodon ampullatus. The sequence goes on along the minus strand of NC_136917.1, from coordinate 128,199,918 downwards.
GTTTTTTTTTTACATACTGGCCATCCTAATGAGTGTGTGTTTATTTTTAAAGTATACATGTTTATTGTGGAAATTAGAGATACAGAAAAATATAAATGAAAGAAAAAAGTAAAAACAAAACTGTTTTTAAATGTTCCATTTTAAAAACGAGAAAGCATAAGTTTGCTATGTAAACATAAAAAGAGCCTTTGTTTAAAGAAATGCAAAGAGATTAATTAATAGAAGAGTGAGCAAAGGACAGGCACGGGAAGGTTGCCAGGGACGAAACAGAAGTAGCCAATATTATGTAAAACGGTTGGTATCTGGTACTGGGGAGACAAGGGTAGGAGCCTGCCTAGTTCACTGGCTACTTCCACCTGGTGAGGACACCGTTGAAGGGGCCTCCTGCAGCTACTACAGCTGGAGGGGTGTCAAAAACACTCTGCTCTGCTCTGCCCTGCACAGACTATAACCCCAACCGGTTTATCCACTGGATACAAAAAAACAGAGGCTAGACAGCCAGAGGAAACATTTCCTTCCCTAACACCAAAACAAATGATATATTTGGAATGCTCCACAGAAAATACAGAAGAGAATCGAGCCGTTAAAAAAGCTCTAAAAACACAAATGAGGTGGTCAAACTACACATTTTGTTTTAGAGATAAGAATGCTGGGAAAGAATTTTGGAAAAGCAAGAATATTAAAGCACTTTGTCCAGACTGCAATGCCAGACAATAGTTTACCCTGCACTCATTCAGTTATTATGCCGATAGCAAAGTAGCTCACCTGGGGAACTCTGAAGGCGCAGCAGCTCCCACTGGAATCTGAAGTTATGTAGTGGTTTTAAAACAGGCCCCAAAATGCTTGGAAACACCTCCTGTCAAGAGGCGGCCGCTCTGTCTCCCGAATGAATCCAGTGGGCTTATGACTGTTTCAGCTAATAGAGTATGACAGAAATGATGCCATGTGATTTCTGGAGTTGGGTCCTGAGAGGCTATGCAGATTCCCCCCAGTTTTCTTGGACCATTCACTCTACAGAAGTTTCTTTACTGGGTCCTCACTCTACAAACCCAGCCGCCATGCTGTGAAAAGCCAAGCTTGGGAGAGGCCAAGTGTTGGCAAGGGTTGATAGCCCAGCTGAGCCCAGCCTTGGAGTCATCTCAGCCCAGGTGCCTCACATGTGAATAAAGAAGCCTCCAGATGATTTCAGCCCTCAGCCTTTCAAGGCATTCCCAGACTTTTGAATCTTCAGAACAAAAGGCCTCAGTCATGGAAGAGAGATGAGCAATATATGCTATGTCCTGTCTAAATTCCTGATCCACAGAACCTGTGGTAGTTTATCTTTCAATGTCTTTGGGATCATTTGTTGTGCAACAGTAGATAACCAAACCAAATAGTTAAATTACTAGCACTACAAAGAAAGAAATTTCAACTACTGGTTAAGACTATTAATTCACCTGTGTCTAGTAGAAGAATTAGTGGTGTTACAGGTACTTAAAAATCAAAGAACTTGGACTATTCAGCCAGCAGTCACTTTCTAGGAATGCTGTCCTCATTCCACAGATAGATTATTCTTATGGGTGAAAATCCTGGTAGGGCTGTGGAGATAGATCACTCTTGATCTTATGGCTGAGTCTCCCATCAGTGGAAATTCCCTCCCTATGTCTGTAGGGATTTTGCAATAATGTTTGATGACAAAGAGGATGTCTTGCCATCCTCTTTCCCCATGTGGGAAAAAGATTTTGTCCTAGGGGCTGTGAGCTTCCTAAACCTCAGTCTAGACTAGACTATGATGAGCTAGCCCCTCATTGAGGACTTACTTTCTTAAATGCAGTGGTGGACAGAGCTGGCTGGGGTCGAGGTAGAGAGCCTTTCTGCTCAGTCCCTTGGAGTCCTCTTGGGGTTTAACAGAAGAATGGAATGGCTGGTTATAGTGCTGATAAACCCTGGGTAAATACATAGGATGACAGATGGTCTATGAACAAACAAACTGTAGAATTACTTTGGATGTGATTATTTCTGGCTAGGGCGGGGCGGGGGGCGGGCAGGCGGGCAGTGGCAGTGGTGATCCTGGTATACCCATTATTAAAACAGTTTCCAGTTTTGTCTGCATCTATTACTGAACACACAGTGAATCAAACAAAGATAACAAGTCAGGAGCTTCGATAAAAATTGATGGACCTTTGGAAGGATCTTAAGACGAGCTCATGACCATTACACAATCACAGGTTAGACACTGAATCCACAGTATTTGCTAACAAATAAAATAATAATAATAATATATATACAAATATTAAGGGATTGTTATCAAAAGAATTTTCTAATAGTAAAAGCAGTATTTGGATACAAATTTAACTCTTTATTATGTAAAATTTTAAACATATGAATGAGTGGAGAGAATAGTATAGTAAACCCACAATTTCAATAATTAGCAACTTATGGCCAATGCTGTTTCATCTATAGCCCCACCCACTCTTTCCCAGGCCAGCTTATACCCGCTTCATACCACTTCACTGGAAAATTGTAGTACTTTTTCTTAAGCTGGGGCCCAAAATAACTCACATGACATGGACTTACCCCAGACCTGTTGCTTAGAGCCAAACCTGAGTTCAGTCAAAATCAACCCAACCAACCCACAGACCCATGAGTGGAAAAATAAATATTTGTTGTTGTAAACCACTGAGATTTTGAGGTTGTTTTGTTAAGTAGCATTATTTGTCGATAGTTACCTGACATTTATAACAAAATGTTAACAGTGGACTTCTTTGGGTGGAGGGGATATAAGTAGATTTTTCATTTTCCAATTGTACTTTTTATATTTTCCACATTTTCTACTTTTAGCTTATACTATATTTTAACTTAGACTTGGAAAAATAATATATTTGAAAAGAAGAATTAGAAGGAAAAAACAACAATGAAAATAATGAAGTCGTTTCTCCTTCCCAATTCTGTACTTAAACTAGAATAAACTTGTTTACTTTCTACAGTACATGCAAGGTACAATCAACTAAGCATTGAAAGTTTCACATTGTAAACGCTGTAAAAAAGTAAAAACTGTGATGTCTTAACAACCAAACCATTACAGGCTTGTCTTGGTGCTCTTCTTGAAGACTTCCCTGATTAGACAGATGCACTAGCCCGTCTTTCCTCCACTGCCTCTAAACCCATAAACCACACATTTCTGCCTTAGTCTAACAACCTTTTCCATTTGTAAAACAAGGAAAGGAGAAACTGAAGGATCAATATGTTATTCAATTACCAAATAATTAGGGGTAAAGATTTGAAATGTAGCTCTTACAGTATTGAAGAATCCCACCATCTGGCTATTTATAAGCCATGGTAATACTCTGCCCCATTTTCTTACCTCATGGATCAGAGTAAAAAGTTATTTATCAATATAGCCCATGTCTTTATCCATATTATCCCAGATTATCTTTGATTATTAAAAATTGTGTCATACATATGTTTGCCAGCTGGTTATGTACAGCCATAAAAACATATCCCCTACAAGGACACGTTTGAAAAAATTAGTGACAACGTGAATGAGCCTGGAAGACATTACACTAAGTGAAATAAGCCAGGCTCAGAAAGACAAATACTGCATGATTCGCCGATATGAGGTATCTAAAGTAGTCAAACTCATGGAAGCAGAGAGTAGAATGGTGGTTGCCTGGGGCTGGGTGGGAGGGGAAAATGGGGAGATATTGGTCAAAGGGCACAAAGTTTCAGTTATGCAAGATGAATAAGTTCTGAATATCTAATGTACTGTGTGGTAACTGTAGTTAACAATACTGTATTATATACTTGATATTTGCTAAAAGAGTAGATCTTAAGTGTTCTTACCACAAAAAAAGCAAGAAGAAAGGAAAGGGGCTTCCCTGGTGGCGCAGTGGATGGGAGTCCGCCTGCCAATGCAGGGGACACAGGTTCGTGCCCCAGTCTGGGAAGATCCCACATGCCGTGGAGCGGCTGGGCCTGTGAGCCATGGCCGCTGAGCCTGCGCGTCCGGAGCCTGTGCTCCGCAACGGGAGAGTCCACAACAGTGAGAGGCCCGCGTACCGGAAAAAAAAAAGAAGAAGAAAGGAAAGAAGGAAGGAAGGAAATGGTAACTATGTGAAGTGATGAATTTGTTAATTAGATTGATTGTGGTGATCATTTCACAATGTATTTAAAACATCAAGTTGCATACCTTAAATATATACAATTCCTATTTGTCAATAATACCTCAGTAAAGCTGGAAAAAAGAAAAATATGCACACATACAACAATGAATTAGGCAAAGATAAACTCATTGTAGTACAGGTCTCGCACATTTCTTAAGTGTTAGAGCCCATGAAGAAATGACAAGAAAGACTCCTGTACAAAAATGACAATGTGATTGTGAATCACAGATAAGATATTCTAAAAGTAATTGTGATATTCAGTTTGGGGATTCATGTGTTTGACCCTAGGAGGAAAGACCAAGAAGAATCTGCATAATTAGTCCATAGTAGTCAACAGTAGTCCAGAAGAAAGAAATTGGAACAGTCATTGAAGTGCCAAAGGAGGCCACTAGATATGAAAAAAAATCACACATCACACCACCAGCACCAGCACCATCACCACCATCACCATCACCACCATCACCATCACCACCAGCCAGCAGCAACAGGTGCTCCCTTCCCTCCTATAGCCAGGGACACAAAATTAGATACTACTCCTTTGAAGTAACTCTGATTCAACTAGGACAAAATATATTGCACTTTTATGCAAAAGTGTTCTCTAGTGAAAGAAATAATGGCAAACGAAATGTACTTTAAATGAGGAATTGCCATACTAGGCTACTTTGCCTGTAGGTATGAAATTGATCTATATTGTTAAAAATTGCAGTCTTAAAGCTTCTCTCTTGGCAACTGTGATTACTCTTACAATGTAGGGCAATTGCAGAAAGCATTTATCTTGATTCACTTTGCAAAATGGTACAAAGAAGAAAGCTGGAGAGTTATACAGTACACAGGTGAGGAAAATACATGGAAAAGTACCATAATGTAAGCAATCAGTTCACATGACACCACAGGGCTATCTACTAATGAAAATCAGATACTGCACTGATCTGTGAGTCAGTAGTCAGGTTGGAAGGCTGATTCAAAGACATCCAAGATGTGAGACCCTGAGCAGTTTATTCCAATGACATGGATCAACCTCTCTGTGAGGACTAGATGTAATTTTACCTCTATATGTCAGGTATGATTCTTAGCCCCAAAACTCATGACTCCAAGAAATAGAACTGCTTCTGTTTTTTATAAGTCCAGCTTAATTCCTAACCCTGACCTTTATCCTTATTTGCTTGAACCTATTTAACAGATAAAAATTTACCCTCAGTTCTTTCCACAGTTTTCTGAAGGTATCGGAAGGTGGGGTGAGGGAGCATGACTTTTGTCATCTGACCTTAGACACAGCCCTCGCGATGCCCACTGACCTTCCCTCCCTCTCCCCATGGATTCAACATCCCCTTTCTACACCCTCAAGGCCCAGAAATCTTTACTAAGCTCTTTCTGGACCTGTCTGACCAGATGCCCCCTGCAGCCATTTCTCCCCAGAGATACTATCAAAGGAAGGTGAAGGTCCCCTCTGCTCTCAGAAGCCAAAGGTATCTCTCAGCCTCTTCAGATCCATTTCCTCCCCGTTCCTAGAAAATTAAAATACCATTACTCCCTTGAGGATTACTAAATGTAACCTAGGATGTTTTTGAGAAGAATATGTGGTACATGTACAGTATATTATTTAACATCACAGTAGAGCTTTGGGCAGCACCACATAATCAAACACAACCATATTTCAGCAGTAAAATATGTGAATATTCACTCTGTGTGGATGAATAAAAAGATGGTCTCTCCTTGCCCAGTCAGGTTTGGCCACCAAATACATGTGCTGCAAACTTAAAACTTTGGGTTTCATAATCACTGGCAAAGATTGTGGATCTGTAACTGAATTTGAGCAAGTTCGATATGAGTATGATGTAACTCCGCTATAGTGCAATAGAAAGTCAAAAAAGGAAGGTGATGTTAAGGGCTCATAAGGTTTGTAAAGACATCACGGAGGAGAAAGCACTTGAATAAAGGCTGGCTAATGTGTGGAATTTGCAAAGATCAGAAAATAAAAAGCATTCCATGTGAGGAATAGAAAGAACTTGATTATACTAAATATCATTTGTCATGAGGAAAGTGCAAACTAAAACAATACAGAGATAACACTATATACCTACTAGAATGTCTAAAATCCAAAAATCTGAAAATATCAAATTCCAATGAGAATGTGGAGCAACAGGAACTCTCATTCATTGCTAGTGGGAATGTAAAATGGTACCAGCCACTTTGGAAGACATTTTGGAAGTTTTTTGACAAAGCTACACATGGTCTTACCATAAAATTGTGCTCCTAGGCATTTATCCATTCAATTTGAAAGCCTATGTCCTCACAAAAAACCGTATGTGAATGTTTATAGCAGCTTTACTCATAATCCTCCCACGCTGGAAGCAACCAAGATGTCCTTCAATAGGTGAATGCATAAAGAACTGTGGTACATCTGGACAACGGATTATTACTGAGCAACAGAAAGGAATGAGCTATCAAACTACACAAAGACATGGAGGTATCTTAAATGAATATTTCTAAGTGAGGCTATCTAATCCAAAAAGGCTACATACTGCATGATTCCATTCATATGACATTATGGAAAAGGCAAACTATAGAGATGGTAAATAGATTAGTGGATGTCAGGGGTTCAGGGTGGGGAAGGGTTGAACCGGTGAAACACAGGATTTTTTAGGACAGTGAAACTATCCTGCATGATACTGTGATGGTGGATATATGGCACCACATATTTATCAAAACTCAAAGAGCTTTAAAGCACAAAGAGTCAACCTTAAAGGAGGCAAAAATTTTTTTTAAATTATTTAGAAGGTGAGAGGTTCCCAGGATAGAAGGTAGAATGTGACAAAATAATCTATTACAAATATATGAAACAACCTCATTGAAGAGGATGAGGGGGGAAGGTGCTGATTTAAGTAATTGTGGAAATGAGTGGAGTCTGTAAATGAAAGGCAAAAGGAACTTTAGTTGATCAAGTGGGGTATGGGTTAACAGTTCTGAAACCACTATCCATGTATACCGGAATTGAACTATTAAGTAAACACATGGCAGATGTTGGGGCAAGGTTTCTCAGAAGCAGTTACAGATAAGCAAGGAGCAAAGGCTAGAGTGATCCATTTAGTAATGGATTAGAATTGAAGATATTAATATGAACTTATGCTTATCTTAACATAGATACAGATGGTTACATATAGAAATATTTATAGATATATGCATATGCACTGGTTAGTATACACACATATACTTCCTTGCTCTGTCAGCTGATAGGGTCTAGAAGCAATGACATCCCAGTAGCAGTGAACACACTTGGTGCCAGCTCTTGGTTTCTAATACCATTCTCCAGCCAAAGGAACCAGGGCCCCTTGGAGAACTGGCTGATTCCAGGACTGGGGCAGGAAATATGCAAGATAAGTCTGGAGCATCTTGTAGTGCCAGAAAATAAGGAAGTAGAGATATGTCAACGTGATACAGGAGCTACCTGGAAGAGCTCCCAGTGGTGAAAGCTGGAAGAATTTGAGCAACAAAATAAATGAGGTAGTATTAGAATTATAACCAAGAGTATAAAGTAGATACTCACGAGTCCATACTACTGTAAATAAATGAGAGAATGAATAAGTGGGACAGAATAGGTAACTGACTCAAGCAGAAGAATTCCAAATAATTTATGCAGATATTTGCCCTCAAGGGGGTATCCTTAAGTATGACTGTACATAGTCACTCCCTTCCAAAGAATAAAGTATAAAAGGAGAAAAAAAGAGTAACATTACTTCAACCAGGTGATCAGGGTTAACATCAAGAGTGAAAAGTCATGGTGATAGTATGTACCCTTGATATGATATAAGAATGATACTTTACCTCTATTGTCTTCCTCCTAAAACCTAACAACACATGTAATCATGAGAAAAACATTAGACGAATTCCAAAAGAGGCACATTCTACAAAGTACCTGACCAGTACTCCTCAGAACTGTCAATGTCATCAAAAACAAGGAAAGCCTGAGAAACTATGACAGCTAAGAGGAGCCTAAGGAAACACGACAACTGAATGCAGTGGTATCTTGGATGGGATCCTGGAACAGAAAAGAGCATTAGGTTAAAAACTAAAGAAATCTGTCTAAATAAAGTATGGACTTTAGTTAATAGTAATGTATCAGTATTGGCTCATTAATTGTAACAAATGTACCATACTTATATAAGATTTTTTTTTTTTTTTGGTGTGGACCATTTTTAAAGTCTTTACTGAATTTGTTACAATATTGCTTCATTTTATGTTTTGGTTTTTTGGCCATGAGGTATGTAGGATCTTAGCTCCCTGACCAGGGATCAAACCCGCACCCCCTGCATTGGAAGGCGAAGTCTTAACCACTGGACCGCCAGGGAAGTCCCTGTAGGATGTTAATAATAGGGAAAACTGGGTAAGCATTTATGGGATTCTCTGTACTAACTGTAATTTTTCTGTAAATCTAAAACTATTGTGAAGTTTATTTTAAAAAAGAACCTAAGTCCTGCACATCCCAGATTTTGAGGTTTTTATCACTTTGCTTTTCTCATTACTGTCATCTGTTGTCTTCTTGGCCATATACCCCTCCCTATTCAGAGCACTTTGTCACCTGGCTAATCTTTATTCCAAGATTCTTCATCATCTTTTCTTTTTTTAATGTATTTATTTTACTTTTATTTTTTTGGCTACATCAGGTCTTAGTCATGGCACACAGGGTCTTCCCTGAGGCACACGGGATCTTTCATTGTGGCACGGGATCTTTCACTGTGGCACGGGCTCTTTGTTGTGGCACGCGGCCTTCTCTCTAGTTGTGGTGTGCAGGGTCCAGAGCGCGTGGGCTCTGTAGTTTGCAGCACTCTGGCTCTCTCGTTGAGGCGCACAAGCTCGGTAGCTGTGGCGCGGGCTTAATTGCCCCATGGCATGTGGGATCTTAGTTCCCTGATGGGGGGTCAAACCTGTGTCCCCTGCATTGGAAGGAGGATTCTTCACCACTGGTCTACCAGGGAAGTCTCCCAAGATTCTTCATCATCGTGAGGCTCTTCAACATTCACATGGACAACCCATCCAGCCCATGCCTAACACTTCCTCATCTGTTCAATTCCAATAACCAGCATACAGTTTCTATGTCAGACTCTCACTTCCAGAGCCATCCAGTGTTACCTCCACACTTTGAATTTCTGACCACAGCCTACACCCCTTGCCCATTCATCTTCTTCTTCCATAGTTATAGAATCTCTGGTTTTAGCTTGACGTAGAGTCACCTAAAATAAAAACTACACTTCCCAGATTACTTTCTGCTACATGTGACCCATATGACTAGATTCTGGCCAATGAGTTACCACTTTTGTTATTTGTCCTTAAATGGAGAGATCAAGTTCTTCTCTTATCCTCTTCCTCTTTCATGCTGGCTGAAATGTGTATATAACGGCTGGAGTTCCAACACCCATTTTGGATCATGAGATAACTATGGAGTGGAAGCCACATATAGCAGAGTCACCAGATAGAATGTTCCTGGGTCTTTGATACTATAGTGTAACCACCTCAGCTCTGACTGCACATCTCTGGAACTTTACATGAGAAAGAATTTCTATCTTGTTTAAGTAACTGTTATTTTGGGTTTTCATCGTTCCTAGGTGAACTTACAAATCAGTTCACTCCCTTATTCCATCAACCCCTCCTTGCCCTACAGCACAATGGTTAAGAGTAAGAGCTCTGAAATCAAACAGATTTGGTTTGACACCAGCTCTACCACTTCATAACTGCATGATCTTGGGCAAGTTACTTAAATGCTATCAGCATCAATTTCCTTACCTGTATCTTCCTTATTGTACCTATCTTATAGGGATATTGTGAGGATTTTACTGCATGAGACACATAAGGAGCTTCGTAAGCACCACTGTCCTTTGAGAATCTTGATTTCAGCTCCCATAATGCATCACTTCATCTGCTCTTACTGGCATTCTCAACATCCTCCCTTCCTTGTCCTGCTGCATCTTTCTTGCAAATCCCCACCTTGGTCAGTGCAAGTCTTCTCGGTGCTCACACGATCGTGGGCTAACACGGTTATGCGCATTGAGACCACTACAGATGTATGGTCTCCAGACTCAGCAGGGCCCTGCTGGAGGCTAGAAAATATTTGACATCTGTGGCTGTGGCTAGGCACATCCATTCCCCACTGTATTTACACAACTTTTCACTCTTCTCCTCAAGCCATCCCTAGAGGAAATAAACATGTTTATGCATCTTCTTCTTTAAAAAAAATTTCCCTCAATCCCTCATTTCTTTGCCTACTACCCTTTATCCTCTCCTCATCCTAGCTCCTTGAAAGAACAGTCATCACACTACTGCCTGAGGAAAAGGAGAAGATTTGATGGAGGGATATCCCTCAAACTCAACATAGCCAAAAACAACTCACCATGTGTTCCTTCTTCCTGAATCCCAGTCAATCCTGGTCCTGGGCCTGCACTCTTGAAGCTGAAACACTGGGTTCACCTTACACATTTCCTTCAAGTTCATGCAGGCCATTTCTTTCCCTTTCTTGCCTGGAATTATCTTTGGGGCACACTCTTGTCTTCATTTTCTGTCTAACAAACAGGCCCTCACCTTTCATGAGTCATATGATACTACCACTTCTTTCAAGCCTTTTCTGAAATCCTGCCGTCAGCCAGGGAGAACTATCTCTCCTTTGTGTCCCTACATTATGCAGATTAAAAACCACCACTTTTGCAGCTGGAACACTTGACTTGTTTACATGTTTGTCTCCCTCTATCCAAGTGTAAACCTCTGTGGGGATTGCTATTATTTGACTTGTTTTTTATGCTCAGTGTCCAGCACAAAACCTGTTACATACTAGGTATTTAACAAACTGTTGGGACTTCCCTGGTGGTGCGGTGGTTAAGAATCTGCCTGCCACATATATACACTACCAAACGTAAGGTAGATAGCTAGTGGGAAGCAGCCACATAGCACAGGGAGATCAGCTCGGTGCTTTGTGACCGCCTGGAGGGGTGGGATAGGGAGGGTGGGAGGGAGACGCAAAAGGGAGGGGATATGGGAACATATGTATATGTATAACTGATTAAATTTGTTATAAAGCAAAATAAATAAATAAATAAATAAATATAACCAAAAAAAAAAAAAAAAAAAAAAGAATCTGCCTGCCAATGCAGGGGACACAGGTTCAAGCCCTGGTCCAGGATGATCCCACATGCCACAGAGCAACTAAGCCCATGTGCCACAACTACTGAGACTGTGCTCTAGAGCCCGTGAGCCACAACTACTGAAGCCCGCACGCCTAGAGCCCGTGCTCTGCAATGAGAAGCCACCGCAATGAGAAGCCCGCACACCATAACGAAGAGTAGCCCCCGTTCGCCACAGCTAGAGAAAGCCCACACGCAGCAATCAAGATGAAACACAGCCAAAATTAAATAAATAAATTTATTTTTTTAAAAAACTGTTGTTGAATGAATGAATAAGTCAGTAAAAAGTGAGTAGAGGGAGAGAACCTGTAACAATAGCAAACACCTATTTGGTGTTTCATGCATTCATTCAATACCAATTTTTTGAGTTCCTGTAATATGCCAGCCATTGTTTTAGGCACTTGCAGTGAATAAAATGGACAAAAATGTCTACCTGCAAGGAGGTTATTTTCTAACGAGAAAGACAGTCAATAAACAATATAAATAATAACTAAGCACACTGTATAGCATGTTAGAAGGTAATAAGAGCTGTATGGAAAAAAAGAGAGAGCAAGGCACAGAGAGGTGCCAGCTGCAATAGTAAACAGGGCAGGCAGGGCCTGCCTCATTGAGAAAGCAAGATCTGAGCAAAGATCGGAGGGAAATGAGGGGTTTAGCCAAGGGCAAGAGCCCCCAAGGCAGAGGCAAAAGCTAAACCTTGAGGCCTAAGATGGAAATGTGCCTCATACAGTCCAGTGAACACAAGGAGGCCAGTGTGGCTGGGCCAGAGGGAGCCAAGTGGGAGATGAGGACTGAGGGGCAATGGCAGGGGAGACAGACCATGGAAGGCCTTGTAGACCATTGTAGAGACTTCGGCTTTTTCTCTGGGTGAAATCACATGCCATTGGTGGGTTTTGAGTATAAGTGTGACATGATCAATTTATGTTGAGATGACTTTGGGTGCTATGTAGACCATGCATTGTAGAGAGGCAAAGGCAGAAGCAGTGAGTCAGAGAGGAAGCTATTTCAGAAATCCAGGCCGACATGATGAGGGCCCAGAAGTGGTCAAATTCTGGTGATACTTTAAGAGGAAGCCTTTGATGTTGAGTGAGGAAGCCTTTGATGCTGAGTGAGAAAGAGGAGTTGAGGATGACTCAGGTTTTTGGGATGACTCAGGTTTTTGGCCTGAACCAGAAGGAAGGCACTGCCCTAAAAGTTTTCCCTGTATTAACTCATCTAATCTCCACAATGAACTGATGAGGGAAGTAGTGCCAGGGTTCCTACTTTCAGTGGGGACACTAAGACAGAGAGGTCATCCGGGTCACACAGTTCATAAGCGACAGAGCCAGGATCTGACCAGGTGGCTGGTTCCAGAGTCAGTGCTCTCAACCACTGCACCAAGGTCCCCTCCACGAAAGCAGCCTAGTTGGATAAAATGTTCTTATAGTCGGTCAAAATGCAAAAAGACCAAGGATAATTCTCTCATCTGGGCAAAACTATTTGGGCCTGAAGTAGGATATCTGGCACAATAAAAAGAAAGAAAGGAAAAGATTCATGGGCACGATAACACAAAGCAAGCAGAAGACACGCTGGCCAAGATTCGTGCAGCTTTTAAGACAAAAGGCAGCAGGTCTGCGCTCACGGCCTTCACATTCAGGTAGTCAGATGCTTACATCATGCCTACTGAAGTTGTAAGTACTAAGCACAGAATGTCCCCTTGGGCGGCCTGGGCACTTGAAGCCAATACTACCTCGTACCAAGCCTTCTCTCTTAGGAACCAGACTGTCCCCTAAATTAACTGAATCCTGTCAGCTTTAGAATATACACAAGGTACAGCAATATTTTCAAAATGCTGCAGCTTAAATATAGGAACAAATGCTCTTTTAGATGATAAGGGTGTCACAGTTTGTAAAGATTGTTGGGCCATATGTGCAAGTACAGCCTGACCTGATACCAGCTGTCAGTGAAAGCCATGATCACACCCAGGTAGCCCCATAAAAGTAAGAGCCCTCTGGTCTTCTCTCTGGGGCAGGCTGGTGTAACAGGACCTGTTGTGAGCCTGCTGCATTGTGACTGCATCTGCTGGAAACGTCTAGAAAAACTTTTGTCCCCATCTCCTCCCCAATCAACACATATACTTATGTCCTGAAGTGGAGGTACCAAACCCCTTGGTCTCTCTTGGGTAAGGATCCACCTTCTTTTCCTCCCCACTCAAGCCTGGTAAATCTGTATTCTTTGTGCTTATGTTATTTCATATTTTCACCAGTTACTACAGAAGGCTTTTAAGTCAAGCTTTTTTTTTTTTTTGCGGTACGCGGGCCTCTCACTGTTGTGGCCTCTCCTGTTGCGGAGCACAGGCTCTGGAAGCACAGGCTCAGCAGCAGGCTCACAGGCTCATGGGCCTAGCCGCTCTGCGGCATGTGGGATCTTCCCGGACCGGGGCACGAACCCGTGTCCCCTGCATCGGCAGGTGGACTCTCAACCACTGTGTCACCAGGGAAGCCCTACAGAAGGCTTTTAAATATATTATCTCATTTAAACCATACAACAATCCAGCAAGGAGAACTTGTACTATTATTCTCGTTTTACAGATGAAGAAACAAGCTGAGAGAGGTTAACTGGCTTGTTCAAGGTTGCTTGGCATCTAATATCCATGCCTCACAGCTTCAGATTCAGCCTCCTTTCCACACTCCCACACTGCTTCTCTGAACTGTGCAGCACATCTCATCCTTGGTCAATCAGTCGCCAGATTCAACTCTCCCATCAGAAGCTCTCTCACATCAGCCTCTTTCTTTCCAGTCACACATTCCAGCTCTCTTCCCCTCACCCTAATCAACTAATTTATCTCTGCCTTTAGTGTCTCATGCCTCCACCCCACCCTACCAGGTGACTCTTCGTAAGGTACCACTTTGGTCATACCTCTCCTCTCCCCCAAATCTCTGAAAGCTCCTATTTGCCTGGGGCATCAAGGGTGGATGCTGCAGCAGCTCATCTCCAGTGTCAGAGCCCTCCTCCCTACTGGCCTCATCTCTCTGTGACACCTACAGGACGCCTCACTCAATCTGGTCTGTTGGCCATTCCCTACACTTTCCTAATGCTTTCCTTCCCCTGGGCCTTGAGTTGTTATTTCTTTTCACTTAGAACACCTTGCCCACTAACCCACTCCCCATTTTGACAACCTGTACATCTTAAATACATGACCCAAATTTAAATACCTTCATGGAGCCTACCTGCTTGCTAAGTGCCATGACTTTCAATCATATGGCACCAATCATATACTTCCCTGTAACATAATCTCCTCTGCCAGCCTGCAAGCTCCAGGAGGTCCCAACTATGCGGTAGGCATCTTTGTATTTTGTATCACTCTAATGTCTAGCACAGGGCTCTGAACATAACAAGTGTACAACAAATGTGTAAAATGATTTGGTTAAATGAATATTCATATTAAACACCATCTATCCAGGCAAACATATGCAGTTAGATTCCAAAATGAAAGACACACACATGTGCATGTGATACCACATATTTATTATAATACACACACCAAAAACCAAATCCAAGCTTTGACAGTATCCACAGAGTTTTCCACAGTCATTAAAAGTAGTTAACAGAGATAAGGGATAATTGAAGAAGTATAACATCATAATCTTATAATTTATGTAACAATGTAGTCTGCTCAGTTAAGAATTCTACTCAATTAAGACTGTAAAATGGCAATGTCCCACAGATATTTAAAATTTTACATTTGCATTTATTTGTAATATAGATATAGGTTCTAAAGGATTCATAGAGCTTTATGTCATAAGCCAGATTTTGCAGCTGGCCTTTTGGCCTTTTTATTTGTTAGGTAAGCAAACCCAAAGGCAAGGAAGTCCTGAAAAGTGGGATGAAACTCCAACACAAACTCTATGTGACCCACAGAGCTGTTTAATAAAACAATGCCCATCCAATCCTACAGATAGCCTTTCTAATCTGCTGATGTTCATACGGAGGTGACCTCTGCCAGCTGTGATTTCTTTTCATGTAACATTCTAGCTCTCCATTCCTACTCATATAATGTAGAATGTGATTCTGTCACATGTTGCTGTTAGTTCACAGGCACAGCAAACATTTTAAAGACTACAGGGAGACAAGGAGGGGTTGTACAGTGCAGGGCAGAAAGTATGCAAGAGAAGAAACAAACCCTCCTGTTTTCTCTTCTTTTAGGTTTGCTTCCTTTTGGTCTTTACCCTACTGGGGTCTTTGGGAATTATGTGTATGTGTAACAGCATCTACCATACCTCCTCATTTTAGCACAGGCTGGATTTGAAGAGAAAAATAGGAAAACACTTAAGGAACCCTGAGACTCTCACAGAGAAATAAATTAGAGCTGCTGTTTCTTTTAGCTTTGCTCTCCTGTTCTTTACTATTTATTAAAAAAAAATGAAATCTCCCCTTTTATCAACCCTCAAATTCTCACACTGTAAGCGAGTGAAGTCACTAAAGGCAAATAACCTTACTAATTTGCTGAGTGTGAAGAGAAAAGGCCATGGTACAGATTAATGGGTTAGGAGGGAGACACCTAACTACAGGAGTTTACAGTTGGTAAAAACTCAGGCTTTGTTGTACAATAAGTATCACTGTGCGTTACACAATTACTGGGGTACTAATTGCTTACAGTCATACAAGCATAAGCAATCCTTCAAAATCAAGTAAAATAGAACAAGAAAAAAAAACACTGTGGAAAAATTCAGAAATGTCCAAATATTGCTGTTTCTTGGGCAAAATTCTACTGATCAGTAGTTGGGTTCTCCAACAAGAAAATATGACTTTTAGAAAGTAGCAATTTTAAAGAAATGAGAGCTATGCAAAATGAATTTCAGTCCCTCATTATATAGTTTATAAGTTTGAAAAAAAGAATTCTAGGCTGTTAATTAATTCATAATTCTGGAAAATATTTTTCCATGCAGTGAATCTGTAACAATAACTATTATACAGTCTCTCTCTTGCTCACTCTCATTATGAGAGAGACCCTTATCACCAGATCTTCCCTGGATAATCTCTGTGCCACCATTTGCTTCCAGTTGCTTCACAAGCCACTCTTAACCCATCCCTGGGTGGTCTAAAATCATTTAATGTGTGCCAATGATATGAACATTTACACACCTAACCAATATATATTTAACCAAGATAATCCTTTAAACCATGATATTAGAAAGTGACATTACAATACTACAGACAACTATTTTTTCCATTGATAAATTCACCTCTTTCCCAAAATATACAAAGTTCATTGCAAAACGGTAATAGCAAAGTGTTCATTAAGCCATCAGAACAAATCACCTTGTTTTCAAAATAATAACTTAACCTTAGTTTCAAGTGCATCAATGTACTACCCTAAAGGATTGTCACTTTTAAACAGTTTACACAACAAAAGCGTTGTGAGGAAGTCTTATAAGCAAAACTGGTGCCGGCTACTCAAGAGATCCATTAAAAATTACCATTAGTGATTTTAAATGATAACTGATCAAAAATACACTTAACGTTCACCCTATTAGCTCTTTAGAATGAGAATTTAAGTTTAGAGTAAATACAGTGTCTTCTGAATATAGTCAACAAGCAACAAAGCCAGAGCCCACAGTTAAAGGTTTCCAGACCCGGCAGAAGGAATCTACTGTACGGCATGGATCTCTGTCCGTGCTCAAAATATCTAACGATATTTTTCATCTATACTGGACTTCTTTGAAGAGTACTATACTGTTTCACATCCTTCTTTCAATCTAACAAAATGTGTTAAATAAAACCTTTAGATTAGGTTTAAAAGCAGCTGAAAAACTGGCTGCTTTAGGCTCTAATTATCAGAAGACTGTTATCTGGGAGCTTTGGGCTCTCAAATATCAGAAACCCCAATAACTTATCATAAAAATACAAGCTCTTGGTTTTGAAAAATATACAAAATGCACTGCACATGGAAATATCTCTTGATTGTCAAGGAAGACAAGATAGCAGTCTTATTCATAGATTTATGCTGTGCTTGAATTTCAGTGATCTTTGTCTTTGCAGATTCCATTTTTCACTGTTTTGGGTAGCCTCTGACCTTTGGTGTAAGCACGGTACCAAAAATGGAGAAAGAGCAGCAGAAAGATGCACCCGTAACTCATAATGATGTACAGAAAGACTGGAAACTGGTACTTGCAATCCTCCATGAAAAAGAACTGGCCTATGTGTATAGTGACAATAACGAACTGGACCTAACAGACGGAAGAATGAAAAGTATTGTTTAGCTACGAAGAGTCACAATGGAGCAATTATTTAATGCATTCTTTGTCTGCTTATGTTTAAACACTCTCCAACCACATCCAGGCTACTGTTGGACAGAGAATTTTATCTTTCAATCTAGCCTCTACGGGAATGACAGTGGGTGGAGCAATGTCAAAATGCAGATGGGAATTTGGAACTACTATTCAGTCCTGCCAAAGTGCACAGTTCCAGGGGGAGCTATGTAAATGTCCCTGGAGCAGGGCAGTGCAGCAGCCCTTTCACACTCAGAGAACCATCAGTCTCTGACTTGAGTCCTTGACCGATGAAATGCATACAGGACCACTACCTTATGGCCTAATTTTCTAGGGCAGTTTGATTTCAAACATTCTGTCCTGTTGTTAGACTGGATATTTCCGTTGGTGGGGAGGGGAATAAAAACATTCTAATTAGAGCCCCGCTTATTTTGTAGGAGCCAAAGCATCGCTAAGTCCTCATATCTGCCACTGGTCCTCCACCGTCATAGATAAAAAATACATCCTATCTGCCAACGCAGCAGAGAATCTGCAAGGAGTGAGAGAGCATTGGTGACCCTCCTAGCGATGCCCAAGGGCTCTGTGTTCTAGAACGTTCTACACAGTCTTAAAAGGGACATGTTTTGGGCTAACATCCAGATTTTTTGGATATATTTTTTCTCATGATTAAAAGGCAACATGCGTTCTGTGGAAATTTTGGAAAATAAAAATCTATACATAAAAATAAATAATGATTACCCACAATCTATCCTGTTATAACCATAGTTAAGATTTTCACATTGTTCCTGTTATAATCATCAGCTTTCCTTGCATTATCTTTTTTTTTTTTTTTTGCAGTACGCGGGCCTCTCACTGTTGTGGCCTCTCCCGTTGCGGAGCACAGGCTCCGGACGCGCAGGCTCAGCGGCCATGGCTCATGGGCCCAGCCGCTCCGCGGCATGTGGGATCTTCCTGGACTGGGGCACGAACCCGTGGGCCCCTGCATGGGCAGGCGTACTCTCAACCACTGCACCACCAGGGAAGCCCTCCTTGCATTATCTTAAGGAACTTTTAGAACATTCCTGCGCAGTAGATACAATTATTCCTCTCATTTTGCAGACGAGAAAATGAAACCTTAGAAAGTGTAAGCAGCATCCTCAACATTCTATGCAGATGTGTTTGTGTAAATATTATCAACATATTTGAAAAAATAATGAACATGTATTCTTTTTGCTATATAAGTATTTTTCCACATTATTAAAAAGTTTCTACAACATTTAAGAGTATGTTAAGTGAAAAAAAAGCCTGATACAAAATAATATATGCAGTATAGATGTTCTAATTTCTCTGCAATGAGGATATATTACTTTACAATCATAAAAAATGCTTAAAAAGAAAGGACTTGTGAATAATTTTCATGACTTTGTAATATTCCCAAGCAGGAATTAAAATAATTTACTTCTTCATTTCCTTATGGTTGGTTATTTAGGGTGTTGTCACTTTTGTCAATATGTATATTACACCACCATTCTACATCTTTAATTCCCATAGTACTTTTACTAGTTGGAGGAAAAATAGACTTAAAAATGTTAGGACTAGATAGGCAGGTACACAGGAAGGCTCATAATCCTCTCAAAGTTACATTCCCTCAAGGTCATTTAGATCTAGAATACGGAATGTCTAACTCCTAATTTAATATTATGTATGATAAGGTTCACATAATTTTGAACATAAATATTTTTATTTTATATAAATGCATAAAATAGTATAAAGATACACACGCTAGTTTAATTGTCTGAGCCTCTTGGCTACCAAATAGGCTTTGCTTTCAATAAAATTCCTGACAAAATTTCACATAACAAAGAAAGGACAATTATGGGATGCCATAAGAGGCCAGACAATTTATATCCCTGTGTTTTGTAAACTTTGCTCTTTAGTTGGTATCCTCATTCGTAAGGAAGACAAGGGACTCCTGTTTAGTTTCGTACCTGGTTTTAAAGAAAATTAATTACTCACAAGCTGTAATGATGTCAAATACTTTTTCCACCACAAATACTTCTGGTAGGCTGGTCCCAATGCACACAGTCCATAGTAGGAATACATGACTACATGTACAGCTGTATTTAGAAAGGCATGGAATGTTCCCAAACCACCTGGAAAAAAATATTGTAAAATAGGGGCACTGTTCCTTAAAATGAGACATATTTTTGTCTGAACTGAAATTTTAGTATAATTATTTCTTTAATTTTAGTAGGAAGAAAAATATATATGAAATATCACTATTGTTAAATAGCTATAAAATTAGAGGGAGCTGGATAATACATCCAGTTAGTAAAACTAAAATACGAATCTTGTAAAATAAATCAGCATGACTTTATTCTGTGATATCTTAACCTTAAAATAGTCTTATGATTTGGGTTTACTTTAACAAACTAAGTTGACTTCCTTTTAAATATAATATATTGCTAAGTAATAGTAATCCAATTCATTTTTAGTGAGAATTAACATATATAAAGCACACAAAGTACACCAATCTTAAGTGTACAACTTGATGATTTTTTACATATGTATACACCTATGTTACCACCACCAAATTCAAGATATAGAACATTGCTGATGCCACATAAAGTTCCCATGTGCTCCTTCCAAGAACGTACTCCTCCTAATGTAACTTTTATTCTGAATTCCATCATCAACTATTAGTTTTGCCTGTTACAAAACTTCATATAAATAGAATTACACAGGATGTATTCTTTGTGGCTACCTTCTTTCAATCAACATACTGTTTTTAAGATTCAACCATGTGATTGCCTTTTTATTGCTGTGTAGTATTACGTGATATGAATGCATCACAATGTATCCATCCTCCCATTAAAAGACATTTGAGTTGTCTTCAGTTTGGGTTATTATGAATAAAGCCACTAAGAATATTATTTTACATAATATTGTGTGGAATCAAATTAACTTTTTCCATTCTCAATAGTTTTCCATAAATACTTTTAGTGCCACAATTTTTTTTTTTTTTTTTTTTTTTTTTGCCACACTGTATGGCATGCGGAACTTCCCTGACCAAGGATCAAACCTGTTCCCCTGCAGTATGCAGTGGAAGCATGGAGTCTTAACCACTGAACCACCAGGGAAGTCCAAGTGCCACAAACTTTTGGCAGTAAAACCACTGGCTTTCATTACCAAGCTGTGCTGGGTTTGCTTTAATCAATCATTGTTTTTCCAAAATAAACATTTATTAATTGTTAAATCATCTTTCCTTACTGCTTCTATTTGACTATTATCAATTGTGCCTTCCTATCCTGGTTTTCCTCTTCTAATCTCACCACATCTCCCACTGATCACTTTCAATTTAGAATAGAAGAAAAGGACCCTGGGGGGAATATAAGCAAAGATTGTTACAATTGTCTTTAGCTGGATCAGTAGTACAGTGGAAGGGATAACAGAGTGTTCAGTTGATGGTAGGGAAAAAAACCAAAACTCTTCCCTAGTGTCTCTTTCCTAAGATGCACAATCTTAAAGAATCTTCATTCTTTATGCACAGCCTGATTCAGCTTAGTAATGCTGACCTAGAATTTAAATTTTTCTCCAAAATATGCTATTTTATTTATTCTAATATTCTTTAATTTCAGAAATTAAGCAATACCTCACAGATTTGCCTATGTTAGAGGAAGGACTGAATTCATCAACACTATGAGTTATAGAAAGTTTAAAGCAAAATACAAATTTATTACTTCAACCACAATCTTCTAAGGAGAAATGTCATAAAAATTGTTTCATGGAAGAAATAATTATTTTTTTTTAAAATCATTCATAATTGCAGCAATGCTAGATTCTTCTAAATACTACCACTGCCAAAGTACACCCTTAAAATACCTGTTTTAAATAATTACTTTTAAGTAGTTTAAATATTCCCCTAAAGTCTCTTTTCTGCTATACTGTGCTTCATAAACTTTCCTCTCCTAAGTAAGTAAATCAAATTTCAGCTAATCCTGTAATTATCACAAATTTCAAGTCAGAAGAAACTGAATTAATGAAGCTTATTAACAACCTTCCAGCTTTTATTATTTACATTTGGATTAGTCTTATTTCCCAAAAGAAACGTGAATAAATAAATTAGTATGGTATGAAAACAACTTTTCTAGGCTAATTTAAAAATAGAATAGATTAGGAGTCAAGCTGCTTAACATGGGGACAAGCCAAATACCTCTCAAGTCCATTTGTCTCACAATTACATATACACAGGAAATCTATTTCATGCTTGATAATGAACTACATTAGACTGAGCCTTTCTCACTAAGACACCTTTCTCATTTTTTGGTAGAAGAGTTCTATTTTCCACTCAGAAACTTTCACCATTTAAATGTCCTAAAATGAGGCTCCTACGGACAGGAATTTAACAAAGCACTAGTGTAGCTAAGAGTGTTCAGTAAGGGTTACTGATCAAAATAAGCTATCAAATCAAATTAACTTGCTTATTTTCTCTAGTAATGATTATTTTCTGAGAAGTTATTTTAATGTTTGTTCACCAAAAATAATCACATTTTAATTAGTAATGCTTTTCATATCTTCTTTGGAAGGCTTTTCTAATAAAGTATTTTCTAAGCTTGTTTTCTTCTTTATAATAGTTCTGAAAAGCAAACATCTCAGGATGAATTATAATTAGTACCATCACATTTTACTCCTTTGGTTTGGAAAAAAATAAAGGAACCACCTGGGTAATTATCACAACTCTCCATATCTCTGGGAGGGAGTATATACATAATTAATATAAAAACCTGCCTCAGAAATATTTTCATCACATTCAAAAGAAAAGGTGGATTGCTATTATCCCAGGGAGGAGTACAATAGGCAAACAGGAAGTTAAATACTAGATAGAGATCAGCTGTGCTCAAGTTTTTGAAAGGACAGTTTAAACTGGACAGTTTTATTCTAGGAATGAAAGCCAATGCCACACCACACTTCTGGGAATACCTCAGCTCTTGTTGCTGTGCTTGTCACTGAATAGATATCAGGTGTGCTGTACAAGAGTTTACTAGGTTCCACACATGAGACTGAGCAGAAGTGCCAACTCATGGAACATATGAGAGAGAAGAAAACATTATTTTCTACCACTTACATTTTGTAAAGCAGAAGGGGAATTGAGGTGTGGACAATGAATCCACTAAAAAGTGCTTAATGTACATGGTAACATTGAAAAATTGAGGAATATTTTATGTTTAAATGTTCATTATTGAAAGCATTGCTTGTTTTTTAAATGGAAACTAGACTATCAGTGGACTCAAAGAGAGAAACTAGAAAAATGCGCAACTCTATTCTTAAATAAAATTTATTTTTTCCATTATAGAACCAACAGATATTCAAACTAGAAAAAATAGAAAATGCAGAGATGGATAAAGAAGGAGAGGGATGGGCCTCCCTGGTGGCGCAGTGGTTGAGAGTCCGCCTGCCGATGCAGGGGATACGGGTTCGTGCCCCGGTCTGGGAGGATCCCATATGCCGCGGAGCGGCTGGGCCCGTGAGCCATGGCTGCTGAGCCTGCGCATCCGGAGCCTGTGCTCCGCAACGGGAGAGGCCACAACAGTGAGAGGCCCGCGTACCCCAAAAAAAAAAAAAAAAAAAAAAAAAAAAAAAAAAAAAAAAGAAGGAGAGGGAGACCACTTTTGTGTCGATTTCTCTAAATCATTGTTTTTGGGGTATTGTCTTCCTATATATTTTAAATCTATATTTATTTTTCAGTGTTATAATAGAATAATCTGGTCTCAGGGAAGAAATCTGAATAAGTAAGTTCTAAGGGAGTGAAAACACCTTGTCTAGCATACTTTAAAAACAGAATAGTAAGAATAGTCATCTATTTCTGGTAATTTAGGAGCCAAGCTTCTTAACAAAAGTTTAAGCTAAATGTCTTTCAATATCATTTGCATTTCATGATTATAAACACAAGACATCATAACCATTCTATTACTGGATGTTTAGGTATTTTCTAATTTTCACCAAAAAAATAGTGTTAAGAAATATCACTGTAGAAAGAACTGAGAGGCACAATATACATGTGAGAGAAAATAAAAACACAGAAAGTAAAGAAAAATAATGGAGATTAAATAATATATCTACCTTCAATTTGTAAAATGGACACAGATGAGACTATCTTGTTATAATGTGAGTTAAATTTTTAAATTAACACATATACATTATAAGAAAAACAACTACATTTCCTTTAAAAAAACATCCTCAACAGATAAATGCCAATTTTGGGCAAGGAGCTACTTTACATGCTGGAAAATCTGATGCCCTTAGGCCAAGGTAGGGACAGCCCTTCCAGCTCCCCTAGGTTCTGCCATCTTCTTCTAGCCACTGGCTTATCCATGTCTCCTCATGCTCTGAGACATGCAGAATTTTTCCCCATGCCAAGAGAGTCTAAAACTCAAACAAGAGTTCCTCAATTGTGGTTTCTCTTTCCTTTTAGTCTTACCAAGTCAGAATACCCAATAGAGGTGAGCTCTTCACAGAAGTGTTAAAGCTTTGTCTAGTATGGGCTGCAGGCTTACATGAAGACTTCTTAAATTGAAGAAACTAGCATACATAAATCCCCCAAACAACTTTTGCTAGTAAGACTATATCCTTCAGGATATCACTCATTAAAAAATTTATGATAGGTAAAATTACTTACCTTTCTGTTTTCTCATATTCTAGATGTTGAGAAGCATAAAATCAAAACCAACTAAAGAACCTGTTTGCCAAGCTTTTGAGTTAAACTATTTTTGACCTAAAAAACAATATCAAAACATCCTTTACTATGGAAGGATGTTTAGGGAAGGTGGAAAACTGCAATTTGACACATCTTTACAGAGCTGTTAGGGACTGGGATGTGTATCCGTTTTTGGAAATTTGAAAGCAAAGAAGACATGGAACTTGAGACAAACATTCTAACTTCCTGGAAACACACAAGGAATAAGTTATCTAACTATATTCCTATAAAACCAAGGATTTTGCCATTTTATTTGTTTGTTAATGATTTATTTAAAAATAGTTATAGAACTATATAGGAAAAGAGTAAAATCCAAACAAAACAACTAAAGGATATGTGTAGAAGACTATACCCAAAAGTCTTACACATTAAAGAGTATTGGGGGGTGGAGGGGAGATCTAGTTAGGAGTCCTATGTTTATGTTTCAGATAATTAATGAAAGTCAGAAGTTTGATCAAAGTGATTCTTTGATGTTTTGAGATTCTTTTAAATCACGTTTAAGGACAGAATTTATGCTTATAGCATACAGAAACGTAATCAATTATAACACATGATCCCAACTCTCCCTTGGCTACCTGCGGCAAATTTGACTCCAAACCACCAGGTCCATGGCATGATGGTATGATGGAAGACATGCAGGAAAGTCACTTGACTATTTTTCTTACGCAGAACAAAAAAGATCTGAAATAATTTAAAGAAAATCAAGTTCATATAAAATCATGCAATAATTTATCTAGTGTTACAAAACTATTGGCAAAGTGCAAACTATTCCATGTTGTAATGTGCTTTGAAAGAGTTGCCTTACAGAATGCCTATAGAAGCAGCTGATTCTCCAAGAGGCAGCTCAAAAGCTAATAAGTATGAGAGAACTTAGGTATGATGCCTAGTCATGCAAGAATCAATAAAAAGGTGAAAAGATATTGAATGAAGATTTAAAAATCAAAGATATAAAGTGAAGAATATGACCAAAAATTATTGAAAAAATGTTATTGGTTTAAAAAAAAAACCCACGTGGATTTTGAAATATATGGGGAAGCAGAGACTTTTAAGTCCTAGGACTGAATTTCTACACTGCTCCCTAACTAACACATCCTACCAAGTTAGATAAGGGATTAAGCAAACTAAAAGAGGACTTGTAGCAAATCAGAAGTTAGCAAATTATTATTAAAGAAAGAGGAAGAGGGAAATACTTGAAGAGTTAATTGGGGAAGTAGGGTGGAAAAGAAAGCAAAGCAGCTTAGGAAAAATGAGAAGGGCAACAAAGGCACCATCCAGATTGAATGTATCCAGTGGTTTACAGAAACGACAAACAAAGAGGTAGAATAGGAAGGCTTTGTGGAGGGGGCATTCAAAACAATATTCACAAGCAGAATTAAATGTTCAAAAATATTCAAAATGCAGAAGACCAGTGATGAGTTAGACTTCTAAGTACAGGACTAAACAGAGTAGCAGAAACAAAAGCATTCCTAAGAGTAGTTGAGAAATGTGGTTCAGGGAAGAACACAGAGCAGCAAGTTTCCTTATGGAAGCTGAAACTGAGAACATGCAAAGCAGGAACAATGAAGTCAAAATGCTTTTGCTTATGCACGTGGAGGAAGGCAACACGGTGCAACAGAAAAAGCCATAAACCAGCAATCTGGGGTCCTAGTCCTAGTCAGTAGTGGCGTTCCTCTGGACAAGTCTTGTAACTTTCTGGCTTCCATTTCTCTTCAGATTTAGTGCTCCAGGCTAGGTCAATGGTTCTCAACCCTGCCTGCATATTACAATGACCAAGAAGGTCTGTTTTTTGTTTTTAAATAACCATGCCTGGTCTCTAACTCCAGACCATCTGACACCAAATCTCTGGGGGCAGGGCCCAGGTTTTTGTTTTCTAACGCAGTTAGGTCTCCAGCACCACAGCAGTTAAGAACCACTGGACTACAGCAGGGGTTCTTGAAGCGTGGACCCTGGACCAACAGCAATAACAGCACTTGAGAACTTGAGAGAAATGCAAATTCTTGAGCCCCATCGAACACGTACTGAATCAGAAATTCTGAGGGTGGGATCCAAGCACATGTGTTTTTAATGAGTCCTCCATGTGAATCTAATGCATGCTAAAGTTTGAGAACCACTGGATTCTACACTCACTAAATTCTCCTTTCTAATTCTAACATTATGTGTAGCCAGCTGAGAAGGTAAAGCATGTTGAAATTTTCTACCAGAAATGTAGTGGTATATATTCTGAAGAGAGAAAACACGTGTCAGTCTTAGGCCCCGAACTGATTCCAGATAAATAAGATCCACATGCCACAGAGATAAAATAAATAGCCAGCTTTCCTTTGTTTCTGGAAATAAAGGTGCATGGCTTTCTCCTCTCATCATGGATCCTAATCCATGGCACTTGCTTTTCCCAGGCCTAGTCACTCAAAGTCAGAGTTGATACTCAGGAAGGGAGAAGACCAGTAAACATGGACTTCAGAAAGGCAGATGGAAATCGTTTTGATGTTACCAAAATTACTGATATTCCAGGGATAAGCTAACATTCTAGTGTAAGTTTATGAATTTTGAAGCATTTATCCTCTTAAAGGAATATGGATGACACAGTGCTTTGTTATAAAGAACCAAAGGCAACATATTCTCTGCTCTTTGCTTCTTGAACTTACTTCACAAAACAACTGTCATCCATCTATATAGAGACATAGCTTTGTAGTATATGTGTTAGTTACATTCTTATCTTAACCAGGTGGTAGATATATAAGAAAAATCTTTTGGCATTTGAAAAAGACTGAAAAATAAGTTTATCCTATTCTCTAAAATAACTGATAATAAAAAGTAAAAGATAATATGAGGTTTGCCTGAGGAAGAGAGATAACCAAAGTTATAAGACAACTGTACACTCACAGTTTATTGTTTTCATTGAAACATCAAACATTTACCAAATGTGGTGATTATATACTCACAGTATCTAAGAGCTCAATAAATTTGGAGAAGTAATAAAGCCAGCAGGTGCGTGCCATCTGCAGAAACACACATAGATATGAATTTATTTATTTATTTTTACATGGAAGAAAATTTTATTTTTTCTAATTTTGGCAATATTCACATTACGTAAAATTTACGATCTTAACCATTTTAGAGTGTACAGTTTGGTAGCATTAGGTACATTCACATTCTTGTGCAACCATCACCACCATCTATCCACAGAACTCTTTTCCTCCTATAGGACTGAGACTCTGTATCCATTAAACAGTAAGTCCTCATTGGTGAATCGCCCCTGACAACTACCATTTTACTTCCTATTTCTGAATCTGATTACTCTGTGTACCTCTATAACAGAATCATACAGTATTTGTTTGTCCCTTTGTACCTAGATTATTTCACTTAGCATAATGTCCTCAAGGCTCAACCACATTGTAGCAGTTGTCAGAACTTCCTTCCTTGTTAAGGCTGAAAAATATTCCATTGTATGTATATACCACTATTTGTTTATCCATTCATCCGCTGATGGACATGTGGGTTGCTTCCATCTTTTGGCTAATGTGAAGAATGCTATGAACACTGGCGTACAAATATCTCTTTGAATCCCAGCTTTCAATTCTTCTAGGTACATACCCAGAAGTAGAATTGTTGGATCATATGGTAATTCTGTTTTTTGAGGAACCAGACATAAATTTACTTTTAAATCCAAGAAATTCAAAAAGAAAAGCACCAGTTTTCATTTTACAGAAAATTACACACCTGAATTTCTTTGATTTTTTTCTTGTAATTTTTAGCTTTTTCTCTCAACACATATATTCTGATAATTGAGTCATTTACCCATTCTGATTTCACATTCAGTGTTTACAAATAGAGTCCAAAAAGTTTTAACGTCGATTTTGTGGTACAAGTTTTTCCAAAAAGAAACTTACCCTCAATGCTGTAGGCGAGCGTGAATAGTCAACAATTTCACATCGAAAGGAATAACCTGTACCCCAGCCAGACATCACAAACTGCAAGAGAGCACATGCATATTAAAGAAGGAAATATTTGCTCAACGGCTACAATGAAGGTAGTTTTGAGTATGTCTCTTCATTACATTCTCAGCTGAGTCAGCAGTCAGTGCAGAAGGAAAGGCAGGCTAGAACAATTACAAACCAGGAACTCGCTTGATATCAAAGCATCAAGAGTTTTCAAACTGATTCACTTTGTTATAAAGCAGAAACTAACACACCATTGTAAAGCAATTATACTCCAATAAAGATGTTAAAAAAAAAGAGTTTTCAAAATTGTAAAGTCACATTTATATAAACTGCGTACTAACTAAAATACCTATTTCTTGGGATGATTATTCTAATATAGTGGAGAACAAAATACTAGGAATGTTTTGTTTGAACAGCAAATACCGAAAAGTGTTTGACCTTATGTACATCTCTATGTGCTTGTGCATATGTCTGTGTACTCTCAAAGGGGTGACTAAGTCTGAAATCAGTCTTTTCTGATAATTTCCAGCCTTTGCAATTAGTCAACAAATAAATGAGCAAAGCAACTTTCTCAATGTACTCATCCGATGGCTGCATCAACTGGGTTTTTCCTGTCTCGGCTAGTAGATGTAATGTGAAGTGATAGTCCACAGCTTTTAAATCAAGATCGACCAAATACAAGACTCACGTATTAGTTTTGCTTTGGATTGACATGACAAGTAAGAGATGAAAATACTAACAAGAAAGTGCAGTCTGGCAAGCCTTAATTCCAACACACCCACGAACTGACCTTAGGCTAGTGGTGAGAAGAAAAAGCCTATTGTTGATAAATCTGGACCTTAACTCAAAGATTACATTGACATTCTTTCAGTCTGACAGTGGGGAGGTCTTTTAAAGCAGTACCTGAAAATGAAAAACTAAGGGTTCTGATTTAAAATTAACATTTATATTAAATGGTTGGCTTAATTTAGTGTTCTGACAATATGACCAGTTCTTCTCTGGAGTCCTATTCTCACGAATGCCAACATCTTCCCTAGGATGTCTTCTTTCTCAGCATAAGGATTATATCATTTTCCATTACATTACAAGTTTGCACTTTTAATTACTGTTAAAGCTGAAATGACAACTTTACAGTAAATTAACTTCTAAAGGCAAAAGTTTATGAGGCATAATCAGAATGACATTTTAATGGTAAAAAGAAAAGAAACGAAGGAGAAAGAAAAACTACTTAGACCGTGGTATTTAAAAACACTATCTTTTTTGATTGATACTAGCTCCTAGCTTGATTTGTAATATAAATTAATCACACTATTAACTTGGTAAATTATGAAGTCTTGAGAATTAAGATTCAGAAAAGTATAAGATATATATCATGGGTGAGAAAAGTATCTTACAAAAACAAGTCAATGAATTTTCTCAAAGGAACAAGGGAATGTGGTACAGAAATAGTTAAATCTGTTTTACAAAATCCTGATCTGTCAGTGAGCATCTTCCTATTCTTTTGCACTTGGACTCACTTCTGACTGATGCAAGTAACACTCTAAGTCCATCCACTCAAATGGGGATGACTGATTCCCCATGCTACCCTATGCCAAACAAGTGCTGCACCAAATAGGAGAAGCTGTGGGATGTAGCCTTCTGCAGGGTCTTCACTGGTCTCTCTTTATTTCTTGACTGGTGCCAAGTAACTAGCACACTCAAACCATCACTATAAAATGAGGCATGTGGGTTCCTTTAGTCTGATGTACTTCTCTCACCTTACTCATATTTACCCTAACATCCCTAGTAGAGGGGTTCACTCTGTAGAGCAAATGTAATCATGCCCCACCCAATAAACCATGTGTTTGAATGTGTCCTGGAGGTGACGTGCTGCTCAGCTGTCAAAAGTCTTTGTTTAAACAGAAAGTAGAACTTAATGCTTTCCTGATATTAAGTTTAAGAACATTCCAAAAGCCTGCAGAGCTTTTGACATATATGTCTATATTTTAGGCTTTCACAAAGGAAGAGTAATAATTTATATTTGGCAGGTAAAAACCCCAAAACTGCATATAAGTTACTCTAGTATTACTGGTTAATGGGAAATAGAAACTCTCAGATTCAGATATTCTCAAACCTTTTATGGTGTAATTGTTAAAATAGAAACCAAAACTTACTGGTTATAACTGGATTCCTTCCAGAGAAATGTATTTGGGGACATCACATTCAATGGTACAACCAGACACAGAGCATAAAGGGATCTGAGAGACAAGGTCAATCCTGACTCTATAAAATGAGAGAAGTGAGGCCCAGAGAATTTAAATGACTAGTTCAAAATCAGGTAGCTAGTTAGTAGTGCAGCTGGGACTAACTAGTCCCTGGTCTCCTGGCTTCCAGGTCTGTCTTAGCACTGTCCTATAGTAGGCGATATCCTATCTCTGATAACTTGCCCAAAGCATGTATTTTTTCTGCTCCCTAGCTCTATTCTATTACTCCTTCCCTTTCAGTTGCTTATGCTCCAGAAAGGAGAGTAAGGTGGCCTGTGAGTTAATTTTGGAAATAAAGTAGAAGGCAGCAAAGGAAGTCCAGACTTCAGGAAGGCTGTGAGAAATGAGGCCAGAGCAGATTTAAGGTGATCTGATCAGGTGGATCCGTGGCAGGAATCAGGTTGGAAGGATGCATGTGCAGAGGCCATGGTGTCTAGAGAGGCTGGAGAGGTCATGCAAGGCCCTCCTGGGACCCAGCTGTGAGGAAGTATAGGCTATGCTGCAGAGGAAGTAAGTAAGGAGAATAGGATGAGGAAGCCAGCCAGCATTGGAAGAGAAGCAAGAAATCCCAGAAAAGCAGGTAAGGGAGGGTGGCTGAGACTTGTAATCAGCAGAAGGGAGAGAGGGCATTCATGAGTCTGCTTTCGGGTCCTAGAAGTTCTCCACCTCTCTTATTGACAGTTAAGGGACAGCTTCCCTCACCTACTGCTTTGTATGAGTCTAAGTTCTCTGTACCCCACAAAGCCCAGCTAAATCAAACCAAACAGTCTACCGCCTAACAGGTCATCAGGGCATGCAGAACCCAAAGCTGCTACCATGATGATGTCAACTCATTAGAGTCAGGATGAGCTCTGATGTCAGACCGACCTGGATTCAAATATCAGTCCTCCACTTACCAGCTACACTACTTTGGGTAAGTTATCTAATTTCTCCACCTCTGAGTTTCCTTAAAATTTAACATTTATGGACTCATTCAATCATCTTTTATGGCTAACTGCATGCAAGTCCCTGGACTTAATTTTTCTCACCACCTGTGAGGCAGACTATACTGAGATCCTCTAAGGAGTTCAATATCTGGTCTATATATAACAATTCTTTGACAAACACCTACTCTAGTGAGCTAAGTTTCTGAAATTTCTTAAATTTTGGAGAGTTACCCTTACAGTCCTAACAAGAAACATCATGACAGACAAACATAAAGACTCAGGCAAAATTCTCCCATTAGGAATACTGAAGACACTTGCCTCATAACACATATACACAGAAAAGAGTACTATGAAAAAATTGTACGTTATCATCGCTTTCTTGAGTTCAAAGGGCTTTCGATTCTCCATGAGCTTTGGTCCCAGGGATGTGACAAAATAGACATAGAGTCCCAGGATGACGGTTTGTGGCAGAGGTGAGGACATGAGGAGCCAGTCTTCAACTCTTGGATCTAAGAGAAAAACAAGGTGTAAGTGCACATCCATTTAGCCAAGAGATAACTGACAGGAACCAGCATTTAAGTGAGCACCTAGATCCTAACGCTGACGGTGGACTATTTGGTCAATGATCGCTGCTATTTTTAGGATGTGCCAAGGGAAATCACCAGGAATTGTGATGGAGCTCGAAACAGTGAGGCTCAAAGGGCAAAAGGAGGTAGTGGTTACCAGAACCCAGGAGAGAGCCATATGGAGAAGCCCTTCTGGTGAGGAGCTGTGACCTTCAGTTGAGGGATTCAGCCCGCACAGCAAACCTGCAAATAAGGGGCCAGGGAAATCAATACCCCAGCCTCACCCTCCTCCCTCTCTCTCCAGTCGCCGAACTCAACCAGAAACCAGAGGGCAGGGGAGCAAGTCCATGGATGTAGTTCATCCTGGTCATTCTACCAGGGGTACACAGTTGAATCTGGAGAACAGAAGACACCCAGCAAACTTTTATCATCTGTCTATAACCACCAGTAACATGTTAGAGTTTCTCCATCCAGACATGCTTTTATATATATAAATATGTTTGGTTTTGCTTTTTCTCAACTTTCTTCTTTCCCCAAGAAAACTGGGGGAAAGTTTTCTGTATACTGTATCATACAATTGAAAGGGGATTTAGCATCATTTAAGTATCTAAAATGTGGGTTCTAGGTGTCCAAAATGTGGGCTAACCAATCTGATATTTTAAACAAAAACAAACAAAAAAGTACTAGCCTCACAACCATGGAAAAAAGAAATTCATGTGGTCCCTGCTAGTTCCAGGCCATGAGAATTAGATCAATTAAAACTTGCAACTCAAGATGAAATGTGATTAATTCTATAATCTTAAATAGTTCGGGTGTACGTTTACTAAATTGCCTCATGAAGCCAGAATATTGTAAAGGAAAATATGTATGCACAAGTTTCCAAGTACCTCTGACTCAAAATTGAGTCTTGACTAACCTTAGGTTAATCAAGACTCAACATCATTCTTGTTAATTGGGACAAAGGGTGGGGGGAATACAGCCCTTGCCCACTGACACTGCTAATGACGTGGCCAATTACCAAAAAAACGTTGAATATCCCTTCGAGTCTGACTTCCTACCCAATGCAAACATTTCTTCAATAGACTCCACACCTGATGACTCACTTGGTCTCAATTTTATTGCTGGAAAGTTCACATTTGATACTCAGATATACCAGGGCATGGCTGTAGCTATTAAAGGTGATTTATCCTATACTCACATGGGCTTCCCTCAAAAATACTGACAGATGCCTTATCTCGAAATAATACATAAGCCAAAAGTCAGCTCTAGGAGGGACCCCAAGATATTTAGGAATTTAATGTACGATAAAGAAAGCCTCATAAGCCAGCAGGAAGGGAGAGACGATTCAGTAAATAGGAAAACTGACTACTTGGGAGAAAAATGAGTTTGTGCCTTACCCTGTATCCTATCCAAGCATGTCCCAAACTATGCAATATAAGAAAGCTATTTAAAGTCTTTCCACAAAAAGTGGAGAAAGGCTACTAGAAATGCTAGGTTAAACAAACAAGTGCCTTTCTGCATGATTTCTTAGTGCTTCATGTTTGTTGTGAATTGCCAAGATGAGAATGGTGGTATGCAGCATTCCCCAAACTTACTTGGCCATGGAGCCCTGATTTTTTGTAGAATACTATTTAACACCTTGTGGAACTAACATTCTGTGGAGCACCGTTTAGGAAAGATAGCCCTTTGCCAAAATAAATTTATAAATGACGGATTTTTTTCCATCAGTTGGTAATCCAAACCTTAAATATATGAACATCATAAACCATATTAATATGTCTAGTTTTTATCTCCAATGAAATAAAGACTTAAAACCAATACTAAAAGAAGGCTTCTGGAAGAATGTTAACATTATCACCTTTGGATGGGGACAATATGGGTGATTTTTATTTTTTTCTTTTTCTTTATAAGGAATTTTAAATGTTTCTGTTATTAATGGACATCACGGGCATGATTGAAAACTAGTTTTTTTGGCTTTTGTTTTTGTCAGCAAAGGAATTCCTGAATTAGAAATATTTTATTGTACTCTTTCATTAGCTCAGTGGTGGCAGGGGAGGGGGAAGGGGTGGTACGCGAGTATCAAATGACATCATATTTCTGTTCTTCTGCTGGTAGCAGTAGGAGAAACAAAAAGCCAGGAAACGCATGCTGGTCTGGCTCATTTTATTTAAAAATGATTTAAATAAATCATTTTTCCTGTAATTTAACATTTTAAGCACACACCTTTTTTTAAGAATCCTGAGTGTGACTTTCCAGTTCTACAGATTTTTTTTTAAATCTTATCTTTTAGGAAAAGCTAGCTAATTTAATTTCATATTATTTTCAAAGCAAATAACAAAACAAAACACCAAGCTTTTTCATCCTATTTCAGTCTGCGCTCTGATCCTGGCTCTCACATAACTGACTTGTTATGTGACCTGGGGCCACCAACTTAACTTCTCTGTGCTTAGTTTCCTTATCTGTAAATTGGGCATAAAACAGCATGTAGCTCAGAGAGGATTTAGTGAGTTATTTTAAGTAAAGAGCCTGGCACAACCTCAAGTTGCTCAGTAAGCATGGCTACTATTATTTCAGCAGATCTCAGTTTTGTCAGCACAGCAGAATCACCTCTGGAATATTTATAAACCAGATAGCAAAAAAAAAAAAAAAAAAAAAGACTCGGCATGGGTCCCAGGCATCTGTATGTTGAAAAAAGCTGCCAACGTGACCGTGATGAACCATCAACGTTATAAACCAGGGCTTCAGTGCTTCCTTCACCCACACTGAGGTCCTCAGTGCTCTTCACTAGGTGCTCTGCAATAATCTTTTATGTGATGTCCCTGCCTCCTGACCCAATCTGCTATGTCTTGTCTCTATACAACTGCCAAATTCACTTTCTAGAAGTAAAGCTTTGCTCAGATTATTCCTCTGCTTAAATTAGCTCTCCCTGCTGAGCAAACAAAATTCAGAGTCTTAATATGTCCACGACTCTGATGACTGCTCACTTTTCCTGCCTTCTCTCTCGGCAACAGTGATACCTTTCTGAACAGGGAGCCCACTTCTATGTGAGGCAGGAGGTTCCTGGTGATGAGATGTCTACAAGCCAGGTGTGGCTGGTGACTCCATGAGGGGCTTGTAGAGGGGGCTGCTCGACAATGTTTAAAGTTAATTCTGCCTCAGTCTGTGATCCCACAAACTACAAAATGATCAGGGGTCAAGTGAGCTCTGTTTTCCCTAGAGAGGGAGGGAGAGTTTCATGTACCTTGTATTTAGCATCGGAGTTGGGCTTAAGTGTTATGAGCAGAACCAAGATAAAGGCAGAGGATGGGAGGGCAGGCTGTCTGAGAGCCCATGACCCAGTGATTACCAAAGTTCTGACTTATTACTAGCCCGATAATGCTTTTCTAAGAGCGTTCTAAAGAGAGAGAGTACAGGAGAGTACAAGGGCCACATACATAGAATATTAATGAACTTTTCCACCAACTACTTTTAAGAGTGTGTTCGCTTCTTAAGTAGCATGTACTAGCTCAAAGAGTACACCCTTTTAAAAGTCTAAGCACCAATAAGATGAAGAAGCTGGAAGGAAAAGCAAACATGTACCTCTCATACTTTGTCAAGTACTAAAGGTTCAGAGTGGCAGCAAATCTTACTCAGACATCGTCTTCTTGCAAAAAAATCACAACTATGTCTGAAAAGTCATCATCATTATTATTCAAAGGCAAGGAAAGTTGCTTTTCAAACATTAAAAATGTTACAGGGCTTCCCTGGTGGCACAGTGGTTGAGAGTCCACCTGCCGATGCAGGGGACACGGGTTCGTGCCCTGGTCCGGGAAGATCCCACATGCCACAGAGCGGCTGGGCCCGTGAGCCATGGCCGCTGAGCCTGCGCGTCCGGAGCCTGTGCTCCGCAACGGGAGAGGCCACAACAGTGAGAGGCCCGCATACCGCAAAAAAAAAAAAAAAAAAAAAAAAGTTATAGCATTGTTTCAAGGTTTGACATCTCATATCTAAGAATCACAATAAACCCTCTTATAGCTTAAGTATTAATTAAACCGTTTTAAAATTCTGTAGCTGTGGAATTTTCCACATGAAATAACTATGCATGACCCCCACTTCTCTAGCAATCAGAAATCCAATGAATATCATTAAGTTTTCTGAAGCCTACTCAGGATTAGGGCCAAAGCCAAGAATACGCTTGAAATTCTTGGCACTTGATCATGGGCTCAGACCTTCAGAGGGCAGGCAAAGTAAAACTGGACTAAGATGGCCAGAAATGATTCCTAATGGCTCTCAGAGATCGATACCACACTAAGCAGAAGCAAAAAACCTCTCCTGTTACACGCGAGAGTGTTCTCATAAAGTTATAAATCTCAACACAAAATATTTTAACCCTTCTAGATTTTGACAGGAAAAGAAAATGTGAAGAAACTTTTTTAAAAAATGATATGCTATATTAAACGTGTCTGAAGATGGAAATGCTCTATCAGTCATCAACCACCACCACCAGTTGTGTTGGGATATTTCCCAAACAACAGAGCATGTTCATGCCTATTGTCTGGTAGCTGGTGGATACCATTCTCATCTCTGTTTTGCTAACAAAGAAACTGAAACCCACAGACAATAAATACTTTGTTCAAGATCACCTAGCTGGTTCACAGTAGTGTCAGAACTTAAATCTAGGTCTTCTCA
The DNA here is from genome assembly GCF_949752795.1 of Hyperoodon ampullatus. NCBI lineage: Eukaryota > Metazoa > Chordata > Mammalia > Artiodactyla > Ziphiidae > Hyperoodon > Hyperoodon ampullatus. Next base: position 128,163,285 of record NC_136917.1, on the reverse strand, counting down.
CTACACATCCCTACCCTCCCTCTTCTCTCAAGACTTTAAATTAGCTTAGCTTCAGATTGGTAGCATCACCTGCCTCTCTCTCCTCCTCCCTGCACTGTTTGCAACACTGCTTCCAGGGTTCTCCTTGCCTCTCCCTAACCACCTCCACCCCTTTGTCATTCCTTTTTCTGACCTAATATTACTGGGCTTTCCAATGTAAGTATTCCTAATAAAAATAAAGGGTTGACCCATGAATAAAAGTGGAAGTGGAATTCAGAAGTAGTTCATCTTAAAACATTTTATACTTCTAGCACTATTATAGATACTCATCATCGTCTAAATCTATTTGGCTCTTGAGTTAGGATATTGATTACCTGAATCTCTTGGGTTCCTGCAATTGGGATAGTTAATAGCAAGAGTTGGATAGCAAGGGATCTATTCTTCCAAACAGGTCTATTTTAAAAAATATACCCAAATATATTTGGTTTTCAAGGTTAAATCGTGAGACTTCAGGTAGCAAGTTACACCTCTACTTTGAAAAGAAATTAAAATATTCATATTTTTAAACATAAATAAATAAAAATAAAAACCATTAGAACAAAACAAAAAAATTAGTTTTTAAATTACTGAGTTTATGAGAACTACTGTAAACCTTCAGAGAAAGATGACCTCTAAAGAAACCTATAACTCTCTGCACCATTACATAAGTTGAAAAACTAAGAAAAAAAATGAGAAAATATAAAAAATTCCCTTAACTCTCCATTCACCAGAGTGAAGCTTCTTTATTTATGGGATCTCTTTCAGGTCCTTGGCATTCTTCAGGGGCAAAACTGTTAGGACCTTTTTCAGTGAAATAAGATTGGTCTTCAGTAGTCTACTGAGAAAGACAGCAATCATGAAACAGTGTAGCTTTGCTGAAATCAGTGTAAATTGGAATATAATTTCAATTGTGGTAGGTATAAAGAGGTGACACTTTTCCTCCTGAATTTGGTAAACATGTGATTTCTAATTGATGGGTAAGAACTAATCTGAAGTGGTGATGGTGGTGAATATGTGGAAAGTAATTCAAATGTGAAATGTCAGAATACTAATCCTAATCAGGAAACATAGGTTCTAATCTTTTCTGCTAACAACTGACCATGATGTTGGGAAGGTCACATCTCTGGGCCTCAGTTTCTCCAACTCTAACATGAGGAGGTAGCTTTCATGATACCTAAGTCCATCTCAGCTCTAAAACGTGCTGATTCCTGTCTATTTAAAAAAAATTTACCTTTGTTATATTATTAACACATTTCGTAGTAGTTATAAAAGCAACACACATTTGTGTGTTTTAAAAACATCTAGACAGACATAGAAAAGGAAATAGAAATTACCCATAATCCTACCACACAGAGATAACTGCTAACCCTCACAAAAAAAATACATGTGGTGTTTTATAAGCTGCTTTCATTTAATGTATTTTAAACTTCTTGCTATGGCATTAAATGTTCTTCAGCAACATTGATTTTTCCTTTTTTAATGGGCAAGGGGAGAATTACTCTGGGCATTCTAGAATTACTCAGGGGTTACCCTAGGAAACGCTCCCCATCCTTTCTGATACGCCCCTGGGGGCTGCGGCCCTTCCCACTCAAGAGTCATCCTGGACAGAGCCACTGTTGGCAGTAACTGTTATTTCCCTTAGGAGCATTAGGGCAGAATCAAGCCTAAGAGCTCCGTGCCTCCAAAATCACTTCTAATGGCTACTGAGTTGGAATGTACCATCATTTATTAACCAGTTCCCTTCCTTGGATATTAAAGCTATCTTCACTATTATAAACATTGTAATGAACGTCACCTGTGTACCTCTATCTTTGTACATATCTTCAGTGAAATCTTTGACACTTCTTCATTAACTAGTAATAAAAATCAATATGTGGGGTGTCAGTGAGGGAGTGTTAAGTTGCAAAGTCTCTCGTTCTGTTTCAATGAAATCCTATTAAATATGGGAATCTGACAGGAAAAAGAAGGATGAGCCATAGTTAAGAAATTTGGTTACTTACCAGCATCTTTGATCCAATTACCGTAAAGACGCACGGTCCTCGATGTAAGATCACTGAAGGCCATTTTCCACAGGATTTACTCGCCCTTACAATGGGTTCTTCAGTAAAACAAAAAAGAGATGTGTTTATGATCTATGGATGCAAATAAAGCCAAGTTTCTAGTAATACAATATTAAAAATGTTAAAAATGTAATATGAATAACTGGCAAAACAACAAACTTACTGAAGGTAAATGCATTAGTGAATCACATTAAACCCTGATGCAGTTGCAAACATTTAAGACTTTTCATCATAAGGACAATGCTTAATTCACTCAAAAAGCTGATGTTCTATGTACGAGATGCAAAAGGAGTAGGTGATTCTAAGAACTGTCATAGGAGCATCTATCTCCCTTTATGGAAACAATATAGGTCAGGAATGGACTGTACCTCCCATGGCAATGTTGAAGTAAAAACCCAGAAGAAAGTCAAGATGACAAACTCTCAGAAAAGATACCCTGATCCAGACTTGTAGCTGACCTTCAGGCGTAAGAAGATCTTCTATATTCAAGTGTTTATAATTTAAGTGAAATAGAGGTAGAGAGAGGGAGGAAAAGAAGATCTACAAGAGCCAAGGAGAAGTTGCCTAGTTTATCTGGACTGATGACAAAAACAGCTGGAAAAAGAAGTCTTTTGAAAAAGAAGACCAATGAGGGAAAACTAGCTCTATCATGTATTAAAAGATATTCTAAATATTCAGTAATTGAAACAGTGTGACACTAGCACATGAAGAGGCAAACCAGTGGAATAGAACAGAACATCCAGAAACACACCAAAAACTTTGGGGATTTTAGTACCATATTTCATAAATTCTAAGATGTACACTTTCCCAAATTTTAACATCTCTGAAAACAGCACACACCTTACAAAGGAATGGTGCATCATAAAATGAATAGTAGGTTTGATTTCAAGTCATATGGTGCGAAGATGAAAAGTTCTAGAGATAGCTGGTGGTGACGGTTGCACAAAAATGCAAATATACTTAATGCCATTGAACTTTACACTTAAAAATGGTTAAAATGTTAAATTTTACATTATGTATATTTTACCACAATAAAAAGTAAACCCTCTAGGTCTGCAACAGAAAAATTCAGACTTTATTCTAGCATTCTAAGATAAAGACATTTTAGAATATACATATATAAAGTATATATGTATTTTTTTAAAGACATATCGTATATGATAAAGGTGACAACTCAAACCAGTAGGCACTGAATTACCAGCAATTACTGAGTAAATGGTGTGGTACAACTAGATAGTCAACTGCAAAAAACAAGCTGGATCCAAAATTTATACTATAAACCAAGAAAACTCCAATATATCAAAGATTTAAGTAAAAACTTAACCATGAAAGTACTAGATGACAACAGGGAGAACACTTTTATAACTTTGGAGTAGAAAAACACTTTTTAACTTTGACTTAAAATCCATAAGACATAAGAGAAGACTAACAAATTTAACCATATGAAAATCAAGAAGAAAAAAGGAAAGAAACCAAATGACAAACAGAAAAAAATATATATGTTCAATTTAAAATACAGACAAGTGCTACTCTTCCCCATATATTAAGAGTTCCTAGAAACTGATGAGAAAAAGACCTATAAGCCAAGAAAAAAATGGGCAAATTTCACAGAAAAGGAAATACAAATGGCTCTTAAACATACGAAAAGTTGCTTAACTTTAACCATAGTAAGAAATGTACAGGGCTTCCCTGGTGGTGCAGTGGTTGAGAATCAACCTGCCAATGCAGGGGATACGGGTTCGAGCCCTGGTCCAGGAAGATCCCACATGCCACAGAGCAACTAAGCCCGTGCGCCGCAACTACGGAGCCTGCGTGCTGCAACTACTGAAGCCTATGTGCCTAGAACCCGTGCTCTGCAACAGGAGAAGCCACCGCAGTGAGAAGCCCGGGCACCACAACAAAGAGTAGCCCCCGCTCGCCACAACTAGAGAAAACCCGCGTGCAGCAACAGACTCAACGCAGCCAAAAATACAATTAATTAATTAATTAATTTTTAAAAAAGTTTTAAAAAAGAAATCTACAATATTTTATTGCATTGGATGGACTAAAGTCCAAAAATTTTTATCAATCAGATGGGCCAAAATCCAAAAACGTGTTCACTCTGTTGGAAGGACTGTGGGAAACTCATACCTTGTTGGTGGGAGTGCAAATTAGTATAACCCTTGGTGCAATTTGGCATTATCAGTAAAAAAAATTATAAACGCATATTTTTAAGCCAGCAATCCTATTTCCAGAAATTTCTCCTATAGAGATATATGCACATATGCTCAATGACATATATTCAAGCTTATTCATTGCATCAGTCAATAAGAGCAAAAGACTGGAAACAAGCCAAATGTCTATTAAAAATGGACTGATTGGTTAATGATGATATGTCTAACACCAGGAAACACCATGCCATCGTAAATAAGAATGAGGAAGCTTTCTGTGTGCTAACATGGAAAAATATCCAAGATAAATGTCTATGTGAAAAAAGCAAAGGAAGGGACAGAATTTTTTTTAAATAAATTTATTGTATTTATTTATTATTTTTGGCTGTGTTGGGTCTTTGTTGCTGCCCACAGGATTTCTCTAGTTGCGGCGAGCGGGGGCTACTCTTCGTTGCGGTGCGCAGGCTTCTCATTGCAGTGGCTTCTCTTGTTGTGGAGCACAGACTCTAAGTGCGCAGGCTTCAGTAGTTATGGCTTGCGGGCTCTAGAGTGCAGGCTCAGTAGTTGTGGCGCACAGCCTTAGTTGCTCCGCGGCATGTAGGCTCTTCCTGGACCAGGGCTCGAACTTGTGTCCCCTGCATTGGCAGGTGGATTCTTAACCACTGAGCCACCAGGGAAGCCCAGGACAGAATTTTTAAATGACTATGTTTTATACAGAAAAGGTAGAAAGGAATAAGAATATAAGTTTCCATTTATTTATATTAGCATACAAGGAACTCTGAAAAGATATCCATGGGGAAGGGATCAGGGTACAAACTGGGCCGAAGGGATGGAAGGAAGACCTTATACTGTTTGGGTCTTGACTCATGTGACTATATTACCTACCCAAAAATAAAGAATTAAAGTATTTTAAATAAACAAACAAAAAAGAATGGAATCAGCTGCCCGTTTGCTGGGACATCGTTGCTTGAACACCCATACACACTTGCACATAAACACAAAAGAGGGATTTTCATCTTAATGCCTCAAGGATCTGTCCACTCCAGAGGATCTCTCCAACTCCAGGGTGGTATCTCAGCATGGCCTCTGATCTGATACATCCGGTGTCCTCAAGCTGAGTTCAGACTCAAATTAGCTATGGTGATGCCAGGAACTTTCCAGAGTCAGCCTGGACTCTGGTTTTCCTGTGGATGATTTCTATAGTGAAGGTGTGATGTGGGGGTAGGAGCAGAAGCTCTGGGATCGCAAAGACCTTGGTTTGAATCCCACCACTGACTTAGCTGTGTGACCCTGGGCAAAATTAAAGTTCAATTTCCTTATCTGTAAATTGGCAATTCTACAACCTACCAAGATAAAATAAACTCACAGAGTTGTTTGGAAGACTCTATGAGATAACATATATGTATAAAGTTTAGAGCACAGATCTGATAAAGAATGAATATTCAATCAACGTCAGACATGATCATTTGTAGAGATAAGTTGTACCAATTTAAATGGAAAACATCCAGCCAAACTCAGTTGAATGGCAGTACATGGCACAAATCTAGAGAAAAGTCTACTACTTTCATTATAAGAGCTGGTATGTCACAAATTATAAATGATTCTTCCCTTGATGTTTTCCAGTGGTTTCGGTAGGAATGTTTTAGGCCACGATAAAAGCTACTTTCCAGCTCACCTTAACTACTGATGTAATGACCTCGAGCCATTATTCTCATAATTAAACTGCCAAAATAATGCTGTTTAAATTATTCAGAATCAGAGTGAAAGATTCTACTTTATAGGGCATATGGTGGGCTTACATTTCAAAGTATTAAACTGTTTTCTGTGCAAGCCCTGCCTCCTCTTTTCCCCCCAGTCATTCCACATAGGCCATTTTCCTCTCGCCAGCCCTCACTAAAGCACAAAGCCTCAAAGAAACCACAGTCTAATGCAGTTCACTAATATTCACAGGCAGCAAAGAGAGCTGGCTTTTCTAATCCAAAAGACTATGAGATGGAGGAAGAGGGAGAAGGTCGTCAGAGCAGTAACTCACACGTGGGGGGGGGAGGGGGGAGGGAGAGGGGGGAGGGAGGGGGGAGGGAGAGAGAAGTAGATGCCCTTCAAGCAGGTGAAAGGGCGGACTGGAGAGGCAGGAAAGGGATCTGTTGTCTCAAGCTTACTGGAGTGGAACTCTCTCACGGATCCTTTCCTTGTAAATACCTGCCATCCAACAGTCCTTAACCCTGTGGGCCCACCAGAAGAGAAGGAACCTGCATAATTGTGTAGGGATGGGGCCTGAAAAGAAACCTGATCCATTTAGCTTGTTGGAACTAAACTGCTGAGAACTTCCTTATAAGCTGGGACAGTGATGGACTGGACGCCAATATTACATTATAGGGACTAGACTAGAAAACTGTTGATAAATGAATTGGGGGCAACCTGAGTTGTCCTATAAATACAGTGCTACCCCCGGGGTAGAGCCAGGCATATCTCCCCCCGTCCCAACCCAGACCTCCCCCCTTAACAGGGACCCTTGATTGCTAGGCAATGGTACATAGATATGGGGAGAAACTTATTCTATGTAGTGAAGGTACAGAGATATCTTCTAGCTGACAGCAGAACTAGGACCTTAATAACTGATTTTAAATACTCAATGGCATAAAATTTCAGATCTGGAGATGCCAGAATAGTCAGGGGTCTCATGAATGTGAAGCAGAGACTTAAAACTCAAAAACAGTAGACAAATTACCAAACCTTCACTATGGGTGGAAGAGACAGGCAGGTGCTACAGGGAAAGAGAAAAAGGCTCCCTGCCAGAGCTCAGCCCATTTCCAAAGGCGTCAAATGTATGTGGCAGGATTAGAGTAAACAGGAGCTCACTGATGGGGAACTGGTGCTGCTATTTCATTGACCAGCACCTGCAACTAACCCATGAATTCCACTCCTTGTTTTGGACAGTATCACATGGCAACTGGACCACTTGGTAAAGAAGGGACTTAGGGACTTCCCTGGTGGTGCAGTGGTTAAGAATCCGCCTGCCAATGCAGGAGAAACGGGTTCGAGCCCTGGTCCTGGAAGATCCCACATGCCGCAGAGCAACTAAGCCCGTGCGCCACAACTACTGAGCCTGTGCTCTAGAGCCTGCGAGCCACAACTACTGAAGCCCACGCACCTAGAGCCTGTGCTCTGCAACAAGAGAAGCCACCACAATGAGAAGCCCACTCACCGCAACGAAGAGTAGCCCCGGCTTGCCACAACTAGAGAAAGCCCGCGTGCAGCAACTGAAGACCCAACGCAGCCAAACATAAATAAACTAATTTATTAATTTTAAAAAAAGGGACTTAATCTGCCCAGACTAGCTTCTTTAGACCTATATTAAAGATGTCAAGTTCAAATGTGAGAAATGTGCCTGACATCTACAGCTTACCTGGAAACTCTTCAAAGCCACATAGATGTTAACACCAGGACACAGAGTGAGCTTGAGGAATCTGATCACTTTGAGATCTATCTCAACAGGACTCACAAGGCAGCACTCAGCTGGGAGGACTTCTTGCTGGAATTTACTCAGATGGGGATATGACCTTAGTTTACTCAGATGGGGATATGACCTTGCCTGTGGTGGGAAGGACATGGCAGGAGTCCAGAAATAGAAAACCACGGCCAACCATTTACAGGTGAACCTTTACAGGTGAACCCTCATGTAAAAAGATTTGTCCAAACTGCAAAATACGCTGGGACATTCTCCCTGAGGGAAAGGAGGATTGAGGCAGCGTACGGCTTCCCTAGGGCATGCCTATCATCCCAGAGCAGGGCCCTATGATTCTCCCTTTCTCTTTTGATGTTTGGGAGGTTCTGGGCTCCCCACTGTTCTCTGCTTTTTACATCAGACATCAGGGACAAACCTGCAAGAACACTTCTGGCTAGCCCCAGCTGCTGCTCAGGGACACATAAACTGAAATGAGCTAAGGAAGGTACCAGCAGAGGGATGGAGGTCTGTAATGGAAATAGGGCAACAGGGTAAGAACAAAACAGCTGACCTGCCTAAGTCTGGGGGAAGGGGATCAGAAACTTTGTATTAAAAATTGTATTAAAATGTGAGCAATGACTAAAAAGTGATCATTTGTTTGTTTAAACCAGGGCTTTTCAACCTCATCTTTCTCGACATTTTGGCCAAACAATGCTTAGTTGGGGGGAGCTGCCCTGAGCAGTGCAGGATTCTCAGCATCAACCCTGGCCTCCACCCACCAGACACCAGGAACACCCCTCCCCCAGCTGAGACAACCAAAAAGGTTTCCAGAAATTGGTGAATGTCCTCTGGGGGGCAAAGTCATCCCTAGTTGAGAAGCACTGGTTTAAAGTAAACTACCAACATTTTTTCATCAAAATAAAAGTAGTTTGCTTCAGGGTAATCACTTTGGCAATTATATATTTATTTCAGGGATACTGTTGTTCAAAGCAGTTTTTGAGCTTTTCTTTACAAATCAACATCAGAGTTTTTCAAAATTTCATTTAATTGGCTTTAAGGGAGAAAAATCTTTGTCTACTGCTTCTAAAAATCAAGCTCATAACTAATCATAAGAATGGTTTTGAAGGTAAACGGATCAAGCTGAGCTACATATTGATAAGTGGGGGTGGGAATGGGGGAAGTGGAGGTAGGATTATCATAATTTACTAACATTTTCAACTTACGGTTTGTAAATTGCAAAGGAACAAATCCAGAAATGTTTAGGGCTATGGCAATATTACTGGAATAAACGTAGAGTAGCCTGAGGTAACTATGTGGGAAGTGTACTTTCTAGCATATTATCCTAAATCCTTTTTCCCTTTGTCATTTATTATGAACGCAAATTAAAGAAAGTAAATCTAGAACATGAACAGACTCGGTGAAAAATTATTTCGTACAGATTTTCAATTTTATTAACTACTATATACATGTGTGTACTGCAATTACATGTACACACACACACGCAGCAGAAGCAAAAAACATGTCATGTTCCTTACACTTACCATACAGAATTTTGTGTTTTATTTTAATGCTTCACATACATATATGAACTTGTACTTCTCTTTGGTATTTCCTTTATCAGCTAGGTTAATGCAAATCGCCTTGGGAATGAAACACAACATAGAAGGCAAAAACCCAGAAAGTTTAATCCTAGATTTTGAGTTATAAAAGCTTAGGTACTTAGCCATACAGAAGAACTCAGGGGAATAGACAAGAGATCTAGGAGGAAACCTCTGAGGTTTCCATGCCTCCTAGCACTGAAGAGCATGCTTCAGGCTTGGGAAAGGAGAAAGTCAGAGGGAAAGCAATTAGTGCAGATCTCAGAGAAAAGGGCAATAAGCCCTGGTGAGGTGCCAAGTAGTATTATGGAAACAGAGGAGAAGGAGTCAGGCTCTGCTGCCTGGGTAGAGCGGGAACAGGTGGCTGATGGGGCCTTAGGCATCCATAGAGAGTTTCTCTTGCTCCAGCGTGGTGCAAGGGCAGCAGAAAGTCTTCTGAGTACACTCAATAGATGTGGAAGTATTGCAGAAGAGCTGTACAAAATGAAGGAATCATGTAGCTTAGCAACAACACAGATCTGTATGGACTAGTGGTCAAAGACCTGATAGGACCCTGGACATCTCAGGGGATGGCAGTGTGGACAGAGGACATGGAAACTAAAGGACCCCTCCTTCTAACTTATACATAAGCTTTTTCTAACTTGCTGAGAGGTGATGGAGAGAGGGGTGGTCACATTTAGAGTTGACTGAAATAGGTTCCTACCATGCCCAAAGAATAAAGAAAGCTTTATTAAAATTAAAAATTAAGCTATAACAAAATAAAATTTTTGTTCTTATATGATGATTTTGTCAAAGGAGGTTTGAAACAATTTACTTTAGGTATGGGATCAGGTCAGTACAAATTTCCTCTCTTCTATACCCCTAATACAAGTGGCTGTCAGACCTGGTTGATTGTCATAATTACCTAGAGAGAGATTTGGATTGTTAGTATGTCTGGGGAGACTCTGATGATGGGCCAGGTTTGGGAACTTCTTAATACTGCATAAACCATTCTCTGACATGACAATACCCACAATATGAGGAATAGGCATGATTCATGACAAGGGGTTCAAAATGAATATCACTAGGATATGATAAGGTATCTGGGTCAAGAAGGACAGGAACAGGAGGTGCAATCAATATTGGAAAAGGTTTCTCTGGTGATTCAAAATAATTTCAACAGATGTGAAATCTGGGAGATCTTTGAGTCAGCATACACACCCAGAATGTAGGGAAACTAAACTCCTATTTCAAAGGTGAAATAAGCTTGAAGTTCTCAAGCATTTGTGACAAGAGAAAATTATTGCTACATCTTAGGTCTTAGTAAGTTACAGAAAATTAGAATATAAGCCTTGTCTTTTAGGCAAACAAAATTGATCAACACAAATAAAGATACTAAACGCCTAACTTTCTGTTTTTCAAATGGGAATGTTATAGTATCAGGGATGATGCTTTCATTTGCAAATAACAGAACACAACTCAAAATGGCTTAAGCAGTAAGAGGATGTGTTATCTCATAGAAAAAGAAGTCCAAAGGTAGGAAAATTTCTTCTGAAATTTCTGTTTTGTCATTTTTGTGGAAAAAGATGGTGACAGTCATTCCAAAAATCACATTCTCATACACCTTCTTCCAGAGTAGTAAAAGGGTCTTTTCTTTGTGTCTCTTTTTAGGAGGTTTAAAACCTTTCCCAATGCTCCCAGAGGCCCCTTAAACACCTCCTCCCAGGATTGTATCAAGTGCCCATATTTAAACCAAGCACTGAAAAAGGACTGGGCCTGCAGTGGTTTCTACAGGGTAATTGGTATTGTGCTGGCTCCCACCCCGCACGTGTGGGAAAGCACATGGCTTCAGGGAGGAAGGAGGAGCCTGAAAAAGGCAGAAGACTGATTAACCCACAAGGAGGAAAGGGAGGTTAGCTTTGAGAAACAATGTTTGCTTAAATTGTGACTTTAGGTGATTACTCTGGAGTGATATTTCAGATATGGACCAAAGGTCTGACAGGGAACCCACCCATCTAAGTGCTCTCTGCTCACCCTGGTGATGTGTGTTCCGGATAGACTAATCTTGATTGTTTTATTTGTTTAAACAAAACATGATTAATAAGTTAAGCATGTTTTGCAACACCATATAAGACTTTCTAGTGACTTTTACATGTCTGCTATTTGGAATTACCTTGGGCCACAGCCTCTTTGATGATACAGATAATATGCCATAAGTCCATAAACACAGAGAGCATAGAGTTGGACTCACACTTGTAACTGCTATTACCACTTCCACAAACTTAATGTTGTTCTCACTGGTATACAGCATGTTTAAGTAAAATGGGTGTTTCCCACTCCCAATAACAATGACATAGGACTACATATTAACACTCTCTCTGTATGAATAGACTCAGATCTGCCCTTCAATCAGGTTTAAGAGCTCTACTTTCCATGTCAAGCAGGACCTCAAAACAAATATCCTTACCATCCCCTCCTTTCCTTACAATTCTATTATTTCATCTTGATTTTCACATTCCCTTGATAGAGGGACCTATTAAAATTAGATGCCTCCAGATAATATAACACTATATATGCATGACTCACCAGACTGGTTTACATTATATTTTATATATATGTGTGTGTATATATATATATATATTTATGCACACACACACATTGTATACATTATTATATACATTAGATTACATTCCTGTTTTGGCTCTGAAACATAATCCTGATTCATGAGTATGTACGAGGCAGACAGACTTTAGTTTAGATATTCATTTAACAACCTCAACATGTTAATATGACAACTTGTTAGAAATGAAAGCGTCCTAGAAACCAATGATATTAGCAGAAGGCCCCACTAGGAAATACAATTCATGTAAAACCTTTAGCAAAATGCTAAACACACTATTTATTGTGCTTACTATTACTCTTATGAAAACAGAGGGCTTCCCAGGCTAAGCAGAGTAATCAGTGTCTTTGCTGCATCTCAGGTCCCAGGACAGCATTCTGTAATTGGAGAGACAAGGCCAACTCAGAGAAGAGTCAGAGAACATTTAGGGTAAATAAAGGACCTGCTCAAATCACCAGCAGCTGTAAATTCAGTGCTAGGCAGTAGGGAATAGGAGGATGAAAATAGGGCCCTGCCCTCAGGCAGCCTCAACATGTGGGAGAATTCTAGAAAATTGGATAAATCTGAAAAGAGAAAAGCATCTGAAAAACTGTACAAATTAGATGCCTCTGGAAACTATAACACTATATACGTATGACTCACTAGACTAATAGACTAAAGAGACCACCAGGACCAATAGGACTCATTTTTCTGTTAGAAGAAGTGATAAGTACCTCAAGGGCAGGTTAGTTCCTATTTGTAATCTAAGTCCTAGTACAATGCCTTGAGTAAAATGGGTAGGTGCTCAATTAATATCTGCTGAATTAATTTTGAAGTATAAACTCAGAAAAACAAGGCAAGGCAAGGGGGCCAGACCAAATACTCCATCCCTTAGGCCTTCTTCTCTACTTTGTTTCAAATGAATGAGATACCCCTCTCGTTCATTTTCTCTTCAAACAAAAAGTATTTTTTGAGCATCTGTTGTTGTGCAAGGAAGTGCTGAACAGGATACAATATTATTTTAAAAATATGGTCCCTGAATTCAAACAACTTTCAGTTTGGAAGAAAAAATAAACACCGAAACAGATACCCAAAATGCAAAGCAGAATGCAGGGTCACGTGAACAGTTCACACAGACAACTACAGCCTCTCGGAATGAAGGTTCACATCCGGGACATGTGACCCAGAAGAAATGCATAATGGAGGAGAGCATATGAGCTGAACCTTGACTATAATATTTCAATAGGCAAAAATGTGTGCACCTGGGACAGAGGAGAGGCACACATCACAAGCAGAGGGACCTCCAGGGGAAAGTTCTTTCATTTGCTTATTCAACCAATATTCTTAAGTATCTGTTATAGGTCAAGCACTGCTTTAGGTGCCAGTGATATAGTAGAAAACAAAATCAAAACCTTGCCTTCACAAAATTATAGAAAATCTCCAACTGCGTTTCCAGAATGTTTGTTAGTCTGTTTTGATAAGGCACAGAGTGAAAGAGGGGAACAATAGAAAGGTAGACTCCAGGGTTGGTACTTGATTGTGGACGACCCAAAAGCCAAGCTAAAGAATTTTTTAGACCTAGCTCTGTTGACAAAGTAAGAGTCATTACAGATTTCTCAACCGAGAAGTATCTTAATCAAAGTGGTGCTTGAAAAGATTATCTGGGTAGTAGAGTCCAGGGCTGGGTGACTGAGGGTGTGGTTTGGAAGCAGGGAGAAAGACAATGCAGCGATTGCATTCTGTTGGGAAGAATCCAGCATAAGCATTGCTTCCTCTGAGATGCCACCCCTGATTCAATCAGTCAGGCTTAGGTGTACCACTAAGGTGTTCTCATAACAATTCATCTCATCTATGATAAAACTTATTGCACAGTATTGAAAATGCCTGTTTATTAATTCTTATCTTTTCGCTCATCAAGAGGAAGAGATTAGGCCTAATTATCTTTGTGTTCCCAAGCGCCTAGACCACTGCCTGGCGTGTAGCAGAAAATATTTGTGGCATGAAGTGAACAATCAAGTGTTATGGGTTGAACTGTGACCCTGAAAATTCGTATGCTGAAATCCTAACCTCCAATACTCAGAAGGTGACCTTATTTGGAAATAGGGTCTTTACAGAGGTAATCAAGTTAAAACGAAATCATTAGGGTGGGCCCTAATCCAATATGACTGGTGTCCTTATGAAAAGGGGAAATTTGGACATAGACATGCATATAAGAACCTAATATGAACATGAAGATGACCATCTACCAGTGAAGGAGAAAGGCCTGGAACAGACCCTTCTGTCACAACCTCAGCAGGGACTAACCCTGCCAACCCATTGCTTTTGAATTTCTAGGCTTCAGAATTGTGTGACAATAAATTTCTGTTATTTAAACCACCCAGTTTGTGGAACTTTGTTACAGCAGCACTAGCAAACTAATACAATAAGTGAAAATGTTCAGCCAACTTGGAGAAACACCCAGAATCAGAGCTCAGGATTAAGGTCATCATTAACTATAAATAAAGAGAGGTGATAACATGGGAGCAGAATACATTTCTGTGATAAATAATGCAGGAGGAAACACGGCAAAGGGCACCTTCTCAGTGAACACCCATGTTTATAAAACAGAAAGAGAAGCCAGGGAAAAGCATAAAGAAGCAACAGTCAGAAACCTGCAGAATAAAGTTGCCTGGTACAACCTCCCTCCAAATAATGAAAAAAAAAGTAATATGAATCATAAATAAATAAATAGCCACAAAACTTCACAGAAGGAACCAAATAAGGAAGGGACCCATACAAATGTTCTAAATTTCAAAAAAGTTGAGGCCCAGGAAAGGCTCTAGAGCAGAGTAGCATCCATAGGACGGCAGAGCTCCTAACCCAACACGGCCTCTTCCCCAGCTGTACTGCTGTTGCAAAAGAGCCTGAGAACTTGCACAAGTACCCCCAAATCTGAAGAGAAGCAAATGGACTAAGCCTAATCTTTCCCTTCTCCAGCTCGAGAAGGGAACAATAGAGAGACTCTGATGATGGAGGCCCCACACTCAACTGGTGAGCGGAGAAAGGTGCCTTAAAGGTGTCCCTTGGGAATGGCATACACCTTTAAGGTGGAGTGAATCTTGGTATAGATAATTAACAACACTTTAAAAGTGAGAATACAACCTGAGTATATGAGATGTATTTGGGTATACCTTATACCCAGAGATCTCATTCAGCCCTAAATCCCCTATTTACCAAGGCCTTAACCCCACCAAAAATGTTCCAAGTACACAACTACCTAGTCCCCCAAACAGACAAAAAGTCAATTCATTAAGTTGCAACTCACATTGGCTAGATACAGGAAAGAAAAGAATTTCATCATTATTCAGAACAAGAGAGTAATTCTTTTTTTTTCACACACACACACTGTATTTTATTTTTACAAGAGATAAATAAACTGACACCAAGCATTGTAAATGGATGACCACAACAAAAGCAACAATGATTGCAATTAAAAAATATGGAACGCTTCACGAATTTGCGTGTCATCCTTGCGCAGGGGCCATACTAATCTTCTCTGTATCGTTCCAATTTTTAGTATATGTGCTGCCGAAGCAAGCATAAGAGAGTTAATTCTTAAACTCTAATGTGCATTAGACTTTCCTGAGATACTTGTTGAAAAGGCCTATTTCTAGGGCCTCCCCAGAAGGCGATCATATCATTCCAGGGGTCCTTCAATGACAGGTAGAGAAACACTGCTTGTTAACACAAATGGACTTTTAAGTGAGTGTTTTAGGTACTTAAGAAAATGAAATAAAGCATTTCTTATAGTATGAAGGAAAATGTTGTGGGGCAGGACAACAGAAGCAGGATGGCCCAGTCTGGGGCAGTGCCCCTAGGATTTTCGCTCTGCTATGTATTAATACTTAATACACGCCTTCATTTCACACTCATGGGTGAAGTCAGTGACATTAGAACCCCTTCTGAAGGGGAAGAGAGATGAACTCATCCATTCATTCCAGGCTTTTCACACATATGAGTTTTTCTAAGCCTACTGCTTAGCTATTGTCTACTGCGTATCTAAACATCTGCTTAAAGAGATTCTGTAAAGAATTAATGATGTTAGAAATATTGTTCTGTCCAAAACTGATGATAGATTAGCCCATTATCATATACTACTATTCAGCTGAATCAATTATGGAATTATCCAAATTATATGGAATCTTACAGCACAGTATATATAACCAATACTAGTATTTCGCTCTTGTGCATTGGGATGTCCAGGTCGGTTTTTCACAGGTGGCATTCTATCTGGTGGGTTGGACATTCACGCCAAACTGGTTGTCAATTATTTTGACACTCCTGCTTGTCAATTATTTTGACACTCTATATATTTGGTAGTCATCACACTGCATTTAATTTTATTTGTAGACATGTTTTGCATCACTTAAAACTCTTGTAAGTTCTTGTGGAGTAGGGTGGGAGGGGTGTCTTATGCAAATTTATATCTCATACAGAACTAAACCAGAGGAGGGGAGGCAAAAAAAAGATCATCCATTGGGCTTCCCTGGTGGCGCAGTGGTTGAGAGTCCGCCTGCCGATGCAGGGGACAGGGGTTTGTGCCCCGGTCTGGGAAGATTCCATGTACCGCGGAGCGGCTGAGCCCTTAAGCCATGGCCGCTGAGCCTGCGCGTCTGGAGCCTGTGCTCCGCAACAGGGGAGGCCACAACAGTGAGAGGCCCGCGTACCGCAATAAAAAAAAAAAAATCCATGGTATTAATCAATCAATCAATCAAGTAAATGATCAGAGCTGATGTTTACATTTTGTTGCACTGGCTAGCAGGAAGATCCAATTTTCTCAGCTTCAAATTAAGTTAAAGCATAAGAAAATAAGCCGTATTTATCTGTAAATATCTCACATGACAAGGTCAACTTCTCAATTACTTACAGTTTAATTGGATTTATTTATGCTTTTTGCCTTTTACTGAGAGGCTGTACTTGATCATCTCAAAAGATTTCCTTTAATGGGATTTGATTCTGAAAAACTTGAGGAATGTGTTTTCATTAAAGGTCAGCTGTACTTTCTTTTTCTTTTTAACTCTAGAAATAAAATTACTTGCATTTCACTCATTTGAATTGTGACCTTTTAATGAAATCCTGGTGGCTTGAAGGAATTTCCTTGACAAATAAACCACAACGTGTGCAGCACCATCTTCTAGAACTGCCATATGTCCAGGAATAAGAAAAGATAAGCCTGTTTTTATGAAAGTTAATACAGACGACTGTCAGTTGCCAAATTCTTGATCCTGTGAGACGTGTAGTGTTTGATGAATGTCTGAGTAAAGTGCTGTGTCCGCGGGCGTCCTGGTGTCCACCGCACCCTGTTGAGATGTGAAATTAAACAGAAACATCAACGTGCCTACTGGTGTCTCAGTGTCGCACAGAAGGAGGCCAGGCTCCACCTTTGGGGTACCAGGTGCTACCACCAGTTCTGACAGACTTAAAAACTTGAAATTCACTTCTGAGGGAAGATACGGAAATGCAGAATTGAGAATTGCTTGTTGGGGAGAAATAGCATTTAAGGTCAGAAGTTGTGTTTGGAAATATTATGTATTATATAGTATAGAAGCTAGTATAGTTAAATTAGCTTTAGCTAATTCTGAACTGTAGAGTTTGTGATTCCTCCAAATAAAATTTAGGAATATAACCTTGACTCATGCTTTTATTAAGTGTGTTGATCTTACACCTCTCAGTCAAACATCATTCACAGAGTTCTCTTAAGGCTGAGGATAGTAACAATGCAGCCTCTTTTCATTACTCTGTAAAATCCCTTCCCAGCCACAACTGTCAACCTACCCTTCTAGTCACCCTAGCTCTTCTTTATTCTCTTCTAAGAATGCTTCTCTATTTATCTAATCTCAATCTTAATCCAAGACAAGTTCTAGGAAAAAAAGAAAAATGAGAAACATAAATAACAAAAACTTAAAAGGAAAGAGCATAAAGTAGCAAAAGGATCCTTGCCAATAAGTTTGACAACAGAGAGCCAGACTTATTGGTTGGTATATATTTAATTTTCATCATAAGACATGTGTTGTGATAGGAGAAAGTTTAACTGTTGTGGCCTCTGTTGGTAAATCAATAACAACAGCCCCTGGCCATGCTGGGACACAATCCAAATGGAAAAAATAAGGGCTGGGCCTATGATAATGAAATAAGACAGAGGGACTGTTCTTGAGTAGATCTGACATACTGTGATTCATCATCACGGTGGAGATTCTGGACCCTACTGTCTCTAAAGGGTGCTTGATGGAGGGTGTGACTGTGCTCAAACAACCACCTCTCTTGGTTAAAGGTGTCCTTGCTCACAGGAGCCATACACAAAGGTTAGAGACCCCCCTTTTGCTAAACCCAAAGGCTTTTCCTGAGTTCTTATCTATGCTGATTTCCCTGCCATCCCACAAGTCTGACTTCTTCCTTCCTTCCTGAAACCCTAACCTCGGCTTTCAGAACATAGCACTTTTCTAACTGGCCTCATGCCTTTCCATCGGTCAGCCCTTTATCATTGTGTTCTGCTGGTTCCTTTCTTCACACTCCTGCACTGGGGCTTTCTGCCCTCAATCTGTGGGATTTTCTTGTTATCTGCCTGCTCTTACTACTATGGTAATGACTTTCAAATCTATACTCTGAGCTAACCTTTCATGTATGCCAGAGGCCGCTATTTGTAACTGCCCATAAACATTATAACTTGGACATACCACTGTCACAGGAAACCTAACTAATCCCAAAAGAAACTCATCTTACCCAACTTCTACTTTCCACCAGTTGGCTTCTTTATCCAATACCTACACCAATGTTAATGGCTTGAATTTTCTTCCGATATAAAACACCAGACTCATCTTTGACTCTACTCTTTCATCCCTAACTTGCAAACTGCTAAAAATTAATTTGATTTTTTTTTTTAGATGAAACCTTTCTCCACCATTTTCATGCTGACAACCAAAACTCCACTTCACCCTGTATTACTGCACTCAGGCTGGGACAACTCCTGCCTCCATGCTTATTTCCTTTAGATTCATGCTTAGGGTTAATATTATTACCAGAAAAAAAATCAGACTCATATACCACTTTTATTATATTTTCTCCCTCCTCAAGAACCTACAGTGACGCCCCATTATAAATCACATCAAGGGCTTCCCTGGTGGCGCAGTGGTTGAGAGTCCGCTTGCGGATGCAGGGGACGCGGGTTCGTGCCCCAGTCCGGGAAGATCCCACATGCCGCGGAGCGGTTGGGCCTGTGAGCCATGGCCACTGAGCCTGCACGTCCGGAGCCTGTGCTCCATAACGGGAGAGGCCACAACAGTGAGAGGCCCGCTTACCAGGAAAAAAAAAAAAAATCACATCAAGTCTCAAGTTCTCAGCTCCATTATCTGATTCCAGCTTACTTCCCACCACTCCCTACTACTCTAACGTTAAAAACTTTCTCTCCCTCTCTCCCTCCCTCATTCCCTCTCTCTCTCTTTCCAGTCAAGCTATTTCCCACCTGTCCTCTCCCCTCCCTCTTAACCTCAAGTTATCAGCTGTTTGGTTTTGCTCCTATCACATTTTTTCTACTAGCAGAAATGGGGACTTAGAAATTTCAGAGGCTGCTTGTTAAAAAACCATTAGTCTAGTTGTATAGTACACAAGGATTCGTAAAGAGGGGAAGAGGCAGATAAAACCAGACCGTTAGACTGAGGCTGAATAATGACTATCCCTAAGGGCAAGTGTGTCTTATTTATTTATTATAGCTCTCAGGTAAAAACACTGAAACAATTGTGAAATCACCATAAAGCATGAACAAGTAAAACAAAATACCAAGGTCTCCCAAGGTGACCACTGTGTATGAGATTTGTAAGGACAAACACTTCCTGCCATGGGAACTCAGCCACTGTGTGTCTCAGATGAAAGCAGTTCCTTTGCTTTCATAAATTAACCAAGAGGTTCAAAAGCAAGATGGCAACAAGTTCTGCTAAGCAACTTCTCTGACAAAGGTCGGAAAGACTTTTCTCAGTTGCCCAAATCAAGCCGTGCCAACCTGGAATCCTCATTATCAGGGATTTTTGCAGTTAAAAAGCTGCTTTTATTAAAGTTTTAAAAACTGGTACTTCTGAAAGGAATGCCCTTTTAATAATGAGTTAATAGAAGCAAGTAAATCTATGAAATGGGTCAGTTAAACCTTAAGCAGAAATTCCCAAGGAAGAAGCAAAACCACAAATGACAGTCAGCTATCTCATCAGACCTCAGTAGTTTTACTCAAAAACTGAAGAGGTATTAACAGATCCTGTGAGGAGATTTGCAGGGAGTTTTCTTGAAGAAAGAAAGGGAGCTGACCCGGCATACCACAGGCAGTGCAACTAGGCGCATCTGAAATCAACTGTTGCCTCTACCTCTTGAGGCAAGGGAGTAGGGTGAGCTGCTACCCAAGTTATCCAAGAGAATAACAACAGAATAACAACAGAATAACAACAGTGTCCACTTATCAAGGGCTCTGGGTCAGGTCCTGTGCTAGATGTTTCACTCACATTATCTACTTAATCCTCATACCAACCCTAGGAAAAAGGTATCCTAATCTTCAGGTCACAGATAAGGAAACTGAAGCTGGAGAGATGTTAAGTAATTTGTTCCTGATCACACAGTTACTATGTTGCAGAGCAGGTATTCAAAGTTCAACAGGACCCTAGTCTATGCTTGTTTACTGCAGCACACAGCTTTCCAGTGTGGAGGGTGCTAAGACGAGCAAGATGGCAAAACATACTTAGGAAATCAACCAACATTTATCAACACCATAGCAGGCCCTATGCTGGGATTCCGAAGTGGACCAGACAACCACCCACTAGGATGGCTATCATCAAAAAGACAGACAAGGACTTCCCTGGTGGTGCAGTGGTTGAGAATCCGCCTGCCAATGCAGGGGACACGGGTTTGATCCCTCGTCCGGGAAGATCCCACGTGCAGCAGAGCAGCTAAGCCCATGCGTCACAACTACTGAGCCTGCGCTCTGGAGCCCGTGAGCTACAACTACTGAGCCTGTGTGCAACAACTACTGAAGCCTGCGCACCTAGAGCCTGTGCTCCACAACAAGAGAAGCCACCGCAATAAGAAGCCCACGCACCGCAATGAAGAGTAGCCCCCGCTGGCCGCAACTGGAGAAAGCCCACGTGCAGCAACAAGGACCCAACACAGCCAAAAATAAATAAATAAAATAAATAAATTTATTTTAAAAAAACAGACAATAACCAGCGTTGGCAAGGATGTGGAGAATTTGGAACAATCATACGTTGCTGTTGGAACTGTAAAATGGTGCAGCCACTGTGGAAGACAGTTTAGCAGTTCATCAAAATACAGGCATGGCTTGTTTCATCAGCCTATATTCTATTTTGCTTCACAGATACTGTGCTTTTTACAAAATGAGGTTTTGTGACAACCCTGCATTGAGCAAGTCTATCAGCGCCACTTTTCCAACAGCACTTGCTCACTTTGTGTCTCTGTGCCACATTTTGGTAATTCTTGCAATATTTCAAACATTTTCTTTATTACTGTATTTTTTATGGTTATCTGTGATCAGTGATTTTTGATGTTACTATGTAATCATCTGAGGGTGCCATGAACCCCACCCAGATAAGATGGCAAACTTAATCGATAAATGTTGTGTGTGTTTTGACTACTTCACCAACCAGCCATTCCTTCATCTCTCTCCCTCTCCTCAGGCCTCCCTATTCCCTGAGACACAACAATATTGAAATTATGCCCATTTATAACCCTGCAATATTGTGAACCTATCAACACAATGACCCTACAATGGCCACTAAGTGTTCAAGTGAAAGGAAGAATTGCACATCTCTCACTTTAAAGCTAGAAGTGGTTAAGCTCAGTGAGGAAGACATGTTGAAAGCCAGGACAGGCTGAAAGCTGGGCCTCTTGTGCCAGTTGGCCAAAAGTTGTGAATGCAAAGGAAAGTTCCTGAAAAAAAATTAAAAGTGCTACTCCAGTGAACACATGAATGATATGAAAGCCAAACAGCCTTATTGTATATATGGAGAAAGTTTTACTCGTCTGGATAGAACATCAAACCATCACACCATTCCTTTAAACCAAAGCCTAATCCAAAGTAAGTCTCTAACTCTTTTTAATTCTCTGAAGGCTGAGAGAGGTGAGACAGCTGAGGAAGAAAAGTCTGAAGCTAGCAGAGTTTGGTTCATGAGGTTTAAGGAAAGAAGCCATATCCATAAAAGCACCAGGTGAAGCAGCAAGTGCTCATATAGAAGCAGCAAGTTATCAAGATCTAGCTAAGATCATGGCTACACTAAACAGGTTTTCAATGGAGACAAAACAGACTTATATAAGAAGATGATGCCAGGGCTTCCCTGGTGGCACAGTGGTTGAGAGTCCACCTGCCGATGCAGGGGACACGGGTTCGTGCCCCAGTCCAGGAAGATCCCACATGCTGCGGAGCGGCTGGGCCCGTGAGCCATGGCCGCTGAGCCTGCGCGTCCGGAGCCTGTGCTTTGCAATGGGAGAGGCCACAACAGTGAGAGGCCCGCATGCCGCAAAAAAAAAAAAAAAAAAAAAAAAAAAGAAGATGATGCCATCTAGGACTTTCACAGCTACAGAGGAGAAGTCAATACCTGGCTTCAAAGCTACAAAAGAACAGGGTGACTCTCTTGTTAGGGTTTAATGCATCTGGTGATTTTAAATTCAACCCACAGTTCAATTACCATTCTGAAAATTGTTAAGAATTATGCTAAACCTACTCTGCCTGTGTTCTATAAGTGGAAAAACAAAGCCTGGATGACAGCCCATCTGTTGAAAACAGGATTTACTGAATATTTTAAGCCCACCATTAAGACCTACTGCTCAGAAAAAAAGATTCCTTTCAAAGTATTAATGCTCATTGACAATGCACCTGGTCACCCAAGGGCTCTGATGGAGATGTAAGATGAAATTCATGTTGTTTTCATGCTTCCTAACACAACATCCATTCTGCAGCTCATGGACCAGCGAGTAATTTTGACTTTCAAGTCTTAGTATTTAAGAAATACATGCCATAAAGCTATAACTGTCATAGTGATTCCTCTAATGGATCTGGGTAAACTAAGTAGAAAACCTTCTGAAAAGGATTCACCATTCTATATGCCATTAAGAACATTTGTGATTCATGGGAAGAGGTCAAAATATCAACATTAACAGGAGTTTGAAAGAAGTTGATTCCAGTTCTCACAAATGACAAGAAAGCATTCAAGACTTGAGAGGAGGAAGTCCCTGCAGATGTGGTGGAAGAAGCAAGAGAACTAGAATTAGAATTGGAGCCTGAAGATCTGAATGAATTGCTGCAATCTCTGGATAAAACTTTCATGGTTGAGGAGTCGCTTCTTATAGATGAGCAAAGAAAGTGGTTTGCTGAGATGGCATCTACTCCTGGTGATGATGCTTGAAGATTGCTGAAATGACAACAAAGGATTAGAATTACATAAACTTAGTTGATAAAGCAGCAGGGTTTGAGAGAATTGACTCCAATTTTGAAAGAAGTTCTGCTGCGGATAAAATACAATCAACCAGAATTGTGTGCTACAGAGAAATCATTCGTGAAAGAGTCAATTGATGGGGCAAACTTTATCGTTGTCTTATTTCAAGAAAGTGCCACTGCCACCCAACCTTCAGCAACCACCCCCCTGACCAGTCAGCAGCCATCAACACTGAGGCAAGACCCTCCACCAGCAAAAAGACTATGACTCACGGAAAGCTCAGATATGGTTAGCATTTTTAGCCATTAAGTATTTGATAATTAAGATATGTCCATTTTTTAGACATAATGCTGTTACACACTTAACAGACTACAGTATAGTGTAAACATAATTTCGATGTGCACTGGGAAATGAAAATATTCACATGACTCCCTTTACTTCCATATTCGCTTTATTGTGGTGGTCTGGATCTGAACCTGTGATATCTCTGAGGTATGTACGCCTGTAGGTTGTGACAGTTCTGTTTAAATTCGTGAAGGTGATGTAAAACTGAATGCAAACTGAACAACAGAGGTCCCCTCAAAGTCTCAAAAACACAGTTGGCAAAGCACTTACTAGGTTTTCCAGCCCTGCATAGAAGGGTGTTGTGAATGAAGGTTTTAAAAGAAAGAATCATCTCTAGAGAGGAGAACAGAATTAGACATTTTTGCTTTAATTTTACCAAACAATCTTCTCACCTAGACCTGGATCTCCGGAGCAGGACTATCCACTTGCACATTTATTCCATCTTTTTTTTTTTTTTAAAATGAATGACTTGGGATTCTAGTTTATGAGCCAGTTTCTTGGGTGTGGCTGGCATTGTATTAGCTCACTAGACCCTAAGAATATACTCCTCCCCACCAGATACATGAAATGATTTATGTATCTAGATATCCAAATTGGCTAGTGTGAGGACTGTCCATAGCAACCACACACAGACACGGCTTCCAAGAGAAGTGGGCAAAATCATCTGGAAGACCTTACTACCTTACTTTGCTACAGTGATCATTCTTAACATTAAGTGGAAAATTCAGCGCTGGAGACTCACCTGCTTTACTTCTCCTGAAATCCCTATCCCATGAAAAGCATCACATGGACTACACTGCAGCTAACAGAAATTGTAAGTGGACCGTACAGGGTGTGTGAATTGATAACCTTAAACTCAAAGCACATAGACAGTCTTAAAGGGTGGCCTTTAAATATATGCTAGCAAGCTACTGTAATGAACTGAAATCAAGACTCCTATTATATTATACAATAACCAGCCTACAGAACTTCCCCTAACAGATGTGATTTTAATTGGATTAAAGAATTTCTAGCATGTTTTCCCTCTAAACAACCCACATGAAAATACTTGTCATTCTTTAAATGCTTTTGTTCACTCCCTCCTATATAGGCACATAAAACTATGGAAAATACTAGCCAGATAAAAAACATATATCTAGAATCACAGAGCTGAGAAAGAATTTAAGAATTATCTAAATCTACTCCTTAAATTCAGATAACTAAATAAGCAGATGAGTATTTTATTTTTCCTTTAGCATCGCTCAGAGTGAAATCAGAAAAGCCTTGGAAAAGTTATGTGTCTTTGCTTAGTCTTTTCATTGGAAAGCAAGAACTAAAAACGGTGATTTAGGTTTGCTAAGGCAGAGATGGAAAAATGGAGTTATGTTGCAGCCTAGAAGTTATGTTGGTTTTTATCTCAGATCCATGGAGTAAAGAGACACCTCGGGCAGGTCTGAGGCATGTCCTGGAACAGTGTGGGATAATACTAATCATAAGGCCAGAAGCTGTCTGAGCTCTGACAACTTGCTCTAGACCTGAGGTCTGGGCAATTTTAATCTGAGTCGCTATTTCCTATCTACAAAATGGAGGTAATATACATTCCTCAGAAAGGTTTTGTGAAGTTAATTGCATGATTAACCTTAAGCACTACACAGTCTAAAGGCCTTACTTCAACAGATTGGGATCAATAGCTAAGATGAACTCCTGGAGGCCAAGGAGTGAATGTTATTCACGTGAATCCCAGCACAACCCACAGCACTACAAAGTTAATTCTAGACAAACAGGCCAAATTATACCATAACAGGATTCTGAAACAAGGCCAGCTCTGGTCATCTCAACATGTAGCTCTTGGAAAAATATACAGTGACAGTTCAGTTTCTCTTCAAGTTGTGATACTTTAAAAATTTGAAAGATTAACCAGTATATGCAGGAACTTAGCACATGATTGATATGTATGCATTTTCAATTACCGGGGAAAATATAGATGATTCAGTAAATAAAGTTAGACAAATGGGTAACCAATTGGAAAGAAATAAATTGGAATCCACAGCTCATACCAAATTAAATCTCAGATGCATCAAAAATTGAAACATAAAAAAATGAAACTATAAAAATACCTGGTGATTGAGGGAAACTCAGTAAAGGGTACCCAAGATCTCTCTGCACTAATTTTGCAACTTCTTGTGAATCTACAGTTATTTCAAAATAAAAAGTTAAAAAAATACTTGGTGAACCTGAGATAATTATTTTATAATACTGAAATGAGGAAGGCCTTTCCAACCATGACAGTTGGAAAGTAAAGATGTAAAACCCACCTAAAATTAAATATTTGTGCATGTCAAAAGCCTAATTATATACAAAATCAAAAGACAAGTCAAACAGAAAAATAGATGCATCTCATCTCCCAAAGGGCTAATTTCCTCAATATATGAAGACTGCCAGCAAATTTTTTTAACATCTTTATTGGAGTATAATTGCTTTACAGTGCTGTGTTAGTTTCTGCTTTATAACAAAGTGAATCAGCTATACATATACATATATCCCCATATCTCTTCCCTCTTCCATCTCTCTTCCTCCCACCCTCCCTATCCCACCCCTCTAGGTGGTCACAAAGCACCTGAGCTGATCTCCCTGTGCTATGTGGCTGCTTCCCACTAGCTATCAATTTTACATCTGGTAGTGTATATATGTCCATGCCAGTCTCTCACTTTGTCCCAGCTTATGCCAGCAAATTAATAAGAAAAAAGCCAACAACTTGACAGAGAAATGGATAAAATATATGAATAGTTTATAGAAAAGGAAATAGAAATAACTCTAAAATATATGCAAAAAAGACATCCAACCTCACTCAGCAATGTAACAAGTTCAAAGTTAGAGTGAAATACCATTTTTACTTTATTAAATAAAGTCTGATAACATACTTTGCTGGCCAAGGTATAGCAAAACAGGCACCCTTGTACATTGCAGGCGGGAATTTAGACTGGTACAACCTCTGTTGGAGTGATTTGGCAATATCTGTTGCATGCAAATATTCTAGGTATATACTGAACACTTGTGTGAAAGGTACACATAGAAGACTTTTTACAATTTTTAATAGCAAAAGAAGTGGAAACTAACCAAATGTCCACCAATGTGAGACTTGTTAAAAAACTGCCATATTCATACCAGGAAACACTATGTAGATATAAAAAGGAAAGAAGTAGCTTTATCAAAGCTGCTATGGAATAATCACTAAGAACCATAACTAATGCCAGGTACAAGACAAATACTTCCTTATCTCTGGAAAGGTTGGTAAGATATTGGTAACAATGGTTACTTATCTTAATAAAGTTAAAAATTAACACAACAATCATCTATATTTATTAATGTTCCCCAAACTTTATGGCCACACATAAAAGGGAGTGAGCCAAGCAGTAATGATCATAATCACACACATTTACTGAGTCCTTGGTATAGGGTTTGAAGCTAAAGCATGCTGAAAAAAGATTCATTAAGCAGGGAAGAAAACATTATCAAAACAAGTCAAACTCATCAGCAGGTGGTATGGATTTATAAAAATTTGATGTAGACGTCAATATACTGAAAACCAGCTGACAGAAATCAGGTGTCATTTATCTTTGTAGCTCACTCACTTCCTCATTTCCCAACCTAGCATACACTCTTAAAACAAAGCAGGTATTCAAATGTTCATTAATAAATAACAGATTGAAAGGATGACTGGATGGGATGGATGGGATAGATGGATAGATGGATGGATGGATGGATGGGATAGATAAAAAGATGGATGATTGGAAGAAAGAGTAGACACTGAAGGACTGTGATCTCTCTCTACTCCCGTTTCCTTCTGACACTGGGCCAGCCTTAGTCTCCTTGTGCTCCCCTGTACAAATGGGAGGTGCTGGAATTTACAAATAATTAAGAAACATGATCGTAACCTCCACACGACTTGGTGGATAATTACTAATAGGGTTGGCAAAACAATGCTCCCACCTTCCCCCGCCCCTCCGAAATGTCCATGCCTTAATCCTTAGAATCTCTAAGGGACTCTACAGATCTAATTAAGGTTACAGACCTTAAAGTAGGGAGATTATCGTGGATTATCCTGGTGGGCCCAATGTAATCACACGAGCCGTTTCAAGCAGGGAACTGTCTCTGGTTGGAAGAAGAGAGGAAGACAGAGAGATTGGACGCAGAAGGATTCAGTGCACTGTCCGTGGCTCTCAGATGTAGCAGCCCACATTCAAGGACTGGAAAGAGCTCCCCTAGGAGCTTAGGCAGCTCTTGCTGACAGCCAGCAAGGACACACGGACCTCAGTCCTGAAACCACAAGGAACTGAATTCTGCCAGCAACCTGAATGAGCTTGGAAATGGATTCTTTCTAGAGGCCTCTGATAAGAGCCAAGAGGGCCAGCACCTTTGAAACACAGAGCAGAGTGATTCACTCTTGTCAACCTGGACTTCTGACCTACTGAACTATGAGATAATAAATTTGTGCTGTTTTAATCCACTAAGCGTGTGATAATTTGTTATGGCAGTAATAAAAAACGAAGACTCTTCCTGTTCAGCTTAAGAATCATTTGTGGAGCCTGTTCCATGTGAGGCCCTGCACCAAGTGTTTAGGGTAGAAAAGTGGGCACACGTTCTCAAGGAGCTCGCAAGCTCAGAAAACATTAAACAATGCTATGATACAGTTTAGCACAGCACACTGCAGGAGTGCAGAGAGGGGTACCGAACTGTGTGACGTCCTCAGATGCTTTACTTACTACTCTTCCGATCCCTCCCTCTTCCAATGAATTAGACCACCAACCTTTTTTATTTTTATTTTTATTTTTATTTATTTATTTTTTTTTTGCGGTACGCGGGCCCCTCACTGTTGTGGCCTCTCCGGTTGCGGAGCACAGGCTCCAGACACGCAGGCTCAGCGGCCATGGCTCATGGGCTTAGCCGCTCCGTGGCATGTGGGATCCTGCCGGACTGGGGCACGAACCCACGTCCCCTGCATTGGCAGGTGGACTCTCAACCACTGCGCCACCAGGGAAGCCCCACCAGCCTTCTTACAAGTCAGAAACGGAAAGCCATCCTAAACTCCACTGACCCCTCCAGACCTGTGATTTATATCACCCTAATAATACTTCTCCTAAAAGTACCTTCTCTTTCCCTCACTCCCATTTCTTCCCCCAACCTCTGACTGCTACTTTCTGACCTTTATCATCTCTTACCTAGATTACTGTAATGACCTCTCAATTAACTTTCCTGACTCAATAGCCATCCATTTCCCCAAATCCATTTCCCTCAATCCACCAGGGTCATTTTTCCAAGGATTAAATTGAGCATGCCATGTTCCAGCTCAAAATCCTTCAAAGACTGCCTGCAGTTAAAGTCTAACTCCTTGGCTACTCTTAGCAACCCCTCTAAGCTCTACTAGAGCAAAAACTGTCTCTGCTTGGCTTCTTATTCCAGTGCCTAGGAAAGGTCTGACACATAGGTGTTTCTTGGAAAGTATTTGCTGAGTAAATAAAATCAACCCCTGCTGACGCTGCAGCCTCACTGCTTCCCTTTCAGCAGCCCCTGTTCACTATGCTCCTACTACCCTAGTCTTCGTAGTCCCAGCCTACTCCACCTTCCCTCTCTCTTTATGCTCCACTTTCCCCTCATGGCTAAAAAGCCTCGTTCACCTGGCTGGTAAGCAGATCTCATTTTTGTTAAATTTTGCCCTCCTCTAACAGGGTTATGCTCGTCTTAGAGCTCTGTCTAGTCTCTTCTGAGCCCCTGATATAACTGTCTCCTCTTCTACCACAGCATCTGCAGCAAACCCTCTAGTACAACACTACTCAAAGCTGGCCTGTGGACTGGTGCTGGTGTCCAAATGGTTTATTACCATTCTGGCCCAAGGTAAGTCCAGAAATCAGGTGTAAGTACTTAGAAATGTTTATGGCAATTTGACATTGCAGGGACATCCAAGTACGTGACACTTGTTGAACAAGGTATACACCAGTTTGGACATTGTTGAATTAGTGTGGTGAGTCACACGTGGTGCAAACTGTATCTTAATCATGTGCAACAGGACCACTTATTGGTCCGTGAGAGAGCAAAAACAAAGAACAACTCAATTGGTCCACCATCACAGAAACTCTAAGGAGCACTGCTCTAACTCACTCAGGTACGTTCCCATATTCCACCTTTTGGGATGTTGCTGGCTGCCTGAGACAATGCAGATGTTCCATAAATCTCAGTGAATAAATTAATAAAGATGTGGCTGATAAGAAGACTTCCTAAAAGACATGAGATTTGAGCTACTTCTTAGTGATTGGCAGGAATTGGGCACTTTGGGGTAACAGCATGGGCAAATGCACTGAAGAAGTGCATATGAGGAATAGCAAGAAAAGATGGTAGGACTTCCCTGGTGGCACAGTGGTTAAGAATCCGTCTGGGGACACGGGCTTGACCCTTGGTCCAGGAAGATCCCACATGCCATGGAGCACCTAAGCCCGTGCGCCACAACTACTGAGCCTGTGCTCTAGAGCCCGTAAGCCACAACTACTGAGACTACGTGCCACAACTATGGAAGCCCATGTGCCTAGAGCCCATGCTCCACAACAAGAGAAGCCACGCATTGAGAAGCCCACACACTGCAACGAAGAGTAGCCCCCACTCGCCACAACTAGAGACAGCCCACACAGCAATGAAGACCCAATGCAGCCAAAGATTAATTAATTAATTAATTAACTTTTAAAAAAAAAGAAAAGATGGTGCATAGGCAATGGAATGCTTTCAAAAGGTGAAATATTATGCCGAAGCATAATGCTGTCGAAGAGCTCAACCAGACGGTTCTGCCAGAGTCCACCCACCCTGACCCCCTCCCTCAAGCTTACCCCAGCAGCACCCTCTCAGTAGCATGTGCAAGCCTTAGCAAAGGCAGAGGGAGTCCCTGAACGGTTTTAAACCAGTGTTGTGACCTAGCTCATGAAGGATGAATGTCAGGGGGTGAGAAAGGCAGGGAGACCAACTAGGATTTAACTGCAATCATCCCAGTGAGAAATGCTGAAAGCCCTCAACAAGGGCAGAGATAATTTAGTGACGTGCAGTGGTGGTAGACACAAAGTCAAGAAATATTTGTGAGGCAATACAGGAAGGGCTTGGTGATTCACTAGACAGGATAAAGACACAAGGTAGCGTGACTAAAGTTTCTGGTTTGGTGGAGTGAGTATGTGCATGGTGGTGTCACCAGAGGAGATAAGGATCACAGAAAGAGGAACAGGTTTAAGAGGTAGGGAATTCATAAATTCCAGTGTTACAAGCCTGTGGGACATTCAGGTGGAGATGGCCAGCAGGCACTTGGGAGAAAGGTCAAGGCTGAAGATACAGATTTGGGAAGCTTTCACATCTAGATGGTGATTAAAACCAGTTACGGATGAATGAGAAGAATAGTGGTCTAAGCATTTCTCCAAAGAAGATATACAGATTGCCAACAAACACATGAAAGGATGCTCAACATCACTAATCATTAGAGAAATGCAAATCAAAACTACAATGAGGTATCACCTCACACCGGTCAGAATGGCCATCATCAAAAAATCTACAAACAATAAATGCTGGAGAGGGTGTGGAGAAAAGGGAATCCTCTTGCACTGTCGGTGGGAATGTAAATTGATACAGCCACTATGGAGAACAGTTTGGAGGTTCCTTAAAAAACTAAAACTAGAACTACCATATGACCCAGCAATCCCACTACTGGGCATACACCCTGAGAAAACCATAATTCCAAAAGAGTCATGCACCACAATGTTCACTGCAGCTCTATTTACAATAGCCAGGACATGGAAGCAACCTAAGTGTCCCCTGACAGATGAATGGATAAAGAAGATGTGGCACATATATACAATGGAATGTTACTCGGCCATAAAAAGAAACTAAATTGAGTTATTTGTAGTGAGGTGGATGGACCTAGACTCTGTCACAGAGTAAGGTAACTCAGAAAGAGAAAAACAAATACCGTATGCTAACACATATATATGAAATCTAAAAAAAAAAAAAAAAAAGGTTCTGAAGAACCTAGGGGCAGGACAGGAATAAAGACGCAGACGTAGAGAATAATGGACTTGAGGACACAGGGAGGGGGAAGGGTAAGTTGGGACGAAGTGAGAGAGTGGCATGGACATATATACACTACCAAATGTAAAATAGATAGCTAGTGGGAAGCAGCCGCATAGCACAGGGAGATCAGCTCAGTGCTTTGTGTCCACCTAGAGGGGTGGGATAGGGAGGGTGGGAGGGACACGCAAGAGGGAGGGGATATGGGGATATATGTATATGTATAGCTGATCCACTTTGTTATACAGCAGAAACTAACACAGCATTGTAAAGCAATTATAGTTCAATAAAGATGTAAAAAAAGAAATGAACAAACCTGACAGAAACATCACCCTGAATTCTTAGCATCGCACCATCTGTGTTTCATCCTTTTTTTTCCCCTCATGTGTATTCCTTCATTTGTTGAGCATCTCCCCCATGCTTGCATATAAACTTTGGGAGAGTAAAGAAAATAAATAAATAAGTACCAGGGATGTAATATACAACGTGATAAATATAATTAACACTGCTCTATGTTCCATATGTAAGTTGTCACGAGAGTAAACCCTGAGTTCTCAACACAAGGTAGAAAAATTTTTCTATTTCTTTCATTCTTTATCTATATAAGACGATGGATGTTCACTAAACTTATTTTCATCATTTCAGGATGTATATAAGTCAAATAATTATATTGTAAACTTAGAGTTTATGTATGTCAATTATATCTCAATAAAACTGGAAGGGAAAAAAAAAGAAAGAAAGGGAGGTGTAAGAGAGCTGATAAACCAGAGGCTGTGGTTCGAAGAAGGGATATTAGAATTGATGATTTTTTCTTGGCACATTTCCAGGTGAAGAGGCCCAGAGATGTGCTATGAAAGCAGGCAATTACAGTCCAGTAGAGCTTATCACAGTTGGGTCAGACAACAAACTTTGTCTGATGAGGCTACCTCGTAGTTGGTCTCTCTAAGGGTTTTGAAGTCTCCCAGAGAGAGAGAGGATGGGGAGATGCCAAATAAAGTCAGATGCCAAAGTCCACAGTGTGTGTGGGACTGAAGAGGGAAATGATGGACAAAGAGGTTGAAGAAAAGCAGAGAGCAAAACTGGAGAGGGAGGCATCCAAAAAAGGAGAGTTTTGTTTTACTTGCCCATGGAAGTGAAAAAGTTAACAGTTTGATTCAGATGTGGCAATGGGAAGATAGGGGAATTCTGGCCAGTCCATCCAAATGGGTAGTACCTTTGAATACGAGACAAATCCTCCATTTCTCTCACCCCCAACATCAAACCCATCAGCTAATCCTGACAACGCTGTCTCCTAAATATATTTTTAGAATCCAAGCACTCTTCACTCTACTGATGGTCCAAGTCACTTTTCATTCTACCGGTGGTCCTCCCTTATCTGAATTACTGCAATAGCCTCTCACCTGGTCTCCCCGATTTCACCTTTGTCCACCTCCAATGTATTCATCACGCTGAAGAAAAAACAAAACAAAATAAAAACACCCAACTCATGTCACTTCTCTGCTTAAAATGCGCCAATGTCTTCCCACCTCACTCACACTAAAAGTCAAAGTTCCTATAAGTGGCCCTGACTACCTCTCTGACCTTTCCTCCTTGACCTCTTCTCTTACTTAGCTAGTGTCAGCCACACTGGGCTCCTTGTCCTTTCTCGAACACGCCAAGAACACCCCTGCCTCAAAGCATCTGAACCACTGTCCCAACAATGTGGAATTCTCTTCTTGCAGATACCTGCATGCTCCTTCCCTTTTTTCGGATCTCTGCTAAAATGTCACCTTCATCACCCCATCAACATGCACTTCCCTGTCTCTATTGCATTATTTTTCCCCATAGCACTTTTCATCATTATTTTTATATATTTCACCAACATTCTATATGTATTTGTTTATTGTCTGATTCCCTCCACTCCCCAATAACACTCTGGAACATGAGCTCCTTGGGGGCAGGGATCTTTTTCTGTTCTGTGCATTGCTGCCTCTCTAGCACCTGAGATGGCGCCTGGGGTGTGTCAGACATGCAAATATTTGTTGAGTGGATGGATGGATGAACCTTTTCATAAGGAGCGTGTGGGCATGGGGTAAGGGGAAGAGCCATGATTCAGTTATTTTTGGCAGGTGATAGCACTGAAGATATGATAGAGTTTGAACACAGTGGAACAGGGTTTCAAAGGATAAAAGACAGAGCTGAAGGTGTGGTTAACAGCAGGAGGAGACAACAGAAAGGCTGTAATACCTAGTAAGGCGTATCTCTTATAGGCAGTAACCAAGAATCATGAGAGGAAGGGTGGAAATCAACTGACCTCAAATACTTCGCCTCTGAGACAAGCCAGAATTGGCAGTAACAGGTCCATTCTGGGTGGGGATGGGAATAGGGAATGGAGCCTCATCAGGGGAGGGAGATGGTACCCAGAGTAGATGGGTAGGTCACGTGGATTGATGACTCCTAGAGAGAACAAAAAATCTGAACATAGGGAAAGTATTATAACACACATGTGCATAATAGCACACATCCCTAAAATATACAGAGAAGCCCATAAAAGGAAGAAAAACAAATGGTCCTCAAAAAGAAGTGTGGATAAGAAAAGTAACCAACAGTAAAGACTAAATAAATTCATCCTGCTTTCTATTTCTGGATACAATTCATTTATCCAGCCTCATCCAGGATTGCAGTGTTCCATAGAAGTGAATGTTTTAGATACTGAAATGCTTATCTGTAGGTGTAATCACTTCAAAAAGTGTTTCTGATAGAAAAATGTAAAACATTTTTTAAAAGATTTCAACCATCTTATACACTGAAACTTTCTGGATGATTCAGGGATATTAGTAAGAGCAGCAGTATCACAGCACTGCTCTCTGGGCCTATCCACGTCTACAGCTATGGACCTTTGCCCTACACTAAAAAGTTCCAAAACCCATGTCTGCTTCTGATGTATTTCCTGTCTCCTCCCTATCAGCTTGTTAGCCACTACATTGTCTGTTAACAGCATTCCTGGTTCTATAAGACCCCATTCATTCTAACTTGCTGCCCTTAATCTGCTATGGGATGAGAAACTAGATAACTAATGATGCTGGAATGTTTGAAATAATACTATATGGGCTGTGATTAAAAACCAGAGGATCTCCCTATGGGTCAAGTACAGATTTACTCAATGGACTTCAGGACACTGTCTTCTCTGCTCAGGGATGATCTCCTTGCTTTCTTACTGATTTTCAATAGCATTTTGCAAATGAAACTTCATAATAAATGGCCCCTGGGTTAGCAGACTTGTTCCTGTATCTACACCATATTGTTCATTCAGTTCTAATAAAATGTTATTAAGGTGTCTCAGTGCTGTTTCACAAATTAACAAGTAACACAGATTTAGGACAACAGAGGATCTGCATTTATTCTATGTCTGCAAAAGACATCGCCAATTGAGAACAAAATTTATAATTTGATTATTTTAGCTGAAGAAAAGGTTTTCCCAGGGAAAAAGAGTTACATTCCTAAGCTAGGAGACAAATAGATTTAATGCATAATGTATGTAAAATACAATACATTTATAATAAAGTATAGTATTGCTAAATAGCATTACTTAATTTTTAAGTTAAATAATTTTGATATGAATGATTCTAGAATTAACAACTTAGAAAGACAAACATATCTCCCCACTATTTATCTGGATAGAAAAATAGAGTTTAGTTCAATATTATCTCAGTGTAGGCGCCTCCAGCTATGGCCCTTTCAAACAATAGCTCAACATCAAAGAGAAATTGCAGACCAATGCAAGATTAAAACAATGACTGCCCTATAAAAGTGGTCACAGAAAATATTTACAAATGTCTTTCTAAGTAAACAAAGAAAGACTTTTCCTTTCCAGTTAGTTTTACAGAAATACTTAAATGATTTCCAAGGATTTTTCTCTTGGTGGGGGAGGAGAGGCGAGGGAGAAATTCTAATGATTCTGGCTCTAGCTACCATTATGAGTTTCAACCATCTGATCTTTGAAATATATCAACAATTGCTAAATCTCTAAATGCCCCATCATGAAGGAATTGCCCAGAAAAAGCCACTGATTCAAAGTCTTAAATTCTACAAATGAACATGTAATTTGTTCACTTAACCTGCAATGATTACCAAGGAATAAAAACAAAGGAATTACCAGTATCTCAGCCAAAACCTTCCCCTGATCCAGTTTCTCTAAGACCAATTTTGACACCACAATCTACCCATGTTTCCAGGCTCCAAACCTTGGCCTCCTACCCTTCTTTCTTCTAGATCTTCCTTTTCTTCACTTTCCCTTCACTTTCTCTGCCTTTCTCATTTCTTTCCATCCATACAGCAGACACCTGTCCAGGCTCTGTGCTGGACCAAGGGATCAACCTTCCCTGATTCACACCCTAGTTTCCTCTCCACTGACAGTGGAGC
This sequence comes from Hyperoodon ampullatus, assembly GCF_949752795.1. Lineage (NCBI taxonomy): Eukaryota > Metazoa > Chordata > Mammalia > Artiodactyla > Ziphiidae > Hyperoodon > Hyperoodon ampullatus. The sequence continues at coordinate 128,127,161 of NC_136917.1, read as the reverse complement.
CAGCAACCTGAATCGTCCAGCAATTCTCTTGGCCAAGTAAATTTTCTTGCTATTCTCTAAATTCTCTCTATTACACCCTCACAATAACTGAAATAGGAATACATTCATCAGAGACTTTTAGGATTTTGCTTTTTTTTCTTTAAAAGTTATCATGTACTCTTAAGAGCATAAAGATTATTTCTACTACTCATAAAAACCCAGATAAATAAATGGTTTTACTCTGCTTTATTAATGTAAGAGTTTATGCCTAAAATTGTGCTGTTTTCATTCTACTTCGGATAAAGTATTTATAGCTTTAGGAAAATATATTAAATGTACATAGTATGGGACCTTATGAGAACATTTTAAACTGCTGACTTGGAACTTCCCTGGTGGTGTAGTGTTTAAGACTCTACCTGCCAATGCCAGGGGACACGGGTTCGATCCCTGGTCTGGGAAGATCCCACATGCTGCGGAGCAACTGAACCCATACGCACAAATACTGAGCCTGCGCTCTAGAGCCCGTGAGCCACAACTACTGAGCCCTCATGCCACAACTACTGAAGCCCACGCACTCTAGGCCCGTGCTCTACAACAAAAGAAGCCACCAAAATGAGAAGCCGGTGTGCCGCAACGAAGAGTAGCCCCTGCTCGTCGCAACTAGAGAAAGCCCGCACGCAGCAATGAAGGCCCAACGCAGCAAAATATTTTTTAAAATAAATAAATGAAATAAACTGCTGACTTTTATTACCCAGTTCACACTTTTGCCCTGTATTAGCCCCCAAAATAGACGAGTTTAAAAAATTCATTTGGTACAGGTGGACACTGCATTTTAAATTGAACACTGAGAATGTAGAAATAGTAAAGTTATGGAAATATATTGTCAGATTATTTAATAACATATTAATTCTTACCTACATGAAATAAGCACTGCTAAGTAAGTTTCTGTTGTTTTTAATCTTTTCTTATAACTGTAGAGTTTGTTAAGTGGACAGTATATCGTCCTATTAGCCAAGAATTTCTACACCTTTGCCCTTTTAGTTATAACCTGATTTATACGTATTTTTTAAACTTCCTGCTGATTGGATATTGATGGCATTAATGGATTATTTTTAACTTTTTAGGTGTGATAATGGTACTGTGGTAATTTTTTTAAAGTCCTTATCCTTTGGAGATATACCAAAATATTTACAGATGAAATAAGATTAGCCATGATCCTGGGTGATGTGTATATCTAGTTCATTATAGTACTCTCTCTGCTTTTATAAATGTTTGCAAATTTCCATAATATGAGTTTTTAAAACAAGAAAGAAAGAAAATTTCCATGTTAAAAATGCTTATAAGGTGGTGGTGGTGGTTGTTTTTTAAGTATACTAGGAAATGGTTTGTTTTTCAACTAAGTAGTTCCCAATTTTTTTCCTCAGGAAAAACTCTGACAACCTTTGAAAAAATGCCTACAAGAGGCTGCAAAGTAATTTACCAAAATGTTAGCAATGGTAATTTCTGGTTGGTGGGATTAAGGGTGATGTCTGTTTTCTTTTTGTTACCAGTTTGTTTTGTTATTTTTTGTTACAAGTCTTCTACATTTCTAAAATCAGCATACAATCTATTATCGTAGTCAGAAAGTAGTCTAATTTTTCTGATTATGTGAAAGTATGATTTACCATGTCAAGCATAGAGAATCTATCTATATCATAAAACTTTTTCCTATATTTACCATGAAAAATATTAATGAAAAACATGAACACAAAAGTCCAGTTATCCATGCACAAAACTACTTTGGTATGACAGCAGGATGGAAAGGGTGAGCTTTGACTGTCACCGGGGAAATGCGTGCTAAAGAAGGTAATACTGGAGTGATAGACAGATTGGGAAGATTTTTGTCTCATTTTCGTAAGACAATCTGATTGACTAATACAACTGAGTGCTCATAATGGATCCTCTAAGAGCAAATGGTCCAGGGGAGTCAGGTGTTTCTGGGAATGTAATAAAAGATATCTTACATGATTTTCATTTTAAGCTTGGCTTAGGCAGAGTTCATGCCTGAATATTGATATGTAGCTATAGTGTTGTTTTCTCATATTTTTCTTTTAGATGGGGAGGGAGATAGAAGAGAGGAAAAGTTTCTCTCCATCCTTGAATGAGAGGAAACAGTTGATGTGTTTTTGACCCTTTTGGCCCGCAACATCATTCTCTCCTTCTCCTTCCCCACATCATTTTATTTGGGGCAGAACTAGCTGTCTATTCGCCATGTGAGACCTCGCTCACAAGCACAGTTCAGGGTTCCTGAGACTCAGTATCAGGAACTGCAAGGTCCTTGAGGAAAGGGACCACATCTCCATTCACTATTCAATAAATATCTGGGTACCCACTATGTGCCAAGCACCCTTCTTGACACAAGGGATACAGCAAGATCCCTATTCTCATACAGTTTACTTTCTTGTGGGAAGACACATAAGTAAACAAAGAAAAACACAAACATCAGGGCTTCTCTGGTGGTGCAGTAGTTGAGAGTCCGCCTGCTGATTCAGGGGACACGGGTTTGTGCCCCGGTCCAGGAAGATCCCACATGCCACGGAGCGGCTGAGCCCGTGAGCCATGGCCGCTGAGTCTACGCGTCCGGAGCCTGTGCTCCGCAATGGGAGAGGCCACAACAGTGAGAGGCCTGCGTACCACACACACACACAAAAAAACCCCCAAAAAAACCCCACACAAACATCAGACAAATGTGGCAAAAGTTATGAAGAAAGGAAACATGACAGACTGATGTGATGGGGTCACCAGAGGCAGAGGGCAGCAACACTAGAAGGGTAACCAGAAAGCTCTAGAACATTTGAGAAGATCTAAGGGCGAACAGTCCTGCAGGAGACAACAGCTAGGGCAAAGGCCCAGAGGCAGGGACAAACAGTATGTCAGAGAAAGGGCAAGCAGAGCACAAGGAGGAGGTGGATGCTAGCTGAATCAGAGAAGTGGGCATGCAGGGTCTTGAGGCCTCAGTGAAAGAGCCAGGGTTTTATTCTACGTACAATGGGAAACCATCAAAGACTTTTTGTTGTTGTTGTTGTATAACTATTTTTTTTCAAGATTAAATGTGTTTATTTCGAGTTAGTGGAAACATTATTTTTTTTCAAGATTAAATGTGTTTATTTCGAGTTAGTGGAAACAATGGTATATTAGATATCAGCACTCCAAGCTACACGTATGTATTTGCCTCTAAACCTTCACACATTGTCAGTTTCCATTCCTCTAACATTCCATCACTGGGCCTCCTATTTCTAGCAAAATCATAGTTTAAATGTTTTAAAAAAGTAAAAGCAAGATGATCACCACATTGTGCTTCCAGTGCTCCCAGAAGGATTATAATTGTTTTAAATAACTGTTTATTGTTTTCAATAAAGGGGGAAATTGATAACATGAGCACTATTAATGGCACGACTAGAAGAACAGAATACAGATTAAAAGAAACATTTTAGGCTGGATGAGTTAGTTTCCCCTTAGCAAAAACTCCACATAATATCATGGATATGATGTCAACATTAAATTGTTCAATTTGTGGGCCATTCACTTAAGCGTATGGGCTAGTACATTTTTGCACTAAAACAGAAGCAGTACAAGCCTTATGTTCTGCCATTGCACTTCCAGATTTTTCACTTATTAATATACCTGCCAACCTAATGATCCTTGCATGCATTAGAGTTTGCTTTTGTAGAGTTACGTTTATTTTCCCCATCCCTCCTGCTCCCATAAACATTGTAGTGCGAACTCTTTGCCCAATTTTATGAGAATGTTGCAAAGGACAGCTCTGTGCCACCTCGGGACAGGAATTCCCCATCCCCTCCCCAGGCTACACATGGATCAGTAATATTGATCACATCTCATCTTACATGCAGACACTGCTCCCTTAATTTCTCCACACCAGAGGCATACGAGTCAGCAGGTATGCATACAAAAATGGAATTAAAAGGAAAAAAAGAAAGAAAAAGCTTTCTTGTTAAAGCCTATTGTCCTAGAAGGAATCCATTGCTTTGAATTCACTTAAAGCCTATACACACGAAAGGTTTCTTCTGAGAACCTCGTATAACTCATGTGTATGACTATTTTTTTAATTATGGTAAAATACACATAAAATTTACCAACTTAACCATTTTCAAGTGCCCTGTTCAGTGGTATTAAGTACATTCATATTGTTGTGCAACCATCACCTCCATCCATCTCTAGAACTCTTTACATCTTATAAAACTGAAACTCTCATCAGAGGCTTTTAAGCAAAGCAGTGACGTGATCTGACTTATGATTTAAAAATTAAGTTGCTTGCTTGGTAGAGAATTGATGGTAGGGAGGCAGCAGGATTAGGAGTTTACTGAATAGATGGATTCAGGATACACTTTGGGGACGGAGCTGACATGACCGCTGCTAATTTGGATGTGGGCATGAGATAAAGAAATAAATGAGAAGAGGAGCTGACTTCTAGATTTCTATATCTCCAGGGTCTAGCACACAGAAAATAGCCAATGTTTATTTCATAAATGAGTGAATATTGATTTAACACTTAATAAGTAGAAACCTTTCTTCCCAGAGAACCAAGAAAACAGAAATGAAAACTACCATGGATGAAGGAGATCTCTCTTTTCTAGGGCCTCACTATTGGTACTGTGTCCTTGTAACATGGATAAAGTCTACACAGTTGGTTCATGTCAACATTATATGTCTAATTCCAACATTAACATTAAAAGCTAATCCTTGTACATGTATACAATAAGTTAAACTTTATTAAGCATTTTATATATTTTATTTCATGTCTTTCCTAAATCAATAGCTTTCAACCTTTGAGACTATGGTGCTATGTGCTACCTCCCTAGGGATGATGTATATACATAAATCTGATGTTTTGGAGAGTTTATGGACCCTCTAATGCCCATCCATAGACCAATCTCAGGTCTAAAAATACCCTGATCTACCTAATATGAGTTGTTATTGTATATCGTTATAAGAACCTAAACTTTATTAGCCTAGCCCTGGCACCTTTGGAGAAATGCTTTCAAAGGGTTTACCTTCATTCATGTCCATAATAAATGAGTTACCAAGAACCAACATTAATTTACGGGACTTCCCTGGCAGTCCAGTGGTTAAGATTCCATGCTTCCCCTGGAGGGAGCATGGGTTTGATCCCTGGTCAGGGAACTAAGATTCCACATGCTGTGTGGTGCAGACAAATAAAAATTTAATTTAATTAAAAATAATTTTAAAAAAAAACAATGTTAATGTAAAGAATATCTTTCCATCTTTACCAAAACTATTATTGAAAGTATTATACATGAAGGGATTCAAGATCCTCTTTATAAGAAACTACCTCATAAATAAATCCCTTTTACAATTCATTTCTAGGGGAAAAAAATACTACCTTAAAAATTGATGTTTTGGGCTTCCCTGGTGGCACAGTGGTTAAGAATCCACCTGACAATGCAGGGGACACGGGTTCGAGCCCTGGTCCAGGAAGATCCCACATGCCGCGGAGCAACTAAGCCCGTGAGCCACAACTACTGAGCCCATGTGCCTAGAGCCTGTGCTCCGCAACAAGAGAAGCCACTTCAATGAGAAGCCCGTGCACCGCGACAGAGTGGCCCCCACTCGCTGCAACTAGAGAAAGCCCGCACACAGCAACAAAGACCCAAAGCAGCCAAATAAATAAATAAAATAAATAAAATAAATATCTAAAAAAAAATTATGTTCACCCCATAAACACGTACTTTACCTTGAGACATATAAGTACGCATTAACTGCCAACTTTCCAAAGTAGTTCCAAGATTTTCTTTGAGGAAGAATTCCTCCCCAATATTTTTCTCATGTAAACCATACTCAGAATTCATTTTCTACAATTTCCACTTTTAATGTTCTAAGTGGATTGAAAACTAAAAAACAAAAACAAAACTTGTAAAGCAAGCTCAGGATATTATCTTTCAAGTTTTCACAATTTTCTCTCCAATTCTTTACCGTTAGTTCTCCTGCCCACTTTTTAAGGCACTCACTTTTATGGAATCTTTTCAAAGCATTCAACATTCCTTTCACAGAAGCAATAATACTCTTTCCCTTTTGCACTTTATAGATTTACATACATTTAAATTATCTAATCACAATAACAAGCATAACTGGCACCACCAAGTTTGCGATAAATACAGCCACTGGGCTTCCCTGGTGGTGCAGTGGTTGAGAGTCCGCCTGCCGATGCAGGGGACACTGGTTTGTGCCCCGGTCCGGGAAGATCCCACATGCCGCGGAGCGGCTAGGCCCGTGAGCCATGGCCGCTGAGCCTGTGCGTCCGGAGCCTGTGCTCCGCAACGGGAGAGGCCACAACAGGGAGAGGCCCGCGTACTGCGAAAAAAAAAAAAAAAAATACAGCCACTGAGCCAGCCATCAGAGCAGGGAACAGGCTGCTAGGAACTGGTGTTCATCATGCCTGGGCAGCATTTGGTCTGCTTTTTGGGGAAATAAGAAGCATGGGCTCGTAGTGTCGACTGGTTAGATGTCAAGAGGATTGTCTTTATATTAGGATGAACCATATGTAATTGCCAATATACAAATATTTCTCCTAGAGAAACGGCAATTGCATGTGTTCAACCTAATATTTCTATTTTTAAATTTTAAAAATATTAACTATATTTAATGTTTAATATCACATCTATTATTCTTTTTCCCCCCTCCCTTTAAACAATGTATAGTGGTTCTCACAACTTCAGTTTTTAAATTCCATGTTTGCTCAGGAATAAGCTATTAAATAATCAGTAATTAAACTCTGGTTTCCTAAGAATGGGATTTCTACCTTCTTTCTTTCTTCAGGTTAAAGTCACACCTGTTAGAATTTCAAAGAAATTCTTCAAAGACTGAAGGTATAAGCGCGTGCCTTCTAGTGAACTGAAGGATAAAGAGCAGAAGGATTAAAATGTGAGGTCAGCGTTCATTAGTTTGTTTGTTTGCTTCTCAGACATAAAACTTTTTGGCTCACGGGATCCAACACAGCACTCTCTGCCTAGAGAAGGCAGGAAAAAGGAAAGACGAGGAGAGGGCAGAGAAGCCTCAGACAGACTTAGGATGAGTCCCCCTTAAATACAAGCAGCCTTTCCTTTTGTTCTGCCTATGTTATGCCACTGAATTATAACAAGCAAACAAATACATCACAAAGGTGCTAGTAAGACAAAATCCCACAACTGGGGATGGAAAGGTAGGAGCAGAAGCATGGAGGGGCCGTATTTAGTTGAGGGACAACGAGCCAAACCCTCTTTTTCTAGTTCTCACATTTCTACCACTGACCCTAAAAAGTCTAAATCAGGTTTGCGTTTATGGTTGTGCTTATGCCCTCACAAAACTATCGTTGGATATCAGAGCCCTAGTGTCTCTCATACCCTCTAAATCATCAACCCACTGAGTCAGTATGCAGAGGGGGAAGAGCCTGAACGTCGTAACCATACCTGGGTTTAAATCCTGGCTTCGCACTTGTAACCATGTACCCTAGCTGAGCACCCTTTCTGCTTCTTCACCTGAGCACCTTTCTTCACTTTTCTGCACCCATGTGTGCTGTGAGGATTCTGGTGCAGACCTTGCTGGCTTTAGACAATTCCTGAGAATTCCTGAGAACAGAAAGTGCCTGATTGCAACTATGACTGATGTCTAAAAGATGCCCAAACGTTTCACCTCATGATTTTCAGCAGGCAGGTAAAAACTTAAATGCAGGCTTGAGCTTTCTATAAACATGTCGCACAAGATCGTTTTCTATTCCCAAATTGTTATAATCAAGATATCTCATGTAAATAGTGATGGTAGCTGTCCTTTCCAGGTCAGATAGAGAAAGGAGATAAAGCCTCCACGGGAGAAGGGGAGGTTCCAGAAAGGTTAAGTTGCACATGCAGACAGGTGCTTTCAAAACACAAATCTTGGGCTTCCCTGGTGGCGCAGTGGTTAAGAAATCACCTGCCAGTGCAGGGGACACAGGTTCGGGTCCTGGTCCGGGAAGATCCCACATGCCGCAGAGCAACTAAGCCCGTGCACCACAACTATTGAACCTGCGCTCTAGGGCCTGCGAGCTACAACTACTGAGCCCGTGTGCCACAACTACTGAAGCCCATGCGCCTAGAGCCTGAGCTCCACAACGAGAGAAGCCACCGCAATGAGAAGCCCGTGCACTGCAACGAAGAGTAGCCCCTGCTCGCCGCAACTACAGAAAGCCCACACGCTGCCACGAAGACCCAACGCAGCAATAAAGATCCAATGCAGCCAAAAAAACAACAACAAAAAATACAAATCTTAACAGGTCCGTTCCCTTCTTAAAGGGCTCCACTGGATCCCCATTGTCTGTAGGATAAAATCCAAAATCTTTACTAGTTGAATCAAGGTTCTCAGTAAGCCAGCTGTGCATACCTAGGCAACCTCTTCTCACACCCTCCTCTGCAGTGATTTTACAGTGTTTCCAATTCTCTGAATGCACCTGCATGCTCTCAGCCTGGATTTGATTTCCCACCCTTATCCCATTTCTCTGCTGCCCCAACTCCCAGTCTTCCTTCTTTCGGCTCAGGAGGACAACTTTGTCTGCCTTTCTCTGCTCGGTTTCCCCAACACTCTGTGTTAATCACAGTTTTCCACACTGTACTCTAAGTGTTTACCTCCCTTGAACCCACATAGATCTGGACGGGCTTCAGCACCCTGCCGACTACTTTGCCTGACACAAAGCTGACACTCAAATGTTTGTTGAGTATGCAACTTCTGAAACTCCCTGATTTTGGCTAGGTTTTGCTCTATACCTTATATTAGAGGGGACAAAGGAGCTGGGCTGCTGGTGTTCAAGGCCTGTGCTGCTTCTCCAAGTGGATGAAGATTTGTCTTTAACACGGCACATTTTTGAGTTATATGTTATATGGTAACTTAGTTCCTCTGAATAATGGTCTGTTTAGAAATATTTATCACTAACAAAGAGGATAATTTTACTTGTCAGGCAATAACATGTGCTTTTAATATATCTAAATCAATTAGGAATAATTAAAAATCTCAATTTTAAAAAAAAAGACCAATCTTATAAAGTGCTAAATTTGCATTAGTGTTCAGCTATTTCATAACATGTGAATGGTCCAAATTGGATGAGTCACAGAAATACATATAAGATATACTCCTCTCTAAAAATGTGTTTATGGCATGCTTCTTTCCATGCTATATGGTGTGTTTTATTGAAACTCAAGACTCGTTCTCAATTTAACATGCTACTGTATATACAAAGGCTCCAAAATTATTTGTTTGGTAAACAGCATTCTTCTATATTCTAAAGCTGATGTTTGCACGTGTAGCACACCAAGGAGAATAAGCAATTAAACAAACTAGAAAAAGTCTTATTTCTTCAACTCGATCAGTAAGTACCTGAGGTCAGAGGCTTTAAGTATATTCCACTGTCTAGCATAAAGAAACAAATCCCAATTTGTAAAATGACATAACTGCAAGGTAAGCATTACTGTAACTTAAGTTGTTTATAATAGTTGCTAATATACCTATCCAACAACAGAGGATTAGTTAAGGAAATTACATTATAATTTTTAGAATATAAGGCAGACAATAGGAGTTTTGGAAAATATAGGTGAAAAATGCTTACTATGTATTATAAGGAAAACACAATATACTAAAATTCTATATGTAGTAGGATATAGGAAAACATGCATTTAAAAAATGAGAGAGGGGACTTTCCTGGTGGTGCAGTGGTTAAGAATCTGCCTGCCAATGCAGGGGACACGGGTTTGATCCCTGGTCCAGGAAGATCCCACATGCCACGGAGCAACTAAGCCCGTGCGCCACAACTACTGACCCCACACGCCACAGCTACTGAAACCCACATGCTCTAGGGCCCATGTGCCACAACTGCTGAGCGCGCGTGCTGCAACTACTGAAGCCAGGTGCCTAGAGCCCGTGCTCCGCAACAAGGAAGCCACCACAGTAAGAAGCCCGCATTCCGCCACAAAGAGTAGCCCTCGCTCGCCGCAACTAGAGAAAGCCCGCGCGCAGCAATGAAGACCCAAATAAATAAACAGAGAGAGACAAAGGTAAAATGGCAAAATATTTAGTGTAGTCAACTCACGCTCAGGGGGTCAAAACTCTCTTCCTGGCTCGCCAATCTCACCATTTGGGTACCTCCTTCCAGTTTTCTTTTCTCCTCACCTCAAACCTCCCCAAACACAGCCAGTTCTTCCTTGACAATGCCTCTCAGGATTAGTCCAGGCCCACATTACCTTATGCAGAGGTTTCGAGAAAAGATTCCCATTTGGCTTTTCTGCAGTCTCATTCAACTATCATATCTACTGCCAGAATAAGACAGTCATTCTGCTAAATATATCTACTGTGGTAATCTCTTCATTTATGTTGTAGGCATTTTTGTGTATGTGTTATATTTTTCAATGAAATTGGGTTTTTCTTGTAACTCTGTGCAGCTTCATATTTTGTTTGGCTAGGATGAGGTTAGGATTCATGGCTCTCTGCTGACGTGGCCCTACTTCCTTACCCTTCTAAATGGAATGTTTAGCCAGGGTAGCTGGGTTCCTATCTGCAGCAATGGAGTTGGCAGAGGCTTCCCTGCCCGTCCTCTACAAAGCCTGCCAGGTCCCCCACGTCTACCAACGCATCCTTAACACCCTGTAAAACCCGGCTTAAAAATTTCAAAAAGTTTTCCACCATTATTCAACCCACCCAATATATGCTACATTAATTCATCTTGCATCATATTCTGCAAACATTTATCAAGAAACTACTAGTTGTAAGGCTTGAAGAGTTAAAGTCTTAAGTTGTTAACAATCTCTCTGCGGACCGTGAACATTTATGAGAGAAGCTAACCAACGGTAAAAAGAAAAATGACATAAGTGATAAATGAATGTTCAGGAGTGGGGAAGAGGGAGACTGGTGAAGAGGAGTAGGGAACGGGGCTGAGAATGAGGAAGGCTAGAAGGAAGAGACAAGGTAAAAGCTGAAAGAAGAGGTTTCATGATTGGGAGAAGTGTGATGTGAGACATGACTGCTGTTTTGCACCTGGGTGACTACAAAAAAGGGGAGGGAGGCTGACATAAATGACGCTAACTAGAAATGCTTTGGGGCAAAGCAGGGCAAGTCCAAATGGAATATTCCAGTATGCACTGACATATGCTACACTAAAACTGAATAAGATACATGGAAAGCACAGAATCTTTAAGTGGGTAAGTAGCAGTGATAACCTAAGTAACAAAATTCTATGAAAAGAAAACCTAAATGAGTACAAAGTCACACAAGAAGGAAAAGAAGGACCTGAGACTGAGAGCCTAGTCAGTGAACATGACAAAGCACAGGACTTCAAGAAAGTAAGGATGAAGAAAGGAACTCTAGGTGAGGCAGTATGCACAGTGGTTAATAGCCTCAACACTGGACCAGAGCCCCTGAGTTGGAATCACCCCCTGCTGCTTGTACGTCCTGGGCAAGTTCCCGTGTCTCAGTTTCCTTATCCGTAAAAGGATAATGTTATCATTTATTTACCCCCATAGGATTGTTGCCAGGATTAAAAGAGTTGATACAAGTTCTTAGAACAGTGCCAGGCACAGAAGCATTCGATAAATGTCTGCCATTGGGGGAAAATATTTTTTTTTATCGCCGGTGACCTTGAGGAGAACAATTCCTGGCCAGTGGTAGAAGCAGAAACTACAAAATAAGGGAATTAGCAAACAAGTGATGGCTAAGAAGGCGGAGGCAACCCCAAAGTATCGAAGACTCTTTCACAGCAGTTAGGCGATGCAAGCGAGAAGTGAAATAAAGAGTAACTTGCGAGTACAGGGTTAAATGAAAATGCTTTTCGAGGGAACAGCTCAGCAAGAGGAAAAAGGCTTGGCTCGCCAAAACTATTCTTCAGTCTTTGTACGACTTGTTTTCCCAACCACACAGCGAGAGGACAGGGGTAGAGACCATATCCTTCCTGTCGCAGCTTCCCCAAGGGAGCTCGAAAGAGCGTTCTCTCAGCATCCGGTAAGTTTGAATCAGCGCTGGCTGATTAGGGGAGAAGGCCCATTTCCTAACCAACGATACCCTGTAAGATGAAACAACAGGCTTTCCGATTTCCATCTCCGGCACGACCTGTTCCACCGCTGTGTACGCATCACTCTCCTCAGCCAGCAGCTGCCGCCGGGACAGGATGCAGCTCGGGGAGCCAAAGAGGCAGCGCCCGCTGCAAGAGCAACGCCCCAAGTTCATTCCGGCCTCGAGGACACAAAAGCGCCCCAGAGGGGAAAAAGCAGAAAGAAAGGGGCTCGGGGATTCTGGGGGGGGGGGGGAGTCGGGGAGGTGGGCGAGCGAGCCCAAATCCAAGAGCTGGGAAAGTGACCTCGGAGGTCAAGGTCGAGCAGGTCCCTCTCCCTCCCAGTCCCACCCGCAAGCACCTTTGTCCTCCCGCCCGGAACAGCTGGGCCCTGTCCCGCGGGAGCGCTCGGGAGAGGCTCAAAAACCCAGGAGCGGCGGGGACCACCGTCCCTTTGGGATGCTGGGGGCGGCGATGGGCTCCCAGGGAGGGCGCAGGTGAGCGCGGCGGCCCCTCCCTCCGGCGGGAAGGGCTTCGACCCTGGGCACCCGCAGACGGCGCGGCGACAACTTCCGAAGCGCCCGCCAGAGTCCAGGCAGGGCCTGGCCGGGCTCCCGAGTCTCCGGGACCCGTATCCCACTCCCCGCGCGCCGCGCCCAAGTTCTTTCCACCGGGCTGTGCCCGACCCCTGCCCCCGGCGTCTCTCTACTTCCCCCCATCTCTTCTCCTCAGCGTCTCGGAAAAGTTTGGCCCTGGCCCACCGGCTGGGAGCCCCACACTCACCCGGCGAGCCCAAGCTGAGCCCAAGTGCCCAGGCGCGGGCGCAGAGGGCGGCGGCGCGAGCGCGGCGTTCTTCACAGCGGGCCCTGCTGCTCCGGCCGCCGACCGAGCTGGAAAAGGGGCGGAGGCCGCCGGGTGTCACCTGCCCGCTCTCCCACCCTGCAGCGTGACGCCGCGGAGCGCCGCCCCCTGACCGCCCGCCGCCGCCGCCGCCAGGTACTCGCGAGGGACCGCGGGGAGGAGCCTCCCTCCCGGGAGGGATCGACCGGGAAGGGCGCGCGGCCTCGGTCGCCCCACCTCTGCCTGGCTCGGCGCCCCGCAGCTCGGAGCGCGGCCGGGACGGGGGACCGAGGACCGCTCGGGGAGATCCAGACTAATTACATTTCTTTTTGAGCACAAATGTCATCACCTGAGGTCATCTCGAGGCTTAACATAAATAGTGTGAAAACTGTCGTCATGCATGACTCAGGATTGAGTTGCAGAAAAATCTGAAATGAGGAAAACCTGGCCCAGGGTGAGGCTGGCGGCGGAGAGGGAGAAAAAAGGGGAGTTCTTGCTCCTGAAAAGGCTATTCGGAGGGTTAATTCATTATCTGAAATGGAGGCCAGACCCAACGGCTGCGAGAGGCCCAATTTGGGTCAGCTCCATCCCCTGATTATTAAAAACTGGAGAATTGCCGCAAATATTGGGGAGTGAAGGGGGCTTTTAGAGCAATGAAGAGGAAATTGTATATAATCGAAGTTAACTTTTTTGCCCTGGTTAGTAACAGCTGCTGTTGCAGCCAACACACTCTGACACACTGACTTTTCCTCAACCACGGCTGGCTTGAGTGGTGGGGTGAGGATGAATGTAGGCGTGTGTATGCGCGCTCCATTATTTTTTACCTTACCTGGCTTTGTGTTTGATTATGAGCCTCCTAAACGCTCTCATGTTTTGGAATCCTGGCATCAATAGCTGGAGGGCAAAATAAGAGTTACTTGTTACTTACAAAAGAAGTTACTTGTTCAGGAGGCAAAAACCAAGAACTAGAATTGAATTGTCTTCTAGAAACTAGAAAAATAACCTCAGGGGTTGCAGCCCTGGCCCATGCACCTCACAAACCTGGCCTGTGAGTTTGTGCTGTGAGTTTTAAGCATGAAATCACAACAAAAGGGTCCAGACTACTGGGGAGGGAGGGTAGAAAGAAGAACACTCAGTGGGCCACAAGCATGTTTCCCTCACATACAGGTAGTTGCCTACCATCACCTAATCCTACTGCATCAACAAGAGATTTTAAATGTTTTATACAAAATGTTGAGAACCCCCATAGTAGCCATTCAGGAAAAAAAAGAAAAAGCAAAAAAACATGAAAGCTCAAATTTAAGAGAATCCCAGCTTCAGTGAAACTAAAGATTTCTTCTTCCTTTTAGATAAATTTTGCTTTCATAATAAAACCATGTCATTTAGTAGTCTTGGCTACTGGGAACTAGAGACAATTACTTAACAATATTTGTCTTTGCATTTGTCATTATCTGCCCATCTATACACAATTATGAAATTTCAAGTATGCAAAAGATCAAATGGATTCATTCATTTAACAAATATATATTCAGTGCTTTTATGTTCCAGGCTCTGAAGATTTAACAGCTAACAAAACAGACCAAAAAAAAAAAAACCTCTGTTCTTGTGGAACGTACTTTCATTTACCTTCGCTCTAGTTGGAGATGACAGACCACAGATGAATAAGCAAGTAAAATATGAGTGTTCATGTAGTGTTAAGTGCTGTGAAGAAAAATAAAGAAGAGATGGGGATAGGGACTTCTGGAGGTGGGGAGGTGAGGAGTTGCACTGTTAAAGGAGCTAGGGAAGTCCTCAGGTGAAGGAGGCATTTGAGCCAAAATTGTAAAGAGATGAGGTGGCAAGCCTGTGTGTCTATCTGGGTAACAGCATTCGAGTCATCAGGAACTGTAAGGCTAACGGCCCAGGGCATGAGCATGCCCCAGATGATCACCTTTACAGAATGGCAAGGAGGCCAGAGCTGTTGGAGTGGAGTGGAAGATAATATCAACAAGATTTCGCAAGGATCTGATGTGGGGTGTGAAAGGCGGGACAAAAAGGTCAAGGATGACTCCAGGGTGTTTTCCTCTATCAGCTGGAAGGAGAGAGCTGCCATTTACTATGAAAAGGAAGCCTGAGAGACCACAGTTGGGTGGGGGGTCATCAGGAGTTGTTTGTGGGACTGATTTAATTTAAGATGCCTATTAGATATCCAAGTGGGAATGTCAAGTAGGAAGTTGGTTATACCAGTCTGGAGTTCAAGAGAGAGGTCTGGCCTGGTGATATAAATTGGGAGCTTCCACATGATATTTATTTATTCTCTGGTCTGAGAATGGCTAAGAGCACCATGAGCGAGACTAGAGAAGAGGTTTCAGAACTTCGCCCTGGGGCACCCCACTATTAAGCCATCAGGGAATGAGGAGGAATAGTCCTGAGATTTGAGTAAAATCAGGAGAGTGTGGTTTCCTGGAAGGCAAGTGTGTTAGTCAGCTATTGCCACAATAGTTCTGTGTAACAAATCACTCCAAGGTCAGTGGCTTATAGCAGTATATCTGTTCTCATGCCCACGAGTCAGCAGATTGGTTGCAGTTCATCAGATCTAGGCTGTGCTCAGCTGGGTGGCTCTGCTTTAGGTTGCAGATTTAGCTTAAGTCTGTCCCATGTGTGTTATTTCTGGAACCCAGATTGAAGAGTCAGCAGCCACCTGGAGAAGATCAACTGGGGTACAAGAGGCAGTCCAAAATCCACATGATTTGTGGGCCTCTGCTCACATTATTGAAGCATGTTTAAGGCCTCTGCTCACATCGGGTTGGCTAATATTTCATTGGCTAGGGTGGGTCACATAGCCAAATCCAACATCAGAGGGGAGTGGGAAGCATATTCAACCTACAGTGGAAGGGTGAGGAGAATGAGTATTTGCTGAACAATAATCCAAACTTTTATCATAGCAAGGGAAGAAAGTGTTTCAAGGTGAGGGAAGTGATCGCCCAATAAGCTGGGAACCAAAATTGGCCCTTGATTTAGCAATATGGAAGTCTTTGGTTGACCATGACAGAACAGGTTTGGAGAAACAGAAGGAATGAAAATCCACCCCATTTGGGTTTTCAGATCTGAACATGCACATTCACCAATAGGCAACAGAGGGAAGGTAGAGTTATGGGCAAAGATTGGGGGGAAGTAGGAGCTTGTGTTGATAGACTGTTTTAGGTCAGATTTCCCAGAAGCAGACCTGAGGCAGAAAGTTGTGTGCAAGTGATTTATTGAGGTCAGTAAGGGATCCAAAGGGATCTGGGTGAAATAATAATATTGTTTACTATGCAAATGTTAATATTTTCCAAATTTAGCTTTTTTTTTGCAGTATGCAGGCATCTCACTGCTGTGGCCTCTCCCGTTGCGGAGCACAGGCTCCGGACGCGCAGGCTCAGCGGCCATGGCTCACGGGCCCAGCCACTCCGTGGCATGTGGGATCCTCCCGGACCGGGACACGAAGAACCCGCATCCCCTGCATCGGCAGGCGGACTCTCAACCACTGCACCACCAGGGAAGCCCAGCTTTTTTTTTTTTTAAAGCAATAAAATGTTACAGTTAAAGCTCCACCCTATCCTAATCCTTTTCTTTCTCCCAAAGGTATCCTGAAGTAGCTACGTATCATTTCCATGCATGTGTTTATACTTTCATTAGTATATCTATCTCAATATATACTGTAATTTTGTATATGGTTAAATTTTATGGAAATAGTATCATACTGTATGTATTCTTCTACAACTTTGTTTTTTAGTCATGTTGATTCATGTAGCTCACTCATTTAAATACTTTAGAGTATTCTATTGTATAACTAAACCATTTATTCATTTGCCTTCTAATGAACAAAATTGGTTTAGTTCTAATTTTTCCCTTCTGGAGACAATGTGTCAAGGAATATACAAGCAACTATTTTCTTGTACACATGGAGAAAAAGTTCTAGGATTTATACTTAGAAATGGAACTGCTGGTCATGGAATAGATTGTTCTCTTCTACGGACATTTGCTGTTTTTTGGCTGCTCTGTATCTGAATCCTCTGTCTATATTTGAGGAAGTTCCTATTATGACTTCATAGAGGCAGAGCTCACCTCCTTAAAGAAGCTGGAAATGCATGATACTCACTTTGCCACCCGCTTGGACAGCTAGAGCTCACAGTTGCTGCAACTCCCTGACAACCCTCCTCCCAGGATTCTGAAATTGAAGGTAGTGACACAAGAAATTGTGTTTGCTAGTGGCATGGGTGGCTTCCCAGACTGATTCACTGGCATAAATTTAGCTCTAGTTTGTCAGCAAAGCTTGACTTTGTTCCTACCTTTTCCAAGCCTATTATCCAGCCCTTGTGGAGATTCTGTAAGCTCTCAATATTTTTCAATAAACACCTTTTATGTTTAAATTAGTTACTTTGTTTCTATTTCTTGCAGCTGAGGACCCTGACTGACAGACTCTCCTTGACTGACAGACTTTCCTAAGTGGTGCCAATTTACACTAGCACCACATTGTATTAATAGCTCCCGTTTCCCTAAATCCTTGCCAACATTTGATGTTTTCAGACCTTATATTTTTCCCAGTCAGATGGGTGTGAAATGGTTTCTCACTGTTTTTTCTTTCTTGTTGTTGTTGTTCCTTTTTTTTTTTTTTTTTGATGTGGACCATTTTTAAAGTCTTTATTGAATTTATTACAATATTGCTTCTGTTTTATGTTTTGGTTTTTTGGCCACGAGATATGTGGGATCTTAGCTCCCTGACCAGGGATTGAACCCAAAGCCCCTGCGTTGGAAGGTGAAGTCTTAACCACTGGACTGCCAGGGAAGTACTCTCACAGTGTTTTTTTTTTTTTTTTGGATATTAAATTGCATTCAGTTTAAAGTATCTCGGAAGAATGTTAACTCTTTTATTTTTGGTCTGGACATAGAAGTACACTGCACATTAATTCAAATCACAGATGATACTAAATTGGGTGATGATATGAACACCCAGAGAACACAAACAGACAATAAAAAGAGATCCACAATGAAATAACCAAACAATGTTCACACTTCTTAATGCTATTTTGGATATATATATGGAGAAACATCTGAACACTGATCTCTAATAGCTAGAAAATATTTTCTGCATGACTACCTTACAAAGAAACTTGTGGCTGATAGAAATAAAAACAAAATAGGTACAAATTTATAATAACGAACGGTATCAAAGAAAGTTTAACAAATGTGATTAGCATATACTGAAGCATCTCATCAGAGTCTAAAGAAGTGAACGTTCTGGGGCTTCCCTGGTGGCGCAGTGGTTAAGAATCCGCCTGCCGATGCAGGGCACATGGGTTCGTGCCCCGGTCCGGGAAGATCCCACATGCCGCGGAGCGGCTGGGCCCGTGAGCCATGGCCGCTGAGCCTGCGCGTCTGGAGCCTGTGCTCCGCAACGGGAGAGGCCACAACAGTGAGAGGCCCACGTACCGCAAAAAAAAAAAAAAAAAAAAAGTGAATGTTCCTTTTAAAATAATCTGTTTAATCAAGCTGTTGTACTGATGCAGAAAAATCATCAAAAAATGTGGGGAGATATA
This sequence comes from Hyperoodon ampullatus, assembly GCF_949752795.1. Lineage (NCBI taxonomy): Eukaryota > Metazoa > Chordata > Mammalia > Artiodactyla > Ziphiidae > Hyperoodon > Hyperoodon ampullatus. The sequence continues at coordinate 128,108,729 of NC_136917.1, read as the reverse complement.
GTCAACCGGTAAACAGAAGTTTTAGTGCTGTTGTAAGTAGAAATAGAAGAATTACGTGGAAAGAGCATAACAAAATTTAAGTTCATAAATGTCAAAACAGAAATGTGATCCAAGGCAAGGGAGAGATGCTTCATCACTAAACTATTATAAAAGTGGAAACCAGTACATTATAAAGAGAACCTAAGAGAATGCATATCTCTGTCATTGATTTCTCTAATCTATATTTCAGTTTGGATACATTTTATTAGTTTGTTATATTGCTAATTTGTAATTTTGAAATGAAATTATTATAGGCCCTGGTTAGAATTTCTCCATTAATATTATTATAAAATACAAAAGGATGCCACATAATTTCTGTATTGACCAATTCTTCTTGCTTTTTGAACGAAATGCTATGTTAGGATTTTGATTTGAATTGCCTTAAAGTTTAAAGATTTATTTAGAGAGAATTGCCATCTTTAGAATATTGAAGTGACCCATTTATGAACATGATGTTATTTCTCTATTTATGTAAATTTTCTCTGTTTTTTAATAAAGTTTTGATTTTTCTTTGTTTTGGTTTTTCACATATTTTGTTAGATTTATTCCTAGGAACCCTATAATTATTGTGGCTATTATAAACAGTATATGTGTTTTTAAGTTACATTTTCTAATTGTAAATATAGGAATGCTATTACTTTTTCTGTAACTATTGTGTATCCTTCATCTTTATTAAACTCAGTAATTTGTAGAATTTCTATGATTTTTTAACTGAGACAATAATATCTCCTGTGAATAATTATAATTACTGAATCCTTAACCTGCAACTTCTTACTCTGTGTCACTCTGTTATGGATTTAACTTTTACCAGTGATTCACAAACTTAACTGAGAGCGAGGATTATCAGGATGTTGTTAAAATGAAGACTCCTGGAAATGTGTCTCCAGAGATGCTGATTTAGTAGGTCTAGATAGTGGGATACATAATCTGCATTTTAACACACACCATATATGATTCAGCTATAGTTGCCCAGAGAGCTGCAGTTTGGGAAACTTCTTACATATAACCTATCTCTTCTGATATTTATTATTGCCTTCCCAATGAAATGATAAACACTTGATGGCAGAGATTTTATCTAATCTCTCTTGTATCCTTTCTGCCTAGAATAGTAGCCTACCAACAGTAGATGCTAAATAAGTGTGCAGAAGGTAAAAAGGAATTTTAGGAAAGTCATTGGAAGTACTTTGTGTGAAGCTGCTATTTAAATGTTTTAAAAATGTTTTCTCATGAGCATTCTATATACATTTAAAAGATACCTTTGGGGCTTCCCTGGTGGCGCAGTGGTTAAGAATCTGCCTGCCAATGCAGGGGACACTGGTTTGAGCCCTGGTCTGGGAAGATCCCACATGCTGTGGAGTAACTAAGCCCGTGCACCACAACTACTCTAGAGCCTGTGCTCTAGAGCCCATGTGACACAACTACTGAGCCCGTGTGCTGCAACTACTGAAGCCCGCGTGCCTAGAGCCTGTGCTCCGCAACAAGAGAAGCCACCACAGTGAGAAGCCCACGCACCGCAACAAAGAGTAACCCCTGCTCGATGTAACTGAAGAAAGCCCAGGTGCATCAATAAAGACCCAACACAGCCAAAAATAAATAAATAAATTAATTAATTAAAAAATAAAACAATAAAAGATATCTTTGGGACTTCCCTGGTGGTGCAGTGGTTAAGACTCCGTGCTCCCAATGCAGGGGCCCCAGGTCCAATCCCTGGTCAGGGAACTAGATCTCACATGCATGCCACAACTAAGAGTTCGCATGCCACAACTAAGGAGCTGGAGAGCTGCAACTAAGGAGGCTGCAAATCACAACTAAGGAGCCTGCCTGCAACAACTAAGACCTGGCACAACCAAATAAATAAATAAAATAAATAAAAATAACAAAGATATATAAAAAAAATAAATAAAAGATAACTTTGCTATCATCAGAGGAAGAACAATGATTGCAATGTGATAGGTACATGGACTAGGTGACTACCAACCCTTACCCCAATGTGTCTATATCTTGCCAAGCTTAATGGCATCATTTCTTTTTGGCACTGAAAATGCAAACTATGAGTTTCAGACAAATCATTTTCTTTTTGCTATCCTTCTGTGCAGATATCTAAGACGTCTATAAAATTTATATCCCCAGGACAGGATATAAGTGAGATACGGAATGCGAATATCCCTTAAATTATCAAAAATCAGCATTATAATTATTTTCCTATAAACTCCAATCATTTGAAAATGTTAATACAAGTGGTTTTCCACCGTGAAGGATTGTCACTTACTGTGATTATGACATCAGCTATGATTAATTTGATTTTAAATGTTATGGAATTGATTTCTTTTGTTTTTAAAATAAATTTTATTTATTTTTGGCTGCATTGGGTCTTCATTGCTGCACGAGGGCTTTCTCTAGTTACAGCAAGCAGGAGCTACTCTTCATTGTGGTGCACAGGCTTCTCATTGCAGTGGCTTCTCTAGTTGCAGAGCACGGGCTCTAGGCGTGCGGGCTTCAGTAGTTGCAGCACTCGGGGTCAGTAGTTGTGGCACATGGGCTTAGTTGCTCCATGGCATGTGGGATCTTCTCAGACCAGGGCTTGAACCCGTGTCCCCTGCATTGGCCGGTGAATTCTTAACAACTGCACCACCAGGTAAGCCCTGGAACTGATTTCTGAATCAACTATATTATCTGAAACTAAAGTGCAGTGGTTTATTTTGTGTATTCAACCAATATCTTTTTTAAAAATATATTTATTTATTTATTTTGGCTGCACTGGGTCTTAGTTGCGGCACATGGAATCTTTAGTTAAGGCATGCAAACTCTTAGCTGTAACATGCATGCGGGATCTAGTTCCCTGACCAGGGATCAAACCGGGGCCCCCTGCATTGGGAGCACAGAGTCTTACCTACTGGAGCACCAGAGAAGTCCCTCAATCAATATCTTGATATCACAAATTCCTGTGAAGGCCAAGTCTAAATTATATTTAATTAAAATTCTTATATATTTCATTTCATAATAAAATGTTTCTCAAATAGATAGGAGAACTGTCATAATTTGTATCTTATTGAATGACTAAATAATATACCATCAAGATAAGGTATATTTTAATGATGTGCTTGAAACAAAACAATTAAGAAAACAAAAAATTTTACAAAGTAAAACTATTTAGCAGTCATGATTCTTTTGGAATTTTTAACATATACTATATTTGTACTATGTTATTCTAAATTTTGTGTATTGGTAACTGTTCAGTGTACCTTGTAGGTTTGTTTATTTATTTATTTATTTAGGCTGCACCTGGTGTTAGTTGCAGCACGTGGGATCTTTGTTGCCGCCTGCCAGATCTTCATTGTTGTATGCAGAATCTTCAGTTGCAGCACGTGGTATCTTTAGCTGTGGCATGCGGGATCTAGTTCCCTGACCAGAGATGGAACCTGGGCCCCCTGCACTGGGAGCACAGTCTTAACCACTGGACCACCAGGGCAGTCCCATACCTTGAAGGTTTACAAAACAGTTCAGCAGATGGAAGCTCTGTCTTCTTGGAGGTGTTACATTTGTACTTGGTTGATGTTTCACAAACTTACCTGATTTGCATAATCATGAAACAAATGTTAAAAAACACAGATTTTTTTAGGTCCCTCAAATAGTGGTCCAACCCTACCTTGGACAGCTATGAAATAACCAATGGTAAGAATCTTGATCAGTTTTTTTTCTCTCTCTCTCTCTCTCTTTAAACATTACATATCTTTTTTCCCCTAGATATACCTGCTACTGAAGCGAGAACTTGTATAATTTATTATACATTCAGGATGACTGGATAATCATTTAATTTTTGTGAAAGGCTTATCAATTTGAGATAAGAAAAGAAACTAAGGACACTTCTATTAATAGGGTATCATATAAGATTTTGTAAAAATACTAGATTCATCTTTACATTTTAAATCCTGTGATACACTAACAGTTTAAAAAAAATCTTGTTGCTTTTGGGTATTTTCCAGGAGACTGCTACTATAATAAAATTGTAATAAGTAAGCAGAAAGAGGCACCAGGGATTATGTTCTATCAACGTGTGAACCTTAGCTGCCTACAAGAATATCAAAACAATCAAATTGTCTTTAATTGAAATGTGCATTTTAAACTCTTACTGGAATGTTTTTATTTTACAGTTTCAGGATATCTTCCTATGAGTGTAACCTGTAGTCAGTTAATCAACGTTTACTGATCATTTGTCATAAATGATAGTAGGAGCCAGCCCTGAATATCAGACTGAGTGGAGATGGGCATATATGTGTTAGTGACTAATTTCTAAGTGAAGAAAAAATGTGTATTGCTTTATATTATCCATATTTCTTTTTCTTCCACAAAGATCATTAAGAGCTGACTGTGCACACAAATGTAATTTAAAAGGCGTATCTTTCATCTCTGTTGTTCTTGGTTTTACATATCCATTCTGTTGCATGTAAAACGAGTTCCCTATGTATTTCTAAATGATACAGCAATTGCGCAGATAAAGTAGTCTAGGAAATGCGTGTGGAGCAGTTGTGGACTATATTCCCCAAAGCAGTTTGTTAGTCATTTGGTTTGTTACAACTTCATTCATTTCAGCTTTTTTCTTCTAGACTAGGCTGAGGAAAAATTAGACTTTTTCAGAAAGCTTAAAGAGTTGCGGGCAGGTAAGTGAAAACAGTGGTGGGCACACAAATAGCCAGCTCCTTGTAATTTAAAAATCTGCAAAGGAATTAGCTCTTGGTGCATTGAAGAAAGAGGTCTTGGCATGTGTGGTGATGAAAAGCATACCCATTCACAGTTGGAGCAGAAGATGGCTAGCTCTTCACCAGGTCAGCTTCTTCTTTCTCCTCGGTGCACAGCGGGGCTCTATTCCCCAGCCTTCTTTGCAGTTTGGGTGTGGCCATATGATAGAGTTCTGGCCAATGGAATTCAAGCAGAAGGGCTTGGCATTTCCTGGTCTGGCTCATTCATACTTACCAAGTAAGACCCTTTCTACTGTTTCCCCTGCAGCATAAGGAAGCCTTATGTTGAATGTGGTGGAGCCACAAGATGGTGGGATCCTAAGTTCTCAAATTACCATTTGGAGGAGAGGGATTTTATATGAGCTATAAACAAATGTATATTGCATTGTCTCAGAAATTTTGTAGTTCATCTGATACCACAGTTAGCCTGCCCCAACTGATATAACAGAATAGTACTGTTGGTCAAGGATTTTACCTCTCAGCCTGTAGAAAGCAGGAAATGGTTGCCTCTTCCCTTGGCCTCTCTGGTATTTGCTGGATAAGACCTGGCAACTTCTTTGGCATTCTACTTTGGACAAGTTTTCCTAACCCCACCTTTGTTATTACAATTGCCTCCTAACTAGCTCACTGCTTCTGCTGGTGCCCTCCTCTACAGTTTATTATCAAAACAGAAACAAGAGTGACCTCATGTCATTCTTCTCAACCCCCTCCAAGCTCTCCATTTGTTTCAGAGAAAAAGCTAGTCTTTTTTTAAAAAAATTTAATACTCTATTTTATTTAACTCAATATATCAAAAATTTTCATTTCAACATGCAATCACTCTAAAAATTATTAGCAAGCTATTTTACATTTTTTTACACTGTCTTTGAAATTTAATATGTGTATTAACACTTAAAGCACACTTCCATTTGACTGTCTACATTTCAAGAAGCTAAAGTCTTTTCAACGACCTATAAGACCATTTCTGGTCTGCCACCTCTCCTCATACCCTCTCTGTCCCTCTCTCTTAACACTCTCCCTTTCCCTTACTCTGATCTAGCCTCGCAGATTTCCTTGTTATTCCTTGAACAAAGCAGGCATGCTCTTGCCTTAGGGCTTCTGTGTTTGTTCCCTCTGCTTGGAATGCTCTTCTCCCAGACACCCCCATGGATTGTTCTCCCAGCCTTTGCTCAGAGAGGCTTTTCTGGGCACACTATTTAAAATGACAACTCCTTACACTCCCCGTCCCCTTCCCTCTATTATTTTTCTCCACAGCACTTAGTACCTTCTAACATGCTATACGCATTTTCTTTTTAACATTGTTCACTGTCTGTTCCCCTCCACACCCTTCTTAAAACGAAAGCTCCATGAGAAAGGATTTTTGACTTTTTGTTAAGTTGCCAGCTTAGAGTAGTACTTGGCAAATAATAAATAATAGATAAATTTTTGCTGACTGACTAAATGCTCTTATATAGATAAGCATCGTGTGCCAGAGGAGCACTAAAGGGAAACTCCTAATTCACACTGGGATCTGGCAGGGAAAAGTCTTCTGGAGAAACTTCTTCTTCTTCCAGGACTGGAAGCTGATGCAGTTGCTGAGTATATGAGCCAGTGGTCACTTTTTAGTCCTCCTCTTAACTGACCTATCAACATCACTTAACACAGTCGTGACTGTCTTCTTGAAGTGCCGTCTTCACTTGCCTTCCGGGGTACCACATTTGTCTGGCTGTTCTCCTACTTTCCTGGCCATCCCTTCTCAGGCTCTTCAACAGCATCTCCCTCCTCTAAATGTTGGAGTGCCTAGGGTTCAGTCCTGGTCTTCTTCTCATCTTTCTACACTCATTCCTCAGGGGATCAAAACTTTAAAAACTACCAGGGCTTTAAATGCCATCTGTATACTCATGACTACAAAACATATATTTCTAAATGCTATCTCTTTCCTGAACTCCAGATCTGTATATCAGGTGCCTACTGGGAGAGCCTTTTGGATGTCTAAGTACCGCAGAGTTAAATGTCCACCATAGAGCCTCTGACATTTCTCCCTTGCCATGTGTTCCCGACGTCATTTAATGGAAGCTCTATTATTTCGGTTGCTCAGGCCAAAAGCCTTGGAATTATCTTTGATTCTCCTCTTCCTCTCTGCCAATTTTACCTTCACAATTTAACCAGAACCACTTCTCACCATACCCACTGCCAGCACCCTGGGACTGCTTGGATTTTACGAGCCTCTTTGCTTCTGCTCGTTGCTCCTCTTCAGCCAATCCCCACACTGACACCACGTGATCCTATTAAAACCTAAGTCAAATCATGTCTCTCTTCTGCTCAAAACCTTCCAATGGCTTCTTATATCCCCTCAGGGACCTGCAAGGCCTCTCTTAACCTGACATCATCTCCAGCCACTATCCCCCTAATTACTCTTCTCCATTTAGCTGTCTTGCTGATCCTTGGCTATTCCATGTATGCCCTTGCTTCAGAGCCTTTGCACTTGATATTCTTTATCTAGAATATGTTCTTTCCCCAGATGTCTGCTTAGCTAGCTCCCTCACTTGCTTCAGTCATTATTCAAAATTCAACTTTTCCAGTGAGGATTTTCTTGGCTGCCCTATCTAAAAATTTAATGCGGGTTCTTGCCCCCACTTCTCATTCCCTTTGCCTTTTTTCCCCTCCTTTGCACTTTTCGATAATGTATCTTATTTTCATATTTACCTGTTTATTGTCTTTTTCCTCTACTTCAGTATAAGATCATAACTCTCACCTTTTAAAAGATGCTCCTCTCTCCTCCCATTTCCATTTCTTCAGTCACAGTTTTAAAGTCATGCAAGTAACACTCACACGCAATGGAAGTGTTTGAGCACAGCAAAGGATTTGGTCTGTTTTGTTCACCAGCACATAGCTTGCGCTTAAACCCGTTATAATGAATGGATCAAGAATTAATTAGATCCAGTAAAACTGTTTCTTTAGCGAGAAAGTGTTCTTCCAAACCCAGGAAGAGTTAAAATTTTAGAAGATGCTAAAAGGGGTCAAACTCATAGTTTGATACTTTCATGTTAAATGTAGGAATAAGTTAGTAATTATTGATAATGATTATATATAATACTGTAAATATTAAATATCTATAATTATGATAGATACTTGAATTATAGATAATATGAGTATTTATTGTTTAAAATTTTAGTATTCAGGAGAATCAGTCTTATTAAGGAATTTGACAGATCAGGTTTATGATTCCATTTTGAGTTTTATCATTGAATTCAGACTCATGATTTTAAGGTTAGAGATGTAACTATTTAAAATGTTTATAATCAGGGCTTCCCTGGTGGCGCAGTGGTTGAGAGTCCGCCTGCAGATGCAGGGGACACAGGTTCGTGCCCCGGTCTGGGAAGATCCCACATGCCGCAGAGTGGCTGGGCCGGTGAGCCATGGCCGCTGGGCCTGCGCATGTGGAGCTCTGTGCTCCGCAACGGGAGAGGCCACAACAGTGAGAGGCCCGCGTACCTCAAAAATAAATAAATAAATAAAATAAAATGTTTATAATCAGTATTAAATGCCTGAAATGAAAAGTTGTCTGATTGCATTTGTAAGTTTAATTTATTGGATTTATAAGAGATGTTTAAATTATTGGAAGCTTTTCATGTTCACTTGTCTGGTAAGATATTTGAAGTGCTTAAAAACATCAATTATTAAAATTATCAATGCAGTTTAAGGGAATTTGAATAGGCTGGTGAATAGGACTTACGGTTTAAGAGAAGCTGAGTTATACAGTGAGACACCACTCGCACCTACTAATATAGCTATAATAAAAAAGACAGACAATAACAAATGTTGGCAAGAATGTAGAAAAATTGAAGTTGGAACTTTCGTATGTTGCTTGTAGTAATGTAAAATGGTGTAGGCACTTCGTAAAACAGTCTGACAGTTCTTCATAGAGTAAGATGCAGTACACCTGAAACTAACACAATATTGCAAATCAACTCTACTTCAATAAAAAAAGGTAAAATGCAGAGTTGACATATGACTCAGCAGTTTAAATCCTATAGGTATACCCAAGAGAAGTGAAGACATATTCACACAAAAACTTGTACACAATGTTCATAGCAGCATTATCCATAATAGCCAAAAAGTGTAAACAATCCAAATGACCATCAACTAATGAGCTGATAGATATAATGTGGTATATCCATACAATGGAATATTATTTGGCAATAAATAAAGCATGAAGTGCTGATGCATGCTACAACATGGATGAATATTGAACACATTATGCTAATTAAAAGAAGCCTGTTACAAAAGACCATATATAGTATGATCCATATATAGGAAATGTCCAGAATAAGAAAATCTATAAAGACAGAATCTATAGAGGTTGCTTAGGGCTAGGTATTTTTAGGGGATATGGGGAGTGACTGCTAAGGGGAATGGGATTTCCTTTTGGGGTGTTGAAAATGTTCTGGAATTAGTGGTGATGATTGCACAACTTTGGCAATACACTAAAACCACTGAATTGTTTATTTTTAAAAGGTGATTTTTAAAAATGGTGTGTGAATTATTTCAATAAAAAAGAGAGAAGTTGAGTTCTTTAACTTCAGTTGATTGATATGTCATGCTTAAAATTTACTAGATTTACAAGTAGTATAACAAGATTTATACGATGAATTTGCTATTAAATAAAACAAGGTTTTAAATTTGCAACTTTAGTAACTTTATTATTAAGCCCAGTCTTAAAAATGCAAAAATGTCTTAAAAATGTAAATTAGAAAGGAAGCTTGTTCTGAGTAACTCATTCCTTTGAGACAGTTCTAAGGAGAGAGGTTAGGAGGAAAGAGGAAGGAGAGTATATATGAATACAAAACAGTACAACAGGCTCAGGTTAGATGTGCTTATATTAAATATTAAAGAAAAACACAAGCTTTTAAAAAATGTCAATCAAAATGGATCTTGAGAAAGATATGCTTTAAAACTCTTTCCTGGGGCTTCCCTGGCGGTTCAGTGGTTAAGACTTTCCACTGCAGGGGGTGCAGATTGATCCCTGGTAGGGGAACGAAGATCCCACATGCCACGCACAGTGAGACAAAAGCTTCTGTGCTTTCCTTTGGTTTTTAATTTGCCCTTTAGAGCCACACATAAATCTTTATACTATAGGACTGTTCTTCAGATATTGAATGATAGTTGTCATGTCCACAGCGCACTTTGTTTTCTCTGGGTTAAATGGCTCTTGATCCCTTTGGCCATTTTCATATGACTTGATTTCATGTCTCCTGTTCATCCTAATTGCAAATGTACTGCAAGGAGTTAGAAACGAGCCACAATACTTTATATGTGATATTATTTTTTCTTGTTTATGAATCTTATATGTCTATTAAAGTAAATTAAGAGAACACTGGCTTGGTATATTAGGTTTCTAGTTAACCACCAGATTTTGCCTCATAGTTGTGAAGTTTACCTCCTTTTGCAATTGGTATTTTGGACTTGTGACAGGAATGCATTCTGCTGCAAGTAACAGAAAGCCTAAAGAGAGGCTTAAATAATTAGGGGTTTATTTTTCACACACATTAAGAAGACCAGAGGTACATATTGCTGGTATATTGTTAGTTCAGTGGCCTAACAGTGTCAAGCCCTATTATCATTGCCATTCTCTTGTCCTTTCTTGTGTGCTTGTCCCCCATGGCTGCAAGTCAAATATCACCTCTGATACTGAAGGCAGGATGAAGGAAGAGAAAGAAAGGTGCCAGTTGTCTCTGACCTCTTTAGAAATGCAAAAGTTTCCCCAGAGAAGTCCCTGTATGTTTCTACTAATGTGTTTCCAGAAGTGTGTAATCTTGCCATTCTAAATTGCAAGGGATGTAGGGAAAGTGAGTACTTAGCTGGATACATTGATTCCCCAAGCAGAATTTGGGTTTCTCAAGAAGAAGGGAATGGAAATAGATATTGGGTAGACAAAGAACAGTGTCTGCCACAGGTCTTCAGAGTAGGATTTGACATTTTCACTTTCAATTAATTGAATTTGGCATATCATTTGTTCCAAGCTGTTAAAATAATTTAGATCCTATGTCTGTCATCGATGATATTTGTCATACCTCATAGCTTAGTGTCATATGCAAATATCACCACTGCCATTAATATCTTTATTAAAGATCTGGTGCTGAAGAAAACAAGGCTGAGAATGGAGCCCTCTGGCTCTCGATCTTTTGCCATAAAAATGTGTAGAGAAGCTTGGCATTTACAAGGTCCTCAATAAATATATTGAATGAATAAAAGTTGTAATGACAAATACCTAGAAATTGGTTTCGAGATTGGTTTAATTGCCAAGCTATGTTACTTCCCTGAGCAACATGGGCTGTTGGTTTATGTTGAATCACTTCATTTCTTCTTCTTTTTTTAACGAAATGTTTCACAAATTTTTGTGTCATCCTTGTACGAAGCCATGCTAATCTTCTCCACATTGTTCCAATTTTATTGTATGTGCTGGTGAAGCAAGCACTGAGTCACTTCATTTCTGATAGCCTCATCAAAAGCATGCCACAAATTAGTATGGATATATTTCTTCCCTGTGTCATCACCTGGTAAGGAGCTGGTGAATGTCACCCCTGAGAATACATGTGTTAATACCTGTAACTTCCCTCTACCATAATAAATCCTTTTTTTCCTTTTGCATAAATGTTGAAACATGAAGACATGTAGCAGATCTCGTTCATGATGTTCTATACTTTTACCTACATAAATGGTCACAAGTAGTACACTCAGGTAGGATGTAGACCACTTTTTGACTCTCCAGCCATAAAAATTTTTGAATTGTCAACATCTAAAAATTGTATTTTCCTATAAAAATATGGATTTTTTCACTTCTCTTGAATAATTAGCATTTCTAGTTTCAATAGGCCCACACTCACACATGGCCTAAGTTAGCTGGAGCTGAGTAGTCATATGACATGGGCTGTTAGTTGTTCTCCTATATTTGTTTTCCTTTTTGTCAACAGTAATTGAGTTCCCACTTTTTAGCTGAGCACATGGCCACTTAAAGACCCAGCTTCCTTTTCAGTTAGGTCTGACCAGGAGAACTGGCCAATTGGATGTTACTGAAAGTGGTGTGTGAAAGAAGGAAGTGTCCTCAAAGGGAGGATGCCGTCTTCTTTGTTTTCCTTTCTCCTGTTGGGTGGAAGGTGAATATAATGGCTAGAACAATTTTGTTGTATCTCAAGGGGTAAGATGCTGATAGAGGATGTGAGATCAATAAGAAAGTACCTAGCTTCCTGATGATCTCAGAATCAGCATACTGCTGAGGACTGCCTTCCTGGACTTTTATCAAAAGAAATGAATTTATATTTTATTTAAGCTATGTTATTTGAGTTTTCAGGCAAATCTAATCCTAATTCAAAAAAGCTACTGCCTTTGAGCAGGTATTCTCAGGTTTATCACAAATCCCACCACTATGTAATAACTCCCTAATATTGACCGGGAGTTGCCATTTATCGTCATATCACACTTTTTCTCACCATTAAAAATGGAAAAATGAAAAACTGACATAGTCATGTGTTTCAAAGGAAGTTGAAGAGCATATGTCATTGTGGAAGTAGAGACTATTCCTACATGACTAATACTGCACACCAACTATTAATGCACACTGTATTAAATATGACTTCAGAAGCTATTATGAAACCAACCACAGTAAGAAATATACCCAGAAAAGCAGACATGTTAATGACAAACTTAATGAATAACTTAATGGACTGAAAACAAGGACTGGAATTACAGCAATAATGGTGTAAAATGTATTAAGTAAAAAAAATGTTCTTGGCATTAAAACCTTTTGCCAGTGATGGGTTTATGAAAAGGTTGATTGCAGCAGAAATTGTGTCCTGAATAGAAACTAACATTTGCAAATATAAGTTTAACCTCATGTAATATTTCTTACCATGCTGAAGCTGGAGTGAAGGGATTTACAGTATGAAGCAGCATGAAAAAGTTAAATCATTTACAGTTTTTTCCCCTTCCAGCCAATAAGTGTACAGATATAAAAGATAAAAATCACCCAAGTAGCTATAGTCATTTGTGGTGCCTGGAAGGCTTTAAGTGTTTGAATTGCTTTTGAACTTTGTGCCAGTAATAGGCATATCAGAACATTATTTTTGCATGTTGAGTGAAGTGGGTAAACAGGGCCGCAGGAGGTGCTTCAGCGAGTCAGAGCTAATACTGGACTTGTTTTTCAAAACTGAAGTCCATGCTGGCAGTTTGCACAACTTATACAATAATATGTTTATTTCATAATTAAATAAGAATAAAATTTAATTTAGAAAAAGAGAACATAAAATGAATATAGCAATGAATACTATGAAATGAATGTGCTACCATGGTTTGAACCACAAGAGACACGCCAATGCTCTCCTTCCTTGGTGAATTGTATGCAAAGTAGATGTGGTGTGAGAATGAAGGGATTTTTTTTTTGGATGTTTCTAAGAAATTGGTTTGTGTTATCTAAAGAAAGTGTCAGCTGAACCCATCAGTGAAGATTTATTCAAAGATTGGGACTCCGGGTGACATTCACACTCTATTTCTCTATAAGTGTGTTCGCAATCAATTACACAAACAAATCATTCCTTTTATTCATCTAATTTCTAACCAAACCATGCCTTTGGGAAACTCACCAAGCCACAAAAAAATCTGGCCTTTAATATGCAGAAATCATTTTCCAGAAATTTAAGTGACGACTACCCCTTGTGGAGCTAAGAACTGAATTCTAAGTTATTTGATTTTGAAATTTATAAAAATAAACTTAGATCATTTTGCCTTTTCTCAGCTAATATTGATAATGTGAGTAAAGAGCTAAAAAATGGAAGTTAGTATACTAAGGTGTAGTTCCAAAAACTAACCAGGAACTGAATTCTATAAATAACCTAGATATTTTAAAAATGCAAAAAAACCCAAAAAACAAAAACCTGAGTGACGAATCTATGTTTTGGAAAAACCATATCTGTGAAAAACTTACATTATTAATTTGAATAAAATTAATATTGCTCACAGATGATGAAGAAAAAAGTCACATTTCTCTGGTTCAAGATAAAAAATAATGAATTATAGAAGAAATGCATAACTAAAATATTTGTTAGTATTTGAATTTATATCAAAATTTAATCTCTAATATCATGTTTATGTTACATGCTTATAGCAAAGTGCAATAAAAATAAATGATATAATTCTCATATTTGATTCTCGTTACATCACCCCTTCACTCATTTACCATGTTCTCCTGGCCTTTGTAAGCATTTGAGATTGTGAGCCCTTGTCTTGCCTTTCTTGCATTCCTTCTGGATACAAAGATAATCAATGCCCTGAGCAGGTAAAATTTCCAAAAATATTTGTCATTTTTCCATAAAGGGGGTAGACAAGAAAAGAATGCCCAGAACTTTAGAGCCAAAGGCAATGGAGAAATTCAGTGTAACCATAATATTACCAGGTGGAAATGGGCTAGAGTTGGAGAAGACCATGTAAAGAAATCTGAACTCAAGGTTTCATAAAGATCCCCTAATCTTGTTTGGCTATTGAGATTCATATAGCAAGTCTCTGGTATAACAGCAGCCCTCTAAAGGATTCAGGGAGGATCTATGATAGGTGTACAGACCAATAGCAACCTTAAGAATAGGACACTTTGCCATTGGGTGAGAAGAAAGACTACAAGATTAATGTAATACCCAAGTTGTTAACTAATATTTAATAACAAAATTTCATACATAGTAAATTTTAAAAATAGCATAATCAATTAAGCATTTTATCATTTGCAAATTATGAGTGAAATTGTTGTTCTGCACTTAAGTGCTTGGTAATGGTGGTGTTCACTAATAAATTACACATATATATGGCATCTTCTATTTGCCAAGCAGTGTTCTAAGTACTGAGGATACAGAAGTAACTAGAACAGACAAAATCCCTGCCCTCATAGAATATACATTCTAGAAGGGAGAGAAGGATAAAATAAATAAGCAGACCATGTCCTGAGGAGGTAAAATTTGAGAGAATTTGACAAGACCTCAGAACCCAATAATTATGAGATTTTAAGTAACAAGAGTTCTATTAGCTGAACAATTATTATATGTAAGAACTTTATTTCATTTATCTTTACAACTCTGTAAGGTGTATTTTATTCCCTTTCCACAAATGAAGCTAGCTCAAGGAGGTTAACTTGCTAAATCAAGTGGTGGTTCCATAATAATTTGGATGGGAACTTTACAAGTTTCAGTTTAGGCAAAATACATGTTAATTTCATTAAAATGAGTGTTTATTTAGTATAAGATAATTCATGAGCCTTTTATAAAGACACTCTACCTATGCCTTCAATGAACTTCAGTTAACCTTGAATATAAACCTCTACTTATTTATGTATTTCACACAGTGAATAGCATTTTAAAATGCTTTCTAAATATTACAATGTGTGATTTTGGAACAGGAATGAATTTGACAATTTTCTACTCCAGTTTTCTGTCCCTTCCTTTTTTTTTTTTTTTTTTTAACTAATGGAAAAAAAGAAAGTAAAAAAATAGTATTCAAATTTCACATGTTTACTTGGTAGTAAAACTAAGATGAACACTCAGGTCTTCTGATTTCCAGTCTGTTTTTTATTATTTATTTCTTTCTGAAACCAGTACATTTTTATAATAAACTTACCATTCCTTCATGTTCATAGTGATCATCACTGAGTTATTTTTAATACATTTTTTCCACAGTACTTACTGAAACCCAAATTTTTTCATACATAATATATAAAAAACATTAAAACCATACAATAAAAATAGTTAATAGCTCAATTCTCAAAGACCTATTAGGAGTACTATTTCCTCATTTTAGCACAATATTAACAGTACATTTATATAGATGATACACAGTTTCACAGGACAGTGGATAATGCTACTATACAGCTGAAGAGAAGCTGGAGAGTGGAGTGTGAGCCACTTGGGAAGTAGCAGCTCTCCTGTTCCTGCTGGTGTTTGAACAGGAATGGGTTAGCAGGCCCTAGTTTAGTACTGTTGCTAACTCTTGCTGTAATGATTAGATGAACAAAGGAGAAGTGGCTTGTGCCAATCACTCTTGTGCCACACTCAGACAATCATTTGTTGCCTTCAAGAGCTGACCACCAGTGCCTAGGAAACAAAGTCACTGGTTAGGCCCAAGGCTACAGATTCTCTGCAATAACCACTGGACAGACTGTCAAGGCATAAAAAATAAGAGGAGCTTGAGGAATTTGGTATTAAACACTGACTTGTGTTTTTAGTGATAAAATAACAAATCAAGTTAAGATTGTGACATTTATTTAGTTCCAAGCCTAGGGAGAGCAAAGACTGGGAGAGCTGTATTAACCCACTAGTACAAAGTTTATGAGTATCCTCATAAGGATAAAGAGGAGTGGTTTGTCAGGAGGATACAGGGCATTTGTAGATTCCTACACACAGAGAATTAGAGAGGTCACAACACAGTTGTTTATCTTATTATTTCCCTTAGATTTTTTCTATTTTTTAATTGTCCAATTTTAAAAACAGAAAAATAAAGAACTAGATGGCAGCAAAAGGACTATGCCTCCCTTATTTGAGGATGTTGCTGATATTCTAGTAAGATAGACAAGCTTGCCTTACCAGAAATGACTTGTAATAAATTCTGGGCACCAGGGTTTAGTACAGTGATCAAGGCAGCACAGAAGGACTATACATATTTTTTGCAAAGGAAAGCCATATTCATGATTGAGCTTTGTTAGATATGTCCCCTAAAAATTTAATATTTTTTCCAGAGCTAAAACAGAAGAAACAACTCTATTAGATTTAAACTTCAGATGTTTAGAACCTTCATCACAATACAAAGCAAAGTGATTATTTTCCTTTCTGTAATTAGCTTTCCCTGACTTTTTGAAAGGAAAAATCTCAAGCATGCTAGGCTTTTTGCCAATTTCATTTCTGGCATGGTTTGACTGATTTTAAGTTTACTGTTCTAATGATACTCAAGAGTTTTAAAATTCAGGCTCAGTAAATAGGATCTGAATATAGAGAAAAAATTATGTTGGAAAAAAGGAAATCTATCAGTGTGTTTGTTTATAAAAATTATAACTTACAGAAACTCTTTTCTAATCTTCAGTAATTAACCATTTTTATGGAAACAACCAAGTATTAGTACATGACAGAACAGTAATGAAGTATGAGTTAGAACTATGCAGCCATTAGGGTTAGTGACTTTTCTTTGAAAGATAATTGAGATTAGTTTGAGACAAACTGGTTTTATTATTGTCTCACTGAGACTTTAAATAACAGAGCTAAAGGTTTTTGTTTTCTAGTGTCTTATCAATAGTAGGCTCTCTATACCTTTGTGTCCTTTACTGAAGAGTCTTCATTTTGAGGTTATTTTTAATCTGTTAATACAACTTTTACAGTTTAAGGGTTTGTCTTCAGAGCTTTCTTTAAAGGTTTTTATCTAGTTTAAATGGGGCTTTTTAGTATAAACTGAAGAGAAAGAATGCTTCAGTTGAAGATATCTTCTTTTTTTCTCTATTAAGGTATTTCCTCAATTAATTGTAAAGAAAAGATTTGGCAGGAAATATAAAAAGCTTATCTATGATGCTGTATTTGGACTTCCTGTGAAAACATAGATTTAGGGCTATGTCAATAAAATGTGTGTTTATTCTTTCTATATATTTTTAAAAACTAGGCATTTCACAGGTGTACCATAAATGACTTTAAAACTGGGATCAATTTGAGGTGCAGTAAACAACTGGTATATGTGTCCTTTGAAATATGGCAGGATACAAGCACTTTATATGACTAAAAGACACATACTGTTAGCCAAGTCACCATGGAAGGAAATTCTGTAAAATGTAAAAGGCAATGGAGAGAAACTGCAGGTGATTACTACCTTTGTAATAGGTTCATTGATATATACTGTCAGTAAGATTGGACAAATACCAATTGAATGAAACAATTAAAAACAAGTTTCAAGTAGAAACCTCTATAGATCGTTCCTATTTCTCCAAGTGTTTAAAAACAAAACAAAACAAAGGTGTAGGGTGGGAAGGAGAATAAAACAATAATTAAAGTCTCTCCTGATGATCAGAGTCAGGCCTGCATTAGTGACCTCACAGGTCAAGTGCAAAATCTCAAAGTACAGAATAGAAGCCACAAAACAAGTATTTACTGAGCACCTACTAAGTAGCAGGAACTGTTCTAGGATTAAAAAAAAAAAAAAAAAGGTGAGCAGGAAGGATAAGATAAGACTATGAAGGAGAGAGTAGACTTTACATGCAATTATTAGGTCATGCAGAGAAGAAAAAAAAAAAAAAGAGGAGACGCAACAATTAAACAAATACTAGAAGAAAATATTCCTGAGCAGAGAGAAGGCTTGAGGCTTCAGATTGAAAGAGCTCACAAGAGGTCCAGGAAGTGATGGGAGAGGGGTAGACTTATCAGACATCTGATAAAATTAAGGAACTCTAAGGATAAAAAGAAAAAAAAAACAAACCAAAACCCTCATAGTTGACAAGCTTTTAGCTATAAAGAACGAGTTCCCCACAAAGGGGAAAAAAATCAAACTGGTTTTATTATAAAATCCTAGTCTGCAATAATAGAAGCTAGAAGACAGTGGACGTAATAGTTACAGGCTAATGAAAGAAAAGGACTACAACCCAAGAATCCTACCCAGCAAAATTACCATTTCCTCTGCCAGAGGAAAAGATGATATTCAATAACTAAAGTTATTGTGTATCACCCAAATACATTACCTAAGGGAGATATACTGCAGTTCACAATCTTTTTTTTTTTATTTTGCGGTACGCGGGCCTCTCACTGTTGTGGCCTCTCCCGTTGCGGAGCACAGGCTCCGGACGCGCAGGCTCAGCGGCCATGGCTCACGGGCCCAGCCGCTCCGCGGCATGTGGGACCTTCCGGGACCGGGGCACGAACCTGCGTCCCCTGCATCAGCAGGCGGACTCTCAACCACTGCGCCACCAGGGAAGCCCCTGCAGTTCACAATCTTTACCACTGTACATGTGGCCCTAAACAGGGGAATGGCTGGAAGCAAATGGTGGTACATTCACAAGATGGAGTATTGTGAAGTTAATAAAAAGAATGACTTAGTGTTTGTAGCTGGGATTTCTTGGAAGACACGCAGACATGGAAATGAAGGATAGTTTATACTCAAATATCCCTAGAACCAGGAAGCATGGCACACCATGCCATGAAGAGCCACATGGGGAAGGACCAGGATTAGTCAGGAGGCAGAGAGGGAGAGGGTGCAGCATGGCCTAGAGTCTTTATTAACATTTTTTTGTGGGAAGGAATGGGGGAGGCAGGGCAGGTACACTGAGTAAATTTGGGATTGGATATTTTTAATAATTTCAGTAGACTGGGGCTACAGGGCTGCTTCCTCGCTGCCTGGTACTTGGCTCTGGGGTGAGTTAGGGCAGGGGGAATACTGGCTCGGCGTGTGAGAATTTGATAAAGGGGATGGTTGGGGTTGTGGACTCTGGATTGGTTGTCTTGTATACTAAAGGCATGCTTCCAGGGGGGTCCTTTGTTATCTCTGGGAATTAGTTCTGGAAGGGGCAGTGTCACCAGGATCGATCAAGGATCCAAATGCCACAGTATCAAGGATACAGAAAATAAGAAAATGTAGTCAATACAATTGGCCCTGTGACGCTCTGGCATCATATTAAGGAATCCCTGGGGGTGATACTAGTGGAGACTTTTAGCGAGCAGGGCATAAGTTGCACTAACACTGTAGAAAACATTTTACTAAGAAAGTAGAAAGGAAGAACACAAGTAGAGGTGTAAGGAGTCCTTGCAGGCCAGCCTATGACTAGATTTTTTTATTTATATGACATTAACCAAGAAACAGGAAATTCTTGGGGTCCCCAACAATAGCTAAGTGGAGTTGGAAAGTGTCCTAAAGGTATGATATATCAAGGTAGCAGGTCGAGCAGTTGTTCTGTTGGACAGTATGAAACATTGATACATTAGTAAAGTATATGTAAGATTAGTGGGATTGTGTGTAACCAAGGAGAAAGAGTGGTTGTGGCGATCATGGTGGGAGGCACAAGGTGAGAGTAGGAAAACGCCTTGGGAACTAGGTGGTCCTCTCCCCAAATTGTTGAGGGATTTGACTAATACGAGGCAAATGCCTCCAGGGAAAGCAATAATCTCCATTAATTTAGAACACATAGCAGTAACCTCTACTAGATTTCTCTTTAGGCACAGGTGTGAGGGGTGTGCCTTTTGGCAAAGAACAAGGAGTAGGATCGTGGGCTAGGCAGACAGTAGCTCAGAAATGTAATGGGATCCCCAATATCGAAGGAAGAAAAGCAAAAATGTCCTGCGTCCAATTTGTGCCTTAGGAGAGGCAACCCATGTGTTGCTGGAAGCGAGGTTTTAGTGTCAGAGTGAAGTCATCTCCAATGATGAGCACTTGGACTAGGAGATGCCCTCTGGGATACGGGGCTGGGGTATCCTTTCCCAGAGGGTATCTACTCGAGGTGATGTGGGGTCTCACATTTACCATGTTTGGGTCTTCAGCTTGTAAATTAATGAAAGTATACAGACCAATAGCAATAAGACCAACAGTCAACAGGAAGGTGAGCAGCTGCACTGAGAGGGTTTTTGTTTTTGGTGAAAGTTTCAGCTCAAATGGGTCCTCTATCAGGTAAACAGCTGTCTAGTATATGGACAATTTGGTTAATGCACCCCTTGATCTGGCCTCCAGCCCTTCTGGGATGAGGGAATGATAAAACATTTATAAAGATATGGGAAAACATTATTAAAAGGGTCTCATTTACAATGAGTCTTTATATACACGGAGGCAATGCACATGCCCTTTAAATATAAGGGGGAGAGAAAATTTTTAAAAGTTGGTGTGAGGTGTAAGCTGGCTAAGGGGCCTTGAATTAAGAGAGATTAAGGCCTAGAGCAAGATAAGAGACCCATTTAGGGGTCCATTTACCTGAGTGGAATTTGAAAAAGAGCTGTGTGAGACCATTATGTCTCTTAATT
This sequence comes from Hyperoodon ampullatus, assembly GCF_949752795.1. NCBI lineage: Eukaryota > Metazoa > Chordata > Mammalia > Artiodactyla > Ziphiidae > Hyperoodon > Hyperoodon ampullatus. Next base: position 128,087,971 of record NC_136917.1, on the reverse strand, counting down.
AAACTGGCCATCTGATACCTACAAGGGATGTGAAAGTTCTGTTGAATACCTTTTCCAAGAGATTAGCATTGTGTATTTTTAGAAGAAAAATGTATATCTTAGTTATTATCAATAATGTCTGTAACTCTAAAAGTAGTATGGCATGCAATTGGAAAGGCCTTGTATTGTGGCCTAAATATATATGGAGATGTGTGATTTTGATTTATATTTTGGACATCTGTGAGGCAAGAGAGTCCCAGTTTTGTTAGTTTTTTTCTCCCTTAAAGGGACAATTTTAGGCAATGACCCAACAGTTTATAATAAATGTGAAATGAGGCTACTTGTTGGCCAGGGCATCCAGAAGTTTGGTTGAGTGTGTTGTTTCTTGGGTCCCATCCTTAATTAGGGACATCCTGGCTAAGAGATGGAAAACAGCAACATTTCATTGAGCTCCATCATGTATGATGGTTAGCAGTGCCATTTGCATAGTCTATGTACTCCCATTGCTGTTCATTCAGTTAATCCCAAGTGGATTCTGAGCAGCCAAGTGATCTGGGGGAGGGGTGACATCCTCCAGCACCATGCCATTTAACAAGGGACTGTGGACAGGGGAAGCCGCCTCCTCCTGCAGGTGGAATACGCCAGAGAGCTCAGGTTCGGCTCCATCCTGTCTAAAGAGGCCTTGGTAGCTGTGCCGAGTTTCTGGTGTATTGTTTCTACGACCCAACGCTTAACAAGCAGTTGGGTATGAAAGGTCACAGGCTCAGAGTCTGTGAGAGCCTCTATTTTCCAGAGAGCTCAGCATGTATTTTACTTGTTGTTTTAATGGAGCATAGTATGAGGCTGAGAGGGCAGTTTCTTGCATCATAAGCCCTTGGACAACTTATGGCCATCCTACGTGGTCTAGAGATTCCAGGAGGTATGACAAGAGGTTGCCAAAATTTCCTTGGTGAAAGAGTCCTTCAGGGCACTAACGGGAGTACCTACTGATTTTAATTTGGAAGTAAAATTTGTAAATAAACAATATGTTGCCTTCAGAACCCCCAAAGTACTAAAACATGTTGGACCTGTATATGTTAAATGTATATCAAATGAGTCTCCATGGAGGACGATGTCATCAATGTAACATCACACCCGTGCTCCTGGAAAAAGGTGGATGCAGTTGAGATCTTGTCTGCCTAGACTGTGATGGCAAAGCTGCTGAGGTACCCAATGGACAGTCTGGAAAAGGTGTATTGTGTCTCTTTGAAGTGAAGGCGAACAGCAGCTGGAGGCTGGTGAAATAGGCACTGAACAGAACATGTTAGCCAAGTGTACAGGGGCAAAATATTTACAGGTTGTTGACTGAATAGAATCAGTAATTTCAGTAATATTGGATATTCAAAACTACAATGAGGTACCACCTCACACTGGTCAGAATGACCATCATTAAAAAGTCTACAAATAATAAATGCTGGAGAGGGTGTGGAGAAAAGGGTCTCACACTGTTGGTGGGAATGTAAACTGGTTCAGTCACTATGGAAAACAGTATGGAGGTTCCTCAAAAAACTAAAAATAGTGTTGCCATATCAACCAGCAATTCCACTCCTGGGCATATACCCAGACAAAACTATAATTCGAAAAGATACATGCACCCCTATGCTCATAGCAGCACTATTTACCTAAATGTCCATCTACAGATGAATGGATAAAGAAGATGTGGGATAAATAAATATATATATATATATATATATATATATATGTATACACACAGACACATATATATATACACACAATTAAAAAGAATGAAATAATGTCATTTGCAGCAACATGGATGGACCTAGAGGTTATCATACTAAGCAAAGTAAGTCAGAAAGAGATAGGCAAATACCATATGATATCACTCATATATGAAATCCAAAATACAACACAAATGAACATATCTACAAAATAGAAACAGACTCACAGACATAGAGAACAGACTTGTGGTTGCCCAGGGAGAGGGGGGTGGGGGAGGGAAGTATTGGGAATTTGGGATTAGCAGATGCAAACTATTATATATAGGATGGATGAAATATAGGTCCTACTGTATAGCACAGGGAACTATATTCAATATACTGTGATAAACCACAATGAAAAAGAATATGAAAAAGAATATATATAACTGAGTCACTTTGCTGTACAGCAGAAATTAACACAACATTGTAAATCAATTATACTTCAATAAAATTTAAAAGAAATAACATTGGATATTGAGTATGGGGGCCCCAATGGATGGGACCACATCATTAACGTTGTAGTAATACATCATAAGGTGCCATTTTAATCTTATTGCTATATAAATTCTTTAGTATATTCATTTAGTATATAAGTTTTGGATTTTCAATTACATCAAATTATAAAATTTTGCTTTAATATTATATTTATGTATATATTATTCAATTACCTTTTATTTTCTGTTTTTGCTTTTAAATCATTAAGTAATCTACAATTAGCATTATGTTTGCTAGACTGGTGTTTGCTTAGTACCTAAGATTTAAAGTTCCTGTTTTTTCCCCCCTTGAGCTTGTATCCACCAAAAGTAGCAGTCAGTTTTTCTGTTCTCTTCCTGTTTCAGGCTTTTGCACCCTGAAGGTGTAGTCTTTACTTTCTTTTTCTGGCTGATAAGAGGAAAAAAGGGAGGCTGAAGGGGCCAGGTGCTTTTGGGCAACTTACCCCTGGGATTGCCCCTGTCCATGGAATCATCAGTCCCTTCATCACACTGCCACCTTTTTTTTTAAACTTACAGAATGGCTTGTACCTCTAGATGACTAAAACTTTTCCTTTTTTTTTTTCTGTTGGGTGTTTACCTGATAAGCTCCTATTGGTCGCTAGTGGCCTCTCTGTAAGCAGTGCCCCCCTTCCCTAGGGTGTCCTAATCAACCTTAGAGGGGCTAGGGTCTACATCTAGGAAAGCAACGGTGGCATGAACTACTTCTTTTACATTTTTTGTTTTGAGCATGAGACTCTTTGCATGTTGATAAGCAGCAGCTCTTATGAGGACCCATATGCATGGACCAGGGCTTTGTATGTTTAAAATTAATTGGATCAACTCTTCAGGTCTTGGCAGGGGGCATGCTGGAACCAGGTGCTCCTTTCCCCTCCTCTCCTTCTTCATTAAACACTGAGCCACGGTCTCCAGGGATGGGACCCTCTTATACCCTACTAGTGTGGGGAACGGATTGCTTGCGACAGCAGGAAGCAGACACAGCAGAGAAGCTTGTGACCTGAACAATGCTTGTGGGGAGCCATGATCTCCTGAGATGGCCCTCACACCAAACCCACAAATGGCCCACAGCACATAGGTGAGTGCTCAGGTGGAGCCATCTCCGACTACTTTGAGGAACAGGCTGAGATTTGACTCAGAAGAGCTCAGAGGGGAAAAGGAAAATGGTTTATGGATGCCTACAGGAACATGTAACGTCGCAGACAAGAGGTACTGATAAGGCCTCACTGGTTGTCAGCCCTGCCCGGTCAGTGGATTAGACTCATCCCATGGCACTAGGAGGGTAGTCATTCCACATCCCCAGCAGATGGACCTTCTCGAAATGTACCAGTTACCTATATGTATTTGCAGTTTGGAGAAAGACTCCTTTTTTTTTAAAATTAAAAAAAATTCCAATTTCAATAGCATTCTCAAAGATTGTAAGAATCCTCACCAAATGAGAAAAAGTGAGAGTAAAATGGTCAGGGCTTAAGATCAACTATAAAGTAAATGTATGGAAAACGTTTGGCCAGAAAGGTCTGATATGAGGCCTAACACACACTTAAAAACACAACAACTGTATACTTGGTATTCAAGCTCACAAAAACCTCTTTAACTAGTCTCCTATTGATAGAATCAGAGAGGGAATATAAGATTAGGTTCATGATAATCACTTGTGGGTTATGACACAAGAAGAGCAGAAAATAAAATAGAAATTTTATTACATTTCATGTTTAAGCCAGATTCCCTGCCAGGATATTTTCTGCTTTGATGAATGAAGTAGGACTTGGTCACATCTTAAACAGATTCATAGAAGAGTAGTTCAAGCTGCCATCTGATGCATTAAAATAAAGGAAACACGGTATCTTCCCTAAGTTAAATACCTCCTGTGATGCACTTCTTAGATTGTGGAAGGCAATGAGTTCAAGAAAATTTAACATAAAGCTAGACAACGGTTAAGTAAATGAAATCATTGCAAAAATGGAATACATAAATAATAATAAACAAATTTTGATGTTAACTTTTCAACTATACTTTTTGATATAATCCTCAGTAAAATCATTCTTGAAAGTGAAAATGAGCAAGGTGATGGTACAACCAGCAGGAGAAAGTCAGTGCTGATAACCTCTACGTGCTCATCCTCTAAGACTGCATCTTATTGTTCACACAATCTGCTCAAGTTCCCACAAAGGGGCTACCATGACCTGTCTCCTTCTACTATAGCTATACAGGCTGTGGCAGACAATAGCAACTGGGATCAAGGAGACATGTTCTGATTAAATAAACTATATGGAACTCTGTTGCAGGACTTCATGCAACTATTAACTTCATTTTAAAACAAAAGGAAAAAAACCACCCAAATTCAGGGCTAATTTAGCTGTCACTGGACAATTAAAAAAATAAAACAGTCCTGTTTTAAAAGTTTCATCAATAGAGACAAAAAGGTACTAAGAATGACAGTCACCCTTCCTCATCACTGCTGCTCCAGGCGTCTTCAAATGCGGGATTTAATTGTGATCGGGCTGAAGTCTAAAAAGAGGGGCAAAAAAGAAAGACTCAATTATTCTACCTCATAATTTTAGGCTCACAATATAGTTATGAAATATATCAGATAAAAAGGAACTAGATTATTTTTGAAGAAACTATATAATTGTTAATTTCAAACCAAAAGTTAACAAAAGAAACACCCCGCATACAGTATAAAATAATGTAACTTCATTTTAAATAGACATATCAGACTTTATCTAAATTATCTGTTTCCTTCAAAGTAGTTACCTCATACACACACACAGACATGCACAGACACACAGACACAGAGACACACACACGATGCTGCTGCTATTACTTAAGGCATTTTTATGCCTCTTTGGAGTTACCTGGAGAAGAGGGCACATTAATATCCATGTGGCTAAGGCTGGACTCAGGTCTATAGTCTGACTTGAGAGCCCAAAATATTAATGTGAGCAACTTTTTACTGCTTGGATGGACCTGATTTTTATAAATAAGCAAATATCCACATGTGGGGAATAAGGAGTTCATCAAACAGAGTAATATCATTTTTGGTATTAAGTGGCAAGGTTTATTTATGTATGTATATATGTATGTATGTATGTATGTATGTATGTATGTAGCTAGGGAAGCAGTTGAAAAAGACAGGCAAAATGTATTGGAAACGGTAACATTTTGTCATTAGCATATAGGTTTCCCTGGGAGATTTCTGTGAAAGAGAACATGCATTAGACGGTATTTATTTAAAATAACAAAACATCACAGTACTCTTACAACTTTAAAGCTGTACCTAATAAATGTAATCAGCAACAGAGGAATTTTAATTACCTGTGGTATTTCAAATCAATTCACTTGTTTGGGGAAAATTTTTGAATGGCTAACCTTCTTATTCTTTGGCAAATGATTAAAGGACTTTAACATGATCTCTTTTTTTTGAGTATCTGGGCATTATGGGCCACGTGTGCTTCCTACTCTGCAGCTTTTATGTTTGCTGCCAGTTTGTTCAGACTCCGAATCCAATAATGTATTAGTTCTTAGATTATTCTTAAATTATCTTAGATATATTACCTTTTACAACATATAGCAATATTTTATGTTAAGGGTAGCCCCTATTGTATGTCTGAGAATGTTCATTTCCTTTTGATGAACATGATGATTTAGACTCTTAAAATTCAAACAATGATAACAGTAGAAAAAGTGGGTGTTTGCAGTAAATTCCCCAAGTATCAGCCAGGACAGTCAGAAAACAATATGTTAATTTAGGTATTCTTTATAGTTGTTAAAGCTTAGATCTGAGTCCATTAGTTAATCTAATGGTGGTATTGTCACCATTAGTAAACCTAATATTGGCTATTGTCACTTAGTTGCACAAACAAAATTCCATTATGCCTGGTATCCAGATCCAAAACTATTACCAAACCTCAGCAAACTATTCATTTATTTCTAGTAGCAGTCCACTGATTTGCAAGAGTAGCATACTGAAGACTGTTCCTTTATTTTTTCATCCAAGTGTTTACTGAATTTCCTACCTTTCTGGGTTTATAATTTAACTACCAAGTTAGGTTATTTAGTGACAGTTTATTTAAAGATGTATTGTCCTTAGGGGTTAGGTGATTATTCTTCCCTACTCTAGCTCTAAAAGCCCTTAACTCTGCCTTAGATATCTACCAAAATGTCCCTGGGTAGATGAACCACACAAAGGCCATGCCTTCTAATTTCACTATGGAAGCCCAATATGTAACCTATTAAACATTTAAATTTCATTTGAAAAATCAACAGAGAAGCAAAATTATATTTTAATGTAAATTATTGTTGCTATGGTAAGCAAACAAAAATAAGTGAAAATTGGAAAGGCAGTTGCATATCAATTTTACTGTTTATAGCAGTAAAGGATAACAATATAAATATATTACAGTATTATTAGGAGTACATTTTATTGTTAAAAAACACAAATAAAACATCTTGCTTGTAATTGAAAGCTGCAGTAAAAATATTATATATGATGTGGTACACATATACTGTTTGAGACCTACTGATCAAGTTAACTACCATCTATTACTTCAGTTTTCTCTACAACATCTCCTCCTAGTGGACATTCTTTCTACGCTTGAACATATCCATCCAGCCTGCCTGTTCTACTGACAGATAGTTGTGAATGTTATGGAGACAGGGAAGCATGAGTTTAAAGCATATCTAGTTCAGGTCCATATAACGGGAAGGAAGAACAAAACCAAACTGGACCATCTTCCACACATGCATCTTGATAAATTCTACATTTCTTACTGGTAATTAGTGGAAAATCTTTATAGGTAGACTATAGGGTTGTCTCAATATAGCAAGTGATTATACATCTACACAAGTGGTAAATAAAACAGCTACATATTGTGTAACTGTCAAAATAAAGTAAGATTCTTGATGAGAGGTCAGATTTAAACTGTAATATAGTCACCCTAGAGATCTCAGGCAGGAAAAAGTGAGTAGGAGTTACATAGGCTTGCTTTGGTTGTGACCAAATGTTAGGAAGAGGGGGCAAAAGGAAGGCAGATTCCTCAGAATATAACACAACAGCCTGCCAATTAAATAATAGGATTTATGCTTAAAGACCATAAAACCTGCCCCTATTGCCCAATGCCCTTCAATTTCTTATGGTAGAACTAAGTTCCTCCTCTATCTTGGATATCAGAAGAAACACCCCTAAGGGATTGTATCTTGGTTGATGGAGAAGTAAATCTCATCTCAAGGGTGGATTTGAAAGGAAACCTAAGAACAATTTTGCTTTGATGATTCTGATGTTTGAAGATATCATAAACTTGTCTCAGATCACTAATGAATGGCAGAACTGGGATTCGAACCCAGTTACCAGTATTACTATTATTTAGTTTACCTGAAACTATAGACAAAGTGAGTGTGTAAGTATGTGCATGTGTATGTTTTGTTTTGTGTTAAGTTGCCTCTCTGGGGAACGGCAGCAGTCATCCATTTGATAGGTGAGATGAAAATACTTTTAAATATGAGTTAAATAGTAAATATACATGTAAGGAACAGGGTCTAGTGTAGACAGACTTCTCTATTGGGATCTGCATCGCGATCATATTCATGTTCTACCTACACTCACAGAAATCTTCCAAACTAAAATTTTGTGGAAATAATCTTAGCACTTACCATTTTATATTAATTTGAGAATGGTGCCTATCTTAAAGCATATATACAGTGTATTTTAAAAGGTAAGGTTTCATAGCTCTAAAGCCTAACTATAAAGCTAACTTATGTGTACCTCTGTTTGATTTCTACTTGTTCAGCTTAACTTCCCATATACAAAAATTCTTCTAGATGGGGAGTTCAAACTATCACTGTAACTATATAATGAGGAAATAAACCATCAGAGTCACATACTCTCTTTATAAAATAAGCAATTTAGTTTTCTTCTAAATAATATCCTTTTTTCATACATAAGTCAAAGATGATTTATTTCTAGTTTTTTTTTATAGTTTTCATTTGGTGAATGATTGTTAAACTTTCTAACATGGCCTAGAGTATTATGAGTTAGATTTAATGTATATAGTAATTCCCAAACAGCAGGACACAGTAATTAAATAATAATGCAAAATCAATAGCTGAACCAAATTACTTGAACATATTAAGCCTTGTACAAAAAAATTCAGTATTTAAAGCAGATGTACACTAAAACTAATCAAAGCCATAATAAATCAAATTAGACACATGATGAAATCTGGAAGATTTCACCTTTAGATAGCTTGACAAAAAAGTAAAAAAATTCAGAGGCTACTACCTAAGACCAGAAATCATGTCTTATTTATCTTTGTTTTCCCGCCACATTTTTCAGGTTCTTTATTCACGCTGTCATATTTGTACCAGTTTATGCTCTGAGATAGGCACTAACAGACTGCTGGTAGAAGTGTAAACTGATAAAATTTGATAGTGTGAATAAAGAACCTTAAACATGTCATACATGATAACTCAAGAGGTAACACTACTTCTAGGAATCTTGAACAGATATTTACCTTGATGTGTTTATAATGATCAAAAGAAATGTCTTCCAATAGGAAAATATTTGAGTAAATTATGGTAAATAGATGACAGAATGCTATATTATTAAAAACAATATTTACAAATACTTATTAATGACATGGAAAAAGTCTTAAGCAGGATGCTAAGTTGTATGTTCAAGCATAATATTAACCATGCTAAAAAGTATGCACAGGAAAAAACAAGAATGAAGTAAATCAAAATGTTAATAGTAATTAATAAACTTCAGAAATTTATGTTCTTCTCTTAATATTTTTTTGAATTTTCCAAATATATTATAGACACAAGTTATTTTTACAATCACAAAATAGCAAGAAATGCTTTAAAAGTTTCTCTCATACAAAGTAAATTAATAAAAACTTTTTTTATGATTTAGAAGTCACTGTTCAATTTGTGTAAATAATATTTACCTCCTCATCATCAGGAACTGATTCATATAAGGATGGTATCCAAGCAAGAATATTGCAGTCTCTGCTACCGCTATAAAGTTCCTATAACACAAAGCAAAGATGTAATTGTAGGTCACTTTAAAGCTGGTGCCAATCTGAAATAAATGACATCAATTTTTAAATGATTATTTCTTAGGTTAGATTAATTAAGATCAATTCTATTTCTACTCCCCAAAGAAACTGGGCTGATGTTTTTTTTGTTTGTTTAAGATGTAGTAAAGCCTTGTTTTGTATTTAAAAATAGTATTAGGATATGTTAACATGTTGCTAACACGTTAAAATTCACAAAAACAATCACTGTAATTTTTAATCAATCATAGTATCCATTTATTTCAAGTGTCAGAGAATGAGAAAAAAATGGAAGAAATAAATTTCGTCCTTTTCTGTCAATAACTGAGCTTTAATAAAGACTTCAATGGAGAAACCATATGAGTTTCTAGCTAAAATAGGCCAAAAGTTCAAAAAAAGAACTCAACTAAAGAGCATTAAGACATATATGCCATGCTTGCTGAGAAGCTTTTTTTTTTTTTTTTTTTTTGCGGTATGCGGGCCTCTCACTGTTGTGGCCTCTCCCGTTGCGGAGCACAGTCTCCGGACGCGCAGGCTCAGCGGCCATGGCTCACAGGCCCAGCCGCTCCACGGCATGTGGGATCTTCCCGGACCGGGGCACGAAGCCGTGTCCCCTGCATCGGCAGGCGGACTGCGCCACCAGGGAAGCCCTCTCCTTTACTTCTATAATTTAGATTTATAATTATTTTCCTTGTCAGAAATCATAATAAATGGAATGGGATAAGAGTTGGAAGCTTTCTGATGTAATGCAGTGATTCAAATCTTTCTTAGGGCACAGCACATATAGAAATGGTATTTGTCAGACTTCCCTGGTGGTGTAGTGGTTAAGAATCCGCCTGCCAATGCAGGGGACACAGGTTCGAGCCCTGGTCCGGGAAGATCCCACATGCTGCGGAGCAACTAAGCCCGGACACCACAACTACTGAGCCCATGCACCACAATTACTGAAGCCCGTGCACCTAGAGCCCATGCTTTGCAACAAGACAAGCCAGCGCAATGAGAAACCTGTGCACTGCAACAAAGAGCAGCCCCTGCTTGCCACAACTAGAGAAAGTCTGCGCACAGCAACGAAGACCCAATGCAGCTAAATGAATGAATGAATGAATGAATGAATGAAAGAAATGGTATTTGTCAGGAGGCAACTGGCCCCAGCTCTCTGGCTATCCTAGGCTTGTCCCAGCTATTTCAGGGACTGAAGGGAATCAATTATCATGACATACTTTCAATACATTCTAGGAAGCTCTGATTTGGTGGAAAGCAACAACTGGTAGTCAGAATACCTGTGTTAAAATCTTGGCTGTGTCTCTAAGTGACTCTGGATAAGAAAAGAGGTACTGTATTCTAAGAATTTCTTTGAATAGATAATCATGCTCTGTCAATCTACTTGCTGATTTGAGGCAAGTCACATCACCCCTCTGGTTGCCTTAGTAGCCTTTTCCCAGGAGTAACACTAAAAATATTTAATAACTGGTACACCAGGACACTGGCCAATCAGAAGAGATACTGAACATAGAGAGGGAGCAGGGTCTGAAGGTCCCTCTTAGTTACTGGGTCTAGTAGGCCCCAGGGAAGCGGGTGAAGCTGGAGGTCACTTAGGGGGCTTAGTACAATAGCTATGTAACAAACAGCAGGATATGAATTTGAGTATCTTAATAATGGATACTGCCATACTGATGTGTTCTGGCTGAAAAACCAGCCCTGTATATCTTACTTCACAGTGTCAGACACAAATTAAGTCATGAGTATTAATGAATGAATGAATAAGGTGATAAAGTCCCTCCCAGCTCTAATAACCCATAATATTCATTCTTTCAGTATTTAATTTTCACGAGCTTCATTTTCGTTATCTACGATGCAGGGAAAATACCAACAATCTTGCTACATTAGAGACTCATTTAAAGGAGGATATGAGGTAATCTATGCAAATGTTCTATGGAAAAAACAATCTGCTCCATTGGTGAGATGAAAGAGAAAGGTTAGGATGTTAAACAAACAAAAACCATAGGTATTTAAGAAATTATGTAAGTTGCATCAACACTAAGTAAACTTATTAGCCCTTGGCAGAAAATAAGAAAAAAATAAACAAAATTTCAGACATACACACACGTAAATCAAGATACACAAACTATACTTTGAGATGAGACACATATGTTCCATTTTTTCCCAAGAGCTCGTTTGTAAGAAATTACTTTAATTTGCCAGAGATTTTCAACTGCCAAATAAATGGAGCCCATATACAAAAGAAAGAATGTATCCCAGTCAAGTTGCACAGTATTATATTGATTCACAGAGACATCCTATGCCACCTAAAAAAAATCTATCCTCTATTTAATAAACTCTAGCTCAGATGTGGATAAAAAGTATAATTCCTTAGAATGAAACTGCAATTTACTCTTTTATATACAACTACTCTGGCAAGCCAGCTACCCAAACATTCTAAATTCCCCTAAATATCATTCTTACCTGGAAATCAGACTGAAATACACAGCAGTCAACACTTTTATAATGTCCCTTAAGCATAGTTATCTGTTCTCCTGAGTAAACTGTATAAACAGCAATGGTGCTACCATATGGTACAAAAACAAATTCTGAACTGCAGCCACAGGAGACAGTGAATTTCAATCCTTTTCTACTGTCATTACATACTTTTCCATAGTTCACCTGTAGGATGTAAAAGCATAAAGTTACTCACTTAAATCTGAATTAAAAAGACAACAAAGATAGGAAAAAATATTTACTTAAAATATTCTACTATAGAAATGACTCTTGTAAGTCTAAAAAAAATGATCAATGTCCTAATAGGAATAAGGGCCAATGACATAAATGTACATTTCATATACGAGGGAAACACAAATAGTAAATAGACCCACAAAAACAAATGTTCACATTTCAACTGTGATAGAAATAAAAATGCAAATTAAGGCAACCTTGAAGAATCATTTTAGACCATTTAGCAAAAATTTTAATAAACCATTGAGACACTCAATACTAGTACAAGTGAGGTAAACGTGTAGGTGGCACCACAACTTAATCATTCTTTCTAAAAGACCAAATGGTTTATTATGCAACAAAATATAAAGTATACTTTATATATATACATATATATATATATACACACACACATATATATATATATTCTCCCTCCAAAAAAATTATATATATACACACATACATATATAATATATATATATTTTTGGAGGGAGGATAACTTTCTTTTTATTTATAACATTTTAAATTATGATAAAATATACATAACATAAAATTTGCCAACTTAACCACAATTTAAGTGTACAGTTCAGTGATATTAAGTATATTCACATTGCTGTGCAAACATCACCACTATCCATTTTCCATCTTGCAAAACTGAAACTCTGTACCCTTTAAACAACAAAGATATTCTTATTCCTTGACCTAGTGACTACTACTGGGAATTTATCTTAGGGAAATAATTAAACAGCAAAAAGGTACATGCTGAGAGGAATTCAATTCCACACTATCTAGAATGGCAAAGTAACTGAGAATAGATGTAAATTTCTAATAGTGTTATATTAACTCTACAGTTTATATAGAAATTAAAAAATCATAAGTATGAAAATTATGCAGAAAATAGGGATAAAAGCTAAGTATAAAAAAGCAAAGAACACAAATACTGTATATATTACAATTGTGGCTTTTTATAAATAATTATATATTTGGGACAAAAACAAAAATTCTACACCTGTAAGTCAAAGATGCAAGACCAACATCAGCATCACCTGAGCAGTTAGAAACAAATTCTAGGCCCCATCCCAATCTACTGAACTAGAACCTTCATTTTAACAAGATCCCTGGATGTTCTGTAGGTCCATCAAAGTCCGAGAAGCTTGGGGATAAAGGTTTACTTCCTGGTGATAATTTAGATAAGAAGCTTAGGGTAAGTGTAAAACCAGTATCTAATCATTTAGGAGTTATGAGCAAGCAGATCACCAATACCTCCCTTCACTATGGCTAATACTGGAGTTTAAACAGACAGTGAGTGATTTGCCTTTTTCTCTTTTTCTAAAGGTTGGGTGGGAGTGTGTGTGTGTGTGTGTGTATGTGTGTGTTTTTGTGTATAAACAAACACTGAGACTCAAATGGATATATGCTGATAATTGTGGATACTACATTTGGCTTACCCACCCTTGAGGTTAACATGTGACAGAAATGAGCACATGTGTTCAACTCTCTCAATGCAGCAGTGGTACAGTGAAATGTTAAAACATTAAACTTATAATCAGTAGACTTGGGTTTTTGAAATCCACTCCATCCCTCCTTTTTTTTTTTTTTGCCTCTTATGAGTAACGAATGATTTAATCTCTGAGTTTCATTCTTCTAATCTGTTAAAAGGAATAACATCATTTACCAGAGTTATTGTGAAAAATAAAATGAAATAATGCAGGGACTTGCCTGGTGGTGCAGTGGTTAAGACTCCACACTCTCAATGCAGGGGGCTCGGGTTCAATCCCTGGTCAGGGAACTAGGGTTCAATCCCTGGTCAGGGAACTAGATCCCACAGGCATGCCGCAACTAAGAGTTTGCATGCCACAACTAAGGAGTCTGCCTGCCACAACTAAGACCCAGTGCAACCAAATAAATAAATAAATATTTTTTAAAGAATGAAATAATGCATAAGAAAACACTTAGGATACAGAAGTATTCAGTGAGTCCCTAGATTTATTAATTCCTATATATTTAAAAGAATAACATTCCCTCATTTGTGTCTTTTGATCCTCCATGCACAACAATTTGTAGAATAGCACTGTGGGGTGGGGAGGTGGGGTGGAAACAAAACACAAATCTCAACTAGCAATTCTCTGTTCCTCCTGGAAAAATTATGAACTGCTAGAATGTGACGGTCTTATTCACACATCAGAACACCTACCTACAAAACCTATTTTCTTTCCACTATACCACATTCCTTCCCAAATGTGAACTGGAAAGTGTTCAATGAGGTATAAATACTGGACCAGATAATTAACTTTTGTCTTTGTCCTTAGGCATTCCCCCTGCAATCCATCTTGCAACTTACTGTCCTATTAATCTTGGTAAATCACTGCTGTGATCAAATCACCTGTGGGCTCAAAACTATCAGTATCTTTTCAATGCCTATGGAATGAAGTTCTAGTAACAGATGAAGGAAAGGAGAGATCTACCAATTACTAAGTGCTTAGTGTCACACACTATGCTAGGTGGTTATCTAAGCTTCCCATTTTATGACTATAAACACTTACCATAAAAAGCAGTATGTGACAAATATCATGCTATATATTATGAAAGTACTGAAGAAGAACAGGCTACTTTTGGTTATGATGTCTTAAAGGTGGTGTGTACAGTCTTTGAAAAGATTCTGATAGGGGAGGAAAATTTCATAGATGTGGGATAGGATGATGGCAAACACAGTTCCCTATCTTGTGAATCCCTTTTATTGTCCCAGGAAATATATACATCTAGTCACTGAATAAACACCTACAGTGATGCCGAGATTCCGTCATAAGGCAGCCCATTTCACTGTCAAACAACTATCAGTGTAATTAATAATAATGACAGGTAATGTTTACTAAGTGTTAACATTTGCTGTAAGTATCAGACAATGTGTTAAATATTTTACATGCATTATTTCATATAATATGCAAAACAATACTATGAGATAGGTAGCATTATTAAACAAAAAGAAAACACTTAGAAAGGCTAAGTATTTCGATCAAGGTCTCTTGGCTAGTAAGCGACAGAATCAGAAACTGAAATCTAGACTATACTAATCAAAAAGTACTGTGCCACACTGTGGTAAATTATTTTTCTTTAATTTCACTAAGTGATGATCACAGTCTACTGTAATACAAGTGAGCACTGGGTACTCTGGAAGCAGGTAAGCTAGACTAGAGGAGTTAAAAAGAGATTGTGCCTGAAATGAATCTTGAAAGCTGAGAAGCAGCTAGGACAGGAAGGAGAAGACCGTATTCTAAAGCAAAGGCAGCAGTCGACGCAAAGAATGGAAGGGTGAGAGAGCGTATATTTAAAGACCTTTAAGTAGTTCAGTATGGCTAAGGACAGGGAAAAAAATGGGGAAGTGGCAAGATATAAAGCTAGTGAGTTAGAAGGGATAGCTTATGAAGGCCTTGTGCACAACAGGCAAAAATATTCAGTTTTCATAACCTGAAAGTTTACTGAGGAAACACTTTCACTGGGAGATGAGTTTGGGAAAAGTTAGACGGACATCAGAGTAATTAAAGAGAGAGACCATGAGGCCCAAAGTGAGGATGGAAGGGAAGAGAGCTAAGAAATAAATTATGAAGAAACAATTAAGAGGACTTGTAAATGATTTAATAGCTGGGATAAGGGAAGGGAAGAATAAAGGATAGACTCCCATTTTCTAGCCATTGGTGACTGGGTGAATGATAACACCAATAACTAAAACAGTAAACACCAGAAGAGCTATTTTAAAATTTTGCTGCTGTGCCAAAAGCTGTCTCTCTGTGAATTTTCCCTGTAGGTAGAGTTTTCTGTACTCTAAGGGAATGGTTTTCAGAGTGCAGTTGGCACATCAAAGAGTCTGTAAGATGATCCATTAAGGTATGAGGGGAAAATATGAGAATTTCTATTTCATTTTTAACTAAAAAATAAGAAATTAAGCTTTAATAAAATATATAGACTCACAACAGTACGTGTATATAATTTATAAATAATTATACATATATTGGAAGCATGTACTTATACATTTTTCTTAAATTATAAGGGTACTACCAATTATAAGGGTACTACCACCATACAATAAAAATAGTTATCATTTATGATATGCTTATTATTTAGCAGGTACAGTACTACTCTTTACATACTTCCATTTTGCCCTTACAATTACTGTTTAGGTAACTAATAATCCTGATTTACAAGATGGAGACACTGAAACTCTGACCATAGTCCTTCATGATCTCACCTTAAATAAATTGCCTAATATCCCCAAATTACTAAATGGCAGGACTGAAATTTGCTTACTATTCTGTCTGACAGCACTTTAAGTGTTTGAATACAGTGTGCTTCCCCTGAGAGTTACTTTTCCTGGGATCAATGTCCCAACTCCTTTAAGTGTTCTTTGTAGGTGAGTTTCTGGGCCACTCTAGTATTTTTGCATGTATGACTTTTCCTTTGATCAAGTCCTTTTTATCCATTCTAAACACACTATTCAAAATATGGGCTTACTAGCAAAAATCCATAGAGTATGAGTATCACCACCTTCAAGATGGAGAGAAAAATGGAATAAAATCACATTAACAATTTATGTATGTGCTCAATACCATTTATTTCTATCACATTCACCTTTGATGCACATGTCAACCTACTTTTCCAAGATGACCCTGTCACTTCTCCACTCAAAAGCCTTGAGTGGCTTTCTATCTCATGCATAGAAAAAGCCGAAGCCCTTACCAAGGGCTACAAGCCTGTAAGCTCTGGTATCCTGTTCCTTCTGTTGCTTATCTCCTATTACTCTCCCCTTTGCTTACTCTAGTCTAACACAAGAGCCACATACATGCTCCTTGGGTATCCCAAGCATGCTCCTGCCTCAGGGTCTTTGTATTTTCTTCCTTCCTCTTCCTGGAACGCTCTCCCTCCCAGATGTTGGATGGCTCATCCTTCATTTCCTTAAGGCCAAATGTCATCTTCTGAGTCAGACCTAGCCTGACTGCCCTAGGTAAAACATCAACTCCAGCTTCTTAATATTTTCTATGCTCCCTTCCTTGCTTTGCTTTTCTTTATGGTACTTACTGCACCGAATATATATTTTACCCATTCATCCATCCATCCATTCAATGATTGATGGATGTCTTTCTTTCTCTCCCTGGAATGTAAGCTCCACAAGGATAGAACTTTTCTATGTTTTCTCTATTGCTGTATAATACTGCCTGGAAAACAGGAAGTACTCAATAAATACTTATTAAACAAATGAATAAAATGAGAAAAAGGAAGGTGTGACCTGATTAGAGACATGGTACAATATAAAGAGTGGGAGATTCTAAATTAAAATTTGCAATGCCTGAGTTTTTAGCCTGAGCCACGATGGAGAAGCATTTCATAAAGAATAAGAGGGATTAGCAAACCCTAAAGTAATCTGGCACAAACAATTCTGACCTTAAAGTTAGTTTTTAATAATAAAAGTGATACCTAGATTATCTAAGAATTAGCTAGAAAGGATGATTAAAGAAAGGAATATGATTAATATTAATATGAACCTTAAGGTAGTTAATAAATGCTTTAAGGGGTCTGGGTATAATCAGCATTATGGTAAGAGTAGAATCTAGAGTCAAACTCTGTTGCTTTCTAGCTATGTAAACTCAGGCAAGTTACCTAATTTTATGTCTTATTTTCCTCATGTGTAAAATGGGAGTTATAAGAGTAACAACCTTCATAGTGTTGATGTGGTGATTAAACAACACCATGTATACTCTGGCACATATATTAAATGTTAATTTTTATTAGCGTAGTAACTGGCACATAAGCTCTCAATAAATATTAGCTATTAGTATATTGCCAAATTATAAACTTTTGGTAGCTTATTCTGAAAGTGACTAAACCAGAGGTACATCTGGTAAGGACTATAACATAAATTTTTAAAAAGACTAAAAATTAATTACCACATAAGAATCTAGCACTTGTATGGAGAGAGTGTGGAGAAAAGGGAACCCTTCCACACTGCTGGTGGAAATGTAAATTGGTGCAGCCACTATGGAAAACACTATGGAGGTTCCTTAAAAAACTGAAAATAGAGTTACCATATGATCCAGCAATCCCACTCCTGGGCATATAACAGGAAAAGATGAAAACTCTAATTAGAAAAGATACATGCGGGCTTCCCTGGTGGCGCAGTGGTTAAGAATCCGCCTGCTAATGCAGGGGACATGGGTTTGAGCTCTGGACAGGAAGATCCTACATGCTGTGGAGCAACTAAGCCCGTGTGCCACATCTATGGAGCCTGTGCTCTAGAGCCCGCGAGCCACAACTACTGAGCCTGCATGCTGCAACTACTGAAGTCTGTGTGCCTAGAGCCTGTGCTCCACAACAAGAGAAGCCACTGCAATATGAAGCCCACACACTGCAATGAACGTAGCCCTGGCTTGCCGCAACTAGAGAAAGACCACGCAGCAATGAAGGCCCAACGCAGCCAAAAATAAAATAAATAAAAATTAAAAAAAAATAAAAAAGAATTAAAAAAAGAAAAGAAACATGCAACCCAATGTTCATGGTGGCACTATTTACAATAGCCAAGACACAGAAGCAACCTAAATGTCCATCGACAGATGAGTGGATAAAGAAGATGTAGTATATATATACAATGGAATATTACTCAGCCATAAAAAAGAATGAAATAATGCCATTTGCAGCAACATGGATGGACCTAGAGGTTATCATACTAAGTGAAGTGAGTCAGACAGAGAAAGACAAATACTATATGATATCATTTATAGGCAGAATCTAAAAACTAGTACAAATGAACTTATTTACAAAACAGAAACAGACTCACAGACATAGAAAACAAACTCATGGTTACCTAAGGGGAAGGTGAGGGGATAAATTAGTTGTATGGTATTAACAGATACACATTACCATATATAAAATATATAAACAACAAGGATTTACTGTATAGCCAGGAAACAATATTCAGTATCTTGTAATAACCTATAAAGGAAAAGAATCGAAAAAAAAAGATATATACATCTACATATGTATAACTGAATCACTTTGCTGTACACCTGAAAGTAACACAATACTGTAAATCAACTATACTTCAATTAAAAAAAAAAGAATCTAGCACTTTTAGAACACCTCTATTCCAATTACCGTATGTTTTGGTACTATAACATTCATTTTGGATTTTTATTTTTTATTTATGGATGGCTGCGTTGGGTCTTTGTTGCTGCGTGCGGGCTTTCTTAGTTGCGCTGAGTGGGGGCTACTCTTCGTTGTGGTGCGTGGGCTTCTCACCGTGGTGGCTCCTCTTATTGCGGAGCATGGGCTCTAGGCACGTGGGCTTCAGTAGTTGCAGCACGCAGGCTCAGTAGTTGTGGTGCGCGGGCTCTAGAGCACAGGCTCAGTAGTTGTGGCGCGCGGGCTCTAGAGCACAGGCTCAGTAGTTGTGGCGCACGGGCTTAGTTACTCCATGGCATGTGGGATCTTCCCAGACCAGGGATCGAACCCGTGTCCCCTGCATTGGCAGGTGGATTATTAACCACTGAGCCACCAGGGAAGTCCCTCATTTTGGATTTTGTTTGAAAGTCAGATATAGTATAAAATTTGACTAACTTTATAGCTTTAATTTATATCAGTTGTTCTCAATCTTTTATTCTTCTACAATATACTTGAGAGAGATGGCACGCTCCCATTATACACAGTGGCTCAGTAGAGCAATGATTCTCCACTAAGTGGGGAGAATGTGGTGGGGTGAGGTGGGGCGGGTTGTCCTGAGTTGAGAATTACTAGTTCACATAATGGAAAAATATTATATAAAGAAAGCTGTGATTCAGAGGCAAGAAACAAAGTCAAATCTACAGAAAAACACCAAGTGTTAAGTCACAGATTCATTTCTTTAATGTAGATCCAAAACATTCAAGGTACTTAAAATGTCTTACTAGTGTGTTTTCTCCATTGGAACTATTCCAGAGCCTCATTCGATTATCTGTACCAACAGTGAGGAGGTGAAGCCCATCACTTGTAAAACATAAGCCATTAACTTTCCCATTATGAGCAGTGTTTGCTGCAATGAAAAACACAATTCAGTTTATCTGTTCTTATAAATTCAACACACACTTAATGCTTGATGATATAGCTATTTAAACATATTAAAGGAATACTATCTGAATTATCTAAATATAAGTTGACTATATTTAAAATTAATCATCCCTTTGGATTACTTGAACATAAGCTATATAAATTAGAACCATAAAAGCAGAGGAAAATAGGAAAAGCAAAGGGAGAAAATCCTGCCAAATATAATTTTTCTTCAGAGAGTAAGCTGTGCTATCAAACTCAATTAACTTCATAAACCTACCACTAAAATTAAACTTCTTATATATTATTTCCATTTTCAATCTAAAAATCATTCCATGGACTATTAAAAATCAATACTACTAGTATTTGCCACTTAAAGAAGTGTTCTAGTCTCAATCAAAATTTATATTACTTTCAAAATGAACAGGTTTGAGAAAGCATAATTCTCAATAACCTGATTAATTTAATTTAAAATATTATTAAAACAATCATAGGTTTTATATAGTTCAACCTAATGTATTTCTGGTCCAAATTTAATTCTGAATCAGAATTTTAACCTACACAGAAATTAAATTCTATTATAAAAATGCCATCGAGGTACTTTGTCACCTGGATTGCAGTGGACTCAAATTAAACACAACTTGCAAATTTTGTGACAAAATGGACACAAAATATCACCATTTCTTTAATTTATTGTAACTTCCTAAATGGCACTGAATTTGTATTAGTTGGTCTCATGTGAGGAAAAATATAAAATAACAAGTTAATCCAGAAAAGTTTCTACATTCAAAAATTCAGGGGCAGAAGAAATGCCATACTTACTTGTATCTTTTAGTTTCTTTCTTTTTTTTTTTTTTAAAGGCCGCGCCACACAGCATGCAGGATCTAGTTCCCTGACCAGGGATCAAACCTGGGCCCCCTGCATTGCAAGCACAGACTCTTACCCTTACCCACTGAACCACCAGGGAAGTCCCCTTACTTGTATCTTAAAGAAAGACAACCATAACTTATATATACTACCAAATGTAAAATAGATAGCTAGTGGGAAGCAGCCGCATAGCATGGGGAGATCAGCTCAGTGCTTTGTGACCACCTAGAGGGGTGGAGTAGGGAGGGTGAGAGGGAGACGCAAGAGGGAGGAGATATGGGGATGTATGTATAGCTGATTCACTTTGTTATAAAGAAGAAACTGGGCTTCCCTGGTGGCGCAGTGGTTGAGAGTCCGCCTGTCGATGCTGGGGACACAGGTTTGAGCCCCAGTCCGGGAAGATCCCACATGCTGCGGAGCAGCTGGGCCTGCGCGTCTGGAGCCTGTGCTCCACAATGGGAGAGGCCACAAGAGTGAGAGGCCCGCGTACCGCAAAAAAAAAAAAAAAAAAAAAAGAAGAAACTAACACACCATTGTAAAGCAATTATACTCCAATAAAGATGTTAAAAAAAAAAAAAAAATTTTAAGAAAGAAAAAAACCAAAAGCTCACTGGAATCCTCAGTAAAAAATAAAAAGAAAAAAAAAAGACAGCCATAATTTAGTTGATGTAAATTTAGAAACTGATTTTTTGTGAGTGCCTTTTAAAAAAAACATAAAATCAAAAAAAAAAAAAACATAAAATCTACAATTTGTCAACATACATTTATTATTTGGTTTCAATTCAAAAATTTCAATATAAAAATATTATCAATGCCATATTTCTATATTAATATGTTTTTCATTACCTGATTCAACTGCTTGTGACTTTTTCCCATTATGCTGATCAAGAGTAATCAAACATCCTGATGCTCTCCTCACATCCCATAATTTTGCTTTACTGTCAGCACTGAGAAGACATAAATGTTACATTGTGTAGAGCTAGGATAATGATGGTACTCCTCACCCACCTTTCCAGTATTATGGCATAGAGAGGTCTCAGTATATTAGCACAAATGTATTTGTACATTTGGATGGTTGTACTTTTGCCTTTCCAGCAAATATTCAATAGTCAATAGTAGCACAAAGAAGTGAAAAAATAGAAAAAAAAAAAGTAAATCACAAGGATGGAATTCTGCTGTTTTTTCTGTTGTTTTTAATGACATGAGCATCTTCCTCTCCAAAGACTAGACAGGCTTAGAGCTTTGTTCCTTGGCAAATTTGTTACTATATCTGTTCTACTGTTTGTTATTCAAATGTTGCCTAGATAATCAAGCAGTGAACTAATTTCACTTTGCTTAAGAATCCATTTGGTAGAAATATGGTTTTTTTTTCTTTTTATATGAAAAAAATTAAGAATAAGGTGAATCATAAGAACAAAATATTTTTATTTGGTTTCCTGTACTCAAATCAATCTTTGTCAGATATACAAGAAATAAATTTAATGTCTCCTAGAAATTCAACACTTATTTTCATTTTATTTCAAGTGAAACGAAAAAAGGTAAAACCATGATCACTTATCAATTTCAGCTCCTAAACTACTACTAAAGAAAATATAAATCAGTTCAACTGATGGTATCATATCCTCACAAAGCCCTCAATAATATTCTAACCTGCTGGGTTTATCCAGGTCATTTTAATTAAAAAGAGTATTATGCTGCATTTTATAAGCTTATTCCTCATTTATAAACCTTTTTAAAAAATATCTATACAGGGTTTATCTCTTCCCATAACTTTGATTATTTTCACAGATCACCATCAAATGTAGCCAATTAGAATAGTCGGCAAAAAGTCAGCATTTCCCATTCTCAATTTGGTTTTCTTTCTTTCCAGCTGGGGAATAGGTCTGCAATGGGAGGAGTCTGAGGACTTAAGTCTCTTCTGAAACAGATTAGATATGGACATAACTGACTCCTAACATTGATTACTAGGTCCATTCTGGTATTGATTCAAATTCCTGGGGTACTCTGAGATTTGAAAGCCTCTTAGTTTTCCTCTTGATTTGAGGAAAACCAAATAAGAAACAAACAATGTAAATCCACTCTAGCATGGACCCACAAGCAGTGCCGAGCTCCTCACCTTCACACCTCTTTGGCCAGCCTTCTTATGGCTACATTCTAGACTTTGTTCTACTTCAGAAATCATAAATTTCAATGTCACATTCTGAAAACTATTAACAGAAGCTT
Source organism: Hyperoodon ampullatus (assembly GCF_949752795.1). Lineage (NCBI taxonomy): Eukaryota > Metazoa > Chordata > Mammalia > Artiodactyla > Ziphiidae > Hyperoodon > Hyperoodon ampullatus. The sequence goes on along the minus strand of NC_136917.1, from coordinate 128,064,828 downwards.
CTTTGAGGAATAAACTGTGACAGAGAGGAAGGGCTGGCTGCTTTACAAATACTGAGACACATTTCTTTATAAGACTAATAAAAGTAGTTTTTGTAATAATTCTTCTGCAAAAAGTTTTATTAAAATGTCTATATCAAAATTTGATTACTGGGCCTCCCTGGTGGCGCAGTGGTTGAGAGTCCGCCTGCCGATGCAGGGGATACGGGTTCGTGCCCCGGTCTGGGAGGATCCCATATGCCGCGGAGCGGCTGGGCCCGTGAGCCATGGCTGCTGAGCCTGCGCATCCGGAGCCTGTGCTCCGCAACGGGAGAGGCCACAACAGTGAGAGGCCCGCGTACCACAAAAAAAAAAAAAAAAAAAAAATTTGATTACTACTTCCTGTCCCTTCAGTTTTTAAATTTTCTTATCAACACTCATGCTTCTATCTCATTAGGTCCTTGATCCTTCCTATAAGCCTTTTGGTGATTTTATTTCCTTCCTTATACCTGTGACTTGAACAATTTTTAGACAATTGTTAAGACTGTGTCATTCAATGTTTTGATTTCTGTGGCTTAGTACAGCTGTGGGCTACACCTTCGATAGAGCACAAAATACTGACCAGCAATCCTATGTGCCCTTAATCAGCTCCCTCTTCCATTCATTTAAAACTGTTATTCCAAATCTTTAACTACCTTCCCTGAAAATTGCATCCCATTCCAGTATTTTCAATAGATGACATCAAGTTCCACTCACTAAAAAACAGAGGCCACTGGGTTCACATTTCTTGAGCTTCTCTGCCAAAGTCACAAATTTAATTGTATTCGTGCCTTTTTCCTCCTTCCATTTAGTCTCATGATGCCCTTCATGTGTCAAATCAGTGTCCCCTTCTATTGGGACCCTTGATATTACCCTCTCTTGTCTAGTCAAGGTCCTGATGTACCAACTATTCCCTCCATTTCGTCCTTCTTTTTTAAAAACATTATTTATTTATTTGTTTGTTTATTTATTTATTTATGGCCGCATCGGGTCTTTTCTGCTGCACGTGGGCTTTCTCTAGTTGCGGCGAGCAGGGTCTACTCTTCGTTATGGTGCGTGGGCTTCTCATTGTGGTGGCTTCTCTTGTTGTGGAGCACAGGCTCTAGGCACGCGGGCTTCAGTAGTTGCAGCACGCAGGCTCAGCAGTTGCGGCACGTGCGCCCTAGCGTGCGCAGGTTTCAGTAGTTGTGGCGTGCGGGCTTCAGGAGTTGTGGCTCATGGGCTCTAGAGTGCAGGTTCAGTAGCTGTGGTGCATGGGCTTAGTTGCTCTGCAGCATGTGGGATCTTCCCAGACCAGGGCTCAAACCTGTGTCCCCTGCATTGGCAGGCAGATTCTTAACCATTGCGCCACTGGGGAAGTCACCCCTTCGTTTCTTATCTTCACTAATTTCTCTCCAGCAATACTTTTCCGTCAGCATTTAAATATGTAAGACTCTTCCTTCCAGCAAACAAAACCCCCAATCCCCTTGATCCTCAAGAGTTAAGGGCTTTTAACACAACACTGTAAAACAACTATACCCCAATTAAAAAAAAAAAAAAAAAGAAAAAGAGTTAAGTGCTCTTGTTCTTTTTTCCCATATTATACCTACCAGAGACATATCTCTATTAAAGCATTTTTTAGGATGTTCTGAAATCACTGACTTTTCTGACTATACCCCCTCATTAGACTATTAGCTTCCTGAAAGGACTACGCCTGTGTTACCTCTGTGTCCCTAGAACAATGCTTGGCACATGATAGGAGTCATTAAATGTTAGTAAACTGAATCAATGAATGGATGAGTGTGCTGAATCAGATTCAAAATAATTTTGGGTTAAAGACAATGAATTAAAATGCTACTATTCTTTTTTTTTTTTTTGCGTTACGCGGGCCTCTCACTGTTGTGGTCTCTCCCGTCGCGGAGCACAGGCTCCGGACATGCAGGCTCAGCGGCCACGGCTCACGGGCCCAGCCGCTCCCCGGCATGTGGGATCTTCCTGGACCGGGGCACGAACCCGTGTCCCCTGCATCGGCAGGTGGACTCTCAACCACTGCGCCATCAGGGAAGCCCTAAAATGCTACTATTCTTAAATTGACAGTGTTACACTTCTGTAAGCAAAAATGACACAACACAGTTGTTTCATGGGTAGTACTAGTAGATTTGCATTGCTACATAGATTCTGTTGTTTTCTGTTTTACAAAGTGAGCACCTTCAAGATAGATAGTCAGGATTAAGATTACGATGCTAAGGAAGATTTCTTTTGGTGATATGAATTAAAATCTGTAACTCAATTATCTTATTTTCCAGGAACTACTTAGCAACTAAATATGCATGTAACATAAAAACAGTCTTTCCAAAATGCTTAGCATTAATTATTAACTTCAAAACCAAATAATTTGCATTTTACCTTGCAGTTGCCAAGATATACTCATAACGCGGTGACCAGGAAACTGCCAATATTTCTTGTCTGTGACCTGCAAAACAACTGTATAAAATGACTTGCAAAATATATGAAAAAAATCAAAAGGTACAGTGCAATTAATTTTGTCGGATTATGAAGAAAGCATAGACTAAATCTTAAAAATAAATGGATACAATCATGATATTTTTAACATTTATAATAATCTATATTTAAATATTAATGTGAAGTCTATGGGGCATTTCTCACAATGCTATTTTATTATAAAAGGTCTGGGTTTGCTTTGGAAAAAACATTCAGAGCAAGTGAGTCTGTCTTTTTAAATACAGGTGTTAGCCTAGCAAGTCTATCTATTAATAAGTGATATAGCTCAAGCTTATTTATCTCCACAACAAAATCCCTGCAACAAACCACCATACAAGATAAACATTCTAAAGAATAAAAATGTTCTCTAAGTTTTCAGAAAGTTATAACAGAAAAAAATTATTTTAATTCATGATTGTAAAAGGCATTTATATAAAAATTTTTATCTAGAAAGCACAAGTGATAAGTTCATAGGATAAGTGATTTCAGCATTTTAATTCACTTCTACCTAGCTATTCAAATCATATATTTTCATCTACCTAGCATATATTCATAGAAATTCATGATAATGTAAAACAAATGTTATCCATCTCACCAAGTTTTCCTGATATATTTATTATGTGTTTCTCAGAGATGAATAAAAATACTATATCTGAATTACATCCCATTTTTTCATTGTTTAGAATTAGATGATCTAATACTAATAAAAAAGTAGCAAAAATAATTTAAGCTAGTAAAACTTTACCAAAGTATTATTTCAATACCTTTTTCTAAAATATTTTTATTGAGAAAACAAGCATCTAAATATTAAGAATGTTTACTCAGCCAGAACAATATTTAAAAATGCTCATGGAGACAAATGTACTGATGTAAGTTTCATAAGTAGTTCATTTTTTTCAATGTAGAAATAACACAAGGTTTTGAGTTAGACTTTCTATATTCTTTGAGCTTCCCCTGTGGCTACTGTACATAAAAATGTCTCCTCAATAGTTTAGTTTTATAACAATAATGCACAAAAGGATCTTTATTTCTCTGCTGACTTCTAACAACTAGCACAAAATACATCAGTCATGTCACTTATAAAGAATACATTGTTAATAATGTTTCATTTTGTTGAATGGTTTACTCAAAGCAGTTGTTGTTTCAAATACCCTGTAGAATGTGGGAACAGGATCCAGACTTTAAGTCACAAAGTTGTACTTTGGGCCCTCTAGTACCAACTGTAAAAACAAAACAAAAAAAATAGTTTCAGATAATTTTACTATAAATCATCACCAAAAGAAAACAAGAAACTACCATATGAGTCATGACATATTCACTATATCCATGCAGAAATATAAAAATGTATGCTAATAACATACTTTAAATAGTTATTAATATTTATAACTAGAAAAATTCATTTTATTTTAATAGCTTAGCTTTTCCATGTTAATGATATACTTCCAATCACTAGTAACAGATTCACAGAAACTCTGGACACAGACTGAGTGGACCTCAAAGAAAAGTTAGTGCCCAAACTCTTTAAAGATGAAGCAGCTGACTGATGTCTGGAGGTGAGGAGATTCATGAAGTGCCACAGAAATAATATCACAGGGACCTGATACCTGATATGAGAAAAACATTTTTTCTTCTTCACACATGAAAATTTTTGTTGCAGGTGCTTTCATAAAAATGGATGTTTAATTTGAATCACACATTCTAGAGAAAAGGAAATCATTTCCTTGTTTTACTGTGTCAAAATGAAAAAGCTGCCAAATTTTGTTCACGTAAAATCTTTGAAAATTTGCTGGTTTAAAAGTAACTCTTTCATGTACCGCAATGTTCATTGCAGCTCTATTTACAATAGTCAGGACATGGAAGCAACCTAAGTGTCCATCGACAGATGACTGGATAAAGAAGATGTGGCCCATATATACAATGGAATATTACTCTGCCATAAAAAGAAACAAAATTGAGTTATTTGTTGTGAGGCGGATGGACCTAGAGTCTGTCATACAGAGTGAAGTAAGTCAGAAAGAAACAAATACCGTATGTTAACACATATACATGGAATCTAAAAAAAAGAAAAAAAAAGGTTCTGAAGAACGTAAGGGCAGGACAGGAATAAAGACACAGATGTAGAGAATGGACTTGAGGACATGGGGATGGGAAGGGTAAGCTGGGACGAAGTGAGAGAGTGGCATGGACTTATATACACTACCAAATGCAAAACAGATAGCTAGTGGGAAGCAGCCACATAGCACAGGGAGATCAGCTCCGTGCTTTGTGACCACCTAGAGGGGTGGAATAGGGGGGTGGGAGGGAGACGCAAGAGGGAGGAGATATTGGGATATATGTATATGTATAGCTGATTCACTTTGTTATAAAGCAGAAACTAACACACCATTGTAAAGCAATTATACTCCAATAAGGATGTTAAAATAAAAAAAAAAGTAACTCTTAAGGGAACAGAAATGTGCTTTCTTTTTTTTTTTTTTTTTTGCGGTACGCAGGCCTCTCACTGTTGTGGCCTCTCCCGTTGCGGAGCACAGGCTCCGGAGGCGCAGGCTCAGTGCCTAGCCACTCCGCGGCATGTGAGATCCCCCCCGACCGGGGCACGAACCCATGTCCCCTGCACTGGCAGGCGGACGCCCAAACACTGCGCCACCAGGGAAGCCTGAAATGTGCTTTCTTAATCTTTGAATCCTAGCCACTTTGAAACCTTTGCCCAACTTGTACAATATTCGTTAAACTGAATATAAAGAGTAATACACACTTTTTTTTAAAAAAAGAATTGTGATCTTCATCAGGGTTAAAATGTTTATATCAAAACTAACTAGATATTAAAAGGGAGAAAGTTTTCAATATGTTAAAAAACAACATATGTACAAACCTGCTACCAAACAGTGCTTGGTGGCAACTGGAGACATATGATGACTATAAACTGTTTCTTCAAAATTAAATACATCTGCAATCTAGTAATCAAAAGACATTTAAAATAAGTGTAAGTTCTAATTACAATCACAAAAGCAACAAATTTTCTATTTACTTATTTTCACACTGTTAGCAATTTTTAAATTGACTGTTAGCAATTTATTTATTTTTCTCTAATAAATCCCAGAGATAAAGACAAGACAACCACTTGGTTCACCATCTTCCCTTCCGCTCCATTCTGAAGGACTCCAGTATCTACACAGACGATCTAGCCAGTACTCTGCCTCTCAGTGCCATACAACCTCAGCTACCACACCCAGGACATTCTCATCACCTAGAACTGCTTCTCCTTTGCAATCACCTATTTCAGTTATATATGACCAAATTTTATATCATTTCTGCTCCCCCCCGCCTAGCTACCTACAAGACACCCCAATAAATCCCAGAAGTCCTATCAGTTTCTTTCTTCACTTCTTTTCCTTCTTCAGCTTGGATTCCAAGTTTCAATACTTCAACTGCCAATATCTTTGATGTTATCATTGCATTTGTCAAGACCTCAACCTGACTCCAAATGTCTGCCTTCCGTGTACCCATATCCAGGTTTAACTACACCAGAGGTCAGCAAACTTCTTCTGTAAAGGGTCAGATTGTAGGCTTTGAGAACCAACTACTCATTTCTGTCACTGTAGTGTCAAAGTGGCCACAGACAATAAATGAGCATGTCTGTGTTACAGTAACACTTTTTTTTTTTTTTTTTTTTACAAAAAGAGTCCATGAAAAGCCTTGGCTCAGAGCCTAGACTTGGCCTATGGGCCGCAGTTAGTCGACCTCTGCCCTATACAGGTGAAGAAAATCTTATAATAGAGAAGACTAGTATCACTATAAAAGATCATTCATCTCAACTGGGCTTTAGTACTGACTGCCGGTCCTACAATTTCAATAGCGTTGTCTACAATATTTGCAGCTATTTCAAACCTTCTCCACTCTCCACAAAAATCGCCACTTCATCACTATAGGTGATCTGATCTTTCATTCCAAAGAGAAAACAGGAGCCATTCAATGAGAATTTCCTTATTGTCTTAACAACAAACTTATAAACACATTTGCTTCATGAAAAAAATGATCATGAAAAAAATGATCCTTCCTCTTATTTAAAGTTAATTTCCCTACCTGTGTTCAGATCACTTTCAGCACTGTCAGAAATCTCACCCTATACATTATTGCCTCTATCTCCCGAGTATGTATAACTGCTCTCTCCCTACTGGCTCGTTCCCATCAGCACTAAAACATGTTCAAGTCTCTTTCATTGTAACAGCACTCCCCTCCCCAAGACAAAAAAAAACAAAATCCTTTTCACCCAAATTCCTCCTAATTAATCTTCTTCCTCCCCCTTTAAATCCAAATTTTGGCTGTCTCTAATTTCTTATCTCTTATGTATTTCTCAACTCACTGCAAACTTATTTTTTATCTCCACTACTCCCGCTCTCACCACCCTGCCAATACCACTGATAACCTTCTATCACCAAATGTAGTCTTTCTTACCTAATCTGTCAGTAGCATTCAACACAGCTGACTATTCTACCTTCGTTAAGACAATCTCTTCCACTGGCTTCCATTATATCACATACTCCTGATTTCCCTCTTATTCTCTCTGGCTAGGCCTTTTCATTGTCTTCTGCAGGCTTTGTTGTTCCTTCTCCTGTCCTATGAATCTTCCTCAAGGTTTAGTTCTGTGCACTCCTCTCTTCAACTGCCACCTATATCCTAGTGACTCACAAATCTATATTTTCAGTTTAGACCTCACTCCCGAATTCCACCTAGGTATAGCTCAATTCCTGGATTATCTCCACTTGGCTCTACACCTTAAATAGAGAAGACTCCAGAGAAGACACTCCTCTAAGCCACATAGCCACATCATATGCTCAAGCTATTAAAACATGCTCATGGAAAACTGAGATGAAGGTATGAAAAGTACCTCATATATACGTTAATAGGAAAAACTAATGATGGGAGTAGACGATGGAGAAAAGGACAGTATCTTCCCTTCCTTATTTTTCTTTATACATAGCAGATGCACAGCTGTTTCTTACTGAATGCGTTTCAAATTTATTATCAATAAAATACTGTCATACCTTTATTTCAAACAGAATTATGAACTCATGGAATACTGTTTTAAGTTAGCAAAACATTTATGTTTTAAAGAAAATTTAAATCCAAGGTGTCAGAGTTTTAATAGAAGTCAATGTTAAGGAAAGAAAAGCTGTGACAAAGCGAAAGAGAGGCATGGACATGTATACACTACCAAACGTGAGGTAGATAGATAGTGGGAAGCAGCCGCAGAGCACGGGGAGATCAGCTCGGTGCTTTGTGACCGCCTGGAGGGGTGGGATGGGGAGGGTGGGAGGGAGGGAGATGCATGAGGGAAGGGATGTGGGAACGGATGTATATGTATGACTGATTCACTTTGTTATAAAGCAGAAACTAATATAAAAAAAAAATAAAGAGTAAAAACAAAAAAGAAGTCAATGTTAAGGAAAGAAAATGTAAATGTATGGCTTATTAATTTTTAATTAATTAAATTAAAAAATTTTAATTAAAAGCCATGCTTTTAAATGAAGTGTAACATACAGAAAAGTACACAAAAATCATAAGTGTACAACTCAATTAATTTTCACAAAGTGAATTTTCACAAAGTAATGACCACCTGTATTGAAAAACAGAACATTACGAACATTACAAATACCCCAGAAGGCTCCTTAGAACCCCCCCCCCTTACAAATCTCACCAAGAAAGATAACCATCATACAGGCCTCTATCATCATTAGGTCAGTTTTGCCTATTTTTGAACCTCCTGTAAAGGGAATTATATATTAGGCACTCTTTAGTTTTTGGTTATTTTATCTAATATTATATAAGATTCATACATTTTGTTAATACAGAAGTGTTCCCTTGTCATTGTAGGAGAGTACTCCGATGTAAAATTTGCCAGATTTCATTTGGCTGTTAATGGACATTTGAGTTGTTTCCAGTTTTTGGTTATCATCAACAGTGCTGCTATGAACATTCTCACAAATATCCTTTAGTACACATATGCATGCATTTATATACCCAAAAGTGTAACTGCTGGGTCAGAGGATATGCACATATTTGGCTTCAGTCAATACCAAATATCTGTACCAATTTGTGATCTCATCAGCAACATATGTAACTGTTATCATCAACCTCTTTTAAGTTTGGCCATTCTGGAGGGTACAGAGAGGTATCTCATTATGTATTTAAATAACACATCCAGGTGCACAATTAACAAAGTTGAACACTTTTATTTATTGGCTATTTGGATATCCTCTTTCTTGAAGTGCCTATTCAAGTGTTTTGCCTATTTTTCTATAGGACTGTTTTAATTTTTGTTGATTATATAATCTGTACATCAGTCCTTTTTCAAACATATGCATATGTCAGATATATCATCTCCCATTCCATGGCTTACCTTTACACTTTTGTAATAGTGTTTTTTGATGACTAGAGATTCCTAATTCTAATGTAGCTCAATTTATCTATCTCTGCCTTTTTGGTTTGTAGTTTTTGTGTCTTTAACTGTCATAAGCCACAAACACATTTTCTTTTTTCATCTTTAAGCTGTATCATTTTATCTTTCACATTTATACTTGTAATCCACCTGAAATTGACTCTTGTGTCTGGTGTGAGGTAAGGGTCAAAACTAGTTTTTAAATATGGATACCTAGTTCATCCAGCACCATTTATGGAAAAGGTTATCTTTTCCCCAATTCACTGCAGTGTTATTTTTATCATAAACCAAATCATTATACAGCTATGGGTGTGTTTCTTGATTCTCTATCCTGTTCCCCTGTGTGTGTTTGTTTTCACTTGTACCAATATCACACTGCCTTGATTAGTGTAATTAATTTACAGTAAAGTCTTGGTTACAGGTAGTGAAGTCCTCAAGCTTCATTCTTCTTCAAGAGCGCCTTGTCCCTCTGCATTTCCATATATATTATACATTAGAATTACCTAGTCAATTTCCACAAAAGAATTCTGCAAATATTTTGATCAGAAATGCATTGATTCTATAGATCATACTGGGTAAAATCATTATCTTTATAATATTAAGCCTTCTAATTCTTTTCTTTCTTCTTCTTTTTAGAATTGAGGTATAGTTGATATACAATAACAAAGTGATTCACAGTTTTTAAAGGCTACATTCCATTTATGGTTATTATAAAATATTCGTTGTATTTCCTGTGTTGTAATATATATCCTTGTACCTTTCTTATTTTATACATAGTAGTTTGTACCTCTTAATCCCCTATGCCTATCTTGCCCCTCTCTCTTTCCCTCTCACTGTGGTAACCATTAGTTTGTTCTCTATAACTGTGAGTCTGTTTCTTTTTTGTTATATTCACTAGCTTGTTGTACTTTTTAGATTCCTCATATAAGTGATACAGTGTTTGTCTTTCTCTGTATGACTTATTTCACTTAGTATAATACCCTCCATGTCCATGCATTTGATGCAAATGGCAAAATTTTGTTCTTTTTTATGACTGAGTAGTATTCCATTGTATACACTGCATCTCCATTATCCATTCATCTGTTGATGGGCAGTTGGGTTGCTTCCATATCTTGGCAATTATAAATAATGCTGCTATGAACATTGGGATACAAGTATCATTCTGAATTAGTGCTTTAGTTTTTTTCAGATAAATACCCAGGAGTGGAACTGCTGGGTCATAGGGTAGTTCTATTTTCAGTTTTTTAAGAAATCTCCATAATGTTTTCCTCAGTAGCTGCACCAATTTACATTCCCACCAACAGCACCCAAGGGTTCTCTTTTCTCCACATCCTCACCAACATTTGTTATTTGTGGTCTTTTTGATGATAACCATTCTGACAGGTGTGAGGTGATATCTCATTGTGGTTTTAATTTGCATTTCTCTGATGATTAATGATGTTGAGCATCTTTTCATGTGCCTCTTGGCCAGCTGTATGTCTTCTTTGGAAGAATGTCTATTCAGGTCTTCTAACAATCTTTTAATCAGGCTTGTTTTTTTGATGTTCAGGTGTATGAATTGTCTATATATGTGAATATTAACCCCTTATCAGTTATATCATTTGCAAATATTTTCTCCCATTCTGTAGTTTGTCTTTTTGTTTTGTTTACGGCTTTTTTTGCTGTGCAAAAGCTTTAAGTTTAATTAAGTCCCATCTGTTTATATTTGCTTTTATTGCTTTGCTTTAGGAGATAGAGGCAAAAAAAAAATTGGTATGATTTATATTGAGAATGTTCTGAATGTTCTGCTTTCTTTTAGTTTAATGGTTTCCAGCCTTACGTCAAGGTCTTTGATCCATTTTGAGTTTATTTTTGTATATGGTGTTAGAGAATGTTTTAATTTCATTCCTTTACATGTGGCTGTCCAGTTTTCCCAGCACCAGTTATTGAAGAGACTCTCCTTTCTTTTCTTTTTTTGGCCATGCCACGGGGCTTGTGTGATCTTAGTTCCCTGAGCAGGAATTGAACCTGGGCCCTCGGCAGTGAGGGTGCAGAGTCCTAATCACTGGATCACTAGGGAATTGCCAAGACTGTCTTTCCTGCATTGTATACTCTTGCCTCCTTTGTCGTAGATTAATTGACCATAAGTGCATGGGTTTATTTCTGGGCTCTCCATTCTGTTCTGATCTACGTATCTGTTTTTATGCTAGTACCATACTGTTTTGATTACTGTAGCTTTGTAGCATAGTCTAAAGTCAGCAAGTGTGATTCGTCTAGTTCTGTTCTTTCCGAAGATTGTTTTGGCTATTCAGGGTCTTTCGCTTTTCCATACAAATTTTAAAATTATTTGTTCTAGTTCTGTGAAAAATGCCCTTGGTATTTTGACAGGGATTGCAATGAATCTGTAGATTGCTTTTGGTTGTATGTTCATTTTAACAATGTTTATTCTTCCAATCCATATACACAGTATATATTTCCATCTGTTTGTGTGTTCTCCAATTTCTTTCATCAGTGTCTTATAGTTTTCTGAGTACAGTTCTTTAACTTAAGTAGATTTATTCCCAGGTATTTTAATTTTTGATGCGATTATAAATGGAATTGTTCCTTAATTACTCTTTCCGAAAATTCACTGTTAGTGTACAGAAATGCAACAGGTTTCTGTATATTAATTTTGTTTCTGGCAACTTTACTGGACTTCATTGATGAGCTCTAGTAGTTTTCTGGTGGTGTCTTTAGGATTTTCTATGTATAGTATCATGTCATCTGCAAACAGTGACAGTTTTACTTCTTCTTTTCCAATTTGGATTCCTTCTATTTCTTTTTCTTCTCTGATTGCCATGCCTAGGACTTCCAAAACTATGTTGAATAAAAGTGGTGAGAGTGTGAATGTGACATATCCCACCATTTATTTAGGTCTTAATTTCTCTCAATAATATTCTATAGTTTTCTGTGTAGTGTTGAGAGGTCCTGTACACTTTTCAATTTCTTACTAGGTATATGATGACTTGTGCTGCAATTATAAACTATATTACTCTTGAAATTTCATTTTATAATTCTTTGTGCCTGGAATTCAGATACAACTGACCTTATATTCAGCAATTTTTCTTTTTTTTTTCCTGTGGTACACAGGCCTCTCACTGTTGTGGCCTCTCCCGTTGCAGAGCACAGGCTCCGGACGTGCAGGCACAGCGGCCATGGCTCACGGGCCCAGCTGCCCCGTGGCATGTGGGATCCTCCCGGACCAGGGCACGAACCCACATCCCCTGCATTGGCAGGTGGACTCTCAACCACTGTGCCACCAGGGAAGCCCTATATTCAGCAATTTTGCTGAATTTTCTTATATTATAATTTGGCTAAAGTTTCCTTTGGATTTTCCATGTTCGTAATCATGTAATCTGTAAATGCCAGTTTAAGGAATTTCCCTTTTATTCCTACTATGTTAGGAATTAAAAAAAATCATGAATGGGTACTGACTTATATTAAGAAGTATTAAATATTTTCCTCAATAAAGTGGGTATAGAGAGAATGTACCTCAACATAATAAAGGCCATATATGACAAGCTCATAGCTAACATCATACTTAACAGTTAAAAGCTGAAAGCTTTTCCTCTAAGATCAGGGAGAAGAGAAGGATGCCCACCCTTGCCACTTTTTTCAACACAGTGCTGGAAGTCCTAGCCAGAGCAATTAAGCAAGAAAAAGAAATAACAGGCATCCAAACTGGAATGGAAAAAGTAAACCTGTCTCTATCTGCAGATGAAATGATATTATACATAGAAAACCTTAAAGACTTCACCAAAAAACTGTTAGAATAAACAAATTCAGTAAAGTTGCAGGATTCAAACTGTTAAAAAAATCAGTTGCATTTCTATACACTAATGAACTATCAGAAGGAGAAATTAAGAAAACAATCTCATTTACAACTGCAGCATAAAGAATAAAATACCTAGAAATAAATTTAACTAGGGAGGTAAAAGGTGTACACTGAAAACTATAAGACACTGATGAAAGAAGCTGAAGACACAAATAAATGAAAAGATATTCCATACCAGTGGATTGAAAGAATTAACAATGTTAATATGTCCACAGCACCCAAAACAATCTATAAATTCAGTGCAATCTCTACCAAATTCTCAATGGCCTTTTTTCTAGAAATAGGAAAGAATAATCTGAAAATTTGTATGGAACTACAAAAGACCCCGAACTGCTAAAACAACCTTGAGAAAGAAGAACAAAGCTAGAGGCATCACACTTTCTGATTTCAGACTATACAGCAGTCCCCTTCTTATCTGTATTTCACTTTCCTCGGTTTCAGTTATCTGAGGTCAACTGTTGTCTGAAAATACTAAATGGAAAATTACAGAAGTAAAAAATTCATAAGTTTTAAATAATACACTGTTCTAAGGAGCATGATAAAAGCTTGCTTGTCCCACCTAGATGTGAATCATCCCTTTGTTCTGTGTATCCATATCATATATGCTACCCACACATGAGTATAGGAAAAAATATAGTATATACAGGGTTGGTATATACTATAACCACAGTAATTTGATAGTATCCGTGGTTTCAGGCACTCAGTGGGGGTCTTGGAATGTATCCCACATGGATAAGGGGGGACTACTGCATTACAAAGCTATAGTAATCAAAACATTATGGTACTGGCATAAAAACACACACAGATCAATGGACCAGAAAAGACAGTCCAGAAATAAACCCAGGCATGTATGGTCAATTAATTTATGACAAAGGAACTAAGAATATACAATGGGGAAAGGATAGTCTCTTCAATAAATGATGCTGGGAAAACTGAACAACCATATGCAAAAGAATAAACTGGACCACTATCTTACACCATGCACGTAAATTAACTCAGAATGGACTAAAAACTTGAACGTTAAGACCTGAAACCATAAAACTCCTAGAAGAAAACATTGACAGTGGTCTTAGTGAAGACTGTTTGGATTTGATACCACAATCAAAGGCAAAAAAGCAAAAATAAACAAATGGAACTACAGCAAATTAAAAACCTTCTGCACAGCAAAGGAAACCATAAGCAGTATGAAAAAGCAACCTAAAGAATGGGAGAAAATATTTGAAAATCATGATAAAGCGTTAATATCCAAAATATATGAAGAACTCATACAACTCAGTAGTAAAAAACCCAAACAATCCAAATAAAAAATGGGCAGAGGACATGAATAGACATTTTTCCAAAAATATAAGAATGGCCAAAATGAACATGAAAAGGTGTTCAATATCACTAATCATCAGGAAAATGCAAATCAAAACCACAATGAGATATCACCTCACATCTGTTAAAATGCCTATTATCAAAAAGAGATAAGTGGTGGATACGGAGAAAAGGAAACCCTTGTGACTGGTAGTGGGAATGTAAATTGGTGCAGCCATCATGAAAGACAATGTGGGGTACCTCAAAAAATTTAAAATAGAACCATATGATCCAGCAATCCCACTTCTGCATATATATCTGAAGGAAATAAAATCACTGTCTCTCTCAAAGAGATAGCTGCACCCTCATGTTTTTTGCAGCATTATTTATAATAGCCAAGTCATGGAAACAACCTAAGTGTTCATCAACGCATAAAGGGATAAAGAAGATAACACACACACACATACACCACACAGGAATATTATTCAGCCATGAGAAAGAATGAAATCCTGTCATTTGTGACAACATGGATAAACCCTGAGGGCATTATATTATATTAAGTGAAGTCAGGCAGACAAGGACAAATACTGTATAATATCACATGTGGAATCTTAAAAAGTCAAACTGATAGAAACAGTGAATAAAGTGATTACCGGGGCTGGGGGGTGGGAGAAATAGAAAGATGCTGGTTAAAGAGTATAAACTTCCAGTTATAAGATGAGTAAGAGAAGGGAGAAGTTTCATAGGGAAGGGGACCTGAGGCAGGGAACATAACACATAACATGTGTTCAGAAGGCAAAAGGAGATCAATCTAGTGGCAGTACATCATTTAGGTTGAAAAGAGGTAGAAGCTAAGGTTGAGAAAGTGGGAAGTGAGGTTATGGAGAACTTAGAATGCCAGGCTGAATTTAGACAATGGAGTCACTAGAGGTTTTGTGTTGAGACAGGATGAAACTGCTTGATTCTGATTAATTCTAGGGTAAACTTGCTGTGGAAATGTGGAAGAAAAATAATGCAGAGAAACCAGTTAGAAGTTTTTAGGAGCAGTCTAGATGTACAGTGATGGTGAGGGAAATAGAAAAGGGAAATCTGAGAGTTTGAAGGAAGAATTACTAAGATTTGAGGACTAAATGGATGTGAGGAGCCATCATGTTCACTTCAGTTTGGAACATGTTAAGTTTGAGAAGATGACACTACATTTAAGTAAGAGAGGTTCTGAAGACAGGTGGAGACATATGGGACTAGAGCTCAGGGAAAAAATCAGCATGAGAAAGAAATATAAATTTGATCAAATATAAAAACTATTATCTACTGTCTACCTTTACTAACCTATAATGTTAAAAACTCTTTTCCTTTAAGTCTTTTGGCCAATAGGAGATAAATCCAATTTTCTTCCCAACACCACTAGACCATAGTAGTTTTTGAATAATAAAGCAAATAATAATAATAGCTAATGTTTTTTGAGCACTTACTATATGCTAGGCACTGTTCTAGGTACTTTACATATATTGACCTATTTAATCCTCACAACCATTCTATAAGGTACAATCATTACCCCCTTTACAGATAAATACAGAGAGGTTCAGACAAATATCACATAGACAGTCAGCAGCAGAACCAAGATATGAACTCAAGCACTCTAGCTCTCCTTAACTACTTTACTAATTTCACATCTAACATATATGACATCTTAGCAAATAATCACACTAAAATGGTTTAGGATTAAGTTCTCATTTATCGCACAGAGCAACTTGGAAAAGTTTTTAATGTACTTACTTGTAACTTATTTGTGTCCCATACTTTCAGAGTTTTATCAAATGAGCTTGATGTGAACATGCCAGTGTCATGAGGATACCACTGTACAGTCTCCACACTATATTTGTGGACATCAGGATGGCTTCTACAAAACAGTAATCAAAATTTAGAGATAACTGATTTATTTGAGTTTCAAAACTGATACTATATTCACGAGTAGCAGTCTCAGGAACGATGATATGAATGGCCAAACCTAGACCACATCCCATGTCGTAGCTGTCTAGAGAAAGAGAACATCTAGGCATCTCTAGTTTTAAGTTTTCACAGTATGATGTGGAGGCCTGCTTCCTACTAAGGCTCATAAAATGAGAGACTTCTGATTTCAATACTATATCCTAGAGGGATCAGCCAGCTACACTGGACCACTTCATGGAGACAGTGATTTTTCCTTACTGGAAGAGATACCTATTCTGGTTTTGGATTTGCTTTTCCTGGCCATCATTTTATCAACACCACCATTCTTAGAATTGCTGCCTCACATACTTCCGTGGTGTCCCACACAGTATTGCTTCTGATTAAGAACCTTACTTATACAACAAAAGAATGCAACTGGTAGATGCCCATGAGATTCACTACTCTTATGTAACACAATACCTGTAGAATCATGATCTGTTGAAGACTCAGTTATGACATCAGTTACAATATAGCACCTTGTGATGATGTTGTGCTATCCTGAAGGATGCAGTATATGCTCTGAACCAGTGATCAACACAGTATGTGTCCTTCACTGAATCTTAATTGAAAGACACTGGCTGTTTAGGAACACTTAAGAGACAATGGTGGGACATTTGAATACCAACTGTATACTTAATATCAGGAATTATTGTAGATGTGAGATAGCGGTAGTGGGGTTATGCTTATAAAACACATTTTACCTTTTAGAGATACAAATAATTATGAATGAAATGATATCCTTCTGAGATTTGCTTCAAAATAATCCTCAGAGTAGGTGGGTAGGTTGGGGTAAAGATGAAACAAGACTGGTTATGACTGATAGCTGTTGAAGCTGGGTGATGGGTACACAGTTCATTATACTACTCTCTATTTTCATGTATGTTAGAAATTTTCAATAAGATAAAAGTAAACAGAAGACTACTGCAACCCTATGAAGATAGGACCATCATGAGTTCTGATTCCTTAAGGTGAAGGTCTGGATCACAATACAGAATAAAGGGCCTTGACACATGTGGTGCTACCTGAAGACCTCAAGCTGGCTTTGAGACAGCTGCAAAAAAGGACTGTAGTACCTATTCATATTTCCTTACTTTCTATGTCATGTATATACGTATATATTTTAACTAATTTCCTCTTTCTTTCCTCTTTTTCTTAGCTCCATTATTTTATATAGGTTAACTATACAATTGAGCCCACAGGTTGCATAATCCTGATATAAGATCACGTAAAACCAGTGGAAAAATAGACATTATCCTGAACTGGAGATGAATGTGGTAAATAAACAGACTTAGGGTCATAGCTCTTTGGGGAAGGGGATAATTACATTTTTTTGTCAAATAATGGATACTTGCATTAGGTCAGGCTGAAACTTTTTTTTTAAAAGGAAGGGTAGGTATGGGAAGAAAGGTATATACTGATATTGGACAGCCAAATGGGTGGACTGTAGTGGACATGTGCCCTTTTCTTGGCTGAACATCCAAACTTCCTTTTGGGGGGAAATTCCCTTCATTTTTTTGAAAGGTAGGGCCTTGCCCCTTGTTACATAAAGCAAAGGACTCCAGATATTCTCTTTCCCTTGCCCTTGGCAGTGGGGGCATGAACATGTGTCCTAGGCTTCATCAATCCTGCCTGGGACTCTGAACTCCAGCTAGTAATGAAAACCAAGGATAGTTAGCAATTATTCATAGCTGTGGAGTTGAGAATCTGTGTTTGTGACATGTAGCAGAACCCAAACTAAATTGTTCCTGTGGTGTGACCTTGACTGTGTTCTCTTGTCCTAGTTTCTCTTGCTTTTCTGCTCATTTTCTACATTTGATTCTTCCACCTTCCTGCCATTATGTGAGATATTAAATTTCTTTCCAATAAATTTCTGCTTAAGATAAACAGAACTGATTTCTATTTGTTCCTAAGAATCTACACAGAGATTTTCCAGTTTTAAATAAAATAAATCTTTAATGTAGTGATCACAAATAAAAGCTCATTTATATTTTAGATTTAAAAATAGGACAAAATATTATATTATTCTCCTACTATGTATGATCTGTCATTCTCATTCACATTTAATAAAAATTTGGGTACAGGAATCTTTTTGGTGCTCAGAACAAACACATTAAGTAAAGCAAAAATAAATATCAGGAAACAGTCTAAGCCACATTAACTTAGTAACAATTTTTATTGAAATTATTTTTTAAAGTTAGATTATAAAGTCTTTGAATGTAAAATGATACTTTAACTCATTTTGTGAAGATGCTTACTATATGCCCATTTACCAAAGTCATGGTTTTAAAGTTAAGAATTTGAATCTAAGAAGAAAGTCATAATAAAGTAAGATTGATGTCCTAAGCATTTACTTGACACCACACACCAGAAAAGCAAATCATAGCCACTCATGGAATAACATTACATAGCAGGTGGTATATATAAAAATATTATTTTAACAGTGTTAAAATGATAGCTAAGATAAAAATAAGACAAAGATGAATTAAACTAATTAATAACTGTCTTACACTTTAGAATTTAGATTTTTTGTTTGTTTGTTTGGTGGGAGTGGAGAGAATATAAAATGGTGTAAGCCTCTTAGGAACCAAGTTCCAGAGTACTTGAAGTGGTATCTTGTTTTGTACCAACTGTACCTATAATTATATTGCTTCCTATTTATATGGTGGCTTTACAATTTTTAATATGCTTTTTAAAAGATAGTATTTCATTTAAGTCTTATAGAAAACTTACAAGAATAATAGGGCAAGTATAATTGTCTCTAAGACAAAACAGTTTTGTCAGAGGCTCAGAGAAATAGTTTCCTTAAATCTGTATTTCCAAAGTGAAGCAGCAGAGCCAAGAAACATTTGTAAATCTCACAAATATTCCATGAACTTATGCATCTATCTAGTCCTTTGGGAACAGCTTTAATAGAGTGGTTGCTGATATGAATGTTCATGAAGTTTTTCCTCTTGAAAACATTTTTTCGACACCTATTTTCTCTGTTAATTCAAGGTCTCCTCAAAATCAGATCAAATACAGGAAATGAAAAAGAATTAAGTGATGATTATGAACAAATTAAAACAAAATCACAAAACACTTCATTAAAAACTTAAAAATAATCCTCACAAGATTGGAAAGCCAGTAGATAGTCAAAAAATTCAAGACAAAGAGAAGTATGTTAAGTTACGCAGCTTTGAGTAAATAAGAGAGGTAAGAAAGGGGTGTGTATGTATGTGTGTGTGTGTGTGTGTGTGATTGTTAGTACATTTATGGCTTCTAGCTGTTAATCTTTTTGTTCTATTAATGATAGTTGAAAAATCTAATTTGTGTTTATATTTAGCTGGAAAGACTCAAATGAGTCTTATGCTAAGTAGTCTAAAAAAACTAAAATTAGTTACTGAGGTGTGCTATGTAGGTGGAGAACAAAAAGAACATAACCAAAAGTTTTTTCATGTTTTGCATTGGATGCAAAAAATACTCAAATGTTTATAAATTCATGAATTATATTTTTAATACACACCTGCCAATGGAACACACTGCTTTACATGTGTAATAAGGTTGTCTGCTGGAGTTCTCAAGATCATAAAGCACCATCACACCATCTGAACCACCTGATAACATGCTAATAATAAAAAAAGTTCACATTAATTTATCATTTTATATAGTTCATTTATGACCAAGTATTTCTGAAAATTACTGATCTACAAACTCAAATTTATTATGCCCATAAATACAGAGTAAATCTTCATTAGTATAGGCTGAAATAAACTAAAATTTTTAATCTAGTATTTGTGGAAGAATGAGTATAGAAAGATTCAATCTGTGATCAGTTAAAATTTACCTTCATGATTCCAAAAAGAAAGGACAGTAGAAACAAGAGGCAAAAGATACTTCTTATTTAAGGAAGTGAAATATTACAAAGTCATTTTAAATGGCCTAGTTATAAATGGAATCAGACAGACCAGTTATTACTGATGCTAGCTATCTGACCCTGGGCAAGTTACTTCACCTAAGGTTTTTCCTTTGTGAGAAGTGGGACATTTTCACCTAAATCATAAAGTTGATATAAAAATAAGTCATATGCAAAGTGCTTTTATACTGCCTGGCAAAAAATAGGGGATCCATAAGTCCCTCCATTATGAATGCATTTACTCAACTCATTCTATTTTGAGCTTCTGCAATATGCTAGGCGTTATGCCAATTCAACTATGAACAAGACAGGCATGATTCCTGACTCCCCAGTTTGCAATCTAATAGGGAAAACACATACACTTGTGAATTTAATTTATATATCTATATACATAAATATTTATGCATCTATATAAAGTATTACTATTTGTTAATATTACTGCTCACCATCAATTCTGGTGCTGTCTCTATTCATTCTTGTTCTGATTTTATTCTCTGGTAGATTCTTAAGAAAGGCCTAATGAGAACAATACTCCCTGAATTCTTGTATGTTACTAATAATTAGTCCTTTTGTACTTGAAAATTAGTCTGGTTGGATATGAAATCCTTGACTCACATTTTATTTCCTTGAACATCTTAGAAAAGAAACTTCATTTCTTTGAGCATAAAGCTCAAAATCAAAGTCTGGTTACAATATGATTCTCTTTCCCTTATGTGTAGTTTCAGATTTTATTCATTCTAGGAATGTTTTCTTGGAATATAGTTTTAGTCTTTATTCCATTCTCTTCCTTTGGGTTTCGTCTCTGGAAACTCCTATTGTATGTATGTTAGATCTTCTTTGCCTATATTCTACATACATCTGTATCTCAAATACTTTTCCTTTCTCCATTTCTTTTTGATTTTTAAATGTTTCCTCTTATATTTTATTTGCTTGTGTTCCTTATGCTTTAGTCTTCATTTCTGAAACTTTCTTTTCTAATTTTTTCTTGAGTTTGATCATCTCATTTTTCAGTTTTTCTAATTCCTACTTATGTTACTCTTTCATACACTGTATCTTTTAAAAATGACTTTCAGGGACTTCCCTGGCAGTCCAGTGGTTAAGACTCTGTGCTTCCACTGCAGGAGGCAGAGGTTTGATCCCTGATTGGGGAACTAAGATCCCACAGGCCACGTGGTGCAGCCAAAAAAATAAAGAAAATAAAAAATAGAAATGACTTTCAGCTAGTTTTAAAATATTAGGTAGAGTTCTCATCTATTTTGTGGGCATATCTTTCTGGCACAACTACACTGTCTAAAGGAACATTATTCTATTTATTCTCTTTGTTCTTAAAATAATTTTGTATGGGCTTTGATCTTAACCCTATTCTTTTGCTCATTTTTATGTAAAATTAATTTTTGTAAACTTTTAAAAGGGAGGCTTTGTTTATAACAATATTTAAAATTTATATCTCTAGAACATCCCCCTCCTCTTCTTTTTAAAATAAGATGCTCAAAATATGGCAGCTAACTTTCAGAGATTTCCTGATTCTATTCACCTCCCCAATTTTTATCTGATCCATCTTTTTCCCTTGTTTCTTTCTATTGTCCCTGTACTGCTCACTTTGGATTCTATTCCAAACAGTTTCTCCTCACGTAGGGTTCTGTCCATTAGGACATCTTTAGGTGATTAGCTGGAGAGATTATAGGGCCTAAAGTACTCCAGCCCCTTTGGGTCTTACTGTGAGTCCCTTGAACAACTAGAGTACACAATCCTTTCCCAGTTTCAATGTTGTAGTCAAATTGGCTTGCTGAGCTTTTAACTAACTGTCAGTTATTTTGAGTTATCAGGTCTATTAGATGCCCCATTGGTTTTTATTGCCTCCCCTGGTATAGATGCTGATACCACACTGATTTTGTAGTTATCAGTGTTTTGCTCCCATTCATCCATATTTTGTGGTTTGTGGAGATATCTGATCACTTATATTTGTTATGAGTGTTGTACATTGGTTTTTTTATTTTGCCATCTTTAGTTTCTTTGCTATTTATAGTACAACATAAAGAGCTCGTGTCAGAAATGAACACACTTCTTTCTTCACTGAGATAGTATTGCTACAAAAAAAAATATAGCTCATCTAAGCTGTGTGCTTAGTGACTTGTACCACATTCTGGTACAAGTGCCTTATCTTGTTGTGAACCAGATACAAAGGGTTCATGAACTAGCAGCATGTCCAAGAAGCACTGATTTATAGACTTGTTTTAAGAAAAATTCAGTATCAATTTGTAGGACAATTAGGTTAATTTAACAGTACTTCTTCAAAGTTCTTTGCTCAAATAGTTCTAAATCTAATTGATGATGGGGCAGTAAAGAAAGACGGCAAGTAATGCCATGCTGAAGGTTTTTTTTTTTAATACTCAGTGTTAGCTTCATTATAAAGTTTTGTGGTTCAGCTACTCATTGTGTATACAGAGAAATCTTTGTAAATTTTAACAACTACAGCTTTTATTTTGGTTGATAACATGTTGCAGCTTGTTTGAACACAGTTTTGAGTTACATGTGTACCATAACAATTCCAAAAACATTTTCTGCATATTTGTACTTTGTGAAATACTGTTTTTTACCATGGCATTACATGTATTATCAATGTAAAAACAATTGTTTTCAAAGCTGAACTTTTAGACTTAATTTAAATTGTATTTACAATAACATAAGATGTTTCATCTTTGCTAGAATGACTTCCAAAAGCTTTCCTTTGATTACATTAATTGGGTGAAAAAAATTGAACATTATTGTAATTAACTGACTTCGTAGTTGAAGTATCTGATGGCAATGATGTTACCTAACTCTACGGTTATTACCCTGCTAATAAAGTGAACACAGTAAGAGACAGGACTTGACGTTTTTATGTGGACAAGAAAACTCGGTACCAAAGACGCATGGAATTAACTCAGAAGAATTCAGAAGACATAAAAGAAAATTCAAGCTTCACAGGATGATATACAAATGTACTTTATATAGTTGCACTTGTTAAAATGTTGTTTTCAGATAGACTTCTTCAATTAACTCCCAACTTTGGAAATAAATGCTTCTTTACAAGATTTATGTATTCTAGTTTTCATTCTGGTTTTCCGTGGTATCACTACAGCTCTCACAGTGGTTGGTAAATATTAACAAGTATTTTGAGCAAGTTACATGTGAATTGATTTTTCTGAGAAAAAGATCTATATTTAATTTTCCATTAAACATTCATTTTGTTTTTTATTTCTCTTTCCTGCCAAAAGGGTTTAATGCAAAATACAAGTCTTAGCAAACAATGAAATAAATAGTTGTAGATTTTTACTATGCAAAAAGGGGGAAAACAGGGAAACCACTGTAGTGAGAATGTTGACTTTTCTGTATATGCTATGCAAAGACTCCTCAGTCTGTTATTTCTCACACATATTTAATGCACATGTAATCTATAACTTCCCACATTTCTCACTAACTCTCCCAACTGGTAGCCTACTGTATTCATGTACTTTACAGGTCAAACAACTGATCACTACCCCAAATGACTGGCTGGAGTACTGAACATTTTTTTCTACCAGCACCTAAGACAAGACCAAAAGAAATCAGCTATCCCTTGCTGCTCATGTCTGGATTATTTTATAAGCAAATGTCCCACACCTGTCCTTAACTGGGAGGTGTTATGTTGAGCTTGGAAAAGGTCAGGAGGAAGAAAGAATTATCACAGGTCATCTTTTAGATTTAACCGTGTGTTAAAGTGAGCATTTGTTCACGGTACATGTTTCTCATATACTACTAGGTGAGACCATGACAGAGGCTGGAAATAAAAAATGGATTTCTATTAAACCTACACTGGCTTATTTTAATGTAAATAATAATATTTCATTATAATATAAAAATTGGGGGGCAAATGCTAAACAGAACATGGTAAGACAAACTTTTCTTTAGCTACTTTTACACTTGTCTTAATTATAGACCACATGAAGGGTTTTGAACTTTCTTGTAAGAGTAATGTGGGGTAGATGAGCTTTAAGTGGGGGAGATGGCACATTTTTCTAAGCACTTCAGCTGTTGGATGGAAAATGGATTGAAAGGAGTAAAAGTATAGGTGATAATGCTTTTGATTAACAACAGTGGTGGCAACCATTTACAGTATGCCATGTCCTATGCTAATCATGTTATACATATTATCTCAATTAATCTTCACAACAAACTTGTTAGATTTTGTTGTTACATTGTGTAGCTAAGGGAACTGTGAATTAGAAAGGTTAGGTAAATTGCTCAAGGCCACATAGCTGATAAATATAAAGCCAGGAGGAACTCAAACACAAGTCTAGTGTGCTTCAAACTTAATTTTCCAAAACATACTTCTGCTTTTTATATTTGTTTTCCCACTAGACTCCTTGAGAGTAACAACTCTGTTTTGAAATAGCACCTAAAGACATACCTCAACACTTACACACTCTTTGCATCCAAAAAAGTTCAGTATTTGTTGATTTAACAATGAATATATTTATATTAAAGTAGTTTGGAAATGTTTATTTGGCAACATTTCATAGGTTCAATGTTCTGTATTTATTTGAAATTAGTAATGCCAGATTTAAAATGCTACAAATTTAGAATTTTTATTAATTTTTATGAAACTTCAGAAAATTAATCTGAAAGCAAGATTTTACTGGATCTCACTTAGGAACAAAAATGATTAAATAAAAAACTTACTATCTCCCTTCAACAGGGTCAATGTCAAGGGTGTTAACTCCACTGCCATGGATCCTTTCAACATCTCTGTCTTTGTTTAACTCCAGTCCCAAAACCCTGCAAAACATAAAAATTAAAAGGAGGAAAAGGAAAAATAAAATTAAACAATAAGTAATTTAACATTAAAACGTCCTTATTTCACCAAAATTACATGGAGTCAAAAATCACAAGTAATGCTTAAAGCTCCTAACATACATCCAAAGGTATTTATAGATTATTAAAGACCTTATACAAATTTTTAAAATAACAAGAGTACTAACAGTTACATGTAAAGAATTTCTCCTGAAGTATTGTCTTAATTATCTCTTATTTAAAGGGTGTATTTTATTAATTTTTAATTTAGATAGCTAGAAACTGAAACAAATTTTCATGAACGAAAAGTTAAATTCTGATAACTTAAACTTAGCTGAGGACATCTAGTGGACAAAAGCTTAAATTACAGTTTAAAAAATTCCCTTGTTTCTTAAGCCTTATAGAAATATAAAACGAGCATGTTCAACTCAACAATTAGGCACATTTAAATAAATCAAATTAAATATAAATAAAAATGATTAACAAGTACTCTCACAAATTAAGACGAATGAAATTTCTGATATTCAATAATTATAAACCATCATTATCCTGGTGAGGACGTTATGATTAAATGAGTTGAAACATAAAAAGTGCTCATAACAATGCCCAGCATATAGTAAGTGCCTAGTGAGTGTTAACTATTAGAAATTGTCTCAATCTTTTGGATGTCAAAAAGCATTTACATTAATTTAACCAAATGATCTCTAAATTCATTAATGATCAAAATAATATTAATTTAAATAAGATTTTGCCCCCAGTTTTATTGAGAAATAAATGAACACATCATTGTATAAGTTTAAGGTATACAGCATGATGGCTTAATTTACATTTATTGTGAAATGATTACTACAATGGGTTCAGCTAACATCTATCATCTCATATAGATACAACAAAAAGAAAAAAAAATTTTCTCCTTGTGATGAGAATTCTTAGGATTTACTAACAACTTTCCTATATATCATACATCAGTGTTAACTATAGTCAATATGTTGTACATTACATCCCTAGTACTTATTTATCTTATAACTGGAATTTTGTAAATTTTGACCACTTTCCTCCAACTCCTCCTGCTCCCACCCCCTCCCTCTGGTAACCACAAGTCTGATCTCTTTTTCTATGAGTGTTTTTTTTTAAGAGTCCACATATTTAAGTGAAATCATACAGTATTTGTCTTTCTCTGTCAGACTTATTTCCTTTAGCATAATGCCTTCAAGGTCCACCCATGTAGTTGCAAATGGTAGGATTTCCTCACTTTTTGTAGCTAAATAATATTCATTCCATTGTATATATATATATACCACAACTTCTTTATCCATTCATTCATATGTGGACACTTAGGTTTCCTTGTCATGGCTATTGTAAATAATGCTGCTATGAACATGGAGGTGCAGATATCTTTGCGAGTTATCATTTTCATTTCCTTTGGATATATTCCCAGAAATGAAACTGCTAGATCATGTAGTAGTTCTATTTTTAATTTTTTGAGGGTCCTCCATTCTGGTTTTCCACAGTGACTGTACTAACTTACAAATCCCACCAACAGTGCACAAGGGTTTCATATTCTCCACATCCACTCCAGCATTTGTTATCTCTTGCCTTTTTGATAATAGACGTTCTAACAGGTGTGAGGTGTTGTCTCACTGTTTTTGCACTTCCCTGATGACTAGTGATGCTGAACATCTTTTCACATACCTGTCGGCCATTTGTATATCTTCTTCGGAAAAATGTCTATTCAGGTTCTTTGCCCATTTTTCTTTCTTTTTTTTTTTTTTTTTTTTGCTATTGAGTTGTATGAGTTCTTCATATGTTTTGGATATTAACCCCTTATTAGATAAATGGTTTGCAAATATTTTTTCCCATTCTGTAGGTTGTCTTTTCACTGTGTTGATGGTTTCTTTTGCTGTATAGAAGCTTTCTAGTTTGATGTAGTCTCACTTGTTTATTTGTTTCTGATTTTTTTTGGTAAGAGTGCTTATTCCATGTTATATCACACTGTAGTTGGTAGGTATGCAGTAACCAAAACCCATCCTATATTGGAAAAAAAGCTGTTGAAATGGACAAAAGTTTCACATCACAGCCCTGGTGTTTATTTCCTACCGTTCACAGTTTGCTTTCCTTTGGCCTAAGATCCACCCCTCCCCACTCCTCCCCACCTTTGGAGTTCTTTCACTTGTTTATTTTTGGTTTTGTTGCTTCTGCTTTAAGTGTCATATCCAAAAAATCATTACCAAGGCCATGTCAAAGAGCTTTATTCCTATGTTTTCTTCTAGGATTTTCATGGCTTCAGGACTTACATTTAAGTCTTTAATCCATTTCAAGTTAATTTTTGTGAGGGGTATAAAATAGGGGTCAAGTTTCATAAAATGAGAAGTTTTAACCTATCAAATTATCATAGTTTTTTTTAAAAAATAACTATGCACAGTGCTAGGAAAGGTACATACTGATACTTTTATGCAGTGACAGTAGCAGTACTATTAATTCTCATAAACATTTTGGAAATCATTTTAACAGTAGCAAGTGTCTGATTTAAAGATATGCAAGTTCCTCTTTTTCTCTTGGAAGACAGTTTAGCCTTAGATTCAAATATCCAGTCTAACACTTACTACTTGTCTAAACTTGATCAATAATAAAAACAGCTAATATTAATTAAGAGCCTACTATTTGCTGACATTGTAATCACTTTATTAAAGTGTAATAAATGGTAATCCTAAGTAGTAACTTTCCCAGTGGTAGATTACATTATTAAACACTTTACCTGATTATAAAACTAAGACATAAGTAATTTGCCCAAAATCACATAATTGGTTGAACTACATCTGAACTCTGACATTTTTTTCTCCAGACCATTATGCTCTTCTACCATTTCTAAACTTCAATATTTCACCAGAAAATAATATTTCACATTTTCTCCACTGAAATGTCTATTTCCTCTTAAAATATTTTTCCAACTGATGACTTTTCAAATTATAACAGTAATATTTGCTTCTTATAACAAGTAAAATAGTATCATAAAAACATGTACAAAGGGAATCATCCCTTCCTTGAGCTCCCTCTCCTAACAGTGAAAACATGGTCTCCATTATCATTAATATATTTATTTGATCAATCCCCCTGTATGTAACCAATCTCCCATCTCCACTACTACCCCATCCTCCAACAAGGATGCTGCTTACCAGGCTTAGGCTTTGATTTCTGCTTCTCTCAGCACCCTGATCAGCTGGGCTTGCCTGTCTCCACCTTTGGACTACCTCCTCAACCTGCTTAGCCAGTGAAATCTCACTTTTGGCCAACCTAATCCCTGCCAACCTAATCCCTGCCTTTTAGGTAGCCTACCTCTACCCAACCTAAATACTTTAGGTCTGAATTGTTTGGGAACCGGAAGGAGGGGTTAAGATGAAGGGAAAGGGGGAGGGTACTACAATAGGGAAACAGGGGTGGGGTTTGTGTGGAAGGAGGCAAGGTGTGCAAAAAATAGTTAAAATGGCAGGCCTGAGACTGCTATCTTTAGAAAGGGATGCTTGCAAGACTGGCCCTTACCTGCCTTCTGGGATTTCAGGAGGGTTCCCATCATTTCTGGATAAGAATGGCTCACTGTGCCCAAACTAATATTTGGAGCTAACAATGCACATTATGAATACCTACATTCCTCCTGGGAGTCTGGAATTTTGGTACATGCTAAGCAGACAGTGCCTATGTGGCCAGTTCTCAATTAAAAACTCTAGGCACTGAGTCTCTAATGAGCTTCCCTGATAGACAGCTTCACCTAAGCTGTCACAATTCATTGCTAAAGAAATGAAGCTTATCTGTGTGACTCCACTGGGAGCTTCTGCCTGGTTTCCTTCACAAGTCACCCATGTGCCTTTCCCTCCACTGATTTTACCTTGTATACTTTTGCTGTAATAAATCATAGCCATGAGTAATTTGGTACAATCGTATGCTGCATACTGAGTCCTTCCAGAGAATCCTCAAACCTGGGGGTGGTCCTGGGGACTCCCCCCACACAAAAGCATAGAAGTTGAAGGAAGAGGGGTAGGGAGAATATGGGAGAAAAGAGGGAGGGGAGAAAGTGAAGGAGAGAGGGTGAAGGGGAAAGGAGTGAAAGAGAAGAGATATGGGGGAAGGCAGAGGAAATTGGGGTAAGGAGGGTAAGGAAAAGAGTCCTTTTAACTTTTTGTTTTAACGTCTTAAGATGGCTTAAAAAATTTATTATATCCTTTCATCTTCTTCAATGATGAAACTTTCATTTTGGTTTTTTTAGGCTATGACTTTTTAAAAAAATACATTTATTTATTTATCTTATTTATTTTATTTTTGGCTGTGTTGGGTCTTCATTGCTGTGCGCGGGCTTTCTCTAGTTGTGGCGAGCGGGGGCTACTCTTAGTTGCAGTGTGAGGGCTTCTCATTGCGGTGGCTTCTCCTGTTGTGGAGCACAGGCTCTAGGCATGTGGGCTTCAGTAGTTGTGGCATGCAGGCTCAGGACTTGTGGCTTGTGGGCTCTAGAGCTCAGACTCAGTTGTGGCGCACGGGCTTAGTTGCTCCGTGGCATGTGGGATCTTCCCGGACCAGGGCTCGAACCCGTGTCCCCTGCATTGGTAGGCAGATTCTTAACCACTGCACCACGAGGGAAGGCCCTATGACATTTTTTGAATACAAGTTTCCCTGTTTCCCCTAAGTTGTAGAAATAGTTTTCCTTTCTCTCCAGATAATTTATAACTTCAATTTTCATTCCATCTTGGACTCAAGAATTATCTGGAATGTAATTCCTAATTCTTTAAACATTGAATTAGAGGTGATGGTGATGTTCTCATTAATTAATTTACTTC
Organism: Hyperoodon ampullatus; assembly: GCF_949752795.1. Taxonomy (NCBI): domain Eukaryota; kingdom Metazoa; phylum Chordata; class Mammalia; order Artiodactyla; family Ziphiidae; genus Hyperoodon; species Hyperoodon ampullatus. The sequence continues at coordinate 128,035,228 of NC_136917.1, read as the reverse complement.
CAATTTCTTTAGCTTATGATTAAAGAATATGACCTGTAAAGATGGCTACCCTTTTGAATTTGTTAAAGTTTTCTTGGTAGCCAAGTATATAAAAATTTTGGTAAATGTACCATTGACATATAAAAAACATGCACATTCTCTAAGAGATGTAAAGTTATATATGTCTATTAAATTTGGTGTGTTGTTTATCCATTTCCCCCATATGTATGTATTCTCTCTCTACTATATCAGGACCATTCTGGAAAAGAAACTAGTGTCAAATTTTCCTTACATTTTGCTTTATATATTTAACTGTTTGAATACATGTTTTATTACACCAATTCATCAATTGTGCTTCAAATAATATCGTCTATTACAATATTTGGTGTTTTTTTTTTTTTTTGGCGGTACGTGGGCCTCTCACTGTTGTGGCCTCTCCCATTGCGGAGCACAGGCTCCGGACGTGCAGGCTCAGTGGCCATGGCTCACGGGCCCAGCCACTCAGTGGCATGTGGGATCCTCCGGACCGGGTCATGAACCCGTGTCCCCTCCATTGGCAGGCAGACTCTAAACCACTGCGCCACCAGAGAAGCCCTGTTTGGTGCTTTTAACCAAAAATCTCACCTTAACTAATATTAACAGTGACTTCTGCATTTTGTTGACAATTATCTAATATCTTTTTTTTTTTTGCGGTACACGGGCCTCTCACTGTTGTGGCCTCTCCCGTTGCGGAGCACAGGCTCCGGACGCGCAACCCAGTGGCCATGGCTCACGGGCCCAGCCGCTCCGTGGCATGTGGGATCCTCCCAGACCGGGGCACGAACCCGTGTCCCCTGCATTGGCAGGCGAATTCTCAACCACTGCGCCACCAGGGAAGCCCCTATCTAATATCTTTTTATCCTCTACTTAACTTTTAATATTTAAGAATTTTGGGGCTTCCCTGGTGGTGCAGTGGTTGAGAGTCCGCCTGCCGATGCAGGGGACACGGGTTCGTGCCCCGGTTCGGGAGGATCCCACATGCCGCAGAGCGGCTGGGCCCGTGAGCCATGGACGCTGAGCCTGCGCGTCCGGAGCCTGTGCTCCGCAACGGGAGAGGCCACAACAGTGAGAGGCCCGCGTACCGCAAAAAAAAAAAAAAAAGAATTTTGTAAACTATTTAAAAATATTTTAAATTGAGGTATTTCTGAGCAACAGCTTTTAGCTACATTTTATTTAAAAATTAATCTGATAATCTGTGCTTCTAATGGGAGGAATCAGCCTGTTCACCTTTGGTATGACATCTGATATACTTCATATTATTTACTCTTTACTTAATGTCATAGTTCCATCTTTAACTTTTCATTTTGCTAGTTCAATGAAGTTGCTGTTCATGCCCCTTTTCTAATTTTGAATCATGTCTAAAAAGATCTTCATCAGCCATGTTATATATTTCCAGCTTGTTTATTATTATATATTCAGATTTAACCATACACATACTACAAGGTTCATTACTCTCCTCTGTTTCCTCTCCTCTTCATCATTTACGTACCCTGGGGCCTTGTTCAAATACATTTATTCATCAATTAACGTTGTTCCTTGGGTATTTTTTCTTGAAGGGGAAAGGGGTGAAATATTTCTAGGAATTTTAGCATATGCACAATATTGGAAAGATTGGCTAAATTTGGATTCTTGACTTGCAGTCCTTTTTTCTTATTAGTAGATAGCATTCCAGATTGGCTAAATTTGGATTCCTGACTTGTAGTCCTTTTTTCTTGTTAGTAGATATCATTCCAGTCTCTAGAACTGCTAAGATGTCTAATGTCAACCTGTTTTTCTTTTATGAATAAACTGTTTACCATTGGAAGCTTTTAATATTTTTTTTCTCCATTCCTAGATATATTTACTAGGGTATTTGTAATTTTATGTCTTTTTCATCAATCCTATTGTACTTCAGTGAACCTTTTTTAGTCTGTGAATCTAGTCTCTGCTTGTTTGTTTTGTTCTCCCTCTGGAATTATTATTGCCTCTGGGGTCTTCTGGATCTACTCTCCAAATCTCTTATCCTTTCTCTCATACTTTTTACACTTGTTTTGTGACTTGACACATTTCTTTCATTTGATCATCCACTTCATTAGTCAATACTCAAAAGTAGCCACTCCAGTTTGAGGTAAGATCACTAGCACACTTTACTCATCTCCCTAGAAATACAACTATAAAATGTGAACAAAATGCATGGAATACCTATTTGAGGACTCCAAAAAGTAAATAGCAGCAACTGGACTGGGGGAAACACCAAATCCAACATACCACCAAAACAATGGCCAGTTTATTATTTTTTTCTCCTCTTCTACTTCCTGGCTGGAAACCTGGAAGTGAGCACTGTGGCACAGACAGAGAAAGTTCCAGGAGTAAAAAAGGGAACTCCAATACTCAAGGACATGCAGAAATCACCCATCTATATTTTTTCTTTCTTTTCTCCATTCTCTTGTGGCCCAGCCCCTAGGCAATCTGATAGCAGCACTGGCAATGGCTGGAAATAGTGACCTGAGGGAGCCAAAACTCTTGGGGAAGGAATCTGTTTTCTCTGTTCATCAGAGCTCTGATCCCAAGAGAGTGGGTCCAATCACCATTGCTTTCTTCCTCTGTCTTCTCACTTACAGGCCGAGAACTGGGCTCAAACACATTAGTGTATGGTAGAACAGGGTAACTAGAGCCCAATGTTTCCAGCAGGAGTACCAAAAGGGAGAGTCCCAGTGATGAGAGGTACCAGAAAGATCACTGAGAGAAAGAAGCTCAAGAAGGCAACCTTGGGGCTTCCCTGGTGGCGCAGTGGTTGAGAGTCCGCCTGCCGATGCAGGGGACACGGGTTCGTGCCCCGGTCCGGGAAGATCCCGCATGCCGCGGAGCGGCTGGGCCCGTGAGCCATGGCCGCTGAGCCTGCGCGTCCAGAGCCTGTGCTCCGCAGCGGGAGAGGCCACAACAGTGAGAGGCCCGCGTACCGCAAAAAAAAAAATAATAATAATAATAAAAAAAAGAAGGCAACCTCATAAAGTTATTTATGAACTCCAGGACTCATCACTGAGCAGAGCATGCATGGAGCTAACCTTAAGTAGCATACAAAAGATTCTGAAAACTAAACTAACAGAGTACCACTTAGGTAACAGACTACTGAGTGGCACACATTGGGGGCAGATTTGAAATGGCTTTGAAAAATAAACTGACATTAGAACCATGGCAAACATAACAAGTTAAGAACTTTCAGCCTGAACCTAACTTCACCAATTGCTTCTTAAAACAAAAATATCAACATTCTTCATAGGACTGAAAAAAGACCCAGAGTTTCATGACGTTACAAAATGTCCGGGATATAATGCAAAATTACTCTGCATATGAAAAACCATGGACATTTCAACTTGTATGGGAAAAGACAATCAACAGACACCAAAGCTGAGGTGACACAGATGTGGGAATTATCTGACAAAGACTTCAAGGCAGCCATTAAAATATGCTTGAGCAAGCAAGTGTGAACATAATTGAAACAAATGTTAAAAAAGGAAAGTCTCAGCAAAGGTAGAAGATATAATTAAGAACCAAATGGAAATTTTAGAACTGAAAAATGTTAAATTATTTTTCATCAAAAATCTAATTTTCATTAAAAACTATTTTTCTGATAGACTAAATTGCAGATTAGAGATGACAGAGGAAAAAGTCAGTGAACCTAAACACAGATCAATTGAAATTACACAATTTAACAACATAGGGAAAAAAGACTAAAAAAAAAAAAAAAAGAAGAAAGAAAAGAAAAGAACACAGCCTCAGGGACCCAAGTAACAATTATAAAAGGCCAAACGTCATCAGAGTCCCAGAAAGAAAGAAGAAAGTGGTATGTAAAAAATATTGCACAGAAATAATGGCTGAAAACATCCTAAGTTTGTGGAAAGATATAAATCTGCAAGTTCAAGAAGCAGAATAGACTCTAATTATGATAAACCCAAAGAAGTCCATGCTCAGACACATTATAATCAAACTGCTGAAAACTAAAAACAAAGAAAATTTCAAAGCAACTGGAGAGAATGACAAATTACCTATAGAGAAACACATGATTGAACTAACTGCAGATTCCTTTTCCGAAACCATAGAGCCATCCAGACTTATTCTAAAAGAATTTCTAAACAAAGTTCTTCAGACAGAAGTGAAGTGATATAGGAAGGAAACTTGGGATATCAGAAATGAAAAGAGAACACCAGAAATGATACATATCTAGGTAAATAGGCTATTCTTTCCTTTAAAATATGTTTGACGGTTGAAAACAAAAATTGTAACACTGTCCAATGGAGTTTACAATGTATGTAAATCTAATATATAAGACAACAACACATATGGTGGAAGGTAAAGGGTGATAAGTTTCAATATATCAAATGAGGGAGTAAAATATTGATTCTCAGTAGAAAATGAAAAGTAGGTGTTTTATAATTCCTAGATCAATAACTAAAAAATACTATACAAAGAGATATAGTCAAAATCACAATAGATAAATTAAAACAGAATATTAAATAATGTTCAAATAACCCAAAAGAAAGCAGGAAAGGGTAAATAAAAATGTGAAGCAATCAGTACTTTCATTCACTGCTGATAGGAATGTAAGCTTTTAGGAAACTGTCAGTTTCTTAAAAAGTGAAACATATACCTAGTCATTCCACTGCCAGGTATTCACCCAAGAGAAATAAAAGCATATGCCCATACAAACACTCGTGCATGAATCTTTAGAGCAACTTTATATGTACTAGTCCCAAAACAACTCAAATGCCCATCAACAAATGAATGGATAACGAGTCATGGTATATCCACAAAATGGAAAACTCCTCAGCAATAAAAAAGAATGGATACATGCAACAGGATGGAGAAATTTCAAAATAATTATTCTGAATGAAAGAACGCTAAGAAAAAATAATTTCATTTATACAAAATTCTGAAATATACAAACTAATCAATAGTGACAGAAAGCAGATCGGTAGTTTCCTGGAGTAGTAAGAATGTGAAACAGGGAAAGAAGGGAGAAAGGGATTACAGAGTCTTGATGAAATTTTGGGGCTTATGGATGATTGTTATCTTGATTATGGTGATGGTATCAAAAGTGTATATAGGGGCTTCCCTGGTGGCGCAGTGGTTGCGAGTCCGCCTGCCGATGCAGGAGACGCAGGTTCGTGCCCTGGTCTGGGAAGATCCCACATGCCGCGGAGCGGCTGGGCCCGTGAGCCACGGCCGCTGAGCCTGCGCGTCCAGAGCCTGTGCTCCGCAACGGGAGAGGCCACAACAGTGAGAGGCCCCCGTAACGCAAAAAAAAAAAAAAAAAAGTGTATATATATGTCAAAACTCATCAAATTGTATACTCTAATGTGCAGTTTAGTGTATATCATTGTACCTCAGTAGAGTTATAAAATAAAAAAGGAGGGTATGAATTATAAACATTGCATTTTAGTGTTCATGTCTTTGCCTGTAGTCAATGACAAGGAAGAAACTGAGGCAAATGACAGTAGACATCTTCTTTGAATAAAATAGGACTGTATGTTTGTTTAGTTAAGCTAAAATATCATTAAAGAGGGGAATCTTAAAAAAAAACTACCTTAAACACTTTAACTTAAATATACAAGTAGTCCTTATTTTGCATTGTCTGATAAACACGAATTTCAGTTACCATGATTTAGTTAATACCAGACCACAACAACATGGCTCAAATCTCAGTTACCATGGTATATTAACTGTGAGTAATAGCATAAAGCGCAGTGTTCAATACTTGCTTTTCAGTCCACACGATACTATGAAAATAACATGTACATTAAAATTAGTGAGCACTTTGCATGACTTCTTTCAAAGTCTGCAGATGATCACTGTGCATTTGTTATTCAGTTCACACACAGCATTTAGTTTTGTTACCTCTGTGCCCCTGAGATAAACCCAAAAGGAATTCCACAAAAATGGATAACTGAATGGGGGAATTGGCAAACATAATTAAAGTGCACGAAAGCAACACAAAGTGATGATACCAGAAGTGAAACTCAAATTGAATGTAAATGGAATTCAAAAGAGATAGCTCACTGTAGGAATGTTCACATTGCTGCCATTTTAGAAACTCTAGATATGCAGACTGAAGAGATCAATGAAGGTGAACTTATCGACATAAATGAGGTAAAGTGTTTGTGATGAAAAGGCTGAATATGTCCCAGAAGAAGTGATGCTGGCAGAAATCTTCACATTAAAAGAACTCTCAAGGACTTCCCTGGTGGTCCAGTGGTCAAGACTCTGCACTCCCAATGCAGGGGGCACAGGTTCGATCCCTGGTTGGGGAACTAAGATCCTGCATGCCACACCACATGGCAATAAATAAATACAAAAATAAATAAATAAATAAATAAATAAATAAGAGAACTCTCAGAGATATTTCAAGCCATTGAGAATGTAAAGGATAAAATGTTGGAATGTGACACAAATTTAGAAAGGCGTGTGATAATTAGCCAAGGTAAAGAAAAGATGCTCAACTTCTAAGTTGTACAATGAGAAGACAAGCACTGCTCAAACTACTCTTGACAAGTTTTTTTTTTAAACAAATAAATATACTTTGGTTCTCATCATTTCTAATATTTTACATTACACAGATAACTGATAGTGACTTCTAGTGTTTCAAAAAAAATTTTAAAGGTCACAGAACAATTTGAATTTTCCTCACTAATTATTGAGATAACTTTGCATAGGTTTTAGCTTACACAATCAGTTTTATGGATGTGCACTACTATGCAAGGCAAAGACTGTCTGAATATTAGCTAATTTTTTGAAGAAGAATGAAATGTGCTGAACAGAGGGCCATATCATCTTTCTTCCATAAACCATACCCATATTATATATAGTCTATGATTTTCAGGGATTGTTAAAATTTGTTTTTTATTTATTAATTTATATATTTTAGTTGGGTGAAAATTTAAGACATATGCAAAGCAACTGAATGTGGACTCTTTCTCAAGCAATGGTTCTCAATTCTAGCTATACATTACAATCAGCTAGGGTGCTTTAAAAAATTCCAGTGTCCTAGACCAATTAGACTAGAATCTATGGGGTTGGAACTATAGCATGAGTATTTTTTCCAAATATCCTATGTTATTTTAAATATTCTGGCAAAGTTGAAAAAGACTGTTTCATCTTTTTACACTTTCCCCAAATCTTTTATAATAATTGTCTCAATCATATTTCATTTTGTTTTAGGCCATTTGTTTGCACTGAGTATTTCAAAAGTGGTCCATTTAGTTTTGTAAGAACAGCAACTTTTGTATTCATACTTCATCAGCTCACACTACAATGACACCATCAGAATAATAAATAAAACTAGCTTTAATAGGGTTAGGGGCAAATAATGACTTTTTTTTTTTTTTTGCGGTACGCGGGCCTCTCCCGTTGTGGAGCACAGGCTCCGGACGCGCAGGCTCAGCGGCCATGGCTCACGGGCCTAGCCACTCCGCGGCATGTGGGATCTTCCCAGACCTAGCCACTCCGCGGCATGTGGGATCTTCCCAGACCGGGGCACGAACCCGTGTCCCCTGCATCGGCAGGCAGATTCTCAACCACTGCGCCACCAGGGAAGCCCCGGAAGCCCCAAATAATGACTTTTGATAAGCACACAAAGCAGTTGGTGGGAGAGATGTGCATGGGATTACTAGAGCACAGGTTTGTAACCAGAAATGTTAAGTATGCTTGGGGAATCAGTGTTTTAGAGAGGAAATGAAATCTATTTACAGATGGATTAATCTGGCAATTTGGTTAGGAAACCTTCACTGTTTTGAATTTTTACTTCTTCTAATGAAGTAAGAGGTTTAGGTCACAGAATTTTGACTGTGCTAAAGAGCTATACTTAGTTGCTTCCTCAGACCAAGGACTTTTTGGAATTAAAAGACAACAAGAAAGCAAATTTTTCAGACCCTCAGTGGTGCACATGATTTACATTATTACTGATATGATAAGATCTCTGGTCATATGAGGGAAAAAAGAATAATGCTGCTTCTTTTCAAAACAGTACCGTTACTGTCACTGAAATTAAAGATAATGGACAACGTCACTCATTTTCCAAACTTTACTTCGCTGATCATTAGGGAAGAATTGCAGAACTACTTGATGGAAACAAGCCACATAGTCAAAGCAGACTGACAAATTTAAGCAGACTGACAAATTTTGATACATACAAATTTTGCTTGAGTTCTTGCAGTTACTGGAATAAAAAACTCTGGATATGCCTGTATGCTTTGGTTAGAGTGGATGACCTAGCTGAAAAGGAATTACTGTCAACTGTGCACTAACGGGAGTTGGACGACAGTAGGAGATGCAACCCCAATCATGCTTAAAACTAACTAAAACATGGTAAAAAAAATTAATACTCTCTTATTTCGTTAAAACTGTATGTACTATCTAGAAACATATTTACCCATTTTAAAAGCATAATACTAAAATGTAAGGATGATACATCTTAGAACACAAAACATCATACAAATTGTGCCAAACCCTCTTCTAGGCAATGGGAATACAGGGTTTTAGAAGACAATATACCAGTAAAAAAAATAAGTATATAATACAATTTCAGTGGCAATAAATTGAATGAAGAAAATAGAGCAGAATAATGGGATGGAGAACCATTGAGAGCAAAGGAGGGATTCGGGGGCAGCAACTGACACATTTGATGGCTCCCTCTTTAAACAGTCTTCCCTCAGCATCCATGATACCTCACCACCCTGGTTTTCCTTCAATCCCTCTGGTTACTCCTTTTCAGTTCTTCTGTAGTCTCATCTTCTGCCTAACTTTAAGTGTTGGTATTTTTCAGGTTTGTAATCACTGAACTGCTTCTCTCTTCTTACTCCACAAATAGTGTCTGGGTGATCTTATGTCCTCCTCACTTCACGTATCAACTTGCATTAAACAATCTAAATTTCTCCTGAGCATCAAACATATACTATATGCAACTGTGTCCTGCACCCTCCAAGTGAAATCTTCACAAGTTCCTTGAAAGCAATATGGGAAAAGTCAATATGAGCAAAATTAAAGTAAAACTTGCTCCCTCTTTGGGGAGAGATGTTACCATTATTCACCCTGACATACAAGGCACATAGCTGGGAATCATTGCAGACTCTTCCTTTTTCATCATTCATTATATCCAATTAATCTCAATGGCTGGTTGATTCTGTTTCTTAGATTTTTTTTCAAGTATCTTCACCCTCTTGGTCCCAACTGCCACGTCCCTGGCTCGGGCTTCCATCAACTCTCGCCTTGCAACAGTTACCTAACTTGGCTCCCAATCCTGCTCTCAACTTCAATCCATTCTCTAAGCAGATGACAAAATGCAACAGCTGTCACCTTATTCTCATCTTCTTACCACTTAACCAAGCATACAAGGCTCTTCCCCATCTAGCCTCCCCTACTTCTCCAGCTTCATCTCTTGTCAATGGCCCTCTCTCCACAATTCTCTGCTCTAGTCATGCTAAACTTTCTTCAATTCCTGGCCTACGTTCCGCCTTTAACATATTGCTGGGCACATAGTAACAGCTTACTAAATACGTTGACTGAATGAAAGAACGAATTCTTGGAAGATAGTTATTCCTTGGGAGTCGGGGAGAAGGAATAAAGTAAAATGAAAATATCCTCATTTAGATTTATAGCGCCCTCACTCGAGCCCGCGTGCGCACCCACCTGCCTACAGGTATATAAAAGCTATATATAAAAGCTATCCTATTTTCTCGAGCCGCAGAACAGAAGAGAGAGTAAAGCCCAGTTGTGGTGGAGCAAAGTGGTAATGAGGCGGCCAAGGGTGAGGCAAAGCTAACACAGCCATTGGCCCAGATTTTAACCGGAATATTAGAGAAAAGAATAAGGTTTTCTTTACCTCCGTGTGGACTCCTCTCTCCGAAGCCGAAGAGGGTCGTCCAAACCCGCTTGTCGCGCCGACAAAAACCCTAGCATCCCGTCCCTTCACACCGGCTAGCGAACTGGACGGCGCCATGACAGAACACTGAGGCTGGGGTGTAGAGTGGAGTCTTCCATTGGTCAAGCATGATGCCACCCGGCCAATGGAGAGTGTCGTTACTTGAGGGTGTACGGAAGGAGGTGGGTGGGACTCCTCCGAGCCGGTGGGCGGGGTCAGCTGCCTGGGCTTTCTCGCTTTGGTCTCAGGGATCCCCGGCAGGTCACGACACGACCCGCGCTGGAGCTGGTCGGAAGGCATGGGTTGGTCTCAGAATTTGTTCCGTGTCTTGTGGAGAGCGCTGTCAAAGGAAGTGAAGGAGCAAGTGGGCACAGACCGGTTCGGGAACAAATACTACTATATCCCAGAGTACAAGAACTGGAGAGGTGAGATGAGAGCTAGGGCAGCGGTTGGAGGGTCGAAAAACGATGTGCGGCACTTGTAATCACCAGAGTAGACGACCCGAGTTCGTTCTCCCCACAGCCCTCTCTATTCTGGCCGCTGGCTTTCAGACGGGCTCTCGATGAACGGCCCGGCGGGTGCCCGCCGGCTCTGCGCCGCAGCGCCCGTGTCCTGAGCCCGGCCGCGGCCGCGCTAGCGTTGTATGTCCCAGCGCCGAGAGCCTCGCCGGCGGAGGGCCGCTCCCTCTGCCCCCCTAAGTGTGGGTCCTTGAGGTCGGGCGACGTAGACGGGGACAAGTCCACGGACGTCTTTTACCAAAGGGTCCCGGGAGGGGTAGGGAAGTGCCTTTCCTCCTCGCGTGGCCCACTTGCGACCAGGCTGGCGCGGGGTAATTGAAGAGGTGTATTTTGAGCGCTTCCGCTCTCCTCTTTCGTGGTGTTGACCTTTTTCAGTGGCTCCGGCGTTGGCCCCAGGCGTCACCTTCCTCAAGGCCAAAACTGTCAGAAGTAGGGCCATGCACGCTGACTATGTGGAAAAGAGATCCCCGCAAGGCTCCACGTTACCGTTGCCATGAGTTTGTACTCGCAAGACCCTGTTGCGCTGACTTGAAGATACAGGGCGCTAACCGTGTTTCTGTGCAGGAATCTTGCGAAGTCTTGATGTTTGGGGAGGTAGGGGCCGTTGCTGGTCTTTGAGATCACACCACGTGGCAGTCGTCGTAAACTCTTCTGTGTTGTTCCAGCGCCGCGATGCAAAAGATCTCAGGCTTTGGGGTCAGAAAGGCATGGGTTAGAATCTCAACTTTGAGATCTAATAACTGAGGGATCACAGACAAAGTATTTGTCCTCCGCAGGTCTCAGTATCCTCACTTGAAAGTTAGAGATGATAATAATAGCAATAATATTGAGAAACACTAAGACCTTTCAAAGTTGTGTTCCATTCATTTCCCATGACTCTTGACAGAGGGCATTTCTTCTTCTTCGTAGAGCATATGTAAAGTGTATTCCTTGATTTATTACTCAAAATTGTTTTGCCTAGCCCTTTTCTGTAACTTATTTTAATATCTTAGACTTGTTTCCCTAATGAGCATTTAAACTCTATCAGGGCAGGAAATAAGTCTTAAAAGTCTACAAAGAACCTAGAATGGTGGTGAAGTGTTTCTTGACAGAGGAAGCAGAGGGAAAAATGTTTCTTTTCCATAAGTTGTCAGGTAACATTAAAAAAATACGAAAAACATCAGATTGACCTTTTTAAATTGAAGTATAATTTACATACAGTAACGTTCATCCTTTTTGGTGTATGGTTTTATGATTTTTGACAAATGCATACTCTCATGTATCACCACAATCAAGATATAGAACAGTTCCATCACCCCCAAAAGTCCCTCCTACCCCTTAGTATTTCATTCTCTCACCCTGCCCTTGACAACCACTTATCTGTTTTACGTTCCTACAGTTTTGCCTTTTCCAGAACATCATGTATAATAAATGGAGCTATATTGAATACAAGATCCAGTCTTTTGAGTCTAGCTTGTTTCACATGGCATAATGCAGTTGAGATTTATCCACGTATCAGTAGTTCCTTTTTGTTACTAAGTAGTGTTCCCTTCCATTATATGGGTTTACCACAGTTTATCCGTTCACCAGCTGAAGGACATTTAGGTTGTTTCTATTGTTTTTGGTGATTGTGCGAAAAGCCTCTATAAACATTCCCATATAGGATTTTGTGTGAACATAATTTCTCTAGGGTGAACAGCTAGGAGTGGAATTGCTGAGTTGTGTGGTAAATGTATATATAACCAACTTTATAAGAAACTTCCAAACTAGTTGTACCATTTTGCATTCCTGCCAGCAACACATGAAAGTTCTAGTTTCACATTCTCACCAGCACTTGGTTTTGTCAGTTTTTTGTTTTTATTTTTATTTTAGCCATTCTAATAGGTAGATAGTGTTATCTCATGGTTTTAATTTTTATTTTCCTAATGACTGAGGATGTTGAGAATCTTTTCATGTGCTTATTTGCCATCCACATGGATCTTTGGTGAAGTATCTGTTCAAATCTTTTGATCATTAAAAAAAATTTTGGGCTTCCCTGGTGGCGCAGGGGTTGAGAGTCCGCCTGCCGATGCAGGGGACACGGGTTCATGCCCCGGTCTGGGAAGATCCCACATGCCGCAGAGCGGCTGGGCCTGTGAGCCATGGCTGCTGAGCCTGCGCGTCCGGAGCCTGTGGTCCACAACGGGAGAGGCCACAACAGTGAGAGGCCCGCGTACAGCAAAAAAAAAAAAAAAAAAAAAAAAATTTGTATTAATTTCATTTCATTGAAAATACAGTATCATTAAAGAAAGACTTAAATTAACAAAATCATGTGTATTCTAAAATGGTATACTTTGTGAGTCACAGATAATGTTTATCTTATAATTTTATTATTATAATATCAAGTTGTTTTCCAAAGTGCTTATGCCAATTTATGCTTCAATTAGCTTGATATTTTGAATCCATGTACTCTTGATTGTGAGAAAATCAGGCTTTTATCAATGATGTAGTAGAATCACTGTATGCTGCTGTCTAATGTCTCTGTGTATCTCAGTTCTTAGATAATTGAGGGCTGTGGTACAGATGTGTTATACAGTCTGTAAGTACCATTACACATTTCCTAAGCCTTCTACTATAAAGCAAGGGAAAATGTTTTTGTTTTCAAGCAAGTTTTCAAAAAATAAGTCATCTAACTTTTCTATTTCCTTGATATGAAAGGTGGTTTTTTAGAGGTCTCCTTGAGTTTTCTTTGAGTTGCATAGTTGAACACCATCAATGAAGAGTGTTTAAGAACCCTTTAGAGGAAATTAATGTTTCTTTTAATTCAGTTAATTACTGTGGTGCCAGTCATCAAAGAACTACTATATTTTCCACATAGGGTTTTATTTAATAAGAGAAAATCTGTTATGTAATTCAAAATAAGTCTTGAGTATTGTCTAGTCAGCTGAATTTAAGTTTAGAACTGTGGAAATTTTAACTTTTTTTAAAAAAGCATATTGGCATTTCAGGATAAAAAGATTATGAGTATAACATGTACATGGCATTTTTAATAGCAAAATGTTGATCGACATCTTTTTATTGAAAGTTTGCTTGCTCTATAGTAGATTATTTAGTAGAAGATTCCTCAAACTTGATCTAGAAAATTCTTTAGTTATTGCACCCTTCTTATTTGTAATTTCCCTGAGTTTTTATCCATGCGATTCCATTTATCTCATGTTTCAAAAGGTAATTCTCTTCCTTTCTAAGATAAATTCTTGTATTTGTATACTTGATTCTGGTTTTTTTTTTTTTTTTTTTTTTTTTTTGCGGTACATGGGCCTCTCACCGCCGCGGCCTCTCCCGCCGCGGAGCACAGGCCCCGGACGCACAGGCCCAGCGGCCACGGCTCACGGGCCCAGCCGCTCCACGGCACGCGGGACCCTCCCGGACCGGGGCACGAACCCACGCCCCCCGCATCGGCAGGCGGACCCCCAACCACTGCGCCACCAGGGGAGCCCTGTATACTTGATTCTGACTGGAACCTCTTTGAACCTTGTTTTATTATTTTCACCTCCTTTTGCACATTTATTAAACATCTACACCCCTAAAAACTAACAAATTTGTTAACTGAAGAACTATTTTGAGTTGTTATTTGCTAATTGACACTGTGAATGTCCAGATTTTGGGGGTGGGGTGAATATTATACATAATATGCAAAAACACCTGTTTGGAGTATTGTGTTTGGTTCTGGACACCACAGTTTAAGAGAGATGCTTGAAAATCTTGTGTCCAGACAGGGATAGTTATGATGATAAAATTTTCTAGAAATTATATACGTGAGTATTATTAGCTGTGAGTCTTGAGGAGGTTTACCCTTTGAAGAGAAGATTTACGAGGAACTTCAAGTATATGAAAAATCGTGGTATAGAAAAGGATTAGGCTTGGGACTTACCTGGTGGTCCAGAGGTTAAGAATCTGCTTTCCAATTCAGGGGATGCAGGTTCAATCCCTGGTTGGTAAACTAAGATCCCACATGCCACAGGACAACTAAGCTCGTGCACTGCAATTACTGAGCCCCTGCGCCACAACTAGAGAGCCCAAGTGCTGCAACTACAGAACCCACACACTGCAACTAGAGAGAAGCCTGCACACCACAATGAAAGATCCAGCATGCCGCAACTAAGACCTGACATAGCCAAATTTAAAAAAAGAAAAAAGGAAAGGATTAGGCTTATCTGTGTAGCCTTTTAACTCAGAACTTAGATCAGAGGGTAAATGTTTACCTTTTTATAAGAAGCAACTTTCAGACTGTTAGGGCTGTGCTAGAAAAAGAAGAGAGTGCCTTATGTTTGATTGTAGCTGGGAGAATTTAGGGAGATAAGTAGCTGGAAACATTTGATCAGCACCTTGAAGGATAAATAGGATTTCACAAAGAGTGGTAGAAAAGTATTTCTGGTTGGCACCTGGAAGGGATAGGAAATACCACAGAGATTAGAAGGTAGTCCCATGTGAGTAGACTTCAGTGTAGAAGAACAGTAGAAGCTGTTCTAGTGAGGGGATAGACAAGGTCAGATTATAAAAGGCCTTGCATAGGTTTGAAATTTATGCTTCATTCTGTAGGTGGTAGGTAGCCATTGAAAGCTTTTCAACAGAGAAAAGTTTGTGTCATAATTAGAGCTATTAGAGAAATGACTCTGGAAGCCCTGGGAAAGATGAGCTAGAGGGGAAAGGGAGGGAACTAAAATTCTGTTAGGTGGGAGCATTGCTAGGTTTACCGTGATCCTGGATAGAGATCTATTTGGACTGAAGTGATGGAAAGAAAAGTTTGATTTGACAAAACTTTTGGACTTGGTAATGAATTGGACTGTTAGAAGGGGAAAGAAAAGAGGAGAGGCCAAAGTTGATTTTATTGTTTTAATTCTGGAGAACTGGTGGATGGTGGTGTACCGATTCATGCAAATAGAGGCTATAAGGGACTAATGCAAATGGAGAAGCTGGCCTTAGGCTTGGGTTGGTGGAAGAGTAAATAGAATTTGCTGCTTATAACAGGGCAACTGTATAATCAGGCAATTGTGTACTCAGATCTGCAGTTCCAAAGATGTCAGTGATTAAAATACAACTTTGGAAGCCATCTTAATAGAGGTGATCACTAAAACTGTAGGGATAGTTGGATTCAAGCAGGGAAAGAATAATAATAACATGATATTAAGAGACAGGTATTTGGGAACCCTGTCATTTCAGTGGCTTCCTGTTACCTGAGAATAAATCCAAACTACCTGGCTGGCATTCATGACCTTTGAGTCCATCTTGAAAGTGATACTTGTTTTTAGTCTAATCTTTAGATCAATGGTTTTGTAAGAAGCCTAGATATTTATGCTATTAGGAGAGCTCAAACCTGAAAGCTTACATGATTTACTATCAGGGAGTTGAATCAGATAGTATTTAATTTTCAGCATTCAAAAAAACCCATTAAAATTAATTGAATGTAGTTATTTAAGAGCATCTAGTCTGTAACGTTGATGTTCCAAAAATGGAATCGGTTGGGGGCAAGGCAGGGGTATCAGTGGACCGCAGGTAACAGCGATGCTTTCTTTTAGAATTCAGGACAAATATTTCATCAAACATTGTAGATTTATTTTTGGAACACATTTTTAAAAATTGTATAACCTTCATTAAGGCTTTTTGTAGTGAATTGTTTACACTAGGCTACTGCCAGTGATTTTCAAACTGTTCACAGTTTAACAATTATAAAATAAACCTATTCAAGTTCAGCATTTTATTAGAAAATCTTACATTCTAAAAGATTTTTTTATTTGATGCTGTTTTTAAATGAAGCATTATTTGTACATTTATAGAAATTGTGAGCAAAGAAAAATCTGTGCTAAGATTTTAATGAAAGCATTATTGCCAAATTATATTTTCTGTACTTTCTATATTTATATGCATGTTTATAGATTCACATATATCTAGATTATCAGTGTGCCAGACACGTTGTTTATAATAATATTTCCTGAATTTTACATTTCATGCTTTTTGGTTAAAAGAAAAAAAAAGATGGCCTTTGAACATGGTGTTTCCAAACACTCTTGGGAAGCCAAATCAGAAAAGGTATAAACCGCACTTTAGAGGTGATTGTTTAAAATTGAGGTTTGTCAATCTAAGATTGAATTTTGTTTAAAATTGAAGGTTATTTTATATCATTTCTATGTGCTTCCTTTTTAAAAAAATTAGTTGGATTTTACCTTTTTTCTAACCTGACAATCATTTGTTTTATTTATTTATCCATTTATCTTTAACTATTGAATTATGAAATATTTCAAACATAAGAAATAGAATGATAAAACAAACCTCCACGTACCCATCACTCACTTTAAACAGTTATCAACTCATGGTTAAATTTTATTTTCTCCACACCCTGCCACCCAACTCTCCTCTTATTTTGAAGCAAATACCAAACATCATGTCTATTTACCTGTAAACATTTTCAGTATATATCCCTTGAACACAGACTCCTTTTTTTAAATATAACAATAACACCATCATCATATATAGAAATCAAAAATTCCTTAATATCATCAAATATTCTGTCCTTCACATTCTCTTGGTTGTCCTATAAAATGCTCTTATTTATTGGTTGATTTGTTTACTTAGTTTTGCAGTTGGTATAAATTGACCTCCAAACAAAGTCTTTACATCATGATCACTAATATGTTTTTTTTGTTTCTTTAAATTTATTTAGTTATTTTTGGCTGCATTGGGACTTTGTTGATGGGTGCCGGTGTTCTCTAGTTGCGGTGAGCGGGGGCTACTCTTCATTGCAGCGTGCGGGCTTCTCATTGCAGTGGCTTCTCTTGTTGCAGAGCATGGGCTCTAGGTGTGTGGGCCTCAGTAGTTGTGGCATGTGGGCTTCAGTAGTTGTGACTCGCAGGCTCTAGAGCACAGGCTCAGTAGTTGTGGCACACGGGCTCAGTAGTTGTGGCTCGTGAGCTCTAGAGCGCAGGCTCGGTAGTTGTGGCGCACGGGCTTAGTTGCTCCGCAACTAACTATAACAAAGTGAATCAGCTATACATATACATATATCCCCATATCTTCTCCCTCTTGCATCTCCCTCCCACCCTCCCTAACCCACCCTCTAGGTGGTCACAACGGACTGAGCTGATCTTGCTGTGCTATGCGATTCCTTCTCACTAGCTATCTGTTTTACATTTAGTAGTATATATAAGTCCATGCCACTCTCTCACATCATCCCAGCTTACCCTTCCCCCTCCCCATGTCCTCAAGTCCATTCTCTATGTCTGCATCTTTATTTCTGTCCTGCCCCTAGGTTCATCAGAACCATCCCTCCCTTTAGATGCCATATATATGTGTTAGCATATGGTATTTGTTTTTCTCTTTCTGACTTACTTCACTCTGTATGACAGACTCTAGGTCCATCCACCTCACTACAAATAATTCAGTTTCAGTTCTTTTTATTGCTGAGTAATATTCCATTGTATATATGTGCCACATCTTCTTTATCCATTCATCTGTCAATGGACATTTAGGTTGCTTCCTTGTTCCGGCTATTGTAAGTAGAGCTGCAGTGAACCTTGTGGTACATGACTCTTTTTGAATTATGGTTTTCTCAGGGTGTATGCCCAGTAGTGGGATTGCTGGGTGATATGGTAGTTCTATTTTCAGTTTTTTTTTTTTTTTTTGCGGTACGTGGGCCTCTCACTGTTGTGGCCTCTCCCGTTGCGGAGCACAGGCTCCAGACGCGCAGGCTCAGCGGCCACGGCTCACGGGTGCAGCCGCTCCGCAGCATGTGGGATCCCCCCGGACCGGGGCATGAACCCGTGTCCCCTGCATCGGCAGGCGGACTCTCAACCACTGCGCCACCAGGAAGCCCTATTTTTAGTTTTTTAAGAAACCTCCATACTGTTCTCCATAGTGGTTGTATCAATTTACATTCCCACGAACAGTGCAAGAGGGTTCCCTTTTCTCCACACCCTCTCCAGTATTTATTGTTTGTCGATTTTTTGATGATGGCCATTTTCACCAGCATGAGGTGATACCTCATTGTAGTTTTGATTTGCATTTCTCTAATGATTAGTGATGTTGAGCATCGTTTCATGTGTTTGTCGGCAATATGTATATCTTCTTTGGAGAAGTGTCTATTTAGGTCTTCTGCCCATTTTTGGATTGGGTTGTTTTTTTTTTGATATTGGGCTACATGGGCTGCTTGTAAATTTTGGAGATTAATCCTTTGTCAGTTGCTTCATTTGCAAATATTTTCTCCCATTCTGAGGGTTGTCTTTGTTTTTTTTTTGTTTTGTTTTGTTTTGTGGTACGTGGGCCTCTCACTGTTGTGGCCTCTCCCATTGCGGAGCACAGGCTCCAGACATGCAGGCTCAGCGGCCATGGCTCACGGTCCCAGCCGCTCCGCGGCATGTGGGATCTTCCCGGACCAGGGCACGAACCCATGTCCCCCTGCATCAGCAGGCGGACTCTCAACCACTGCGCCACCAGGGAAGACCTGAGGGTTGTCTTTTTGTCTTGTTTATGGATTCCTTTGCGTGCAAAAGCTTGTAAGTTTCATTAGGTCCCATTTGTTTATTTTTGTTTTTATTTCCATTTCTCTAGGAGGGGGGTCAAAAAGGATCTTGCTGTGATTTATGTCATACAGTGTTCTGCGTATGTTTTCCTCTGAGTTTTATAGTGTCTGGTCTTACATTTAGGTCTTTAATCCATTTTGAGTTTATTTTTGTGTATGGTGTTAGGGAGTGATCTAATCTCATACTTTTACATGTACCTGTCCAGTTTTCACAGCACCACTTATTGAAGAGGCTGTCTTTTCTCCATTATATATTCTTGCCTCCTTTATCAAAGATAAGGTGACCATATGTGCGTGGGTTTATCTCTGGGCTTTCTATCCTGTTCCATTGATCTATATTTCCATTCTCGTGCCAGTACCATACTGTCTTGATTACTGTAGCTTTGTAGTATAGTCTGAAGTCTGGGAGCCCGATTCCTTCAGCTCCGTTTTGCTTTCTCAAGATTGCTTTGGCTATTCGGATTTTTTTGTGTATCCATACAAACTGTGAAATTTTTTTTTCTAGTTCTGTGAAAAATGCCATTGGTAGTTTGAAAAGGATTGCATTGAATCTGTAGATTGCTTCGGGTAGTATAGTCATTTTCATAATGTTGATTCTTCATAATGTTGAATCCAAGAACATGGTATATCTCTCCATCTGTTTGTATCATCTTTAATTTCTTTCATCAGTGTCTTATAGTTTTCTGCATACAGGTCCTTTGTCTCCTTAGGTAGGTTTATTCCTAGGTATTTTATTCTTTTTGTTGTAATGGTAAATGGGAGTGTTTCCTTAATTTCTCTTTCAGATTTTTTATCGTTAGTGTATAGGAATGCAAGAGATACCTGTGCATTACTTTTGTATCCTGCAACTTTACCAAATTCATTGATTAGCTCTTGTAGTTTTCTGTTAGCATCTTTAGGATTCTCTATGTTTATTATCATGTCATCTGCAAACAGTGACAGCTTTACTTCTTTTCCGATTTGGATTCCTTTTATTTCTTTTTCTTCTCTGATTGCTGTGGCTAAACCTTTCAAAGCTATGCTGAATAATAGTGGTAAGAGTGGACATCCTTGTCTTGTTCCTGATCTTAGAGGAAATGGTTTCAGTTGGCTGTGGGTTTGTCATATATGGCCTTTATTATGTTGAGGTAAGTTCCTTCTCTGCCTACTTTCTGGAGGGTTTTTATCGTAAATGGGTGTTGAAAGCTTTTTCTGCATCTATTGAGATGATCATATGGTTTTTTTCCTTCAGTTTGTTAATATGGTGTATCACATTGATTGATTTGTGTATATTGAAGAATCCTTGCATTCCTGGGATAAACCCCACTTGATCATGGTGTATGATCCTTTTAATATGCTGTTGTATTCTGTTTGCTAGTATTTTGTTGAGGATTTTTGCATCTATGTTCATCAGTGATGTTGGCCTGTAGTTTTCTTTCTTTGTGACATCTTTGTCTGGTTTTGGTATCAAGGTGATGGTGGCCTCGTAGAATGAATTTGGGAGTGTTCCTCCTTCTGCTATATTTTGGAAGAGTTTGAGAAGGATAGGTGTTAGCTCTTTAGAGCTGCATTTTTTTTTTATGATGTCACTTCAACTTATTTGTATTTAGTATTTAAATACGCTGAAAACCATAGTTAATTGGTATTCAATTAAGACATAGTTATTAAAAGTCGGAAAGATAAAATGGTCAGAATTATTAAGTAAGGTGTGTCTTTTTTCAGTGGGTAATTGGAAGATTATGACATATAGTTCTTTAGAATGTGATTTTACTCTAACATTTGGGAAATATTCTTCCAGCAGGTGGCAGCATTGTCTTGAAAAACGTAGCTTGACAGTTTATTAAATATTTTTCTTTGAGGCGATTTGAGGAAGGAATCTTTTCTTTAAAATAATTGAATTTATATTTTTTCTTCCAAATAAACCCAGCACTACTGCTTTATAAAATGCTAATCAAGAGACAGGGATTTCAAAATGACGCTATGGATTGTTCCTAGTTAGTAGTGCACAGTGATATAAGTGACAGTTATGTTTTGAAGAATTGACCAAAATTTTAAAAGATCATACATATAATTTTTCTAACAGTAAGTAATATTGTCTTGAGTTGTCGGAGATAACATAATATAATCATAACCACGGACATCAACAAATTCATAGAATATCGTAAAATGTTTTATTGTTTTACTTAAACTGTACCTTCTGTTTAGGAATACCTGGAAAAAGTTGAACTTCTTTTAAAAGCCTTTGTTGAATATAAAATAATAAAAAGGATTCATTTTTTACATAGGTTATCTTAATGTTCTCTGAACGTTGGAATTTTCATTTTCTTATCTTCATTTAAAAATTTCATTTCTTAATTGTGTTTTCCTCTGAGATTATTTCAATTGCTTATTGAACTTCCTTAGTTTGTGTGTGTATGCATGCATGTACTTAAACACTTAATTGTATTTTGGTGAAGGGAAAATATCAACATTTCCCCTGTAGTCCTTGATTGCATTCCTGTCTCATACCAGTGGAATCACATCAGAGTCATACTTTCGTCCAAGAGAGAAACAGGAGCATGAAATTATTCGCACTCATACAGGCAGTCCTTTATACTGTCTTTAAGAATTTAAGGAACCATAATCTTCAATTCTGCCTTTCCCTGCCAGGGAAACATGGGACCTTTTGATCAGAAATGGAAACTAATAATGAATGAGTGACTAAGCTAGTTATATCTATTTCTGAGTGAGGCTGAAAATGTTTCATGTAAGAGAAAAAGAGTTATTGTCCTTTTGTGCTTTGAGGATCTCATAATTGCTTTACATTAAGAGTAGTAATGTCGGGCTCCCTTGTTTGTGCAGTGGTTGAGAGTCCGCCTGCTGATGCAGGGGACACGGGTTCGTGCCGCGGTCTGGGAAGATCCCACATGCCACAGAGCGGCTAGGCCCTTGAGCCATGGCCACTGGGCCTGCGCGTCCAGAGCCTGTGCCCCGCAACAGGAGAGGCCACAACAGTGAGAGGCCTGCGTACCAGAAAAAAAAAAAAAAGAGTAGTAATGTCAATAACGGCAATCACTGTAATTAGTATTATTAAATCCTGTGAATTAGACTCTATTCCTAGCACTTGTCATGATTCACTGTATTTGTGGAAGAATTACAACAAATTAGGAAAAATAATATATCTAGTATTGACTTGTCAGGGTCATTTAGTGGTGAGCTCCATTTGTGTTCATCATTCAACCGAAGTTGCTCTGTCAAGGTAAATCAGTTGAAACTATTACTTTTCTTACTTAGCCCTCTCACTTTCCAAAGTACTACTCAGTTCGGCAGTTCATTTTTCCTGCTATTTGGAGACTAAGTGTTAGTTACTCTACAAGAATTACAAAATCAAAAGAGGAGATCAAGATGTTGGAGTAGGAGGACATAGGACTCACCTCCTTCCATGAACACATCAAAAATACATTTACATGTGGAAAAATTTTCACTGAAAACTAACTGGGCAGTAGCAGAAAGACTCCTGTACAACCAGGGCTGTAAGAAAGATCCACACAGAATTGGGCAGGAAGGGAAGAGAGGTGAGAGGGTTGGGACCTGTGCCCCTGGGAGGGGACTCAGAAGAGGAGATCCTTGGGAGTGAGCGGTTCAAGCCATATTTTGGGTGCACCAGCCCTGGGGTCTGACAATGGGAAGCTCAGTCCCCTTGGCCGGTTGGATGGGCAGTGGGACTAACAGGGGGGCTCTTGGAAGCTTGGACTCTATTTGTGAGGAGCGCACATATGCTTGCTTACTCCTGAAACAAGGCAGACTGAAACTGCCTCGGTCACTGGCCGGTTTCCCATGACTCTCCTGGCATATGCCCCAGCCTGAGCTGAGCGATTGCTGTAGCCCCGCTTGCTCCATGATGCAGCTCCACATTGGGGTGAGGGCTGCCGTAGTTGAGGGGAGAGCTCGGATATGAGGCACAAAGTTGGCTCAGACCTGTAGTGGCCTCTGAGCAGGGCAGGGGCAGCCATTGTGGGCACTTACACAAGCATTGCATCAGAAGTAGTCTGGGACTCTGACTTTGGCTGGAGTGCCACAGCCCATGCCCCCAACCCACTGATTGCCAGCACCTGCCCCACCTGCTCAGTGGCACAGCTCCCTGCCACGGCAAGGGCTGCAGCAGCTGAGGAAGAGCTCAGCTGTGAGGGACAAATGCTGTTCAGACCTGAACTGGCATCTGAGCAGGGCAGGGACAGCCGTTACTGATGCTTACACAGGGAGCTCATTAGAAGCTGTCTGGGTTGCTGACTGCAGCCGGGGTCAACACAGCCCACGCCTAGACCCACACTAAGGGCCTGCAGCAGCCCCTCTCTCTCCAGCACTGCTCACCTCTGGGCCAAGGGTGCTGGTACTGGGAGGGAGAAGAACACACACTTAAAGGGAATGGAGGCAGCTCAAATCCAACCCTCAGGGCTTCTGCTTCAGCAGCTTGGGACCCACCACCCCCAATAGCGTGGTTTTGGATGCTAACCAAAGGAGAAGCCCCAGCCCTCACTTGGCTCTCTAGCCCCTCCATCTCCAGTGCCACCTCCTACCAAGGTGAGTGCTACCAGCTAACCCTGGGGAAAGATGTGACTTATGTTCACATCAGACCCAGCTCTCCCACCAAAGCCACTGGGCACATGCAACATGTATAGGGATGTTGCTATGCAAGGACACTGCTTTAAAATTGAAATAGCTAACTTTTCCACCTAATTTCATAGAGACAAAGAAAGTTAAGCAAAGTGAGAAGGTAGGAATTTGTTTCAATTGAAAGAGCAAGAGAAAACCCCTGAAACAACCAATGATACATAAATAAATAATTTATTAGATAAAGTGTTCAAAGCGTTGGTAATAAGAATGCTAACTGAATTAGGGAAAAGAATAGATGAACACAGTGAGAATTTTAGCAAGGAACTAGACAATATAAAAAAGAACCAGTCAGAACTGAAGAATACAATAACTGGAATGAAAAACATACTAGAAGGAATTAACAGCAGATTAGGTGATACAGAAGAATATATAAGTGATCTGGAAGATAGAATAATGGAAATCACCCAATCAGAACAGCAAAAGAAAGATAAAATTTAAAAAATGAGAACAATTTAAGGGACCTCTGAGACAACATCAGGCATACCAACCTTTGCATTAAAGGGTTCCTAGAAGGAGAAGAGGCGGAGAAGGGGGCTGAAAATGTATTTAATGAAATTATGGCTGAAAATTTCCTGAATCTGAAGAAGGAAAAAATATCCAGTTACAGGAATCACAGAGGATCCCAAACAAGATGAATCCAAACAGATGCACACATATCTTAATTAAAATGACAACAGTTAAAGAGGGAATTTTAAAGGCAACAAGAGAAAAACAAAGAGTTATATACAAGGGTCCTACTGTAAAGCTATCAGCTAATTTCTCTGCAGAAACGTTGCAGGCCTGAAGGTAGTGGCATGATACATTAAAAGTGATAAAAGGGAAAAAACTGCAACCTGGGATTCTCTACCCAGCAAGATTATCATTTGGGATTGAAGGAAAGATAAAGAACTTTTCAGAGAAGCAGAAATTAAAAGAATTCATCAATACTAAACCGACCCTAAAATAAAGGTTAAAGGGTATTCTCTAAGTGGAAAAGAAAAGGCTATAACAAGAAATAAGTATAGGAAAGGCAAATATATACTACAGGCTGAGGATCAACCAAGTAAGTAAGCTAGTACAAAAATTAAAAGATAAAAAATTATAAAACTAACCGTAACTACAATATTCAGTAGAGGGAAACATGAAGATGTAAAATATGACATCAAAAACACAAAATGTAGGGAGGGGAGTAAAAAATGTAGATCTTTTAGAATGTGTTTGAACTTATCTGCATGTTTAAAACAAATAGATATAGTTAGAAATCAAAGTATATGAATCCCATGGTAACTGCAAATCAAAGACCTACAATAGATATACAAAAACTAGAGAGAAAGAAACAGAAGCATAACACTAAAGAAAATCATCAAAACACAAGGGAAGAAACCAAAAGAAGAAAACAACAGAGAACTACAAAAACAACCAGATAACAAGTAACAAAATGGCAATAAGTACATGCCTATCAGTAATCACTTTAAATGTCAGTGGACTAAATGCTCCTATCAAAAGACATAGGGTGGCTGATTGGATAAAATGACAAGGCACATTTATATGCTGCTTGCGTGAGATTAACTTTAGAGATAAAGACACACACAGACTGAAAGTGAGGGGATGGAAAAAGATATTTCATCAAAATGAAAACGGCAAGAAAGCAAGGGTAACAATACTCATGTCAGACAAAGTAGACATTAAAGTCTATAACAAAAGACAAAGAAGGGTATTATATAAGATAAAGGGATCAGTCCAAGAAGAGGTTATAATATGTATGCAGCTAGTACAGGAGCACCTAAATATATAAGCAAATATTAACAGACATAAAGTGAGAAATTGACAGTAATACTGTAATATTAGGGGCCTTTAACACCCCACTTACATCAATGGGCAGATCATCCAGACAAAATCAATAAGGAAAATGGTCTTAAATGACCCTTTAGACCAGTTGGACTTAATCAGTATCAACAGGACATTCCATCCCCAAGCAGCAGAATGCACATTCTTTTCAAGTGTACATGGAACATTCTCCATTTAGATCACAGGGTAGGTCACAAAATAAGCCTCAACAAATTTAAGAGGATAGAAATTATATCAAGCATTTTTTCTGAAAACACTGCTGTGAAATCAATTACAGGAAGAAACATGGGAAAAGTATAAACACATGGAGACTAAAACAACATGCTATTTAAAAACCAATGGTTAAATGAAAAAATCAGAAAATACCTCAAGACAAATGAAAATGGAAACACAACTTTCCAAAATATATGGGATGCAGCAAAACCAGTAAGAGGGAAGTTTATGGTGATACAGGCCTTCCTCAAGAAGCAATAAAAATCTCAAACAAACAACTGAACCTACCATCTACAGGAATTAGAAAAAGAAGAATAAATAAAGCCCAAAATGAACAGAAGGAAGGAAAAAATAAAGAGGAGAGAGGAGAGAGGAAATAAATAAAATAGAGACCAAAAAAAAAAAAAAAAAAAGCAAAACCCCAAGAGAAAAGATCAATGAAACCAAGAGGTGTTTTTTTTGAAAAGCTAAACAAAATTGATAAACCATTAGCTAGGCTTATCAAGAAAAAAAGAGAGCAGGCCCAAATAAAATAAGAAATGAAATAGGAGAAATAATAACCAATATCATAGAGATACAGAAAAAAAATAAGAGTACCACCAACAGTTGTATGCCAACAAATTGGACAATGTAGAAGAAATGGACAAATTCCTGAAATATACAGCCTTCCAAGACAGAATCAGGAAGAAATAGACAATCTAAACAGACCCATCATTAGTACTGAAATTTAATTTTTAATTAAAACTGGCAAACAAAAGTCTGAGATTTGATGGTTTCACAGGGAAATTCTACCGAACATATAAAGAAAAGCTAATACCTATTCTCTCAAACTGCTCCAAAAAATTGATGAGCACTCCCAAATTCATTCTATGGGGCCATCATTAACCTGATACAAAAATCACGCAAAGACACTACAGAAAAAGAACATTACAGGAGAATGCCTCTGATGAATGTAGATGCAAAAATTCCCCCCCAAAATATTAACAAATTGTATTCAGTAATAAATAAAAAATATACACCACAGTCGAGTGGGGTTTATTCCAGGGACACAAGGATGGTTCGATATTTTCAGACCAATCAATGTAGTCTACTACATTAACAAAAGGAAGGATAAAAATCACATGATCATCTCAACAGATGCAGGAAAAGCATTTGACAAAATTCAACATCCATTCATGACATAAATGCTCATCAAAGTGGGCATAGAGGGAACATACCTCAACATAATAAAGACCCATTTATGACAAACTCACAGCTAATATCATACTCAACAGTGAAAAGCTAAAGTCTTTCCTCTAAAATAAGGAATGAGACAAGGATGCCCACTCTCACCACTTCTATTTAAAATAATACTGGAGGGCTTCCCTGGTGGCGCATTGGTTGAGAGTCCACCTGCCAATGCAGGGAACACAGGTTCGTGCCCTGGTTCGGGAAGATCCCACATGCCCAGGAGCAGCTGGGCCCGTGAGCCATGGCTGCTGAGCCTGTGCCTCTGGAGCCTGTGCTCTGCAACGGGAGAGGCCACAACAGTGAGAGGCCCGCATACCGAAAAATAGATAGATAGATAGATAGATAAAATAAAATAAAATAATATAATACTGGACGTCCTAACCACAGCAGTCAGAGAAGAAAAAGGAATAAAAGGCATCAAATTGGAAGAGAGGGAATAAAATTGTCACTATTTGCAGATGACATGATACTATACATAGAAAACCCTAAAGTCTCCACCAAAAAACTACTAGAACTAGTAAATGAATTCAGTAAAGTTGCAGGATACAAGATTTATACACAGAAATCTGTCACTTTTCTATACACTAATAATAAACTATCAAAAAGAGAAAGCAAGGAAACAATCTGTTTAAAATCACACCAAAAAGAATAAAATACCTAGGAATAAACTTGACAAAGGAGATGGAAGACCTACACTCTGAAAACTATACAACATTGATGAAGGAAATTGAAAATGATACAAAGAAATGGAAAGATATCCTGTGTTCTTGGATTGGGAGAATTAATACTGTTAAAATGTTCAGACTACCCAAAGCAATCTACAGGTTCAGTGCAATCTCTATCAAAATACCCACGACATTTTTCACAGAACTGGAACAAGTAATTCTAAAATTTATATGGAACCACAAGAAACCCTGAATTGCCAAAGCAATCTTGAGAAAAAAAGAACAAAACTGGAGGTATTACACCCCCGGACTTCAGATTAGACTACAAAGCTGTGGTTATCTCATTTCTTTTCTTGCAGTGCTTCTGCTGCTTTTTTCTCTTAAGCAGCAGCAGCAGAATAAAGAGAAAAGTAGTCCGTTTGAGAGTATAAAAGCCCTTGAGATGGTTTTACTTTAAACCTAAGAGATTTCTTGTCATTTTACCTCTAAAATTTGATTTTCTTTTTCTAAGATGTTATTTCTGAAGCCTCCCTTTTTGCATTTGAAATGAACCTACATTTAGTGACTGTTCTTAGCAGTGTCTTTAAAAAAAAAAAAAAAATCAGATAGGGCTTCCCTGGTGGCGCAGTGGTTGGGAGTCCGCCTGCCGGGGCAAGGGACACGGGTTCGTGCTCCGGCCCAGGGGGATCCCACATCCCACATGCCGCAGAGCGGCTGGGCCCGTGAGCCCCGGCCGCTGAGCCTGCGCGTCCGAAGCCTGTGCTCTGCAACGGGAGAGGCCACAGCAGTGAGAGGCCCGCGTACTGCAAAAAAAAAAAAAAAAAAAAAAAAAAGAATTAAGCATAATTATTTACAACTAATAAAATTTTATTTTTCCTTTCTTTTTTTTATTACTTTAATGACCACCATTTTATACCCATTAGCAAATAAAATCTTTTCAGGATCTCCCTTTCCATTCTTACCTTTATTGTGCTTGGATTCCTTCCTCCTTATACTTTTAAATTATATGCTTGTGCAAGAACAAAAATTTTTAAATGTCTAAAATAGTGTCTAAATGAGGTATTAGCATCTTGGAGAAAGGCTTATTCTCTGGCGACCTGCCAAGTATCCTGCTAAATTATTGGCAAGCAAATATTTAATATGATTCTCAGCCAATGAGTGGCACCCACCTATATCTTTTGTGGGGGGGTTGGTATAGAAGGTAGTCAAAATTTTAAACTGTAGGAGTCTCAGAAATGCACCTAGGTCAGCAGAATTAAATTTGTAGCTACTGCTTAAATTGTTGAAAAGCTGAATGTTCAGGAACACTTTGGACAACTATAAACTTGAATGAATGAATAATTAAACCAGTAAATCTAAAGCTTTAATTTTAATAAGGACAATTTTAATCATTAACATTTAACTATGTCCTTTAAGAAACTGATAGTGAAGGAACAAAAAATTTAATGATCACTTTCTTTTCTTTTCAGTATGTATTATTTTGAAGGATTATTCTTATATCTGTTTTCTGAAAATTATAAAATAAGATATATGAAAATCCAAATAAATTGTTTTAGCAGTAAGAAATTACTGCTGTTTTGGAAATATAGTAGCCTCATGACCTTTAAAAATGTTCCTTTTGTTTAATAAATATGTGGAATACACTTGTAAAATTTTATTTGCTCTCAACATGCTGAAAACATACTTTATCCTATGAATAGGCATGAATATTGGAATCAGAGACTTAACAAAGGCTTTGGTTATTAATGAGTAAACCACAAAAATGTTATAGAGGTTTGAATCATGTGCTCCCTCCAAAGTGAAAGATACTATGACTCAACTATCATCTCTGATCATCCTTTCTCTCTACAAAAATCCCATTTTTCTCTCCTTCTCATAGTACCCTACACAGCAGGCTTTCTTTCTCTGGCTCCCTTCCCATACTATGACCTACCTCTGTAAAATTTCTTACCAAACCTTCATAAGTCCCTTAATTTTTTTTTCGTTATATAATTTATTATGATGAGATTTTTCAGAATAGGAGACCCATTCTATTCAGAGGTTTATGATTTAAAATTTTGCGTATTTGAGTGCACTGTATCACCTCCTGTTTTCAGTGTACTGAGAGGTATGAAGCCACTTAACAATGGTAGAGGAAGTGAGATTGGAGGGTTTGAGGCTACATGTTCTTAATATAGACTCTATGTATTTAAAACCCTTCCAGACCAATTAAAGTGGAGTGGAAATAATACTGTGCTCCCAGATGAATAGGGAGCGGAGGATCTTGAAAATCTTTTCCACATAGCAGTCTCTCTAGTAGATATGAATGTAGGTTGGTAAGAAAATCTTGATTAAACTGCAAATGCCCCTTTGGAGGAGCAAAGTTATCATTAGTTCTCATTTTAGTCTGTATTGCTTTAACCATTAAGGATAACAATATGCTTTAATCCAATAACACATTGGACCAAAGGGCAGTTAAATTGGGAGTTGTTTCAGAAGGTTAAGGTGAGAGATATTCCTCTGTCTTACTTGAGAGGCTTATATCTATGAGGTGGAAGACTTTTTAGATACAGAAGGAATGAGGAACCGTAAAATGGTGGGGGGGACATTTGAGAAAGGAAGTAGAACGGTCAACATAGACTTCGCAGTTTTGTTCAGAGTCCTGGTAGTGTCTCCCTGAAAATCACCTTTCTCTTTGTCAGATACAATCTGTAGAATCTCAGATGCCATTCCAGACCTACAAGATCCACAGGTGATTCACATGCATATTAAAGTTTGAGAAGCACTGCTCTAAGTGACTGATATCTGAGTTAAGCAAGCATGGTTAGTTTAGAAAGGAGCCCTTCCACTCTCCCTGCCCCACTCTGCCCCCCAACCCCTTTAAGTTGATCTTCCCAGTTCAGGCTACTCTGGACTCTTGTTTTTCTAGCTCAGTGTTATGTATCCTTAGTACTTCCCTGTTGAGACATGGAGACAAAGAAGAGAAGATGTGCTAAGGAATATACCACCTAAAAGAGGTTGATGAAATAAGTCAAATTTCCCTCTCATATGACCCTCATCACCTAGCTATGATTTATCAGATGGTAGAAAATTTCTTATGTACAGCCTTTCAGAAGATATTCCTTATAAATTCAGAGAGCCTCTCATGTAAGGAAGTGAGATTATTAGATCCTGGGGCACTCTGGAGTACAGCTTTTGCATGGTAGTAGTATTATCACAGTACCTAATACAAGGGCTGATAGCTACCAGCCAGATGACCAATTCTTCCATTGCTCTTAAGTGTTCTGCTTTTCTGGCTGATATGAGGAAAGAAGCAGACTTCCAATATCTCATGAGTAAAGTTCAAGCACCATCTAATTCTAGTGGTATATTTGGCCCCAAAGAGGCTACCTCCCTCCCTCTTAAAAGTAAAAATGATGGCTATTTCCATGATCGTACCACAATTTTAAAATTTATGACCCTCTGCCTACCTTTTAATGTCATTGTACTGTGTGTTGTAAATAAATCCATTAACAGTGTTCATTGTTGAGAACTGTGGACTTGGTAGGTCAGGGCTAGCTAAGTTATATTTTTGCTACTAGAATATTAGAATAAAACAAGGAAAAAAGTAATTTCCTATATTGTTTGTTTCCTGTACTTTTTCCCTGTACTTTTAAAAAATAATTCCTGAGACTTTTCTTCTATAAAACTATCTAAAAATGAGTCTTAAAAGTAAGTTCAAAAAACATTTTTGGAACTAACATAAAACAGTATTTTACCCCTTCACTTCCTTCATTTGCCCATTTCCATGTCTGTTTCCTTAATAAATCAAGAGAACACGTGTGTCATTTGCGGCAAACACCAAGCATTCACACAATTTCCAATGAAATCTTTACAGTATTTGTGGCTGTGTGGTTACTAGTAATCATTGCAGATGCTTATAAGTATTTGGTAAACTGGCTCCTTGGTCACTTGGCCCAAGTTTATTAGCTGTTGCTAACAAGATCTATTCTACAGATCTCCTGAGAATAGAAGCTGTGCCTTCTTTTTGTCACCTTTTCCCTTTTTTATCACCCTTTCTCCTCCCAGTAATGATGAGCTACACAAAGAGGAAGGTTGGTAGTGCTAGCTCAATACCACATACATTTACGATAAGGAGTGCCTCAAATTGATTTGCAAGAATCTAAGGAATCTCTGTCATTCCTCATGTCAGCTCCAGGAAGAGGGTGCTTAAAATCAGTGCCAGTTCAGGGTATCATCCCTACCAAAGATATAACTCAGTTATACCTGAGTATAGTTTCCCAGTATAGGGGGAAACTTTAAGTCAAGTTAAAAGATCTTAGAGTAGTGTTTCTTATCCAAGCTCTTTTGTATTTATGCTTTGAGCATGTAGAGAAGTATACAGTTCAAATAGATAACTACAGACCAATAGAATAGAACTGGAAGTCAGAAATAAACTCATACATCCATGGCCAATTATTAGTAACAAAGGTGCTAAGACCGCTCAGTGGGGGAAAGAATAGTTTCTTTAACAAATGGTGCTGAGACAATTAGATATCCACATACGAAAGCATGAAGTTGGTCTTCCCCTTCACATCACATACAAAAATTAACTCAAAATGGATCAGCTATCTAAATGTAGGCACTAAAACTATAAATCTCCTAGAAGAAAACACAGGGGTAAATCTTTATGACTTTGGATTTTGCAGTGGATTCTTAGATACGACACTGAAAGCACAGTCAACAAAAGAAAAAATGGATAAATTGGACTTCAAAATTAAAAACTTTTCATTTATCAAAAGACATTAACAAAGTGAAAAGTCAGCCTACAGAATGGGAGAAAACATTTACAAACTATACATCTGATGAGGGTCTAGTATTTAAAGCAAAAAAGTAATAACTACATTTTAAAATGGGCGAAGGATTTGAATAGACATTTCTCCAAAGAAGATTTACAAATGACCAACAAGCACATGAATGGATGCTTAACATCGTTATTCATTAGAGAAATGCAAATTAAAACAGTAAGATACCACTTCATAACCACTAGGATGACTGTAATCAAAAAAATGAAAAATAAACAGTGATGGCAAAGATAGGAAGAAATTAGAACCCTTCTACTTTGCTGATAGGAATATAAAATGGTGCAGCTTCTCTGGAAGACAGTTTGATAGTTCTCAAAAAGTTAAACATAGAATTACCATATGATCCAGCAATTCTCCTCCTAAGTATATATGCAGAAGAATTGATACAGGTACTGAAATACTTGTACACAAATGTTGATAGCACTATTCACAGTAGCCAAAGGGTGAAAACAACCCAAATGTTCATCAGTAGATGAATAGAAAAACAACTTGTGAATATTACTCATCCATAAATAGAAATGAAGTACTGATAAATGCTACAACATGGATGACCTTGTGAACATATTAATGTGCTACATAAAAGAATCTAGACAAGAAAGGTCACATATTGTATGATTCCATTTATATGAAAATATCCAAAATAGGTAAATCTATTGAAACAGAAAACAGATTGCTGGGGCTAGGGAAAGGGGAGAACAGGGAGTGACTGTTTAATGGTTACTGGGTTTTCTTTTGGGGTGATGAAAATGTTTTGGAACTAGACGGTGTTTTCACAACATTTTGAATGTACTAAATGCCACTGAGTTGTGCACTTTAAAATAGTTAATTTTATAGACAACTAATGAGAACCTACTGTGTAGCACAGGGAACTCTACTCAATGCTCTGTGGTGACCTAAATGGGAAGGAAATCCAAAAAAGAAGGGATATATGTATACGTATAGCTGATTCACTTTGCTGTACAGCAGAAACTAACACAACATTGTAAAGCAACTATACTCCAATAAGAATTAATTTAAAAAATAAAATGAAAAAAATAGTTAATTTTATCTTATGTGAATTTCACCTCAATTTTTTTAAAAAAGGCTAACTAGTTACACTAGTACACAGGGATAATGCTGTTAATATCAGCATCTTCAAATACAGTGTATTTTGAAATATGTTTGCTCTGAAGCCAGAGTACTTATTCTGGAACTATTTAAAGGAAGTTCTCGAAAAACTAGATGCACTATTATTTTACCTTTTTGGATGAAGTGGTGTTTGTTTCTATTCTTTCCCTTTTATAGAAAAGCTAACAATGTTTAGAATTCCAGATTGAGAGAATTTATTTCTTTATGGCTGAAATTTGCATAATGATTTTTGATGGGGAAAAATAAAAAATATTAGAAGACAACATGATAGAAGGAAAACATTAAAATTGTTGTAAATGATTGCTGAAGAGCATAATTTTCACAGTGTTGAAGGATCCAGTGCTTAACAGAGTATGTAATTTGTCAGCATTGAAAATGTGCTAATCATCTGCCCAACAAAAAAGATGAACAAAGGGATTAAAAGAGCTTTAGTCTCTAGTGCTCCTTTTCAATGAGAGATGAGTAGATTTAATGTTCATTTGCCACATATGGTTTCATTAATAGCACTTTGGCTTTTCTCTGCCCCATTTGAGGCTTTACACTTAGGTAAATCCAGCCTCCAGTCAGACTTGCCAGAGTTTCTGTATGTACTTACTGTTTATTCAAAGGTTATGTTTAAACACGTTCTAAACCATATTAAAAATGCTTTATTCATAAATTAGCTTACTTCATGTTTAAAGTCAGTAAATGATATGCTGTTATTGTGTTTGATAAGAAAACACATGGATATAAAAATAAGAATCTTCATAATAAGATTCTTATAATAAAAATAATAATAAGAATCTCATATTAAGAATCTCATAATAAGAATCTATCAAAATAAGAATCAAAATAAGTATCTGTCTCTAATGACAATGGAATGCAGATAGAGGTAGACTTAACTTCAAATGAGAACACACTGCTTCCTTTAGGTTAGCCCTTTTCGTGCTGTTTCTGTCCTCATTTAAGAAGACCTAGGACTCTCCTACCTGTTTTCTTGCCCTCTGGATTAGAAGTTTTCACCTGGCTCCTTGGTGGTGATCCATCAGTCTCCTCTGTTAGTCCCATGACCAGTGACCATAAAACAGCTGAAAATATAAAATATTTTGTGAAACCTTTTGTTTTAGTTTATCTTTTAAATTAAATCTCTGCTAATATTTATTTAAGAATGATTACAGAATGACAGAGATACAGCTAACAGAGAGTGGGTAATAGAGTGGCTGGAAACATAGAGCATCAGAATGAGTCAGAGGAACAAAATATTGATGATTCCTGGTCCACTTCTTTTTCTTATTCTTCTGTGAATCATTACCATATTATACCATGGCCTTTTTCTAGCAACAGCCTCTCTTTGGGCATCCAGCCACCACATGATACTATTCCTGAAGGTTCTATTCTTATCTCCTTCCTTGGCAGAAACACCCCAGGGAGGGAGCCAACTTGAGTTCCCCTTTCCCAATTACCTTCTAACTATTTCTCCTATCCCATATTCCCAGTTATTCCCCTCAAGGCTTTTCTCTAATAAGTCCAGATGGACCCAACCTCCTTATACTTTTACTTTTAAGTTATATTTGTCTTTCTGTATCTTTAATGAGCTCTGCTTCACATTTGCTTGTGTTTAAAAATGATGGGGAGAATGCAAAGAGTGACTTCCCTCTGCAACTTTATTTCTAGAGGGAATACCATTGTGAATACTATACACCAGTACAGACTCATAATTCATTGTGCCCATGACATCCGCTCTCCATTAGTATTTTGTAGGGCTGGCACTGAACTTATTTTTCTCACCTGTGCTGTACTAGTAGTCTTGTGAGACATATTTCAGTCGGTCTTCATGATAGTGAATCCTTGCTAAATATAGTTTGATTGGAAGTCGTATCTGATAAAATATTCTATCACTTTATTATTATTTTTAAATATTTATTTATTTATTTTTGGCTTCATTGGGTCTTTGTTGCTATGCGCAGGCTTTCTCTAGTTGTGGCGCACAGGCTTCTCATTGCGATGGCTTCTCTTTTTTGTGGAGCACGGGCTCTAGGCATGTGGGCTTCAGTAGTTGTGGCACGTGGGCTCAGTAGTTGTGGCTCATGGGCTCTAGAGCGCAGGTTCAGTAGCTGTGGCATACGGGCTTAGTTGCTCTGCAGCATGTGGAAACTTCCTGGACCAGGGCTCGAAGCCATGTCCCCTGCATTGGCAGTCGGATTCTTAACCATTGCACCACCAGGGATGTCCCTATCACTTTAGATCTTTGGAAAATCTCATTACATTGTGATGAATGACTGAATAAATAAAAAGAAGTCAGAATTTCTGTTATTTAACTATAAAATCTTTTGATGTTAGAGACATTTTTCCTTTTGCCTCTTTCCCTTTTAGGTTCTAACCTCAGAATTTATTCTGCTGGCATCCTCAGGCATCATCTGCATCCCCTGATCAGACCGTATACAGTCACCTTATAATGCAGGAGTGTTGCTGGCCCAGTGCCAACTGAGATTATACCTTAAAACAAAATAACAACCTGCTTGCTTACCTACCCTCTAAAGCTAGTATCTCATATTTTCTCTGCAGCTGGACTGAGGATTTAATGAGTTGAGAAAGAATGGAAAGGATTGATAGGAAGACTGTGGTGCAAGTGTAGGATGGTGTAAGCTGCCTGCATGGATGAGCTCCGTCGAGAGCTGGCTAGGAAAGCAGTGGGAAAGTACCAAAAAGGACAGTATTGTCAGAAAGTGGAATTGAGACTTATAAAAGAGTAAAAAGGAGTTCATCACCCCATTTCCTTAGTTCACAACTCACGGGATCAGTTATTAACTTTAAATTATCAAATAAGTCTGATTTGTGTTACCTATTCTGTGAATCCTCTCTAGTCATAGTTGAAGATAAGGAATGTAGCTTTAGTTCAGTATGTCACTCACTTCTGTCAACTCAAGCGAGGTGGGTATTCAACCCTAACTTCTTTAGAGTCTTAAGTAGTCATATATATATATATTTTATTCATTCTGATTGAAGGTTATAAAAGTCTTGAAAATGTGGTTTTATGTTTCTAAATCTACTACATTTAAATCAATGTATAAGTTCAAGGGCATTGGAATCAGTATACTTTATGGTTCTTTTTTCATCTCAACATGAATAAC
Source organism: Hyperoodon ampullatus (assembly GCF_949752795.1). Lineage (NCBI taxonomy): Eukaryota > Metazoa > Chordata > Mammalia > Artiodactyla > Ziphiidae > Hyperoodon > Hyperoodon ampullatus. Next base: position 127,998,642 of record NC_136917.1, on the reverse strand, counting down.
TTCAAATTCAGTGAAGTGTTGTTTGGCTTTTCTTACCCAAATGGTATACTTATCTGATTCACTCCACTGGTTGCCTATTTTCCTTTTCAGAAATGTCTGTCCTCTCACCAGGAGACTAAAACATTGTGCAGATGTACAGTTGGATACAATGATGCCAATATAATATATGCACTGTTCAATAATTTATTTTGTATCTGGAGTGATGCATCTGTTTCCTTCTTGTGGGAGGGGATTTGAGCTTCATTTCAATGTCATTTTAGGTACTGGTCCAATTTTTCCATCCAGTTAACCAAAAATGAAAATTTCCATCTGTTCAATTGCCATTCAGAGGAATGTTTTATCTCTGAAGCACATTATGACAACTAAAATTGACAGCGTAATCTGTTTGACTTTTTTCTCTTTTATTCCCTCTTCAGATTCTCTTGAGCTTTAACAAGAGAGTATTCTTTTTTATAGCTGCCTAAGATTATAGGACTTACTCTTTCTTCTCTCTAGTAACTGTAGACCAGTGGAGTATGAATGGCTGTCTACCATTCACTGCTTTATTATGTATTTTTTTCTGTCCATTTCTGATCCTACAGTAAACATACTTGTTATTATGCTATTAACAGAACAATGCAAACATAGCATTCTCTTTCTGTAAGAGTAAATGTCTGGCAGTACTATTTGGAATCCCATTGAACACAGACTCTTTCCAATTGATGTTTGGAAGATACCTTTACAGGCTGATTTTTATTGATCATTCTGTACTTTAGGAAATTGGATAAGGAGGCCTTTGGAATATACTGTCTGTAAAGTTTTTAACTCTTTACCTAAAGAACTAAGAATATTGCCTCAAATAAGTTTTATTGCTAAAATGGCAGAAAGATTTCTTTCTGTTATTAATATTTCAATTTAAATTAGCCCCCTCAAAAAAAGCCCTTTCTATTTATGGACCAGGTAAAAATTTTAGGTGCAGTGAATTAAACAAGGTCCTGTCTCGCAAATGAAAGGTTATATCCTTGAAGCAGCATGATCAGGTTAAAATAATTTTTGTGACAATGTAAAATAGACATAGCAATACCCTAAAACTTCAGCTCTGCTAAGCCCTAGAAAAAAATTATTCTAGATACCTGGGTTTCTTCATAGTGTCTGCGTTGATAATAAACATCTCTGACACCCTGTACCCTTTCTTGTTTTCTTGAAGATATTATATGATGGTTTATATTATAGTAATGACCACCACTTACTTTTCTATCCTGTAAAATATTTGTGCCCTTATAGCCCTTTTGAGGTATATTGGGTAGTTTTCATCTATGTTGTTTATCCTTCATGCCTGTGTTCACTAAGTTTTTCTGTTCTTACTGCTTTTTATTTTTTTCTCTTTTTCCATGCTGTTGGCTTACACATATCCCTTTTACCTTCCTATGTCTTATGTACCTTCCTGTAGCAAACATGATCTCCTGTGGATCAAATCAAATGAGTAAGTTAGAGTACTATATACCAATGATATATTATGCTACTGAATGTAAAGAGAAATACTTTAAAACTGAAATTGATGTGTTCTTATTGTACAAAGTCTTTTATATAATGGATAACCAACTGTAGAATACTCAATATATGGAGTATTTCAAAAGCTGTGATTGTGAAATCCAGTGGAATATCCCATAAGGGAGTAAAAGAGCATTCTTGAGAGTGTTAAACATCAGAACTAAAAGATTTCATATCTTAGATGTTTTTTAGCTATAATAATATGAAAATTTATATATGCTTTTGTGTATTTATGGGAGGTCGAATAAATTTAAATCTAGTATTTGAGTTCCTTGGGATCTCATGATCCTAGAAATTCTCCTATTAAACTGTTATTATTGTCTCAGCTTCATTGGGAATGCTTTAATTTGTCACAGTCTACCCTATGGACAGTTTTCTTGGAGAAATGTAACTAGTTGGCATTTAAGACATAGTCACATCATTTGAAGGATTATAATTTCTTGTAATTTTAGGACTATAGATGTTCATTTTTTTTAATTTTTAAATTTTATTTTATTTATTTTTTATACAGCAGGTTCTTATCCATTTTATACATATTAGTGTATACAGGTCAATCCCAATCTCCCAGTTCATCACCCCCCCACCCCCCTGCCGCATTCTCCCCTTGGTGTCCATACGTTTGTTCTCTACATCTGTGTCTTAATTTCTGCCCTGCAAACCGGTTCATCTGTACCATTTTTCTAGGTTCCACATATATGCATTAATATATGATATTTGTTTTTCTCTTTCTCACTTACTTCACTCTGCATGGCAGTCTCTCGATGCATCCACGTCTCTACAAATGACCAAATTTCATTCCTTTTTATGGCTGAGTAATATTCCATTGTATATATGTACCACATCTTCTTTAACCATTCACTTGTCAATGGGCATTTAGGTTGCTTCCATGACCTGGCTATTGTAAATAGTGCTGCAGTGAACATTGGGGTGCATGTGTCTTTTTGAATTATGGTTTTCTCTGGGTATATGCCCAGTAGTGGGATTGCTGGGTCATACGGTAATTGTATTTTCAGTTTTTTAAGGAACCTCCATACTGTTCTCCATAGTGGCTGTATCAATATACATTCCCACCAACAGTGCAAGAGGGTTCCCTTTTCTCCACACCCTCTCCAGCATTTGTTGTTTGTAGATTTTCTGATGATGCTCATTCTAACTGGTGTGAGGTGATATCTCATTGTAGTTTTGATTTGCATTTCTCTAATAATTAGTGATGGTGAGTAGCTTTTCATGTGTTTCTTGGTCATCTGTATGTCTTCTTTGGAGAAATGTCTGTTTAGGTCTTCTGCCCATATTTGGATTGGGTTGTTTTTTTATTTTTATTTATTTTTTTGAATTTTATTTTATTTATTTTTTATACAGCAGGTTCTTACTAGTTATCCATTTTATACATATAAGTGTATATATGTCAATCCCAATCTCCCAATTCATCACACAACCACCACCCACAACCCTCTGCTTTCACCCCTTGGTGTCCATACGTTTGTTCTCTACATCTGTGTCTCAATATCTGCCCTGCAAACCAGTTCATCTGTACCATTTTTCTGGGTTCCACATATATGTGGTAATATATGATATTTGTTTTTCTCTTTCTGACTAACTTCACTCTGTATGACAGTCTCTAGATCCATCCACGTCTCTACAAATGACCAGATTTCATTCCTTTTTATGGCTGAGTAATATTCCATTGTATATGTGTACCACATCTTCTTTAACCACTCACCTGTCAATGGGCATTTAGGTTGCTTCCATGACCTGGCTATTGTAAATAGTGCTGCAATGAACATTGGGGTGCATGTGTCTTTTTGAATTATGGTTTTCTCTGGGTATATGCCCAGTAGTGGGGTTGCTGGGTCATACGGTAATTCTATTTTCAGTTTTTTAAGGAACCTCCATACTGTTCTCCATAGTGGCTGTATAAATTTACATTCCCACCAACAGTGCAAGGGGGTTCCCTTTCCTCCACCCTCTCCAGCATTTGTTGTTTGTAGATTTTCTGATGATGCTCATTCTAACTGGTGTGAGGTGATACCTCACTGTAGTCTTGATTTGAATTTCTCTAATAATTAGTGATGTTGAGCATCTTTTCATGTGCTTCTTGGCCATCTGTATATCTTCTTTGGAGAAATGTCTATTTAGGTCTTCTGCCCGTTCTGGGATTGGTTTTTTTTTTTTTTTTTAATATTGAGCTGCATGAGCTGTTTATATATTTAGGAGAGTAATCCTTTGTCTGTTGATTCGTTTGCATATATTTTCTCCCATTCTGAAGGTTGTCTTTTCGTCTTGTTTGTAGTTTCCTTTCCTTTGCAAAAGCTTTTAAGTTTCATTACGTCCCATTTGTTTATTTTTGTTTTTATTTCCATTACTGTAGGAGGTGGATCAAAAAAGATCTTGCTGTGAGTTATGTCAAAGAGTGTTTTTCCTGTGTTTTTCTCTAAGAGTTTTGTAGTGTTTGGTCTTACATCTAAGTCTTTAATCCATTTGGAGTTTATTTTTGTGTATGGTGTTAGGTAGTGTTCTAATTTCATTCTTTTACATGTAGCTGTCCAGTTTTCCCAGCACCACTCATTGAAGAGACTGTCTTTTCTCCATTATATATCCTTGCCTCCTTTGTCATAGATTAGTTAACCATAGGTGCGTGGGTTTATCTCTGGGCTTTCTATCCAGTTGCATTGATCTATATTTCTGTTTTTGTGCCAGTACCATACTGTCTTGATTACTGTAGCTTTGTAGTATAATCTGAAGTCAGGGAGTCTGATTCCTCCAACTCCATTTTTTTCCTTCAAGACTGCTTTGGCTATTCGAGGTCTTTTGTGTCTCCATACAAATTTTAAGTTTTTTTGTTCTAGTTCTGTAAAAAATGCCATTGGTAATTTGATAGGGATTGCATTGAATCTGTAGATTGCTTTGAGTAGTATAGTCATTTTCACAATATTGATTCTTCCAATCCAAGAACATGGTATGTCTCTCCGTCTGTTTGTATCATCTTTCATTTCTTTCATCAGTGTCTTATAGTTTTCTGCATGCAGGTCTTTTGTCTCCCTAGGTAGGTTTCTTCCTAGGTATTTTATTCTTTTTGTTGCAATGGTAAATGGGAGTGTTTCCTTAATTTCTCTTTCATATTTTTCATCATTAGTGTATAGGAATGCAAGAGATTTCTATGCATTAATTTTGTATCCTGTAACATTACCAAATTCATTGATTAGCTCTAGTAGTGTTCTGGTCACATCTTTAGGATTCTCTATGTATAGTATCATGTCATCTGCAAACAGTGACAGTTTTACTTCTTCTTTTCCAATTTGTATTCCTTTTATTTCTTTTTCTTCTCTGATTGCTGTGGCTAGGACCTCCAAAACTGTGTTGAATAATAGTGGTGAGAGTGGACATCCTTGTCTCGTTCCTGATCTTAGAGGGAATGCTTTTAGTTTTTCACCACTGAGAATGATGTTTGCTGTGGGTTTGTCATATATGGCCTTTATTATGTTGAGGTAGGTTCCCTCTATGCCCACTTTCTGGAGGGTTTTTATCATAAATGTGTGTTGAATTTTGTCAAAAGCTTTTTCTGCATCTATTGAGATGATCGTATGGTTTTTTTTCTTCAATTTGTTAATATGGTGTATCACATTGATTTGCCTATATTGAAGAATCCTTGCATCCCTGGGATAAATCCCACTTGATCATGGTGTATGATCTCTTTAATGTGTTGTTGTATTCTGTTTGCTAGTATTTTGTTCAGGATTTTTGCATGTATGTTCATCAGTGATGTTGGTCTGTAGTTTTCTTTCTTTGTGACATCTTTGTCTGGTTTTGGTATCAGGGTGATGGTGTCCTTGTAGAATGAGTTTGGGAGTCTTCCTCCCTCTGCTATATTTTGGAAGAGTTTGAGAAGGATAAGTGTTAGCTTTTCTCTAAATGTTTGATAGTATTCGCCTGTGAAGCCATCTGGTCCTGGGCTTTTGTTTGGTGGAAGATTTTTTTTTTTTTTTTGCTGTACGTGGGCCTCTCACCGTTGTGGCCTCTCCCGTTGCGGAGCACAGGCTCCGGACACACAGGCCCAGTGGCCATGGCTCACGGGCCCAGCCTCTCCCCGGCACGTGGAATCCTCCCGGACCGGGGCACGAACCCGCGTCCCCTGCATCGGCAGGTGGACTCCCAACCACTGCGCCACCAGGGAAGCCCCGGTGGAAGATTTTTAATTGCAGTCTCAATTTCAGTGCTTGTGATTGGTCTGTTTATATTTTCTCTCTCTTCCTGGTTCAGTCTCAGAAGGTTGTGCTTTTCTAAGAATTTGTCCATTTCTTCCAGGTTTTCCATTTTATTGGCATATAGTTGCTTGTAGTAATCTCTCATGATCCTTTGTGTTTCTGCAGTGTCAGTTGTTACTTCTCCTTTTTCATATCTAATTCTATTGAGTTGAGTCTTCTCCCTTTTTTTCGTGATGAGTCTGGCTAATGGTTTATAAATTTTGATTTTCTTCTCAAAGAACCAGCTTTTAGTTTTATTGATCTTTGCTGTTATCTTTGTTTCTATTTCATTTATTTCTGCTCTGATCTTTATGATTTCTTTCCTTCTGCTAACTTTGGGTTTTGTTTGTTCTTTCTCTAGTTCCTTTAGGTGTAAGGTTAGATTGTTTATTTGAGATTTTTCTTGTTTCTTGAGGTAGACTTGTATTGCTATAAACTTCCCTCTTAGAACTGCTTTTGCTGCATTCCATAGGTTTCGGATCGTCGTGTTTTCATTGTCATTTGTCTCTAGGTATTTTTTGATTTCCTCCTTGGTTTCTTCAGTGGTCTTGGTTATTTAGTAATGTATTGTTTTGCCTCCATGTGTTTTTGTTTTTTACATTTTTCCCCCTGTAATTGATTTCTAGTCTCATAGCATTGTGTTCAGAAAAGATGCTTGATACGATTTCAATTTTCTTAAATTTTCTGAGGCTTGATTTGTGACCCAAGATGTGATCTATCCTGGAGAATGTTCCGTGCGCACTTGAGAAGAAAGTGTAATCTGTTTTGGGATGGAATGTCCTATAAATATCAATTAAATATATCTGGTGTATTGTGTTATTTAAAGCTTGTGTTTCCTTATTAATTTTCTGTTTGTATGATCTGTCCATTGGTGTAAGGGAGGTGTTAAAGTCCCCCACTATTATTGTGTTACTGTGGACTTCCAGTTTTATAGCTGTTAGCAGTTGCCTTATGTATTGAAGAGCTCCTATGTTGGGTGCATATATATTTATAATTGTTATATCTTCGTCTTGGATTTATCTCTTGATCATTATGTGTGTCCTTCCTTGTCTCTTGTAACATTCTTTATTTGAAAGTCTATTTTATCTGATGCTGCTACTCCAACTTTCTTTTGATTTCCATTTGCATGGAATATCTTTTTCCATCCCCTCACTTTCAGTCTGTATGTGTCCCTAGGTCTGAAGTGGGTCTCTTGTAGTTTTTTTTTTTTTTTTTTTTTGCAGTACGTGGGCCTTTCACTGTTGTGGCCTCTCCCATTGCAGAACACAGGCTCCAGACGTGCAGGCTCAGCGGCCATGGCTCATAGGCCCAGCTGCTCTGCGGCATGTGGTATCTTCCCGGACCGGGGCACGAACCCGTGTCCCCTGCAAAGGCTGGCGGACTCTCAACCACTTCGCCACCAGGGAAGCCCCTGGGCTTGTTTTTGTATCCATTTAGCAAGCCTTTGTCTTTTGATTGAAGCATTTAATCCATTCACATTTAAGGTAGTTATTGATATGTATGTTCCTATTACCATTTTCTTAATTTTTTGGGGTTTGTTTTTGTAGGTCCTTTTCTTCTCTTGTTTTTCCCACTTAGAGAAGTTACTTTAGCATTTTTGTAGAGCTGGTTTGGTGATGCTGAATTCTCGTAGCTTTTGCTTGTCTATAAAGATTTTAATTTCTCCACTGAATCTGAATGAGATCCGTGCTGGGTAGAGTAATCTTGGTTGTAGATTCTTCCCTTTCATCACTTTAAATATGTCATGCCACTGCCTTCTGGCTTGTAGAGTTTCTGCTGAGAAATCAGCTGTTAACTTATGGGAGATCCCTTGTATGTTATTTGTCGTTTTTCCCTTGCTGCTTTCAATAATTTTTCTTTGTCTTTAATATTTTCCAATTTGATCACTGTGTGTCTTGGCATGTTTCTCCTTGGGTTTATCCTGTATGGGAGTCTCTGCAGTTCCTGGACCTGCATAGCTATTTCCTTTCCTATGTTAGGGAAGTTTTTGACTATAATCTCTTCAAATATTTTCTCTGGTCCTTTCTCTCTCTCTTCTCCTTCTGGGACCCCTATAATGCGAATGTTGTTGCGTTTATTGTTGTCCCAGAGGTGTCTTAGGTTGTCTTCATTTCTTTTCATTCTTTTTTCTTTATTCTGTTCAGCAGCGGTGAATTCCACCATTCTGTCTTCCAGGTCACTTATCCATTCTTCTGCCTCAGTTATTCTGCTATTGATTCCTTCTGTTGTAGTTTTCATTTCAGTTACTGTATTGTTCATCTCTGTTTGTTTGTTCTTTAATTCTTCTAGGTCTTTGTGAAACATTTCTTGCATCTTCTCGATCTTTGCCTCCATTCTTTTTCTGAGGTCCTGGATCATCTTCACTATCATTGTTCTGAATTCTTTTTCTGGAAGGTTGCCTATCTCCATTTCATTTAGTTGTTTTTCTGGGGTTTTATCTTGTTCCTTCATCTGGTACATAACCCTCTGCCTTTTCATCTTGTGTATCTTTCTGTTAATGTGGTTTTTGTTCCACAGGCTGCAGGATTGTAGTTTTTCTTGCTTCTGCTCTCTGCCCTCTGGTGGATGAGGCTATCTGTAGATGTTCATATTTTAAAAGCATTTTAAACCTCTCTCCTTAATCACCTAAAAATAAAAGAAGGGAAGGGAGAGAAGAAACGGAGAATGAGGGAGAGAGAGGAAAAAAAGGGGAAAGAAAAAAGAGAGAAGGAAGGGGTGATAAGGGAAGAAAAAAAAGGCTTGGATTCAGTTCCTTGATTTAACTCACAGTCTTGTGGAAAAAATCAGGCATAATAAGCATAGGAAAAAATTGCTATGAGAATTCAGAAGTTGTATGTCTAACTATTTCTTTCAGTGCTGCGAAAGACTGAAAAAAAAAACCAAGTTGTGGTTCTTGAAAACAAAGTAAGAATTTTTTAATAGAAGAAGGAAGGGATGGGATTAGAGATGTGTTCTGGGAAGAAGAAATAGTGTGAATTGGTTCTGTACCTACAGATACTCACATACTATTTTTGTTTGTTAGTCTAGTACCTAAGAACTTATAGTATGAAATCTAAATGTTATTTTATTCAGTAAGTATATATTTATAGGATATTTTACATACAGCAGTGTACTAGGGGATATGGAAGATATGAAAAATAAGTCAGATCCAATCTTGTCCTCACAAGCTCTCTGATACAATTGGCAAGCTCTAAGGATGGGCACCCAACCGTCCTGGATTTGAATCCTAGCTCAACCACTCATCCTTTTATGATTCACTGACAAATATTTGTTGAGCACCTACTATGTTCCTGGTATTATTCTAAGTGCTGAGATACTGTGGTAAGCAAGATGTAAAAGATACAGTTCTCTCATGGTATTTTAATCTTTTCCGCCAGCTTTATTGAGATATAATTGACATAGAACATTGTGTGAGTTTAATGTGTATAACATTATGATTTGACACATAAATGTATTGGGAAATGATTACCACAATAGAATTAGTTAACACTGCATCACATCACATAATTACTTATTTTTTTGTAGTGAGAACATTTAAGATCTACTTTCTTAGCAATTTTCAAGTATATAATACAGTATTGCTAACTCTGCAGTACATTAAGTTCCCAGAACTTATTCATCTTACAACTGGAAATTTATACTTTGACCAACATGTTCCATTTTCCCCATCCACCACTCCCTGGCAATCACCATTCTACTCTGTTTCTATGAGTTTGGCTTTTTTAGATTCCACATATTAATTGAGATCATGCAGTCCATCTTTTTCTGCCTGACTTATTTCACTTAGCATAATGCCCTTAAGGACCATCAGTGTTGTTGCAAATGGCAGGATTTCCTTCTTTGTCATGGCTGAATAATATGTCATTGAATATATATGTACTACATCTTTTTTATTCATTATCTGTCAATGGACACTTAAGATTGTTTCCATATCTTGGCTAATGCTGCAATAAACATGGGAGTACAGATAACTCTTTTGAGATACTCATTTCATTTCCTTTGGATATATACCCAGAAGTAGAATTGCTGGATCACATAGTAATTCTATTTTTAATTTTTTGAGGAATCTCCATATTGTTTTCCACAGTGGCTGCACCAATTTACACTCCCACCAACAATGCACAAGGGTTCCCTTTTCTCCACATCCTTGCCAACATTTGTTACCCCTTGTCTTTTCGAAACTAATTGGTGTGAGATGTCATGGCATTCTGATTTTAGAAGAGGGAGGCACAAAATAAACAAATAGATAAACAATATTCTGTCAGATAATGAGAAATGCCATTAAGAAATGAACTGGGGTATGTGATAAGCAAGGCAGGGACAGGGACATGTGGATTTTGCTTTTGATTGAATGATCAGAAAAGGTCCTAAAGCAGGAGTGGTTTTCTATTCCGGCTTATGGATGGACTTTAGTGAGCAAAGGGGAGAGTAATATGAAATGAGATCAAAAGTATCTAAGGCAAGATCAAATGGTAATGAGTTTGGTTTTTATTCTAATTATATTTGGAAGCTCTTGAAAGATTTAAGCAAGTTTCCCTGCTTAAAATATAATGGCATGATAGGATTTGCCTTTTAGCCTTTCAATTTTTTTAAAAAATCCCTTTTGTTTTGTTTTATAAAATCTGATGTCCAAATTGGAAGTAGAGAATGAGTTATACCATTTGACTTTTCTGTTTAATCTAGAAAACCAAGAATATAAAATAAAATTTATATTGGTTAGTAATCTCAATGGTAATAGTGTCTTCCCTATGAGACTGAGTGTTCCTTGAAGATAGATGTTATATCTTATTCATTTTTGTATCCCCAGCCCCTTATCTTTGTAACTGGCACTTTTTTTTTTTGCGGTACGCAGGCCTCTCACTGTTATGGCCTCTCCCGTTGAGGAGCACAGGCTCTGGATGCTCAGGCTCAGCAGCCATGGCTCACGGGCCTAGCCACTCTGCGGCATGTGGGATCTTCCCAGACCGGGGCACGAACCCGTGTCCCCTGCATCAGCAGGCGGACTCTCAACCACTGTGCCACCAGGGAAACCCCGGTAACTGGCACTTTTACAGGCAAATCACTTGGTGCCTATGGAAGAACACATAGGGTCTATGTGATCAAATACCACCAGCCATGGAGAGAGACATACAAAGAGCTGTTTCAGATCAAAGACACGTTAAAAGTTAAAGCTTTTTGAGATAAGGTGGGTTTCCCATAGCACTGAACCCGAAATAGTCCAGTCAAGTCCCTAGTTCATCCTTTATTTCAGACACTGGAATACTAATTCTTTATGGCTATAAAATGTCTTTTACCTCAATAGGACTTCACCATTTATTCTTTTAATTAGAAAACTCTATTTAACTATAATTAATCATTCCTGGGGATGTGTCTAGAGAGTCTACTGGAGTAAGGGTATTACCATCTAGTTAGTTAATATTCTAATAGAAACATGACCCTTTATTTATTTAAACTGAATTATCATTTAGGTTAAAGCATTTGACTCATCAGAACTTCCAAAAATACTAGTAACACTAAGCGTCTGGTTTTGAAATAACACAGTAGAAAGAAGCTGTCAATCAGTGTTTAGTTCCTGAGGAACTGAGGTTACCATTTCTCAAACCTTGATAAATGGTATTACTAAGAGCAGTCTTTGTAAGAAAGATTAATAAGCATGTGTACACAAATAACAAAGGTATTTATGTACATTTTTATTTAATAGTGCTTAAAATTTGTATGGCACTTTACAGCCTTCAAAATACTTCATTTACATCTTATTCCTCTTGATATTCAAAATGACCTCTCAAAATCTTAGAAAAATTGCTTACATTCACTGACCCCCAGTTTCATTACCTATAAAATTAGGATGATTCCACCTATCTTAAAGCATCTGTGAATAGTAACTGAGGATGTAAAGGGCTTGGTATGTAGAAAGTGATCAATAAGTAGTAGTCAGTATTATTATCATCACCTTCATTATTACATTCATGAAACATTTTAGGCACATATTGGCTAGTTGATTTAGCTCATAAGTGACAGAATCAGGATGTGAACATAGGTACTTCTCATTCCAAAGCTAATGGTCATTTCTTTCTATTATTATCTTGTCCATAGAGACAGATAATATTAAGTCTGTAGAGAAAATAGCATTAAACAGGGCGGTGAAAGATAGGTTGCATTTGTAGCATCCAAGGCTTTTTATGAACTACCTTTATTATCTCTCACCAGTTTTTCAAATTTTATTATTTATTTCCATAAGTATGTCTTCTACTTGAGCTTCTTCATTCCTACTGTTTGCGTCTTTCTACATTATCATTTCTACATGTCATGTGCATGTTTTTATAGGGTCTTCACTACTAATCCATACCTTTTATCATTATCTTCATGGTTTACAGTGATTCCCTATATTTTGTTAAAAGTCTCTAGCAGTATTTTCAGATCACAGAGTATTCTTAGGTTTTACAAGATAGAAGTATGCCAAAGCCAATACAGTTGAGGAACAATTTGTTCAATAGAGTTACATAGATTACCTAACAAAACACAGAGCTTCTTGGGCTTTTTATATGCTGTTGTGCGCTGAGAATCTCCAGGAGGGAAGGTGGGTATATAGTGGGCAGGATATAGTATCATCTCCTAAACTAATTTGGCCAAGGAATCCTTTTTTTTTCTTTCCCCCGCTAGAGCATTTCTAGAGATTAATTTCATTGGGACACACAGATCTACAGCAATGATTGCCAGAAAACTCTGGACCCATTATATCAGAATTGGTTAGGGTTTTTTAAGTTCCAGGATTCCTAGGACTCACCCCAGTCCTATTAAACCAGAATCTTGGAGAAGGGAGGTAAGATGTCTCCTAGTTTTTCTTTTCCCATCTCTCAAATGATTGGGCTAACTGGAGCTCTATTCCCAGCTGTCTACTAGTCTTACTGTACATCTTCTTCAAGCCATGGAATTCACTCCCATGGCTTCAGTGCTCATTGTTCTAAAACATATTAGATCCATTCCCCCTATTTTCTGACTTTAGACAGAAACAACAGCATACTGAACAATTCCTATGAGATACTTCAATGAGACCTTACACTCAGAATGTTAAAAGTGAGACTAATTATTCCCTTCCTCTAAACAAGAACTAAAAATTGCTTTTCCTCTAGTATTTTCTCTCTTAGCAAATGATGCCTACCCTCTATCTAGATATCCAAGTTAGAAACCTGAGAGTCATTTTTATCCCTTATTCCCAGTATCCTTTCAGTTACCAGGCCTGCCAATTATACTTTCTGAATAGTTCTTAAAGTGGAAGGCCACTTCTTTCTACCATCAGTACCTCTACCCCAGTCTAGGCCTCTGTCACTTCTCTCCTGAACTATAGCTGCATCTTGATTTTCTACCTCCAACCTGTTCTCCTCTAATCCAGGCTCCACACTACAGTCTTACTGATACTCCTATATTTCAAATCTGCTTATAGCACTGTGTTGCTTTAATCAGTGACTTCATACCACCCTAGGATTAAGTCCAAGATGCTGAACTTAAGAGGCCTTTCACAGAATCGGGACCCTGCCTCTCTGACGAGCATTATCTCACTCCATTCTTCCCCTTACTCTCTACTATAGCCTTCAGCCCATGAGAGACTTTTCTGTTCCTTCCATGTGTATCATTCCATGCCTTTATACATGTTTCCGTCGCCCCTAACTGCCGTCTCCTTCTTCTCTCCTTTCTGCCTCTAACCTTTCCATCAGCTAAGTACTCATCCTTTACTTTTCATTTAAATACATCTTCCCCAAGGAGATCTTCCTTATTTTCTGGGCCAGGTCAGAATCCTTTGCTCTTCATTGTTATTACATATCTTATTGTAGTGGTTGTTCATTGTGGGCCTACTGTGGCTGATGCTGCTATTTTCCTCCCGTTAGACATTCGTTCCTTCTTTCTTAGCAAAAAGAATTCTTGTTTTTAGCTGGGCACATTGCTGCATAACAATGACTGTATTCTCTCTTTTCCTTTACAGCTCCATTTGCCTTATGATTAATTCTTAGGAAATGAGATAAGTTGAGTGTGATTTCTGAAAACTATCATTAAAGGGCAGGCATGTACTCTTCTTTGCCCCTTCCCTTTTCTCCTTCTGCTGACTAGTATGTGAATGTGCTGACTGGCACTTGAGCAGCCATACTGGGTCATGAGTGGCACTGAGGACAACAGAGCAGCCAGATAGAAGGGACCTGGATCCCTCATGACTGTAGTTTACTACCGTATCAGCCCTGGGCTCTTGGCTTCCATATTTCCTTTATGTGAGAGAAAAATAAGCTTCCATCTTTTTTTAAGCTAGTGTTACTTACTCCAGTGTGTATTTTTACTCTGATATAGCTGCTTTTCATCTGAGCCTCGTCTTGTGTTTGGATAACTCTGTACCTTATGAGTCTTACTAGGAGGCAGAGCCCCTCCCACAGTAGAAAAGTTGTGTAATCACTCCCTCAGTTTCCCTTGTAGCTGGGGTATGATGTATGATCTAGACTTAACCAAGCTGAAGTGTCTGTCTCACTTTTGAATTCATGAGTTAGTGATACAAATAAGTGGAGGCAACAGTGAATTCTTCCTGGCAGTGGCTATAGTAGGTAGAACTTTGGGGGCGGGTGGCAATAGAACATTCAGGTTGGAGGTGCCATCCTTTGTTTAGGGCCAGTGAGATGCCAGTTGTAGCAGCTAAAGCTTGGTGACAGCAGCAGTAACGTCTTTTTTTTTTTTTTTTTTTTTTTTTTGCGGTACGCGGGCCTCTCACTGTTGTGGCCTCTCCCGTTGCGGAGCACAGGCTCCGGATGCGCAGGCTCAGCGGCCATGGCTCACGGGCCCAGCCGCTCCGCGGCATATGGGATCCTCCCAGACCGGGACACGAACCCGTATCCCCTGCATCGGCAGGCGGACTCTCAACCACTGCGCCACCAGGGAGGCCCAGCAGTAACGTCTTCATTGGACTAGTTCTGTGGTATCATTTTCCATGCTTTTCTCCTTCATTACATAGTTTCTGAGCCTGTTTCTTCAGCATGCCAACAATTCTGTGAGCTATCTAACATTTCATTTTTGGTTGAAACTAAGCAAAGGGTTCTATTGCATGCAGTTAAAATCTTTTACTGATAGAGTCATGATCAGTCTTCTCTAGCAGATTATAAACGCTGTCTGGACTGTCTTCTCATCAGTATATCCCCACAGTGCATAGCATCTCAACGTAGCCTAGCTCACTGCCTGGTACATTAAATAGGTACTCAGTTTTTGTTTGTTTTGTTTTGTTTGTTTTTAATAAATGAGGAATCCATGCCTCTGATCTCAACTCTCTTACCTACCCCAGTAATTTCACTTTAGCTCCAGTAATCTTCTGAAATTGCTCTTGGTAATATCACTGCCAGTATTCTGCTTTCCAGATCCAGTGGTTCACTATAACTTGATGAACTTCTTTAAAGCTTTGAACACACTATTCCTTCCTGGTTCTCATTTTACCATTCTGATTATTTTCTTTTCAGGTTTCTGAAGTTATTCCTCATTATCTGCCAGCTGTTATATTTTAGTGATCCCCCAGAATTCTTTATTCAGCTCACCCACTCCTATGGCATCAGTTACTCTACATGATGATTACCAAAAGTTATCTTCTACCCAGACGTCTCTTTTGAGCTTCAAACCATATATCCAGCTGCCCACTCAATATCTCCATCTGGATATCCCACAAACCTCTCACACTCAACATATCCTACATGCCTAAAATTAAACAAGTTTTGTTGTCCTTCCCCAACAGACAGATACTATGGATATGGCTATTAAATCATTTGCTTAATCTAATTATCAACAGATTAGCTGAAATTAAGTTAATGTACATGGTGCAAATTCATAGTTAAGATTTATTCTCAGATATTTTTTCTTTCTTTAGTACTTTCGTTTTTTGGTTTTTTAAAAGTTTATTTTATTGAAGTATAGTTGATTTACAATGTGTTAATTTCTACTGTACAGCAAAATGATTCAGTTATATATGGTATATATAAATTCTTTTCATTTTAGTCTAGTACTTTCTATTTTTCTATCAGTGTACAATTAAGACTATTGATAATTTCCAAAAATTCTGTTTAGTACCAGCACTTTACTACTGAGCGTAGACACAAATAATATTAGTATTGCATGTTGAATAGATCTAAACTAGAATACATTTGCATCTATGTTAGTCTATATTGAGAAATCATTTTAATTACATTTTAAACAATTTTAATTTACCATTTTTATTTAGTAGAATTTTTAATCTTTTCGAAGTAGAATTTAGCTTTCAGAAAAATGTGATGTAAAACATACAAAGAAATGGGACATAGTAATTGAAAAGTAGTCAAACTTTATTTCTTACATAAAAATTTCACCTATAATCTCACTTATTCACCTTAACATTTTCAATTAAGTGTTTTGAAAATTATAACAACAATTTGTTTTAACCAATTTGTATATTGCCTGAACTCTCTAGGTAGCAATCATGTAAACAGCATGACAGGCAGTTTCAGTTAGAAACCTCTTCAACAGTTTGGTTACCTTGTAAGAAAAACCTCTTCATACTGGAGAATTATTAAGCCACGTAAACAAATAAAAATTGGTTGTTAATGTTGCAAACATTCAAACAGAGAAGTTGAGAAAATTATTGAAATTTGCAGAGTAGCTTTTTATATTTAATCACCCTCAGAAAACAGCTGATGCAAAAAATATGTTAATGCAGTTTTATTCATTTGAAACCGTTAAGCTGAATTAGTTTTTTTTCAAACAACTTATGGAAGCACGGTAGTTTCTTTTGGATTTTAATTTTGTCTAATGTCTTATGTTCAAAAGTACATAAAAAGAAATTTTTCCCTTTATAATAATTTCTTTCAACTCTCTTAAAATAAGGTATTTTAAGAGTTCCCTGTGTTGATATATTGATAAAATGCTCTGTGTGTTGTATACTTGGATTATATTAAAGCTAGTGGATTTATTTCTAACTATTATTCTTTTCTGTGAGACATCTGTTTGAAGGTTTAAAGATTCTTTTTTTTCTAAAATTTTTATTTATTATTTTTGGCTGCATTGGGTCTTCATTGCTGCATGCAGGCTTTCTCTAGTTGTGGCGAGCATGGGCTACTCTTTGTTGTGGTGCGCGCTTCTCATTGTGGTGGCTTCTCTTTTTGTGGAGCGCGAGCCCTAGAGCGCATGGGCTCTAGGGCACTCGGGCTTCAGTAGTTGTGGCATGCGGGCTCTACGGCATGCGAGCTTTAGTAGTTGTGGCGCACGGGCTTACTTGCTCCGCGGCATGTGGGATCTTCTTGGACCAGGAATCAAACCTGTGTCCCCTGCATTGGCAGACGGATTCTTAACCACTGCGCCACCAGGGAAGTCCTGAAGATTCTGAATAAAGCCAGTTTTTAAATTCATTGCTGTGAATCATATGACATTGAATATGCTTGTACAGTCATGTATTCTATGGACAGTTGCTGTGCATCACTGGAGCCTAGCCAAGATATCTTTTGATCCTGATTGTTCCCAAGGTTATCTCTTCCTTTTGTAGAGTTAGGAATTCATGGAAGTAAAATCAGAATTCATAGGAATAGTAGAAAACACAAAGCTAGAAATTTGAAAAGGTACTGAGAAGTTTCAGTGAGGTTTGTATAATTTATGTGTATGTCATGTACAAAGCATCTTTATAGGTATTCTGTTTTATACAGTGGACCTTGGCACAGTTCCTGTTGGAGATTGTTGAATTTTTTTTTTTTTTTTTTTTTTGCGGTACGCGGGCCTCTCACTGTTGTGGCCTCTCCTGTTGCGGAGCACAGGCTCCGGACGCGCAGGCACAGCAGCCATGGCTCACAGGCCTAGCCGCTCCACGGCATGTGGGATCTTCCCGGACCAGGGCACGAACCCATATCCCCTGCATAGGCAAGCGGACTCTCAACCACTGCGCCACTAGGGAAGCCCAGATTGTTGAATTTGATTGTAGGCCATTTTTCAATTTTTATTTTGGCATAGTTGTTAACTCTTATTTGAGGCTAGTTTGGAAATGCCAAAACTGATAAACTTTCTATTATTGTTAATTACCTATATAACAGACCTTGGGTTTTAAAAGTTTAGGATAATGTTAAACTCTAACCACTTACAGGGAGAAGAGAATTTCTTTTGCATATGTTTAATATTCATTGAACACCCATGATATAGACATTAAATAAGAATGTGGATTCTTTGTTTCTCCACAACTTTCTTGTTCATTACCTGTTGAGACCAAATTGAAGTAAAAGAACTATCACAAGCAAGATTGATTTTTTGGACATTTTCTGACTTTGTTCTGAAATAGATGTGCTTAGGTATGAACTCCTATTAACCCTGAAAGTGTGTACTACTAATGGTAGAATTTGTTTTAAAAACTGAGTGACTGGGCTTCCCTGGTGGCGCAGTGGTTGAGAGTCCGCCTGCCGATGCAGGGGACACGGGTTCGTGCCCCGGTCTGGGAGGATCCCACATGCCGCGGAGTGGCTGGGCCCGTGAGCCATAGCCGCTGGGCCTGCGCGTCTGGAGCCTGTGCTC
Source organism: Hyperoodon ampullatus (assembly GCF_949752795.1). NCBI lineage: Eukaryota > Metazoa > Chordata > Mammalia > Artiodactyla > Ziphiidae > Hyperoodon > Hyperoodon ampullatus. The sequence continues at coordinate 127,980,334 of NC_136917.1, read as the reverse complement.
CGCAACGGGAGAGGCCACAACAGTGAGAGGCCCACTGACCGCAAAAAAATCCCCAAAACTGAGTGACTGAACCAATGTATACTTACCTGATATACTATTTTTAATTACTTTAACAATGTTGCTAAATGTAATACCCAATCTCTTGTATATATTTTTATCTTTAATAGGAGATTCATGGAAACAAGTAGATTGTTTAAATATTTCTTGACCTTCACCACTACTCAAAAATCTTTCCACATTATTGCTCAGAAAATTCTACATGTCAGAATAGCAATTGTACTCTAAATTTCCAAGCTTCTATTTAAAGGACGATTTAAAATCTCGAGGGAAGAGGTTAAACAACAATAATTATGAACTTATTTTAATAATTAAATACTTCGCTAGTAGGATTTTTAAAATGATTCATACATAAGTAAAAATAATTCTTTTTTAATGTAAAAGAGGTAGGGAGTGGGATGCTATGTAAATTGGGGACGCAATAGGCTGAAATTACATAACTATATGTTGGGGGAAATAGGACTAATTTCAGTAAAATCCTGTTTGGATGGTTGCTGTGGTTGCATGTGTATTGAAATTATAATAATGACATTTCTCGTAGGTGGCAGCCAAGTAGCGTGAAAGCTGGTAGCAAATATAAGTGGGAAAACTATGGATTAACTGTCAGGAGGGAATTTGAAGCTTTGTTCTTTTTTGACTCATTTTGCATTCTATCGCACTAATATATTCTGTCTTGAAGTGCTGCATTTCTTTTTTTTTATTATTATTTTTTTATTTTTTATTAGTTTCTGCTTTATAACAAAGTGAATCAGTCATACATACACATCTGTTCCCACATCCCTTCCCTATTGCGTCTCCCTCCCTCCCACCCTCCCTATCCCACCCCTCCAGGCGGTCACAGAGCACCGAGCTGATCTCCCTGTGCTCTGCGGCTGCTTCCCACTATCTATCTACCTTACGTTTGGTAGTGTATATATGTCCATGCCTCTCTTTCGCTTTGTCACAGCTTACCCTTCACCCTCCCCATATCCTCAAGTCCGTTCTCAAGTAGGTCTGTGTCTTTATTCCCGTTTTACCCCTAGGTTCTTCATGACATTTTTTTTTTTTAAATTCCGTATATATGTGTTAGCATACGGTATTTGTCTTTCTCTTTCTGACTTACTTCACTCTGTATGACAGACTCTAGGTCTATCCACCTCATTACAAATAGCTCAGTTTCATTCCTTTTTATGGCTGAGTAATATTCCATTGTATATATGTGCCACATCTTCTTTATCCATTCATCCGATGATGGACACTTAGGTTGTTTCCAGCTCCGGGCTATTGTGAATAGAGCTGCAATGAACATTTTGGTACATGTCTCTTTTTGAATTATGGTTTTCTCAGGGTATATGCCTAGTAGTGGGATTGCTGGGTCATATGGTAGTTCTATTTTTAGTTTTTTAAGGAACCTCCATACTGTTCTCCATAGTGGCTGTACCAATTCACATTCCCACCAGCAGTGCAAGAGTGTTCCCTTTTCTCCACACCCTCTCCAGCATTTATTGTTTCTAGATTTCTTGATGATGGCCATTCTGACTGGTGTGAGATGATATCTCATTGTAGTTTTGATTTGCATTTCTCTAATGATTAATGATGTTGAGCATTCTTTCATGTGTTTGTTGGCAGTCTGTATATCTTCTTTGGAGAAATGCCTATTTAAGTCTTCTGCCCATTTTTGGATTGGGTTGTTTGTTTTTTTGCTATTGAGCTGCATGAGCTGTTTATAAATTTTGGAGATTAATCCTTTGTCAGTTGCTTCATTTGCAAATATTTTCTCCCATTCTGAGGGTTGTCTTTTGGTCTTGTTTATGGTTTCCTTTGCTGTGCAAAAGCTTTGAAGTTTCATTAGGTCCCATTTGTTTATCTTTGTTTTTAGTTCCATTTCTCTAAGAGGTGGGTCCAAAAGGATCTTGCTGTGATTTATGTCATAGAGTGTTCTACCTATGTTTTCCTCTAAGAGTTTGATAGTTTCTGGCCTTACATTTAGGTCTTTAATCCATTTTGAGCTTATTTTTGTGTATGGTGTTAGGGAATGATCTAATCTCATACTTTTACATGTCCCGGTCCAGTTTTCCCAGCACCACTTATTGAAGAGGCTGTCCTTTCTCCACTGTACATTCCTGCCTCCTTTATCAAAGATAAGTTGGCCATATGTGCGTGGGTTTATCCCTGGGCTTTCTATCCTGATCCACTGATCTATCTTTCTGTTTTTATGCCAGTACCACACTGTCTTAATTACTGTAGCTTTGTAGTATAGTCTGAAGTCAGGGAGCCTGATTCCTCCAGCTCCGTTTTTCGTTCTCAAGATTGCTTTGGCTATTCGGGGTCTTTTGTTTTTCCAAACAAATTTTGAAATTTTTTGTTCTAGTTCTGTGAAAAATGCCAGTGGTAGTTTGATAGGGATTGCATTGAATCTGTAGATTGCTTTGGGTAGTAGAGTCATTTTCACAATATTGATTCTTCCAATCCAGGAGCATGGTATATCTCTCCATCTATTTGTATCATCTTTAATTTCTTTCATCAGTGTCTTATAATTTTCTGCATACAGGTCTTTTGTCTCCTTAGGTAGGTTTATTCCTAGATATTTTATTCTTTTTGTTGCAATGGTAAGTGGGAGTGTTTTCTTGATTTCATTTTCAGATTTTTCATCATTAGTGTACAGGAATGCCAGAGATTTCTGTGCATTAATTTTGTATCCTGCTACTTTACCGAATTCATTGATTAGCTCTAGTAGTTTTTCGGTAGCATCTTTAGGATTCTCTATGTATAGTATCATGTCATCTGCAAACAGTGACAGCTTTACTTCTTCTTTTCCAATTTGGATTCCTTTTATTTCCTTTTCTTCTCTGATTGCTGTGGCTAAAACTTCCAAAACTAGGTTGAATAAGAGTGGTGAGAGTGGGCAGCCTTGTCTTGTTCCTGATCTTAGTGGAAATGGTTTCAGTTTTTCACCATTGAGGACAATGTTGGCTGTGGGTTTGTCATATATGGCCTTTATTATGTTGAGGAAAGTTCCCTCTATGCCTACTTTCTGCAGGGTTTTTATCATAAATGGGTGTTGAATTTTGTCGAAAGCTTTCTCTGCATCTATTGAGATGATCATATGGTTTTTCTCCTTCAACTTGTTAATATGGTGTATCACATTGATTGATTTGCGTATATTGAAGAATGCTTGCATTCCTGGAATAAACCCCACTTGATCATGGTGTATGATCCTTTTAATGTGCTGTTGGATTCTGTTTGCTAGTATTTTGTTGAGGATTTTTGCATCTATGTTCATCAGTGATATTGGCCTGTAGTTTTCTTTCTTTGTGACATCCTTGCCTGGTTTTGGTATCAAGGTGATGGTGGCCTCGTAGAATGAGTTTGGGAGTGTTCCTTCCTCTGATATTGTTTGGAAGAGTTTGAGAAGGATGGGTGTTAGCTCTTCTCTAAATGTTTGATAGAATTCGCCTGTGAAGCCATCTGGTCCTGGGCTTTTGTTTGATGGAAGATTTTTAATCACAGTTTCAATTTCAGTGCTTGTGATTGGTCTATTCATATTTTCTATTTCTTCCTGAGTCAGTCTTGGTAGGTTGTGCATTTCTAAGAATTTGTCCATTTCTTCCAGGTTGTCCATTTTATTGGCATAGAGTTGCTTATAGTAATCTCTCATGATCTTTTGTATTCCTGCAGTGTCAGTTGTTACTTCTCCTTTTTCATTTCTAATTCTATTGATTTGAGTCTTCTCCCTTCTTTTCTTGATGAGTCTGGCTAATGGTTTGTCAATTTTGTTTATCTTCTCAAAGAACCAGCTTTTAGTTTGGTTGATCTTTGCTATTGTTTCCTTCATTTCTTTTTCAGTTATTTCTGATCTGATCTTTATGATTTCTTTCCTTCTGCTAACTTTGGGGGTTTTTTGTTCTTCTTTCTCTAATTGCTTTAGGTGCAGGGTCAGGTTGTTTACTCGAAATGTTTCCTGTTTCTTAAGGTGGGATTGTATTGCTATAAACTTCCCCCTTAGAACTGCTTTTGCTGTGTCCCATAGGTTTTGGGTCGTCGTGTCTCCATTGTCATTTGTTTCTAGGTATTTTTTAATTTCCTCTTTGATTTCTTCAGTGATCACTTCGTTATTGAGTAGTGTATTGTTTAGCCTCCATGTGTTTGTATTTTTTACAGATCTTTTCCTGTAATTGATGTCTAGTCTCATAGCATTGTGGTCGGAAAAGATACTTGATACAATTTCAATTTTCTTAAATTTACCAAGGCTTGATTTGTGACCCAAGATATGATCTATCCTGGAGAATGTTCCATGAGCACTTGAGAAAAATGTGTATTCTGTTGTTTTTGGATGGAATGTCCTATAAATATCAACTAAGTCCATCTTGTTTAATGTATCATTTAAAGCTTGTGTTTCCTTATTTATTTTCATTTTGGATGATCTGTCCATTGGTGAAAGTGGGGTGTTAAAGTCCCCTACTATGATTGTGTTACTGTCGATTTCCCCTTTTATGGCTGTTAGTATTTGCCTTATGTATTGAGGTGCTCCTATGTTGGGTGCATAAATATTTACAATTGTTATATCTTCTTCTTGGATCGATCCCTTTATCGTTATGTAGTGTCCTTCTTTGTCTCTTCTAATAGTCTTTATTTTAAAGTCTATTTTGTCTGATATAAGAATTTCTACTCCAGCTTTCTTTTGATTTCCATTTGCATGGAATATCTTTTTCCATCCCCTTACTTTCAATCTGTATGTGTCTCTAGGTCTGAAGTGGGTCTCTTGTAGACAGCATATATATGGGTCTTGTTTTTGTATCCATTCAGCCACTCTGTGTCTTTTGGTGGGAGCATTTAGTCCATTTACATTTAAGGTAATTATTGATATGTATGTTTCTATTCCCATTTCCTTAATTGCTTTGGGTTCGTTATTGTAGGTATATTCCTTCTGTTGTGTTTCTTGCCTAGAGAAGTTCCTTTAGCATTTGTTGTAAAGTTGGTTTGGTGGTGCTGAACTCTCTCAGCTTTTGCTTGTCTGTAAACGTTTTAATTTCTCCATCAAATCTGAATGAGATCCTTGCTGGGTAGAGTAATCTTGGTTGCAGGTTTCTCTCCTTCATCACTTTAATTATGTCCTGCCACTCCCTTCTGGCTTGTAGAGTTTCTGCTGAGAGATCAGCTGTTAACCTGATGGGGATTCCCTTGTGTGTTATTTGTTGTTTTTCCCTTGCTGCTTTTAATATGATTTCTTTGTGTTTAATTTTTGACAGTTTGATTAATATGTGTCTTGGCGTATTTCTCCTTGGATTTATTCTGTATGGGACTCTCTGTGCCTCCTGGACTTGATTAACTATTTCCTTTCCCATATTAGGGAAGTTTTCAACTATAATCTCTTCAAATATTTTCTCAGTCCCTTTCTTTTTCTCTTCTTCTTCTGGAACCCCTATAATTCGAATGTTGGTGCGTTTAATGTTGTCCCAGAGGTCTCTGAGACTGTCCTCTATTCTTTTCCTTCTTTTTTCTTTATTTTGCTCTGCATCAGTTATTTCCACTATTTTATCTTCCACCTCACTTATCCGTTCTTCTGCCTCAGTTATTCTGCTATTGATCCCATCTAGAGTATTTTTCATTTCATTTATTGTGTTTTTAATCGATGCTTGATTCATCTTTAGTTCTTCTAGGTCCTTGTTAACTGTTTCTTGCATTTTGTCTATCCTATTTCCAAGATTTTGGATCATCTTTACTATCATTATTCTGAATTCTTTTTCAGGTAGACTGCCTATTACCTCTTCATTTGTTAGGTCTGGTAGGTTTTTATCTTGCTCCTTCACCTGCTGTGTGTTTTTCTGCTTTCTCATTTTGCTTATGTTACTGTGTTTGGGGTCTCCTTTTTGCAGGCTGCAGATTCGTAGTTCCCATTGTTTTTGGTATCTGTCCCCCGTGGCTAAGGTTGTTTCAGTAGGTTGTGTAGGCTTCCTGGTGGGGGGGACTAATGCCTGTGTTCTGGTGGTTGAGGCTCGATCTTGTCTTTCTGGTGGACAGGTCCACGTCTGGTGGTGTGTTTTGGGGTGCCTGTGGCCTTATTATGTTTTTAGGTAGCCTCTCTGCTAATGGGTGGGGTTGTGTTCCTGCCTTGCTAGTTGCTTGGCATAGGGTGACCAGCACTGTAGCTTGCTGGTCGTTGACTGAAGCTGGGTGCTGGTGTTGAGATGGAGATCCCTGGGAGATTTTCGCTGCTTGATATTATGTGGAGCTGGGAGGTCTCTTGTGGACCCGTGTCCTGAGGTTGGCTCTCCCACTTCAGAGGCACAGCACTGACTCCTGGCTGCAGCACCACGAGCCTTTCATCCACCCGGCTCAGAATAACAGTGAGAAAAAGTAGAAAGAAAGAATTAGTAGAAGAAAGAAAGAGAGAGGGAAAGAAAGGAAGAAGGGAAGAAAGGAAGGAAGGAAGGAAGAAAGAAAGAAAGGAGGGAGGGAGGATGGAAAAAAGGAAAGAAAGGAGGGAGGGAGGGAGGAATGAAAGCAAAAGGAAGAGTGAATGGAAGAAGGGAGGGAGGGAGGGAGGAAGGAAAGAAAAAGAAAGTGGAAAGAAGAAGGGTGGGAGGGAGGAAAGAAAAAGAAAGAAGGAAAGGAGGAGCGGAGGGAGGGAGGGAGGAAGGGAAGGTAGGAAAAAAAGAAAGAGCAGGTAAAGTAAAATAGAATAAAGTACGAAATATAGTAGCGTTATTAAAATTAAAAAGTAATTATTGAAAAAAAAAAGAAACACGGACCGATAGAACCCTGGGACATATGGTGGAAGCAAAGCTATACAGAGAGAATCTTACACAGAAGATTACACATACACATTCACAAAAAGAGAGCAGGGGGAAAAATCAAAAATCTTGCTCTCCAAGTCCACCTCTCGATTTGGGATAATTCGTTGTAAAAAGAGGAAAAGGGCGAGAAGTCTGAAATCTTGCTAAGTCCACCTCCTTAATTTGGGATAATTCGTTGTAAAAAGGGGGGAAAGTCTTAAATCTTGTCCTCAAAGTCCACTTCCTCAATTTGGGATGATTCGCTGTCCATTCATACACTCCACAGACGCAGGGCACATCAAATGGACCGTGGAGCTTTAATCCACTGCCTCCGAGGCTGCACAGAGAGATTTCCCTGTCTCTGCTCTCACAACTCCCGGGTCTCAGCCTTGGACCTGGCCCCGCCTCTGCGCGTAGGTCGCCGGAGGGCGTCCGTTCTTCGCTCAGACAGGACGGGTTTAAAGGAGCCGCTGATTCGGGGGCTCTGGCTCACTCAGGCAGAGGGGAGGGAGGGGAATGCCCTCTCCTCGCGCAGCAGGCAACAAAAGGGAAAAAAGTCTCTTGCCTCTCCGGTAGCTCCAGACCCTTTCCCCGGACTCCCTCCGGGCTAGCACTAACCCCTTCAGGCTCTCTTCCTGCCGCCAGCCCCAGTCCTCTCCCTGCGCTCCGACTGAAAGCCGATACCCAAGCCTCAGCTCCCAGCCCCGCCCTCCCCAGCGGCCGAGCAGACAAGCCTCTCGGGCTGGTGTGTGCCTGAGGGCACCGATCCTCTGCCAAAATCTCTCCGCTTTGCCCTCCGCACCCCTGTTGCTGTGCTCTCCTCCGCTACTCCGAAGCTTTCCCCCTCCGCCACCTGCAGTCTCCGCCCGCGAAGGGGCTTGTAGTGTGTAGAAACCTTCCCTCCTTCACGGCTCCCTCCCACTGGTGCAGGTCCCGTCCATATCCTATTGTCTCTGTTTATTCTTTTTTTCTTTTGACCTACCCAGGTATGTGGGGAGTTTCTTGCCTTTTGGGGGGTCTGAGGTCTTCTGTCAGCGTTCAGTAGGTGTTCTGTTGGAGTTGTTCCACGTGTAGATGAATTTCTGATGTATCTGTGGGGAGGAAGGTGATCTCCGCGTCTTACTCTTCCGCCATCTTCCTCCGGCTCCCGAAGTGCTGCATTTCTTAAGGTGGTTTATGCTTAAACAGTTGCCGTGGTTTCCCCTGCTGTCATAGTAGGATTCTCTGGGACAGTTCTCTCCTCAAAGCTGGAGGCTTCCAAATCAAATGCTACTTTGTTTTTTAATCATCTAAATGTAACCTAAAGTGAATAAAGCTTGTAGTTTTAGATATGAACTTGACTTACGAATACAGATTATAATAAGGGAGTTTGAGTTTAGGGGCCAGTGCTATGTTGGAAAGGTAAAAAATAACAATGACTCTTAGGTGTGTGTTTTTTAAAGGATTGGTAGGTTGCTTGTGCCTGGGTAGCCTGTACTTCTCACTGTACCTCTGATGTATCTGGGATGTCTAGCCCCTGAGTGCCTGGCCACTCTTGATAACTGTCAGCACTATCCCAGCAAAAGTACTTATTTTTTCCTCTCTATCCCTCTTTTGTAGTTTAGGGGCTCAACATTTGCCTCAGATCATAAATATCTTCTTTTCTCTATTTTTAATTCTTCTTTTTTTACTCCTCCTCTATTAAGATAAGTTAAGCATGAGACAGGCTACAATAAATAGTAGGTTACAGTAAATCAACTATACTCCAATAAAAATTTTTAAAAAATAGTAGGTTCCACAAGAATTGACTGTGTGCTAATAAAATTATTTTGGAATAGCACAAATTCATATTAATGTTATGTTAACATTGTGTATAAGAGCAAAACAAAAACCTTATACTCAGAGAGTTAAGCATGGGATTCCTTTCTGTATAAACTTATAATCTAGATTAAAAATCTTTGTAGAAATTTTGAACTAAAATGTAATCAAACAGATTATTGATTTGGATTTTCTTTGGACATACCGGTAATTTGATATAAATTGACTTTTGCTAAATCAGATAACTGCAGAATTTTTGAACTAAAATAGATGTGTGATTTTATGTGAAATTTCAGAAACAGCAGTAGTAATCACAGGTGTTTCAAGGTGTACTGGAGCCAACTTGCACTGGTTTATAAGAGCTAATTGTTAACTTTTCAGGAATTTTGTGTGCTGGTTATTCAATACAGACATTATTAAAAATTAAATCATATATGGGCTTCCCTGGTGGCACAGTGGTTGGGAGTCCACCTGCCAATGCAGGGGATGCGGGTTCATGCCCCGGTCCGGGAGGATCCCGCATGCCGCAGAGCGGCTGGGCCCGTGAGCCATGGGTGCTGGGCCTGCACGTCTGGAGCCTGTGCTCCGCAACGGAAGAGGCCACAACAGTGAGAGGCCCGCGTACCACAAAAAAAAAAAAAAAAAAAAAAAAATTAAATCATATAAATGTATAATTAAGTTATATTAAAAACAAAGATAATAAATACTTAAAATTCATTACTTTATAATTAATTGACTACATTTTACTATTATCTGTGCTCTTGAGGTTATTTATGCCTGTTGTATCTTTACAGTAGAATACTATATAATGGTAGGCTACTGTGCATCTCTTCAAACTCCATGTTCAGTGACATCATGTTAGTAGCTTGAACTTGGCCATGGTGGGAAGTTTATACCACAGAAATTAGCAAATGCCACAAATCAGAGTTTGATATATTGTTTTGTTGATTGCACTTAAAGTAATAGAACAAAAGGTTAATAAATGCATAGTGTACCTATACTCATTATATTGTAAATTGCATAAAAATTGAGGAAATAGTCTTTCAATATTAAAAAACTGTAATCCAATCAGCACTCATGGAATTATACCCGGAGAGCTGGTTGTTAAATATTTGCTAGCATACCACTGGTTTAAATTCATCAAACTTTGTTAATTTTTTAATTAATAAGTTAGGATTTAACATAAATGCTTTAAATTTAAGCTACACAAATGGCAATAAAAAATATTTTTATTCATCCAATATGTTACTACCCAGAACATGAGGTGTATTTATGCATTTATGACAAAAAGCTAGCTTATAGTTTTCTTAAATTTTAATATCCTCAACAACCTTTATATTAGAATTTCCATAAGTGACTGATCAAAGTAACAGAAACTTTAAAAATAATGACAGCAGAAACATGAGTTGTATCCTGGAGATTCTGATTCCGTAGGTTTATGGATGGCCTAAGAACCTGGCATTTTAGAAACCTTCCCTGGTGGTACCAATCATCAGCCAGGCTTAGGAATCACTGTATGGCATAATTTCCAATGTCTTTTTTGCATACTGAAGACCTTTACTTAGAACAAGTAAAATAAAAAAGATAGAAGGAGCTTTTGCAACCTTTGTGCTGTTCATCTGTTGAGTTTGACACTATTGCATGTCTCATGTTGGTACTATTAGAAAACCATGAGCAGTGTACTGTGAAGATCTTTTTAGTTTATCACTAAGAAAGTTTTATCCAAATAAAGTATCCGTACACACACAAAGAGTCTGAAGATTTGCTTTCTTGTCCTGATTCTGTCATTTTGGGGTTCTGTTACCTTGCATGTGTAATTCTCATTCTCTTTAAAAGCTTCCATTTCCTCATCCATTATATAAAGAGATTATACTAGATAATCTTTAAGATAGAAAAGATGATTGATCAAAATATTACCTTTCATTCATAGGGATTAATTTTTCAGTGCTGCTTCTGAGTCCACTGAGTATCTTAACCCACAAAGAAAGTTAGAGTGATTGCAATTTTTCACTTATTTCTTTTTCTGTATGATGGGGATAATAATAGTACACATCATTTTAGTGTTATTTTTGAGTTTCGGTAAGTAAATTTATTAGTGTTTAAAAGAATTTCTGGCACAAAGTACGTGCTGTATAAATACTAGCTGCTATTCTACCTTCCTCCTCTTTTCCTTCTCCTCCCCCTTCCCTTTCCTTTTCCTGCCTCTACTTCTTCCCCTACTGTAGCTTACTCTTCATTTTCTGTCCCTTTCCTTTTCATGAGGGTTGATGGTTCATATTAAACTACCACCCTTTTCCTTCTTCACAAGTGGAGTATTGAGAAATAGTCTTTAAAAGTGTAGTATAGGGCTTCCCTGGTGGTGCAGTGGTTGAGAGTTCACCTGCCGATGCAGGGGACACGAGTTCGTGCCCCGGTCCGGGAAGATCCCACGTGCCGTGGAGCAGCTTGGCCCGTGAGCCATGGCCGCTGAGCCTGCGCGTCCGGAGCCTGTGCTCCGCAATGGGAGAGGCCACAACAGTGAGAGGCCCACGTACCGCAAAAAAAAAAAAAAAGTGCAGTATAATTCAATAAGTTTATAACAGATTAAGAACTTTAAAATCCCCTTGTAAGACTTATTTTTCCATCAACAAAACAGACAAAACCTGAAAATCTCTTCTGCTACAAAATATTTTGTAGTGCTGGATGAAATATAACCTTTTTAAAATGTCCAGCTGAGATACATATACATATGTATTTTTTAAATAAATGATTTTTACATATACCATTATAAATGAGATTAGCTTTATTTTTCCCTTTTTGTACTGGCCTCCTATGCTTTTGGTATCAGATTATGCTAGCTTCTTAAAAAGAACTGAGGCATTTTTCCTCTTTCTCTATTCTTTGGAATAGATTGTATGAAAAAGGGTTACCTGTTCCTGTGTGTCCTGGAAAATACACCTGTTAGACTTTCTGAGTTAGTGGGTTTTTTTACAGGAAGATTTTTGACAATTAATTCAATTTCTTTAATAGTTGCAGGTTCTATTTAGTTTTTCCAATCTTCTTTGATTCATATTTATAATTTATATATTTTAGAAAATTGCTCAGTTTAACATTTCAAATTTATTGGCATAAAATTGTTTATATTTTCTTATACTTTTACATATATTTGTGTATATTTAATAGTATTTATTTATGCCATCCCATTTAAAACTTGTCTAATTAATAAGAAATTTGTCTATAATTCTTTGAAGACCCAGCTTTCAGCTTTATAGTTTCTTTTTTATTCTTTATTTATTTTGTATTTCATTAAACATTAATTCTCTTCTTGTTATTTCATTTATTATCCTTCCTTTGTTTTTCTCTCCTGTTGATGTTATTTTTATAATTTCTTGAACTAATTTTAGATCATCAATTTTTACCTTTTTGTTTTTTGATATAAACATTTAGGGCTATACGTTTTCCTATAAATAATTTGGATACATCTCTCAATACTTGGTACACTATACTGTGCTCATCTGATAAAGTTTTTAACTGTCTTATAATTTCCATTGTGAATTCTTCTTTGACCCACTAATTATTTTGAACTTTTTTTTTAAGTTCCCAAGTGTATTAGGACACTTGATTTGGTGCTTCTTTTATTACTGATATCTCATTTCTAACATTTTGGCACAGTATTAACTTCCTATTGCTGCTGTACAAATTACCACAGCTTTAGTGGCTTAAAACAACACAAATTTATTTTCTTACAGTTCTGAAGATCAGAAGTCCAAAATCAGTCTCTCTGAGCTAAAATCGTGGTGTTAGTAGGACAGTGTCCCTTCTGGAGGCTCTAGAGAAGAATCTGTTTTCTCTCCTTTTTTGGCCTCTGGTGACCACCTGCATTTCTTGGCCTGTGGTTCCTTCCTCCACGTTAATATCTCTCTCTGACCTTCAAACCTCTGCTTCTGTACTCATATCTCCTTCTCTTACTCTGACTGTCCTGCCTTCTTCTTATCACTCTTGTGATTTTTTGGGGTCTACTAGGTAATTCAGGATAATCTCCCCATCTCAAGGCCCTTAATTTAGTCTACAGGGTCCTTTTTGCCATGTAAGGTAACACAGGTTCCAGAGATTTAGTACATGGACATCTATGAGGGGAACATTATCCTGCCAATCACAGACACTATGTTTAGAGTATGTTCATGTGACATATACTTTTTGGTATTTTTTCAGACTATCTTTGTAGCTTAGTTAGTGCATCATTAAATTTTATTAAGATTCCGTATATGCTTGAAAAGAACCTGGTTGTGGATATGTAGTTTTCTGCAAGATCATATTTACAAAATCAAGCTTGTTATATATGTAGTGTCCAGATTTTTCAAATCTTTACTGATTTTTATTCTTCATTAGATTATGAGAGAAGTATGTTAAGATTTCTCATTTTTTTCAATATTAATATATATCGGCTTATAGTTCTATCAATTTTTGCTTTATGTATATTGAGACTCTGTTGGTAGATGTGTTTAGCTTCAGGATTGTTTTGCATTCCAGTAAAATTTCCCTTTTATCATTAATGGCCCTTTCAAAATCTATTAATGCTTTTGTCTATGTTAATACTGCCTATACCAGCTTCATTTTGGTTAATATTTGTCTGGTATATCTTCTCTTATCCCTTTATTTTCTTTTTTTGTGTGTATGTTTTAATGGTTTAGGTAAATCTCTTATAAACAGCATAAAAGTATAAATGTTTAAATATTCTAAGATTTTTCAGTCTTTTAATAGGTGAGTGTAATCTTTTTTATTATTTATTATTTTATATTTTATGATATGTTTGGACTTATTTCTATCACTTTATTCATTTTTTCTCTTAATCATGCCTTTACTTCTGTCTTTACCAGCCCTCTCTGACTGACACATTTTTCTATGTTATTTCCCCTCCCCAAACTTTCCCCTTTTACTGTTTTGGATGTTATACATTCTGTTTCTCTTCCTCAGTATACTATTTGGTGTGTAACATACATGTTTGACTTAACAAAGTCTGAAGTTAATATCTCTGTTGAGCCTCTTCAAAACAAAATAAAGACCTTGAAATTTCATCTTTGAATACCATCTTCTTTTGCACCTTCCTTGTATTCTCTAACATTTCATTCTCCCTTTGTTTTTAAATGCCTTCCATATTAGACAGGGTTATCCAGAGAAACAGAACCAACAGGACAGAGCGAGATTTATTTTAAGAAATTGGCTCATACAATGCTGGAGGCTTGGTAAATGCAAAATGCAGAGTAGGCCAGCAGGCTGGAGGTCCAGGGATGAATTACAGTTCAAGTCCAAAGGCAGTCTGTTGTCAGAATTTCTTCTTGCTTGGGTGAAGTCAGTCTTTATTATGGTCTTGAACTGATTGGATGAGACTCACCCACATTTTGGAAAGTAATCTGCTCTGCTCAAAGGCCACCAATTTAAATGTTAATCTCATACAAAATGTGCCTTCACCAAAACATCTAGAATAATGTTTGACCAAATATCTGGGCACCATGGCCTAGTCACGTTGACACATTAAAATTAACCATAACACTCTACAAATTATTCAGTTTCACTGTTACTGTTCTTAAGATTCTGTGCTTAATTTAGCTTTACCGATATGTTTGCCAATATTTGCTCACACAATTTATTCTTGCATTTCACTCTCCTTTTTATGTTCAATTTTCTTTCTTTAATGGATCTTTCCTGAGAGCCTGTGGGAAATACATTCTCAATTTTCATTTTTCTGAAAATATCTTTATTTTGTCCTCAAACTTGAATGATGGTTTACCTGGGTATAGAATTCTTGGTTAACATGTCTATTTCCTCAGCCCTTTGAAGGTATTGTCTGTTGTTTTCTAGCATTTGTTGTTGCTTGTGAGAAATCTACCTTCAATGTAACTGTCTCTTTTGTAGGCATTCTGCCCTTTTTTTGCTGATTTTTTTTTTTTTTTTTTTTTTGTGGTACGCGGGCCTCTCACTGTTGTGGCCTCTCCCGTTGCGGAGCACAGGCTCTGGATGTGCAGGCTCAGTGGCCATGGCTCACAGGCCCAGCCGCTCCGCGGCATGTGGGATCTTCCCAGACCGGGGCATGGACCCATGTCCCCTGCATCGGCAGGTGGACTCGCAACCACTGCGCCACTAGAGAAACCCCTTGCTGATTGTTTTTTAAGATCCTTTCTTTGTCTTTGATGTTCTGCATTTTTCATTACAGCATATTTAGGTATGGATTTCTTGTTATTTATCCTGATTTTTCTCATTCCTGGACCTGGGAAGGGGCTCATGTGGCTCATCAATTTTGGAAACTATCGGCCATTATCTTTTCAAATATTGCGTCCTTCTCCCTTTCTCTGTCATTTCCTTCCGGAATGACTATTAAAGATATTCATTCTCTATATACCTTGAGGTTTTCTTTTTCATCAATGTTTATTTTATTTATTTGTTCATTAAGTTTCTTTTTGGCTCTTTTAAAAATATGTTAGTAATTTTTCCATATGACCAGTTTTTTCATTGTTTTTTCTCTCCTTTTTTTTTTTTTTTTTTTTTGCGGTACACGGGCCTCTCACTGTTGTGGCCTCTCCCATTGCAGAGCACAGGCTCCGGATGCGCAGGCCCAGCGGCCATGCTCACGGGCCCAGCCGCTCCATGGCATGTGGGATCTTCCCAGACTGGGGCACGAACCCGTGTCCCCTGCATCGGCAGGCGGACTCTCAACCACTGCGCCACCAGGGAAGCCCCTTTTCTCTCCTTTTAAAAATCTGTAATCATTCTAAACACTCTTATTGTTTGAGTCACTTTCACATTATTCTGTTTGTAGTTTTTGGAAGCTCCTTTGTTTATTTCACCAGCTAAAACTCTCCCTTCATGGTGCCTTCTTCAAGGTGTAATTTTTTTATGATGAACTCATCTTTAGTAGGAATTATTTC